>NC_083700.1:2400000-3600000 GCF_033118175.1 Dama dama | reverse complement strand
ATAGAATTCCAGCTGACTTATTTCAAAACAAAAGATGATGTTGTTAATGTGCTGCACTCAATATGCCAGCAAACTTGGAAAATTCCGCAGTGGCCACAGGACCGGAAAAGGTCAGTTTTCATTACAATCCCAAAGAAGGGCAATACCAAAGAATGTTCAAACTACCGCACAATTGTACTCATTTCACATGCTAGCTAGTATGTGAACTGAGAGTTTCCATATGTACAAACTGGATTTAGAAAATGCAGAGGAACCAGAGATTAAATTACCAACATCTGTTGGATCATAGAAAAAGCAAGAGAATTCCAGAAGAACATCTACTTCTGCTTCATTAACTATGCTAAAGCCTTTCACTGTGTGGATCACAAAAAACTGAGGAAAATTCTTAAGGAGATGGGAATACCCGACCACCTTACCTGCCTTCTGAGAAACCTGTATGTAGGTCAGGAAGCAACAGTTAGAACTGGACATGGAACGATGGACCGGTTCAAAACTGGAAAAGGAGTACGTCAAGGCTGTATATTGCACTCTGCTTATTTAACTTTTATGCAGAGTACGTCATGTGAAATCCTGGGCTGGATGGAGCTTGAGCTGGAATCAATATTTCCGGGAGAAATATCAATAACCTCAGATATGCAGATGACACCACCCTTATGGCAGAAAGCAAAGAGGAACTAAAGGGCCTCTTGATGAAAGTGAAAGAGGAGAGTGAAGAAGCTGGCTTAAAGCTCAACATTCAGAAAACTAAGGTCATGGCATCTGGTCCCATCACTTCATGGAAAATAGATGGGTAAAAAGTTGAAACAGTGACAGGCTTTATTTTCTTGGACTCCAAAATCACTGTGGATGGTGTCTGCAGGCATGAAATTAAAAGATGCTTGCTCCTTGAAACAGAAGCTATGACAAACCTACACAGCATATTAAAAAACAGAGACATCACTTTGCTGACAAAGGTCTGTATATTCAAAGCTATGGTTTTTCTAGTAGTCATGTATGGATGTGAGAGTGAAGAAAGCTGAGTGCTGAAGAATTGATGCTTTTGAACTGTGGTGTTGGAGAAGACTCTTCAGAGTCCCTTGGACTGCAAGGAGATCCAACCAGTCCATCCTAAAAGAAATCAGTCCTGGGTGTTCATTGGAAGGACTGATGCTGAAGCTGAAACTCCAATACTTTGGCCACCTGATGCCTCATTGGAAGAGCTGCCTCTTTGGAAAAGACCCTGATGCTCAGAAAGATTGAAGGCAGGAGGAGAAGGGGACGACAGAGGATGAGATGGTTGGATGGCATCACCGATTCAATGGACATGAGTTTGCGCAAACTCCAGGAGATTGTGCCAGACAGGGAGGCCTGGCGTGCTGCGGTTCATGGGGTTGCAAAGAGTCAGACATGACTGAGCGACTGAATAGCAACAAGACATATCTGTAGACATAGACATATCCATAATCCTACTAATAAGAAGCAATCAATCACTGTTTACATTTTAGCATATTTGCCTCCAGGGATTTTTGGCTGTGTGCTATACATTTAGAAAATAGGCTCAAGGCACTGTGGTTTTGTGACCTGTTTTTTCACTTAACGTGATTGTGAGCATTTTTCCCATGTGCAAATGTCCTTTGAGAACATGTCTTTAGTGGTTACATGGTATTCCATCTTCTGGATGGACTATAGTTTATTTTTACAGTTCCCTGTTAGCTTACTATTCTATATAATAGCACTTTTGAAGAAGACATATGTTTGTGAAATTGTGCTTTCAAAGTAAACACACTTTCAAGATTCTTGGTGTGTGAAAGGCAGGCTCCCCTTCAGAAGGCTGTACAGACGTTCACTCCAGTAGCCACTTGTCAGCATCCTATCAAGACTGATGATAAGCGTTACAAACATAAGTGAGATTTTGTTGGCAGTGGGATGGAATGGATCTCATTGTTTGATTTTCTTTTTTTTTTTTAATCGTTACTTTTGGAATATCCCTTTCTGGGTCCTGGGTCCTGTGGAAGGTGGAGTGGGGGCCAACAGCTCAAGAGCAAAGTGGGGGAATTAGTTTTAAGTGCCTCTCACAGAACTCTCTGTACATAGATGTTCAGTAAATAGTGGCAGCTCTTGAAGGCTGTAAGCTGCTCACTTGGATCTGAGACCTAGATAAGCTAAGAGTGAGAGGTTTTTTCACCAGCAAGCATGACAGATTCTCAAATCATGTCATCCAAATGCATCAAACGAAAGAGAATTTGCCTCTTTCAGTGCTTTATTCCTTGATGCTGGGAATATTTGCTGCCAACCAGGAGTTCCCGGTTTTGTGGCAGAGGCTGATCCGCAGGTGCTGATATGAACACAAAGCAGAAGTAAGTGCTGTCACAGCTCCCGCTGCCACCGATTTTTTAAAAAATATTTATTTATTTGGCTGTGTTGGGTGTTATTTGCTGCTCTCAAAATCTTCAGTTGTGGCACATGAACTCTTTAGCTGTGGCCTGAGGACTCTTAGTGGCAGTCCAGTGGCTAAGACTCTGCCCTCCCCATGCCAGGGGCTTGGATTCAACCCCTGGTCAGGAAACTAGATCACATATCCCGCCGCTGAATCTGATGGTAGGTCCTGGAGCCCATGGGTGGGGAAAAGGTGGCATTTGAGCTAAGGTCTAACAGTGAGTCGGATTGCAAGGGCCCCTTCCACTTTTTCTCATACTCTTGTCTTTTTTTCCTCCCACCCTACCCCCTGCCCACACACTGTCACATACACAGGAGCTGCATCATTAGGTTTCCTGCATAAAAGCCTCCACTTACTCATTTGATAAAAAATCTACTGAGTACCTAATGTGTGCCTGACACAGTTGTTGGTGCTGGGAATATGCAGCTGAAGAAGCACATGGAGGATTTCACAATGTAGGGGGAGAGACACGTGGCCAGGTAATTTCAGGACCGTGTGACGTATATATAATGCCGGTGTGTTTCACATACTGTGAGATCACAGGAAGGAGCAAGGCAGAACGTGGTGAAAAAGCGTGGTCCGTGTTACATAGCCGGAGATCAGAGGAAATGGCCGCAGTGGCAGAAGTGACGTGTACGGACAAATTGACATCACAGTCACCCCACTAGAGCTTTAACCCAGGCATCCCAGACCCTGCAGCCTGGCCCCCCTGTCACTCAGGGACAGAACTATGAATTAAGAAAGGACTTCTGCCTTACTATGACAACAAGTCACCAAGGCCTGGCTGTCTTTGGAAGGTCGTTCATTTCCTTCTGCAGGCACAGCAAGATGGATTTGGCCAGCACAGTGCTTTGCCCAGATCTTTGACTATAATATGCTTATATATAGTTCTATGAATTTTGATGTCTTCAAATATTTTCTTGGCAGGTGCAATTTATTTTTTATTATTGGTCACTTGTGTGGCTGAAAGTACAAATTGACCAGACTGGCTAATTGATCTCTTCATATAAATGATTACCATCTGATCAGGATTTCAAATACCCCTTCTAACACCCCTGGATGTTAGTAGTTTTGGAGGTTGCATATTTGCCTTTTATGTAGGAAACTTAATGATGCGGCTCTTGTGTATGTGACAGTGTGTGTGTGGGGAGTAGGGTGCGAGAGAAAAAAAAACAGTGAGAAAAAGGGAGAAAGAGGTGGAGGAGGCAGGGAGTCAGAGAGAGAGGGAGACTGGCAAGAGGAGGTGGCAGGAAAAGAGAAGTGAGGAGAGCGGGGTAAGAGAGAGATTGGGGTAGAAGAAAGAGATGGGGATAGCTTAAGAAAGTCAAAGAAAACAAGGGTAGGGAGCATGATCTCAACTGAAGTCTTGTTAGTTGCAAGCCAGGCACTACACCCTGCTGTTAACATTTATCCCAGCGAATCCTCACAGCAACTGTTATCAGACTCCGTTTGCAGGTGAGCAAAGTGCAGTTTTGCAAACTGGCCCAAGTCCTCATGGCTATTAAGTAATTTGTCCAATTCCAAGGTGCCAAAGGTTGGGCTTTTAGCCATTAGTACAGTATGCAAAGTCAGTTGTCGATCATCTCTTCCACCCAGTGTATTTAGCTCAGGATTTGTCAGTCTCGGCATGACTGACATGTTGCGCCAGATAGTTCTCTGTTGTGACACGCTGCTCTGTATAGGGTGTTGAGGGGAACCCCTGGCCTCTGCTCACTAAATGCCAGTAGCACCTCCCAACTGTAACAGCCCCCATCGTCTCCAGACGTTGACATGTGTCCCCAGTTAAGGACCCTATGAGCTGGACCCAAAGAAATCCATGAGCCTGGTCAGCAGATGAGCCAGAAAGTCCATCTGGTAGCCCCATGATGAGAGAGCAAAGGTAGAGCATAAAAGAATAGTTGGCTGGAGTGAAATTCACCATTGAGATGTCAGTGTCCTAAACCTGCAATGAGGGTGCAGATCCGGGTGGGCAGCATCATTTGAGCTGGGAGGATGTTCCCTGTGAATAAGTCCAATGTGGTCGCCTCTGACTTAGCCTTGAAGTTTTCAGGGTTTAAGGTCCTGTTAGGATATTTATGTTTTCATTCTGGACTGGAATGAATGAAACTTCAGCTCTAAAATAGTATTTTAAAAGAAAGTAACTAGCATTGTGGGATGGTTACTTATAGTGCTGTCAGGAGATTTTTCAACATAATATAACATGTTCATTCCAAGGTAGCTGTAGTTGGCTTAGACTTTGCTTGTGTTTTTAGTGAAGCCATCTTATAAAAACAGGGGTTGTTTTCTAAGTGATTGGTCTCGTTGCAAGAGAGCTAAGCATTGGAGCCCCTATGGCCATTACAACTTTTGAGTTACACGTGACATCATGACAGCCTCTTTTGGGACCAAGAGTGGTGCTTGGGCTCATGTCTAAAGATGAGTTGTTGGAAAAGATAGAGCATTTCAGAAGACAGTTAAGAGTTTGAGAAACAAAGGAAGAAACCCTCCATTTTGGCCTGTATTAACCTGCAGGGCAGAAGGAGTTGCCTTTGTTCTGTATTTTCTTTTGAGCTTGCAAACTAGGCCTACGTGAAGCTTACGTTTAAAAAAATGAAGTTTCAAATCAATGAAACCCATTTTTTGTGTGTTTGTGGGCAGATGTTGGCATGTTTATATCTTGATGAAGGTGTAGTAGATTTGTGCGTTTCAATGTACATAAATTTTGCCCCCAAAACCTTAAAACCAAAGCAACCGCTGGAGGGTGTGGATATATACAGGCAGCACGCTGGCCTTTCAGGGGCTCTTCTGATTCTAGGAGACTGATCCCTCAGGAGCCAGCACCAACCCCCTGCCTGGGCACCCTGATGGGCCTCTGGGATTCAGCTGGGAGAAATCACTGTTACATCCCAGTGGAATTGCTCGTGCTCCAAACTCTAGATAATCAGTGATACAAAGAAATTTTACCATTGAATAATAATCCTAACTGGTGTTGAGAATAGCCAGAAGGATATGTTTCAGAGGACAGTTTATTAGTTGTAATGATTTTTATGACTGGTTGAACAGGGTTCGTCCAAGGAGCCCGGGACAGCTCACCTTCCTCAGGCCTGGCCTCCCACACCCAGGTATTGTCCCTGAGGTATTGTCTGAGGTCAGAGGGCCTGCATGATTTTTAAATGGGCAGAGGAAAGTAGAAATCCCTGCTCTGTTTCATTTTTTAAAGTGAAGAAAACCTTCCTGGAAGTGCTCCCAATCCTACCCTAGCAAACTCCCCTCACATTTCATCTGCCAGATGTTGTTACACAGGCCAATGCCTCAGCTGGTCACCTGGCAAGGGGTCGGATACCACCAGCACGGCCTGGTTCATCCCCTGGTGCTCAGCAAAGCCACGGGTCCCCTGTGGTCACAGCAGTTTTGCAGGAACAGAATGAAGATTCCGTCTTCAAGAAGGAAGGGGGGACTTCCCTAATGATCTAGTGGTTAAGAATCTGCCTTGCAACGCAGGGGACACAGGTTCGATCCCTGGCCAGGAAACTAAGAGCCCACGAGCCACAGGAAGCTCAGCCCCTGCGCCATCGTTACTGAACTCACCTACCTCAACTAGGGGATCCGTGTGCCGTGGTGAAAGTCCCGCACGGCTCCGTGAAGATCCTGTGTGCACAACTAAGACCTGACCTGGCCAAATAATTAATAACTTCTTAAAAAGAAGGAAGAGGGAAGGTTCAGTGGACAAATACCCGGCTCTGTCCCTATTGCTGTTTAAAGAGAGGCCCCACCCAGCTCTTTCCCCCATTCGGGCACATTCTGTCCTTGAACCAGACTTGCATCCACGGTTTATTTGAAGACTTTAACAGGGTAGCAGGACCTCCCAATCTCCCTTGGAGACTAAGTACCGACAACCTCTCTCTCTTAGTGTTAAGACCTGATCCCCATCCTAAGTGTTTCCCATTTTACAGCTTGAAGGAACTGAAGCTCTGAGAGGTCTGATAACCTCCCCCCCCCCCGACAAGGACACACAGCTAGTAGACTGCAGAATCAAAATCTGAACCCAGGAAATTTCAGCTCCAAAGGCATGCTTCTTTCATGTGGCTTCAGTGCCTTTGCAAGACGCAAACCCAGATGTCAGTGTGAGACAGGACCTGCTTTACCATAGCCTGTGTGTGATCTACCCCGTAATTACGGTCCCATCTCCTCAGGCCTCACACTCAGAAGCACTCTTTCCAGGCTAGACCTTGGCAGGGCCTCGAGGCTTGAGACCAGCAGCCCGTCTTGCCACTGATCACACAGTCTACACAGAGGTGTAGACTGAGGCAGCGGCTCCTCCGTGAAAGCTTATCCAGGCGGCTGGTGCAACTCAGGCTGTGGCCGCCGTCTCTGAGCTGCTAGTGCTTAGGGCTGACTCGGGAAGGCCCTGGTGGAAAAGTGGCTTCACAGTCAATGTGTGGTCATTTCCTGTGGTCCTGCCTGGACCAGGTGGCATCAGTGTGGTCACCCCTGCCCCTCCACACGGTGCCTCATGCAGAAGCCCCATCACTAAACAGCGTTTGTTTTGGATAGAATGTCTGAGTCAGGATGGTGGTGATTTACCTTCAACCCCATGGTCTTAATACTCCCACCCATTCCAGTTAAAGCATCAGTACTCAGCTGGCCAGCAAGGCTTAGTGCTCCCCAGCGCCCTGACTCCTTGTCTCCCTGCCCCACCTTCACTCCTTGCCTGCCTGATTGAGCTACAAGCAGCCTCCCTGTTGAGCCAGTGCATGCGTGCTAAGTCGTCTCAGTCATGTCTGACTCTCTGTGACCCCTGGACTGAGGCCTGCCAGGCTTCTGTCTCCATGGCAGAATTACTGGAGTGGGTTGTCATTCTCTCCTCTAGGGAATCTTCCTGACCCAGGGATCAAACTCGCATCTCTTATGTCTCTTGCATTGACAGGCAGTGCTCATGTGCATCTCTGCACCTTGCCAAGGCTGGCTTTCTGCCTCATCTGCTCCTGGACCAGTACCTCTGATCTCTTCAGACCTGTGTTTATGTGCCATCTCCTCCAAGAAGTCTGCCCTGATTCTGCACTCTGGACCCAAGGCCCCATCAGTATGAATCAGTAACTCTCTAGGCCTCCCTCCCTCACAGAGCTAAGGGATTAGCAACCACCCCTGGTCTGTGAATTCCAGAACAAGAGGATTTGCAGGAAATTGCTGGCATGTGCGTTGGGGACTATAGAGTCAGGTTGCCTGGATTTTTATCTTGTTTCTTCCTCTTCCTTGGCTGGGACAGATTATCTATCCGTTCTCTGCTTTTGGGTCCTCATCTGTAAGATGAAGATAACAATACCGTCCACCACGTCAGACGTTTGTGGGGATTAAATGGAGCCCTTTGCACTCCAGAGCCTCGTACTCTGCTTCTGTGCCTGTCGCCCTCTGCGTCTTTTCACCGGTGTTTCCAGCGTGTAGCCAGGGGAAATGGCAACCCGCTCCAGCATTCTTGCCTGGAGAATCCCGTGGACAGAGGAGCTTGACAGGCTGCGCTCCGCAGGGTCCCAGAGAGTTAGACACGACTGGGTGGCCGAGCACACACACCAGTGCATACAAGGCTTGGCATGTGGCAGGCCTTCAGTTTGTTGAGTGAATGAACCCCGTAATCCTTAGAAGTTATTCTGGTTTCTGAGAACCCTCTGAAAACTGACCTAAAAGGATTAATGTTAGAAACACAAAAGTGATTTGGTTTGATGCATGATTCCTTAGAACTCCTGCAGATGCCTCAAGACTAGCCACAGCCCCAAAACGAGTGGACTCTGGCACGGCAGCTTGGAAGCAGGGCTGCCCGAGCTCTGTGTTCTTCCTGGGCAGTCATTCTCTGATGGAGAGTCCCACAGGGCTGCGTGATGTGGCCAGTCTGTGACTTGTCCAGGGAGGGCTGGGAGAAGGTGCTACTTTTAGAAGTACTTAACCCTGTGGCTGAGTGGAATGAGAGAAATCCAACAAACTCCCTACCTAGGAAAGCAGTGGGCATCCATCCTGGTGTGTTTCTCCTCCAGTTTGCCTCTTCTCACCTCCCTCCATCCCTTTTCCAGCTACTACGCTGTCGTGTACCCCATGGCGTACCCAATGAAGATCACAGGCAGCCGGGCTGTGATGGTGCTTGCCTACATCTGGCTTCACTCCCTCATCGGCTGCCTGCCACCTCTGTTTGGCTGGCCATCAGTGGAGTTTGACGAGTTCAAGTGGATGTGTGTGGCCGCGTGGCACCGGGAGCCCGGCTATACCGCGTTCTGGCAGATCTGGTGTGCCCTGTTCCCCTTCCTGGTCATGGTGGTGTGCTACGGCTTCATCTTCCGAGTGGCCAGGGTCAAAGCACGCAAGGTGCATTGCGGCGCTGTGGTCGTTGTGGAGGTGGACGTACAGAGGGCTGGGAGGAAGAGCTCCAGCACCTCCACCTCCTCCTCGGGCAGCAGGAAGAACGCCTTTCAGGGCGTGGTCTATTCAGCTAACCAGTGCAAAGCCCTCGTCAGCATCCTGGTGGTCATTGGTGCCTTCATGGTCACCTGGGGCCCCTACATGGTCGTCATCACCTCTGAGGCCCTCTGGGGGAAGAACTGTGTCTCCCCAACCCTGGAGACCTGGGCCACTTGGCTGTCCTTTACCAGTGCCATCTGCCACCCTCTGATCTATGGACTCTGGAACAAGACGGTGCGCAAGGAACTCCTGGGCATGTGCTTTGGGGATCGGTATTACCGGGAACCCTTTGTACAGCGGCAGAGGACGTCTAGACTCTTCAGCATTTCCAATAGGATCACAGGTAACTTGGAAACTTGTCAGAAAAGGGATGCCCACCCTCAGGTGTAGCCTTTGGTCCTTGTGGACACTCTGGCAGGTTGATGGGTGAGATCTCAGACTGACTGCAGCCTCGGGGCTTAAAGCATAGGTTTCCTTTGGGGAAGGAGCATCCCAGTGATTCCCAAGCAGATTTCCCAAGCTGAGCAGGGCAGAGGACGCGAGTTCTGTGACCCCAGCCGTGGCCCACTGGCCTGTAGAATACAGTTATTTCTATCTAGAAAAAAAAGAATTTAAGCATTGAACTAGGCCACCGCCTCCTTTCAGTGTTCCTTGAAGCAGAGTCCTTTTTAAAGTGCTCTTTCCCTCCTCAGCTGCTCCTCCTGGATATCCTCCTCCTTGAGCCCTTCCCTCCCCGGTCAGTGGTTTCCATGTACTGTCCCTGGTAATTCAGGATGTGTTGAGGGCAAGCCTCCACTCCGTCACTGAAGTGTCGCTATCTGATATGTATTAAAGCTGCCTCACCATCTGATAACTGATTTCAGAGCTAAGTTTCTGGACACAATCCCATGCCCTTTGATAAGGACTTACTCTAGTTGGGATAAATTTTTTTAAACCTTTTTCTTTTGAGATAATTTTAGACTCAGTGAAGAGTTGGAAAAACAATAGAGAATTCGCATCCCCTCAGCTTCTTCTAGTGCTAACATCTTGCCTAACCATAGCACCATGAGTGCATGGCTATTAACAACTACAAACTTGACTCGGATTTCACCTATATTCCTATTGATGTCCTTTTTCTGTTCCAGGATCCAGTTCAGGATCCCATGTTGTATTCAGTCACAACATCTCCTTTGTCTTCTTCAATCTTTAACAAGTCTTTGTTCTTTCTTTGTCTTCCCTGACTTGCCACTTTTGCAGAGTTCTGTTCAGGGATTTTGTAGACAACCCCTCAATCTGTGTGTAGCTGATGTGTTCTCAAGGTTACTGTTTTGGCAGGATGCTAGGCAGGTGATATGCTCTTCCTAGTAAGCATACCAGGGGCACATATATCTATAGGTCTTATTACTAGCTAATTTTATTCTTGATCTCTTGGTTGATGTCTTAGCTTGGGCTGCTACAACAAAATACCCTAGAATATGGCTTAAACCAAAGACATTCATTTTTCCGCAGTTCAGCGGGCTGGAAGTCTGAAGTTAGAGTGGCAGCCTGGTTGGTTCTGGGGAGGGCTTTCTTCCTGGCCGTCCTCTTGCTGTGTCCTGCCATGGTGGAAGGCTAGGAGAGAGCAAGCTCTCTGGTCTTCCCACCCTCATGGCCTCTTCTAAACCTAATTACCTCCCCAAGAGCTCACTGTGAATACCGTCACACTGGGAGTTAGGGCTTCAGTACAGGAATCTGGGGGAATACTATCAGTCCATACAGTTAGGTTGATGTCTGGCAGGTTTCCCCACTCTAGATTCACTACTTTTTCCATTGTCATTAATAAGTACAGCAGAGGAGATACTTTGAGGTTATGAAAATATCCTATTTCCCCTTCAACCTTCACCCACTCTTTGTAGCATGCGTTGGTGGATCTTGCCTCCAAAGTTACCACTCTGTTGTTTGAGGGAGATTGTCACCTGGATGACCTATTGGAAGGGAGACTCTGAGGGCACCTATCAGATCATATTCATGAAAAGAGCCACATCATTCAGAGTGCAGTTCCAGTCTCTTGCCAGAAGACTTTGGGCAACTCACTGCCTGAGTTAATTTTTCATTTCTAGGAAATCGGCTTTCCACCTCCCCTCCCAAGAGAGTGAAAATTACAACTCTCAATTATGAGTACTCTGAAGTAGTGATGATAGGAGATCTGTTCCATGCGGCAGCAAACCAACATCACTGATTTATCTCATGGACTAATGGAGTGTTTTTTCTTGAGAAAGGAAGGAATTCTGGGACTTTTAAAAAAATTATTTATTTTTTAATTGAAGGATAATTGCTTTATAGACTTTCGTTGTTTTATGTCAAACCTCAACATGAATGAGCCATAGGTATACATATATGCTCTCCCTTTTGAACCTCCCTCCTTGTTTTGACCATAAGAGAGAAAAAAATCTCTCGGGATAGGAGAATTTTAACTCCTGAACTTCCACCCCTTGCTACTGGCAAGACTGTGATACCAAGTGTGACTTCTGAGCCAGGAGAAATACATTCAGGCCTTGCTTTCATTTTACTGATTATTTGTTCAGATTTTGTAAAATCAATTATCTTCCAGGCAAAAAAAAATAAACATTTTGATATTAAGAATGAGGAAAGAGAATGGAGGAGGAGAAGGTAGATAGAATAAAAAGAAACATCTGTCTTGGGGGCCAAGATTTTCTGTGTGAGCCACTGGGATTATCCTAGAAGAGCTTGTAAGGCTGTGAGCACAGATGGGAAACACCATCTGTGGCTGCATTGGCAAGCTCAAGGCAGTGAGCGGTCTCTTCATTGAGGGAGAAGCAGTCTTGTGGGTTGTTGTTGGGCTGAAGACCGTGTGGGATGATGGGTTCTGAATTGTTGGCCTTCCCTTGAATCGGAGGTGGGGGCATCTCTGCTGTCTCTTCCCCAGATGTCCTGACTTTAGGAGGAGGGCAACACCATTGGCAAGAGTCTTAAAAAGAAAGCAGAATGCAGTGCCCGTCCCATCCCTGCACCCTACTCTGGTCACACCAGGAAAACACATGGCCTTTCTGATTAGGAGGGGGAACCCTGGCCTCCGCCTTGCATCCCTGTCCTCTGGCTGAGCCAGGGCTGTGAGCAGACCCCGACCTGCCACTCTCTGTAGGCATGACTTGCATCTGCAGCAGACGCCTAAACCCCGGTGGGCTTTCCCTGCCCCAGCCTGCTTCAGGCTACCTCTCTTACACTCAGAGAAGGAACTTGCTCTCTCCTGTTAGCACAGCATTAAGAAGGGTGATAAGATTCGCTCCAAAGCCAGCAAGAAAAGACTCAGAAGCCCTCTCTCGGTTTTGTTCCTCTCCGTTTGCATGAGCACCTGGAAAGTCCTCACCAAAGGATTCAGTACGTGGAATTATAAACTTTCCTAACAGTGCTTGTGAGCAGGTGCCGTGGCGTTCCACAAACACCTGGAGTTTTCTCCTGCCCCAGAGATGCCAGGCGTTCTACACAGGCAGTCATGTTTATGAAGATTTCATATGTAGATTTCACCCATAATCCATTAATTTTGGTTTTCTCATCCTATTAACCCCAAACTGAAAAAGTGCATCAGTTTAGGTTTTCCCTGGGTACCAGCTCTCACCAGGCCACTATGATACTTTCTGCCTGTGAAGTCATTAGCAGATTACCATGGCGCTCCCTGAGGAATTGAAATCTCTGGCCTCCCTGAGAGTTGCCAGGCAGGGCCACCTCATGGTGGGTAGGTCAGCTCTGGAGTGGACATTGATTCTAGTGCTGAAACGTGCTGCTGCTGCAGCTGCTAAGTCACTTCAGTCGTGTCCGACTCTGTGCGACCCCGTAGACGGCAGCCCACCAGGCTCCCCCGTCCCTGAGATTCTCCAGGCAAGAACACTGGAGTGGGTTGCCATTTCCTTCTCCAATGCATAAAAGTGAAAAGTGAACGTGAAGTCGCTCAGTCGTGTCCAACTCTTCACGACACATGGACTGCAGCCCACCAGGCTCCTACATCCATGGGATTTTCCAGGCGAGAGTACTGGAGTGGGGTGCCGTTGCCTTCTCCGGCTGAAAGGTGCACTAAATGCTAATACTTGGTCTTAGGAGTTCAGTTCAGTCCAGTCGCTCAGTTGTGTCCGACTCTTCACAGTCCCATGGACCACAGCACGCCAGGCCTCCCTGTCCATCACCAACTCCCGGAGTTTACTCAGACTCATGTCCGTTGAGTTGGTGATGCCATCCAACCATCCCATCCTCTGTCGTCCGCTTCTTCTCCTGCCCTCAATCTTTCCCAGCATCAGGGTCTTTTCAAATGAGTCAGCTCTTGCATCAGGTGGCCAAAGTATTGGAGTTTCAGCTTCAACATCAGTCCTTCAGTGAAGGCCACACTACAAATCCAAAGCGGATAGTTGGCTGCAGGCGATTGGAGCAAAGCTGAGGATTTCAGGAGAAAGGGCCAGGAGCTCATCTGGCAACACTGCCATCAGGCCCGACACCCAGGCATGGAGGGAGGCGTCTCCAGATGCCACTCCCACCTGATGCTCGAAGCTCCTGAAACTGGGGGGATAGAGCCTTCCCAGTTATCTTCTGGAGAAAAGGACACTGACTTCCATTTACTAGAGGAAATGGCCCACCTCAAGGCCTTCATAAGGTTTGGACTGGAGGGTAAGAGGCCTGGGGCCTCTGAATTTTCCCCCACTTGCTTCTGCAAGTTCCTTTCCTGTGCCACCGAGCGGTCTTCTGGTTACTTCAGAGTGCCAGTTTCACCCCAGAATTGTACTCCTGTTCCTTTAGCCTCTGAAAGACACTCGTGACTCTTTTGGCTGCGCCAGGCTTCTGATCTGATCTCTGGGCCTGTCACTCTGGGCCATTTTATTTCTTTCTTTAAAAAAAATTTTTTTAAAAGGGCTGAACTGAGCCCAGTCTAGTGTGTTGTTGCTTCATGGGAAGAAACTCAGGGTTGCTGTGCTCATTCTCTAGTGATAAATGCTGGATAAACACAGAATAAAGAGTCTCCACTGGGCTGCCCTGTTTCCAGATCTCTTAGCTGAGCTGCACTGGCCTGGTGCAGAGTCCTCCCACTGGTGGAGACCAGGACTTGTGTTTCGCTTTCACCGCAGCCTCAGCGATGTGTCCAAAGCCCACTGTGGCCTCAGCCATCCCAGTTGGCAGTGGATGCTCCCCCACAGGCTGCCTTCCTCGAGCCCGGCTTCCTGCTGAGACATAGGCATATTCTGAGGCCAAGACCCTGCAGGTGGGTGATCATGTTTGGAATCTTCTCTGGACCCAGCCCCCGACACCAGGGGGCAGCTCCTTGCAAAAGTGTTATCCGAATGTTTCATGTTTCATGAAAAGGGAAGCTCTGTCTGCATGGGCGGCCATGCGCCCACCATCTCCTCCTTGGCTCTGAAAGAGGAAGGAGAGCAAGGGTACTGTCGCCTTCTTCCCTTGAGGAATTATGATGAAAGTATAGGCGGAGGCCTCACCTGTCTGTAAGCGTGCTGTGGGGAAACACAGGTGGTCTGTCATGGCAGGGCCTTCACGGCAGGTAGGTCTTCCTCAGGAGATGGGAGGAGTTTCGCTTTTTGTACTGTTTTTTTAATTGCTAAGAGTGCCTTTCTGTTGTCTCCATGGTCTTTGTGGCCCCCAGCTCTTTTGTTCATAGACTGGTTATTTTCTTAATTTTCTGAGGACACCCAATTAGAATTTTGTTTTCTTAAGCTCCCTGCATGGTGTCCTGCAGATCCTTTTTTTACTCCTTCCTCTTTTGTTCCCCCATTTCTGCTAGTGCTTTTCCTTACATGTCTCCTGATCGTCACTGTCCCTCATGGTTAATAAGGCATACCTGGGCGTGTAGACTGAAGGCTGGAGGGGCTGGGCCGTTTTACAGGCTACCCAGCTCTTGGGGTCTGTGGGGCTTTTCCCTCTGACGGGCTGGGTTTCCCTGGGGACGAGGCCTCTGGCCCCCTGCCCAGGCCGAGTAAGGCAGTGGGGCGGGGGTCCCACTGTTAACAAGCAGCCTCTCATTGTTCCCTCAGTTTTTACACGTTGCCATGTGCCTGGCATCACTAAGGCCAGAGCTGCCCAGTTCACTGTGTCTGCTCTCCTGCCAACATGGAGGGCAGGTCCCTGGGGCCTGAGTTGGGACTAGCAATAGAGGGGACCCACTGCTTCCTGTAGAGTCTGTCCACTGAGCCCGACCTGCCCAGAGACTCCGAGCCTTCAGTTCTTAAGCTTTTGGGGGTCTCCTTCCAGTCCTCCCCTGTTGCCAGCCTCTGCTCTTTTTTGGGTCAGTTTCATTGCCCACCCCCTACCTTCCAACTTACAAACATCCTCTTTGCTTGGGGCTTTCAGCCTCTTCTAAAAAAATACCTTTTGGTATTCAGATAGGCTTGGAAGTTAAAGGAGCACCCACATGCTGTGGTAACTGGAAGATCTCCCAGGACTGTTCACTGTGTTTTCTCTCCCACCTGCCTTGTTGGTGTCTGACATTTGTCATGAGCTCTTCCCCTCTGGTAGGACCTAGTGAATCCTGCCACAGACTCCCTGGGATAAGAACAAGGGGTGAAGCGGAGGACAGGCAGCCAAGACGTTCGTGTCTTCAGTGAATGGGGAGCACTCTTTGCAGGGAGAGCAGGGTGGACAGGAGAGTGGGCCTGGGCACAATCGTGTGGTCAATGCCGACCTTGCTTTGCAGACCTGGGCCTGTCCCCACACCTCACGGCCCTCATGGCAGGCGAGCAGCCCCTGGGGAACAGCAGCAGCACCGGGGACACTGGCTTCAGCTGCTCTCAGGACTCAGGTAAGGCTCCCACCTGCTGCATTTCCCCAGTTCCAGGCAGGAGCATGTGGGCGGGAGGAACGTCTCCCAGGGTGTAGGGGTGAGAGTTCAGAGTCTGGGTTCCCAGCCATGGCTTTTTGCTTTTCAGCATCTCTGCGCCCCAGTTTCTCCCTCTGTATAATGGGAATCTCAGCTCCTGTTCTCTCCGCCATGCAGGGTTGTTGTGAGATTCGAATTAAGTGAAAGCCTTCAAAGTTAAAATGCCAAATGATCATGAATTGTTATGTGAATTATAATAACCACTGACCAGTGCAGGCTCCAGAATCAACCTGCCTGGTTTTCAGTCTTGAGTTGGCTTTTTAAGAGCTGTGTTATCTCAGACAAGCTACTCAGTCTTTTTCTAAACTTTTGAGGCTCCCCATGTGCCCCAGAACTTGGGCACTGTCCCTCTCTCCCTCGTCACGTTTTCACATGCCCCAAGATCTACCTATGGGGAACTTGATCTCTCTGATGAAACATACCTCCATCAATATCCTCCAGACCCTCCCTTAGCTGCTGCCCAGGGGATGGTGCCAGCCCGGGGCTCTTCCCCTCAGCACTGGGCTCTGTGATATCACAGTCTCCTTCTGTGCTCACCAGCACAGAGCTGGAGCACCTCACGAGGTGAGAGGCTCATGGCAGGGATGGGCAGTGTCCCTGCCTCGGTCATTCACAGGGCTGATGAAGCACCGCCATCCCAGGGTGGCGTCTGTCCACCTGCAGGGCATGAACCCAGGGTTCTGCAGCCCGGACCTCAGTGCAGCAGGCTAGCCATGAATATTTCCCTCCCTGCTCTTCCATCTCCCCAGCGGGAACCTTTCGGAAACTCCTCTCTGTCTTGATCTGTTCCCTCATCTGAGCCTGTATTGCGGAATTCTAGGGTGAAGGGCCACGGCAGGGACCCAGACCAGGCCTCCTGTCTTGGAGCATCTCCCTTGGAGGCAGAACATTCCCTGAGAATGCGCCCCCACAGGCAGCCCAGAGGGTTAAACAGCTGGTCACAGCCTCCCTTGTAGACCAAAGTCCCTCTTGTAACTTGAAGGACAGGAAAGTCGCTGTTGCTCCTCAGGCCCTCTTACATCTTCTCAGACAACCAGTAGGGATCCAGAGGCAGGGGCATTTATTCACTAAACAGATATTTACTTGCCAAGCCCCTGCCTTGAGCAGATACTGCCCTATGTTCTAGAGGTGTGCTGGTGAATGGCCCTCATGTGGCTTTAAATAGGCAAATTGTGTGGGCTGCAAATTATACCTCAGTAGTTCTGCTATTTAAAAAGGTCGTAACAGTGATGAGAGGTGTGGCAGAGGAAGCCGAGTGCCATGAGGAAACATAGCGGACTTGTATGCGCTCCCCGTTGGGGAGAGCCCTTGGGAATGGGAGCCTTAGAAAGTTTCTCTGAGGAAGTGATAGTAAAACCTGTAGAGTGAATAGGAGGTGACCAGGCAAAAAGGAGTAAGGGAACGTGCTGTAGCCAGAAGAAAGAGCTTGGGTTCCGGGCTCACGCAGACTGGAGTGTGAGCTTCAGCCTGCCTGCTCTCAGCCACGTCCTCGTGAGGGATGATTCCACTGACTCGGCTCCTGCTGTGCTCCAGGCACCGCTTCACAGCTTCACACGGCCCAGCTCGTAGTTCTCATGACACTTCTGTGAGGTGGACAGAATTATCCCCATTTTATACACCTTGGAGGATGCTGAAGGACTAAGTAACCTGTTTGTGATCCTAGATCTGTCCAACTTGGGAACCCGAGTTGTATAACGTAACCACCATATTGTAAAGTCCTCCAGAGGAGCACATCTGTGCAGGTTGTCCTGGGAGAACATACGTGGAACTCCTGGCTCTGCTTTCTTCCTAATTTGCTGAGCACCAGGCTTTGAAGGGTTGAAAGCTAGACTAAGACAGAGGAGGGCTGGTCCCAACATCTGCCCTGGGGTGGGGTCAGGGTTCTGCTAAGCTCTGCTCCCCTCCACACCCCTCACCACCTGTCTACCCAGTTCTCTCTAATAGAACTTCCTTCCTGCCTGCCTTCCCCCCTACTTTTTGAGGGGCATATTTTTCAATCCCTTTTTGATCCCTAAAGAACTTTACACATTCAGGGTTTATATGTTTATTTAGCACAGCATATTTTAACTAGAATGATAGAAATTCAAACTGTAAGAAAAATCACTCTGAATACAAAGCCCCTTTAATAATGCCTCCCTCCTCCACTCAGTCTGACTCCCCTTCCCTAGTCCAGGTCTGGCTGACTCAGCACTTCTGAGTATGTTATTTCTGGCTGTAACCCATCCACTTGGATAACATTGCTGTTTTTGGTGTGCCTGAAAAGCAGCCCCAGTGGCTGGCTGCAAACCCCCTGAAATGGGACGAGAGACACTGTGTGTCCTGGACAAATCTGCAGGGCAGTTGGTTGCACCTGGTTGTGGGTTTGAATAAATGGGAGAGGGATGCAAGGGGTAAAGTTTAGAGAGGGTGGGACAGAAGGTGAGAGGATCTGGCATTGCCAGTTAGAGGTGCACAATCTGCCCTTGGTTTTAGGAACAGATGTCATGCTGCTTGAAGACTACACGTCAGATGACAACCCTCTCTCGCATGGCACGTGCCCACCCAAGAGGAGGAGCTCGGTGACATTTGAAGATGAAGTAGAACAAATCAAAGGTTTGGTTTCTGTGACTGATGGCTTCAGGGAAATGGGGAAGTGAAAGGTTCTTAGGAAAATTCCTCAGCTGAGCCTGCCCCCACGCCCACCACAGTAGGGGTTCCACCTTTGCCCATCTGCATGTCACTCCGGACCCGACTGTTCTCACTTGAGTCCTCAGTCTTCTAACTCTTAGAGCAAACAGTGTCTAAGGCTGGGCAAGCAGTGGGCTACATAGACACACACTCACACGTGCACACACACACACACACACAGCTGATTCCCACCTCCTCCCTCAGGAAGTTACCTGACCAGTTACACCAGTCTCTGAGCCCTCCAAAGTTTCTTTCCCTTATGGATGCTGTGTGGATATGAATCTGAACTCGGCCTCTCTGAGCCTCGGCTTTCATGTGTGGAAGGTGAAAATAATGGCCCAATAAGTGCTCCAACTTCATGGCAGGGGAAGCTGCCACTTCGATGGTCTTGCCCTCCTGAAGGTGCTGGGGCACTTGGGTCCTGTGAGAGGAGTGAGTTCTGCTGTAATCCGGTTCCTGCATTTTTAGCCCCACCTGTTCTGAATTCAGCCCTCAGCACTCTAGTTGCCTCTGGAATTTGGGGTCTAGTTTCCCTTCCAGATATGCTGACAGAAGTGCCATCCAGGCTGCCCACAGACGGAAGAATCTCTTTTCCTCTGAATGAGATGTGAGGGAGGGGTCCAGGAACTTTGATATAATTTCTTCAGAAATGCTGACTGTGAAAATAAATATGGGCCACATCAGAGTTTATGTTCATAATTCGTCCTATCTTTTCTACCACTTCCCACCCAGATTCCAGATGAATGGAAGGGTTCATCATGGATGTCAAGGAGGCAGATAACGTCTGTTTTATGGGGAAAGTAGATTCAAGAACAGAGCTTGAATTAGCAGCCTCATGGGCCTTATAATATGTTACTCCCAAATTTTAAAAAAATGGACTGAAGCCTTCCCCAATCCACCCAGCCCACATATGGCCAACTCGCTCCATCAGCCTCCCTGTTGGGGGACCATATACCAAAGGCACTCTTCTTTGCAGACAGGGTGAGGGGCAGGCACTTTCAAGACCACATCAGTCCTCCTGGGAGTGAGTGGCAGGGCAGGGAGAGATCACGTGTTCCTCCCTTCTCTTCTTGGAGCGTGGCATGGGAATTGCCTACTCCAAGCAACATGAGGATTAGGGGATAAGCTGTCCCCTCCAAGATGTCAGGAGAAAAATAGGTAGTGAGGTTAAAAGTCATCAGGATGTGAAATTGAAGCCCCCCCCCCCCCAATCTGTTCACCTAAGTTGTCAGGGATCCTACTCCTTGGGGAAAGGGCACCTGACCTTTAATGTCCTTTAAATCCTGAGGTTCTCCATGGCTCTGAGGAGTCTCTGAATGGTTGTAGAAAGGCCAGAGACAACATTCAGGTTTGTGGAAGTTTATAGCCCAAACAGCTACACATTCCAGGGAGCTGAAAGACCAGAGAACTCTTTCACAGATGTAAACTAAATGAAATTACTCAGTCATGTCCAACTCTTTGGGACCCCATGGACTACACAGTCCATGGAATTTCCCCAGGCCAGAATACTGGAGTGGGTAGCCTTTCCCTTCTCCAGGGGATCTTCCCAACCCAAAGATCATACCCAGGTCTCCCGCATTGCAGGCAGATTCTTTACCAGCTGAGCCAAAAAGGAATCCCAAGGATATTGGAGTGGGTAGCCTGTCCCTTCTCCAGCGGATCTTCCCGACCCAGGAATTGAACTGGGGTCTCCTGCATTGCGGGTAGATTCTTTACCAACTGAGCTATCAAGGAAGCCCAATAGAAAGTATTTATCAAGCCTTTCCTACGAGCCAGACCTAAGCTAAAGCACCTTAGGAAGAACTGTTTAATTATCACAGGAACCCTTTGACATAAGGGGTGTGCCATGATCTCTTTATAGATTAGGAAACTGAAATTAGATTAAATGACTTCTAAGATTTCCCAAACAGTAAGTAGGGAATTATCGCCCAGGGACTCTAAACTCCAGAACCCACACTGGTCACCTGTTTGTCTCCCCTCCCCAGGTCAGTAAAGCAACAGCAGGCCGATCCTGGCCCCTCACTAACCCTTTTTCTGCCTTCTCTCTTAGAAGCTGCCAAGAACCCCATTCTTCATGTGAAAGCTGACGTGCACAAGTCGTTGGACAGTTACGCAACCAGCCTGGCCAAAGCCATAGAGGCTGAAGCCAAAATCAACTTATTTGGGGAGGAGGCTTTGCCTGGGGTCTTGCTTACAGCTCGGACTGTCCCTGGAATTGGCTTTGGGAGCCGCCGAGGCAGCAGAACTCTCGCAGGTCAGAGGCTGCAGCTTCAGAGCATCGAAGAGGGGAATGTTTTAGCCGCAGAGCAGAGATGAGGGTGGATGCCCGTTACCATCTGTGCCAGGGTCCCGGGAGCAACATCTGATACGCAGTCATCTGAAAAAACACTGAAAACCATGTCTGTAAGTGACTTCAGTGTCTGTGTGAGACCACACGCGGGCTTCTTGTTGATCCCAGTGATGGGACCAGAGGCATTGAGAGCACAAAACAAAGCAGATGGAGGTGTGGCTGAGACGTTGTGGGACGTGGGGTGTAAGGGGGGCTAGAGACCTCAGCTGGGCAGGAAGCCACCACGTGGGTCACATCCTCTTCGTCACCACCTGTGCCCTTGGGAGTCCAGCCGTGCACTGTACTAGAAGCCTCGGGACACTCTGGAGGATGGCGCTTCCTCTGTGTGGTTGATGCGGGCTGTGTGGGGCCATTGGTTCTACCCTAAATGGTCCCCAGAGGAGAGCCCAGGAGCAAGATACCCCAGACCCATGGCTACCGCCTTGCCGCCACTGGGGCCATCTGCTGATTCTAGTAGGGCCTGTTGCTGGCCACTGGGCGGAGGCAGCAGGTCTGGGGCGGTGGTTGCTGACGACAGGCCTCCCTATGGACTGGTGCTTTAGTGTTTTAAAAGAAGAGAGAAACCACTGTAAACAACAGGAGCAAGGAACAGATGCCAGATGTTTCATTTCTAGAGTTAAAAAGAAAAACAACCCGTTTGGTTAGGAAGCACCTTCATCTTCCAGACCTGAACAGGGCCGTGGGCGAAGCACTGCTGCGAAGTAGTTACTGCTGTCTTTGGAGGGAATCCCCTTCACACAGGAAGATCCCATGGAATAGGTTCCGTATGTGATGCTTGATGTACTGTTTAGATTAGCAGGCCTCCAGGGAAAACTCCCATGGTCAGCAGCTACTATTTCCCCGCCCTGAATGGCTCAAGACAAAGACTTGAAGGAACTCTGGACTTGGCCTCAGCAACTGTGTGCCGGCCCAGCTCTGCCTTCTATCAATCACTCGGGTCACTGGGGCTCCCTGTCACCTCTTGGTCATCCGGAAAATGAGATAGGGATGTGGAGTTGGACTGAACGGTGTGTGTGCGCTTCGTCATCCAGTCATGTCTGAGTCTTTGTGGTCCCATGGACTGAGTGGCGGCAGGGGTCCTTTCTAACTCTGATCTTTGATGTTCCCTGAATTTGTTAGTGGGAAAAAAGTGACCCACGGATCAGTATTTGCACAGCTTTTGGGTGTGGTGTCTAATGGGCATGTGACACACTTCAGGCCTGATCCTGAGGCGTGGGCTGATCCAGTGTGTCTGTTTAGAACACAGTCCTGACAGGACGCCAACCAGTAGGACACATAAATGGGCGCAGAGGGCGTGTCCTCAGAGGTGGAAAGTGGGGCTATGGATTGTGATGCGTATGTTAGATCTCTCCCCGCCCCCTGTGAGATGGGATGGCCTAGTGTGTGGGCTTGCAGCAGTGGCTGTGGTGGCTGAAGCCTAGATGATAGCAGCCAAGTGCAGGTCTCTCCCCACTTCTGAATTCCAGGTGGTCAGCAGGGGATAGATTCTGAGATCTCCCGCATCTGGCATAAGGCAGCTGCTCCAGAAAGTGCCTCACCTTTGCAGTGTTTACTGTGGTCTAACTGGTTCTCCAGGAGGCAGTGCGTCTTTGCTGTGTGGCAGAGACCAGTGGTTGGCCGGTCCCTGTGTCTGCAGTTTACAAACGTCTTTTCCTTAGACCTGGGGGCTGCTACCTTCACAGCGATCAAATTCATCAGTCTACATTCCGGATGGAAGAGGGAAGAAGCAGAGGGCAGTCTCACCTGTGGGTTCTGCTGAGGTGATGTGCAGATCACTCAGATTCTGCTCTCACTACTGGCTGGCATTCCTAAATCTGAGGGCATTTTTGCTTTCTGTATTTTTTCCTAGCATTTGTCCGTATCCAGTTTCTAGAGGGACCATATTCCTGAGCTTCTAGTATGCTCTGAGGTGGAACAGGGCAAGAACCTAGGATGACCCACCCCCCACCGACCCCATCCACCCCCATTAGGCCATTTTGAGTGCAACGAAGTGGCTTGCATCCCAGGAGTTGGAAAGTGCCTTCCCTGGACTATACTTGGCTGGGCTCTAAGAAGAGTCCTGAGACCTCCCAAGTCTTCACAGGCTGATCCCAGCCTAGCTGGGATACACTAGATTTCATCTAAGCCAATCTAGAAATACTGTACTTCCCAAAAGCATTCTCTGTGTTTGTTTCCTCTTTTGTACTTCAGTCCATTCATTCATCTACCAAGCACTGCACATCTAGTGTGTGCAAGGCATCAAGCTAGGCTCTGTGAGTAATAACATTAAAGTGTTTTCACTCTAATGTAGGAAGAGACCTAGAGGAGACTGAGGCTAATAAACAGCAAAGTCAAGTAATGGTTCTCGAAAGAACTGCAGGCTCTATAGGGAGGTGAATATTCCCAATTAGAAGGAGTTAGGGGTAGCGCCCTCTAGGAGGTGACTGAGCCAAGACTTGCAGCATATCTGGCAGCTAGAACCATATTCTGCATATTTAGGAATTCAGATACTCCTTATTCAGCCTGAGTGAGAAGGGAGCACAAACGGAGGGGAGAGGGGAGAGGACAAAGACACACTCCCCATACACTGAGGTTTCTGGGAGGCAGTTTTGGGGACACTTGTCCTTAGGGCAGAAAGTCAAAACCCCGACTGCCCTTGCTGAACGCTGGCCCATCAGCTTTATTCTGCTGTGCAGCGGCAACCTAAGGCCTTCCTGAGGGGGCCGCGTGGGGAGTGGTAGGTGGGACATTCGGCCACTTATTAAGATAAAAACCTCAGTTCTGCATCTTCTAGTTTTGACAGGACCACCTGTAGGACTGTTGCCCATCTCTGCTTCTTTCATCGAGATTACCACTTGACTAAGTGCCCCCATGCTCTCTCCCAGACACCAGGTTTGGAGGCTAGTGTGACCTGGAAGGCAGGATGTCCCGCACTGCCAAGCATACAGGTCACTACCTAGGCTTCTCCGAGGCGCCGACTCAGGGCCTTCGACGGCAGGCGGCAGCAGCGCGGCGGTGGTGTCACTAGTGGGAAGGAGCCAAGGATCAAGCCGAAGGCTTGTTTGCTTCTGGCTTAGAGCACCTCCTCTCATCGCTGGGTCTCCACTGCTGTCCCCAGCCTTTCAAGGACCACCCAGCTAGCTTGCTGACACTGCTCAGCTGTGTGATCTTAAACAAAGCACTGCTACAGAAATGGGGTTGAGAAATATAAGACAAGGGCCATCTGTTGCTAAAGTTGCTGATGTTATTTGATTCTCATTTAAGGAGCTGCTGTGTAGTCTCTGAGCAACTGGCGAGACTAACTCAAGTATTTGCAAAGGACAAGGAATCCTGGGGTGGACAGGACAGAAGAGGGAGGAAAAGGGCTCTGATACAGTGAGAGATAAGAAAGCTTTCTTAAAAGTGAACATGTATATTATCCAGGGTGAAACAGATCACCAGCCCAAGCTGGATGCATGAGACAAGTGCTCGGGCCTGGTGCACTGGGAAGACCCAGAGGAATGGGGTGGAGAGGGAGGTGGGAGCGGGGATCGGGATGGGGAATACGTGTAAATCCATGGCTGATTCATGTCAATGTATGACAAAACCCACTACAATATTGTAAAGTAATTAGCCTCCAACTAATAAAAATAAATGAAAAAAAAATAAAGTGAACAATGCAAAGAAATAGAGGAAAACAACAGAATAGGAAAGACTGGAGATCTCTTCAAGAAAATTAGAGATACCAAGGGAACATGTCATGCAAAGAGGGGCTCAATAAAGGACAGAAACATATAGGACAGTAAGGACCTAACAAGAAGAAGAGATTAAGAAGAGGTGGCAAGAATACACAGAACTGTACAAAAAGGCCTTACTGGCTGGGATAACCAAGATGGTGTGGTCACTCATCTAGAGCCAGACATCCTGGAGTGTAGTTCGTAGTTTGTTACTACAAACAAAACTAGTGGAGCTGATGAATTCCAGCTGACCTATTTCAAATCCTGAAATATGATGCTGTTAAAGTCCTGCACTCAGCATGCCAGCAAATTTGGAAAACAGCAGTGGCCACAGGACTGGAAAGGCCAATTTTCATTCCAGTCCCAAGGAAAGGCAATGCCAGAGAATGTTCAAACTACTGCACAATTGCACTCATTTTACATGCTAGCAAGGTAATGTCAAAATCCTTCAAAGTTAGACGTCAACAATATAGGGACCAAGAACTTCCATATGTACAAACTGGATTTAGAAAAGGCAGAGGAACCAGAGATCAAATTGCCAACATCTACTTGATCATAGCAAAACCAAGGGAATTCAGAAAAAGACATACTTCTGCTTCATTAACTATGCTAAAGCCTTTGATGGTATGGGTCACAACCAACTGTGGAAAATTCTTAAAGAGATGGGGATACCAGACCATCTTACTTGCCTCCTGGGAAACCTGTATGCAGGTCAAAAAGGAACAGGTAGAACTAGACATGGAACAGCAGATTGATTCCACATTGGGAGAGGAGTACGTCAAGGCTGTATATTGTCACCCTGCTTATTTAACTTGTATGCAGAGTACATCATGCAAAAGGCCAGGCTGGATGAAGCACAAGCTTCAAGACTGCCAGGAGAAATATCAATAAGCTCAGATATGCAGATGACACCAACCTCATGGCAGAAAGTGAAAAGGAACTAAAAGCCTCTTGATGAAAGTGAAAGAGGAGAGTGGAAAAAGCTGCCTTAAAACACAGCATTCAAAAAACTAAGATCATGGCATCCGGTCCCATAACTTCATGGCAATTAGATGGGTAAAAAGTCAAAACAGTGACAGGCTGGGCTCCGAAATCACTGCAACTGGTGACTGCAGCCATGAAATTAAAAGACGCTTGCTCCTTGGAAGAAAAGCTAAGACAAACCTAGACACCATATTAAAAAGCAGAGACATCACTGCTGACAAAGGTCCCTATAGTCAAAGCTATGGTTTTACCAGTAGTCATGTACGGATATGAGAAATGGATCATAAAGAAGGCTGAGCACCAAAGAATTGATGCTTTTGAACTGTGGTGCTGGAGAAGACTCTTTAAGAGTCCCTTGGACTGCAAGGAGATCAAACCAGTCAATCATAAAGGATATGAATATTCATTGGAAGGACTGATGCTGAAGCTCCAATACTTTGGCCACCTGATGCAAAGAGTCAACTCACTGGAAAAGAGCCTGATGCTAGGAAAGACTGAAGGCAGGAGAAGGGGATGACAGTATGAGATGGTTGAATGGCATCATCGACTCAATGGACATGAGTTTGAGCAGACTCCTGGGAGATGGTGAAGGACAGGGAGGCCTGGTGTGCTGTAGTTCATGGGCTTGCAGGAAATTAGACATGACTGAGCAACTGAACAGCAGCAACAGTGAGAGACCTTACTGGCTTGTTCAGATTTAGTGAGATGAGTATTTTTCTGTCCTGACAGTTGGTCCTTGAAATACAGATTAGACAGGTCTCTGGATGGACCACAGGATATATTCATGACAAGGGTTCAGCCTTGAGCCCCAGCTGTCTCCAGTCTAGAAGGAACTGTGGAGGTGATGTGGCTACAAAGGTTGAAGAAGGAAAGTAGTGTGTACTGAGTTACTACTCTGAACCTGACATGTTAAGGTACCTGAGTGCCTGTTGTGTGCTGGACATTGTTAGGCACTTCCAAATGCTTTATCTCATTGCTTATCAGCTCAAATGTGATATAATGGGGATAGCACAGGATTTGCTTTTGGAAGTTCTGGATTCACATTCCACACAGTATAGTAAGTGTCCTTGGGCCAACTACTCAATCTTTGTGTATTGCAGTTTTCTCATCTATAAAATGAATGTTGTATTCATTTTATATATTCATTTTATGTGGGGACACAGAATCCAAGAGGGTCTTCCTTCTGGGTGATAATGTGGATTAAGGCATTTAGCACAGTATCTGGGGCAAAGTTGATACTGGGCCACTGCTATTTTTCCTCCACTCTGCAGGTGGGTGTAGTATTTGTGCTTTACAGGGCTCTCAATGACAAGACGAGAATCTTGAAAAGTTACCAGTTACCCTACATAAGCAGTGTTGAAGGTTGTTGCCATGGGCGGTCATGTTTGCCGTACACTACAAAGGGACATGGTGAGAAAGGGGAAGACAATAGAGGCGAGGGAGCAAAGGGTAACTAGTATTTGCGGTTCAGGAGATCAGAAGGAGTGGAACTGAGCTTTTCTGTTAATGGCCATTGAAGATGATGGAGTCCCAGGCTGGTGTGGCATCTGGAATCAAAGCACAAGCTCAGCTCTGACCTCCCTTAAGGGACAGTCAGAAGGGACACCCTCCTGAGGTGTTACCAGGTTCTAAGGGCAGCTCCTTCCTGCAGTGACAGTGATGCTTGGCAGTGGCCTTGGCACTTGGATTCAGACTCTGCGCCCCTCAGAGTCCCTGAGGGGAGAGGCAGTGCAGGGGCAGCAGACTGTGCGCCCACCCACGGGATACAGAGAGCCCCAGCTAAATTCCAGGGGAGAGTGAAGAGAAATCAGAGTTTTCACCCTCAAGCAAAGGAAAGTGGCTGTGAGCACAGCCGTATATGACTACAAGAGGGGGCAGAGCTGGATCATCCTTCTGATTTGGGAAAGGGGACACTCAATCCAAGGAGGCCTCAGGAAGTCCAGAGAATTGTCCAAGGTCTCAAAGCGTCCTTGGCCATGTGACTGAGAGAAGCAAAAACACAGCTCTGCAGCTTGAGGAGGACGAGAGATAGTTGACAGTCATCATTAATAGAAGAACAGACCAGTGGGGCTTTATTGGGTCGGTAGAAAAAACTATTGTAAACCAAGGAATTTGGGGATTAGAATATCTGCTTGCCAGAACTATAAAAAACTGCAGGCCTAAGGAAAGTGATCAGATTGCACTGGAAAGAATTCAAAGAACAAACTCAAATCTGTATGATTACCAAGAACACAGTTCTACTCATTGTTATTTTTAGGAGAACAAAACAGACAAAGCTGTTTTCATTTCCCTCAGAGAGCAATTCCCTGAGCAGTATTAATAGCTTAAGAATTAAAAGCCACTTATGTTTTTCCTTTTGACACCACCATTTTGAAATATCGTTAATCGTAAGCGAGTCAGGGTTTCTCAGAGGAAAAGACAGTCTGGGGAGGATCACAGGCCTGAGCAGGCAAGACCACACTGAGAGTGCGGCGGAAGGAGCCCGTGTGGCTGGAAATAGGTCAGTCAGTGATGTGCAAGGAGCAGAGTCCTGTGCTGCGCTCTGATAATGGACCCCTGGATGCAAAGGCGGTTAAAACCCAACCTTCAAGACAAAAGCAAGCTGATTCAGAAATACACCTCACTTGAAGTTTTTGGATCTTTTTTTTTAATTAAAAAAATGCTTAGTGTTAGTCGCTGAGTCATATCTGACTCTTTGTGTCCCCATGGACTGCAGCCCACCAGGCTCCGTCCATGGGATTCTCCAGGCAAGAGTACTAGAGTGGGTTGCCATTCCTTTCTCCAGAGGATCTTCCCAGCCCAGGGGTTGAACCTGGGTTTCCTGCATTGTAGGCAGATTCTTCACTGTCTGAGCCATCAGGGAAGCACCCCCCACCCCCGCGCCAAATGCTTAGGATCATTATAAATCAGTATTTATAAACAAGTACATTTAGAATAATTTTGTTTGCCTGATTAAATATCTGCGTTTTGGCTTGTGCAGAGCTGTGCAAATTGTGAGTTCGTGCTTATGGACTGTGGACTCGTCTGGGTGTCTCCTCCTTTACCCGTACCCTTTTTCTGCAGCCGTGCCCTTTTCTCAAGCCTCCCTTCCCACGGGCTGAAAAGCGGAAGGAGACTAAGCCAACTGTGGCACAGTCCATACCACAGTCACCTGGGTACAGCATTCATGTGTTTTTAATAAACTCGTGCAAGAAAATTAGATTCACGGAGTACTGTTAAATGACTGGGGAGTGACCAGGAAATACACAGCAAACACTGTTTAAAAATTCTAAGTTTTAAAGGAGGATTAATGACGAGCAGTGCTCTCTTGCTTGGTCGGCCCCACAACCAAAGTCAAAGGGTGGATGGTAGAGATTATCAGACTTGGTACAACCTCAAGGCACAGAGCCTACCGCATTTATCTGACCCTGTACCTGCCAGCCGTAAAGCCATATTCCTTTTTCTGAGTGATTGAGTGGAACACTGAGATCCAGAGTCTAACTTGCGATCTTGGCATCCCCCCCTCCTCCACACACACAAGCAGTGGATCATTGGAGTGGCCAGGACTCATCAACTCTGCCTCTGTATAATCTTTCCTCTTCGCTGTCTTCTTGACTACTTGTTTGGCCTGCCCTGCTCCTTTATAACCAATTGGTGATACGTGCTCAATCGTGTCCAACTCTTTGTGACCCCACAGACTGTAGCCCCCCAGGCTCCGGGGAATTCTCTCAGCAAGAATACTGGAGTGGGGGTGCCATTTCACTCTTCCAGGGGACCTCCCCAACCCAGGGACTGAACCTGCGTCTCCTGCACTGACAGGCAGATTCTATACCACTGAGCTACCACAGAAGCCCATTGTAACATACAGCACAAAACTACAAAATCAGTAAAACTAAGGCACCTAATTCCTTGGACAAACACCACTTTTTAAATGTGTGGGTTGCAGTTTGGGGTTCCTAGCAAACTTGAACCAGAAGTTCAGAACTCCTCCACTCCCAGCTGCCCGGCCTCCTTCACTGTCAGTATCTTGTGCCAAGTGAACACAGTGAAGGGAAGTCATTGATTGTCTCCTGTTGTTTCTCCTGCCAGTCACCCTTGACCCCACTGCGTACTCCAGGTCTGCTCTATTAGTTTTCCAGCACTTCTCCGTGCCTGTTCTAGTGGAAGAGACTGTTATTTTGTGTGCTGCAGTAATCTTTTCAGTTATTCTGTAAAGCCCTCCGACCTTTCATGTGGTCCTAACACAGCCCCTGAGACTTACAGGGTGAGACAGGACTACCTCCAATTTAGGGAGGAGGACACAGAAGCCCAGAGAAATCAGATGGCTTGAGCAGGTCACATAACTATTTGGGAACCAGAAATAGACCCTAATGCTTTTTGAAAATCATGCAGCTGACCTCTAATTCCTTTCCCTTTTGACCATTTAGCATATTCCTATTACAGATACGTATGTGTCCTGCCCAGACTAAGAGCTAGACATTGAAGGCCAACTGAAGTTCCTGAGCCAACTAGTTTTCCCCTCTATCCAAAAGCCATCTGTCTTCTCTTAGCAACGTGTCCCTGGGTCTGCAGTCATCTGGGAGGAACCATCCCTGATCTCCACATGGGAATCTGGCCACACCTGTGAGTCTATTTGTAGCTCAGTCAGAGACAGCAGCATGACAGTTTAGGGGATAGGAGACAGAATTACTGAAGTGTTAAGTCTATAGGAACCTGTAAGATAGACCTGGGTGTAGATGCTTAAGTTGGGTGAAGACGGACACCAGCGAGGAGCAGGACCAGGAATTAGGAGACTGGATGGTCAACATTTTCAGCTGAAATCTAGAAGGTGGAGACAGGAAGGCCAGAAGCCAGAACTCTTCAGAACAAACTTGTGTTAATATGTTACTTGAGTATCCATGATGCTCTGAGATTGCATGGGGACTAACCCCTGTACTTGGGTAATGAGGGACCACTAATCATGAAAGATGATCATTAGAGATAAAGCACTTTGGAAGGAGAAATGAAAAAAAGGTCTTGTATATAATTCCGTCAAAGAGAAGTCAAAACAGAAAAGGTTATTAAATCTAGAAGAGATTTAGAAAATGGGTCAAGATAGCAAGGCATTAAATAAAAAGTCAAATTCAGGATATCATAAAACAACCAACTTCTTTAATTAGAAAGCAATAAACATGCAGATGGCAAGTATAGACATTTCTTTGAACCAATATTTTCACTATAATGAAAATTCCTCTTCAACATTGATCCAAGCTCCCACATCTGAAGGTTAGGGAAAATATTGCACTTTGCATTTTCTAGCACTCCTCACACATGGCAAAAAGTTTTAAAAACATTTTGCTAGTTTTGTTTTACACACACTCCCAAATTCATGCACGCAATCATTCCAAACCAATGTTAGGTTATCCCCCCCAAAGGGAAAAAACTCAAAAAAACCACAACCTTAAAATTGCACTAAAGCTCTGTAAAGAAAAAAAATATATAATAAATGTCTTATACAAATTTCAGAACATCTAAGTGCTTGCCAGTAAGAATTGATTATTCTTCATCTTCATTTTCATTCTCCTGACCAGAGCCTTCTGATCTGTCACTCTCCAACCGGTCTGGAAAACACAGAAGACAAAAACAAAAACAAACAAAAAAAAAACACCTTTAGTATTACAATCAAAATAACTGTCAATGCCTTAAATAAAACTGATTAAAATGTGTATAATTCAAAATATCATCATGTAAAAATCAGCTCACAGCTATGTGTAGAAGTTATTTTTGCCTCTAGAGGCAAAGAATAAAGGAAACGGCACTATTAACGTAGAATATTCATGTAATTCTAAAGATTAAAAAAAATTACACAGTTAAAAAAAAAGATAGATCTTGATCTATTGTGGTCTACTGCAATGACTTCAAACTGTGTTCCTTGGAGTCTAGGAGCCCTAGGAGTTATATCAGGTGTCACCAAAGGGAGTGAGAGGGAAGCTGTGCAAGAGAATCTGGGAATCACTCCCTAGTTGGCTCAGATGGTAAAGAATCTGTCTGCAATGCAGGAGACCCGGGTTCAGTCCCTGCCTGGGTCAGGAAGATCCCCTGGAGAGGGAAATGGCAAGCCACTCCAGTATTTCTGCCTGGAGAATCCCATGGACAAGAGCCTGGCGGGCTGCAGAGTTAGACAGGACAGAAGCGACTTAGCACGTAACACACATATTTCTGGTTATAAAAATATTTCTTAAATATCTGCTATGTTCCAGGATACAGTGGTGACCAAAGCAGTCACAGTGTCTTCTCTGTCCTCAAGGAGCTTCTCTAGGTTGAACACTCAAGGGAGTGTACAATTACAGCCTGGTGAGCCAGCATGGCATGTCCTCCCAAGTTCCATGCTTTACATTTGATGTCCCTCTGCTTGGGACACTTTCACCTAGTTCTTCAGCTATAAAGGTTAGGCTTACTCAATACAACTATTTTTCCCTTTGTGAAACTTTCCCCAGACTTTCTCAGATACCCAACTTGCAGAATTATGAACTCCCTCCTTCAGGTTCCAGAATATTTCATATGTACCATATGATGATGATTCTAATTACAGTACTAGTCTATTTTCACATCATCTTGCAGACTGAGCTCCTGGGAGGGTAGGAGTTATTTCTTTTTATCTTTTATCCTCAGGGCCTAGTACAAGAGGTTCAATGAAGGTTTATCAAATAAATGAATATAAGTTTTACTAAGACAAGATATATTACATTAGGCTGTATAAAGAAGGCAAGGGTGTATAAAGTATCAAATCACTACTGCCACTAGGATGGAACCCTTTCTATCATAGAAACACTTATCCGGGAAACTGGGAGGGGTAAAGGTTAGACGCAGTGGAAATAATTCAGGCTTCTCAACACCAAGAGAAGATGGAATCCTGAGATTTTATTATTCACAGGGGTTTAAATACTCCCAGTGAATTCTAAATTGTCAACACCAGTATACAGAAGGGATGTATGTTTAATTGTCCAGCACCAACTCCATTTCAATGTCAACCTAAGGAGATAATATCTGTGTATATGATTTGTAACCTGAGTTATACAAGTTTTAGTTATTATATAAAAGTGTTCAATATACATTTGTAAGATAAAATAAGATTATAATAAATCTTCACAGGTCACTAAGGAATCTAAACACAGTGGAAGACTTTCTGATCAATAATAAGTTACCTAAGGGATGTGAGTATAAAAGAGATTATGCTATATTTATTGTGTGATATACTTTCATGGGAGAGAACAAAACATGAATTTGCTGTTCTGCTTACCTAGAGTATCATTAAGTAAGATGCCTGTCATCTTAGTGGAACATGTTTAAATCGCATCCACATATTTTAAAATGTGCAGGATGACCCACTTCTTTTTGGTTGTCACATTATGAATGAAGATGGGGAAATGGAGGGTTAAGATGAAATGTCACAGCCCTGAAATCAGGGAGTTTACAGCAAAGTCCAAAGCAACCAACATGAAGTCGAGTGAGGGCCTAGGGTCTCTTACATAGGTCACAGAGTAACTGACAGTGGCTTCTGGAATGAGGAAGAGGGCAGAATGGTGGTTCTTTTCCCAGATATTTCTCACACAACTTCTGCAGAGTCATCTCTCTCAGAATATAAACCCAATTTTTAAGAACAAAATTAAATAAAATATTTTTGTCCACAGAGTACTACTGAGGTAATAAAACTGCAAAGCAGTTCAACACTTTCACAAATCTCTGGCTGGCAATTACAGGCCAAGGAGGGCTGAGGACACTGTTCTTTAAAATGAGAACTAGAAATAATGACTTGAAAGCCACTGTTTTCAACAGCAAGACAATACCAAGTTGCTACTGTAAATAAGGGTTACATTTGTGGAAAGGCTCCTTTATTCTCTTTTAGAAATACTTCTTTCTGAAATTATTTTTGATCAGGAAAAATATGAGATACTATTAATAAGCTGGCTGGGGCTGGAAAGAGGGGACAACAGAGATGTGAAAACAGTTACCCAACGGAAACCTGTATTCCACAAAGAATCAACACAGCACTCCTGGTTAGCTAGAGATTTGATGCTAGAAGTTCATTCATTCACTCACCCATTCATTCACAAAACACTGACTGGGCAACTATTATGTGCTAGGCACTGCTGTTCTCGGAACTAGCTACCCAGATGTGAATAAGACAAACTAGGTCTCTGGTCTTAATGAACTCACTTTCTAGAAAAGAAAAACAGAGAACAAGACAATATATTTTTCTCCTTTAATCTGTGTAACAAGGCAACAAATAAATGAAGTTAGAATAAGTACTTGAGGAAAAACAGGCAATGACCAGAGAGTGAGTGATGAGGAGGGTGTGCATATTAAGCAACTTCATACTGAGTGACGAGGGAACACTTCTCTAAGGAGGCGACACTGGACCTGAGACTCAATTGTATGTTCAGTTATTAGTGAAGCTGGCAAACAAAGCTGCCTAAAAGGCAGAGAAACAGCCAGTGAAAAGGTCCTAAATATGCTAATAGCTTTATGAGTTGGAGGAGGAAAGCAGTCACTTATGGTTAATATGTAGTGAGCGAGCAGAAAACGAACTCAGTGGCTGGCAGGTCTATCTCTTGTAGATCAGAGTATGAAGTCTAGGTTTTATTTTATGAGCAGTGGGAAGCCCCTGAGAATTTTAAGCAAGGGTGACATAACCTAATGTACTTCTTAAAAAAGGGAGTCAGCAAACTATGGCCCCTGGGAAACCATCCCTTAGCCTATTTTTGTAAATAAAGTAGTATTAGGGCATAGCCATGCCCTTGATCCACTTATTATCTTTGGCTGCTTTTGCAACACAGTGTCAGAAATGAGCAGCTGCAACAGAAACCACATGGCCCACAAAGCCTATTTACTTTCTGGCCATTTAAAGAAAAGGTTTACTAACCCACAAGCAAGGAGGGGTAAGAAAGCCTTCCTCAGTGATCAATGCAAAGAAATAGAGGAAAACAATAGAATGGGAAAGACTTAGAGATCTCTTCAAGAAAATTAGCAATACCAAGGGAACATTTCATGCAAAGATGGGCTCAATAAAGGACAGAAATGACATGGACCTAACAGAAGCAGAAGACATTAAGAGCTGGCAAGAATACACAGAACTATACAAAAAAGATCTCCACAACCCAGATAACCATGATGGTGTGATCACTCACCTAGACCCAGACATCCTGGAGTGTGAAGTCAAGGGGTCCTTAGGAAGCATCGATACGAACAAAGCTAGTAAGGAGATAGAATTCCAGTTGAGCTATTTCAAATCCTGAAAGATGATGCTGTGAAAGTGCTGCACTCAATGTGCCAGCAAATGTGGAAAAGTCAGCAGTGGCCACAGGACTGGAAAAGGTCAAATTTCACTCCAATCCCAAAGAAAGGCAAGGCCAAAGAATGCTCAAACTACCACACAATTGCACTCATCTCACACACTAGCAAAGTAATGCTCAAAATTCTCCAAGTTAGGCTTCAACAGTATGTGAACTATGAACTTCCACATGTTCAAGCTGGATTTAGAAAAGGCAGAGGAACCAGAGATCAAACTGCCAACATTCATTGGGTCATAGAAAAAGCAAGAGAGCTCCAGAAAAACATCTACTTCTGCTTTACTGACTATGTCAAGGCCTTTGATTATGGATCACAACAAACTGTGGAAAATTCTTAGAGATGGGAATACCAGACCACCTGACCTGCCTCCTGAGAAACCTGTAAGCAGGTCAGGAAGCAACAGGTAGAACTGGACATGGAACAACAGACTGGTTCCAAATCAGGAAAGGAGTACATCAAGACTGTATATTGTCACCCTGCTTATTTAACTTATATGCAGAGTACATCATGAGAAACGCTGGGCTGGAAGAAGCACAAGCTGGAATCAAGATTGCTGGGAGAAGTATCAATAACCTCAGATATGCAGATGACACCACCCTCAGAGTGGAAAGCAAAGAACAACTAAAGAGCCTCTTGATGAAAGTGAAAGAGGAGAGTGAAAAAGTTGGCTTAAAGCTCAACATTCAGAAAACTAAGATCATGGCATCCAGTCCAATCACTTCATGGCAAATAGATGGGGAAACAATGGAGACAGTGACAGACTTTATTTCCTTGGGCTCCAACATCACTGCAGATGGTGACTGCAGCCATGAAATTAAAAGATACTTGCTCCTTGGAAGAAAAGCTGTGACCAACTTAGACAGCACATTAAAACGCAGAGACATTACTCTGCCAAAGCTATGGTTTTTCTAGTGGTCATGTATGGATGTGAGAGCTGGACTATAAAGAAAGCTGAGTGCCGAAGAACTGATGCTTTTGAACTGTGGTATTGGAGAGGACTCTTGAGAGTCCCTTGGACTGCAAGGAGATCAAACCAGTCCATCCTAAAGGAAATCAGTCCTGAATATTCTTTGGAAGTACTGATGCTGAAGCTGAAACTCCAATACTTCGGCTACCTGATGCGAAGAACTGACTCATTGGAAAAGACCCTGATGCTGGGAAAGACTGATGGCAGAACGAGAAGGGGATGACAGAGGATGAGATGTTTGGATTGCATCACTAACTCAATGGACATGAATTTGAGTAAGCTCAGGGAACTGGTGATGGACAGGGAAGCCTGGCGTGCTGCAGTCCATGGAGTCGCAATGAGTCGGACACGACTGAGCGACTGAACTGAACTTACTGACCCACATTTTTTTTTTTTTGCATACCAAGTCTTTATGTCTCTTTATTATTTTTTTTATAATCCTCTTTTCCCTTTTTTTATTTTTATTTTTTTTAGCCATTAAAAAGAATTCATTTGAATCAGTTCTAATGAGATGGATGAAACTGGAGCCCATCATACAGAGTGAAGTAAGCCAGAAAGATAAACACCAATACAGTATACTAACACATATATATGGAATTTAGAAAGATGGTAATGATAACCCTATATGCAAAACAGAAAAAGAGACACAGATGTACAGAACAGACTTTTGGACTCTGTGGGAGAAGGCGAGGGTGGGATGTTTCGAGAGAACAGCATCGAAACATGTATATTATCTAGGGTGAAAGAGATCACCAGCCCAGGCTGGATGCATGAGACAAGTGCTCGGGCCTGGTGCACTGGGAAGACCCAGAGGGATCGGGTGGAGAGGGAGGTGGGAGGGGGGATCGGGATGGGGAACACATGTACATCCATGGCTGATTCATGTCAGTGTATGGCAAAAACCACTACAATATTGTAAAGTAATTAGCCTCCAACTGACCCACATTTTTAAAAAGCCTCCTCTTACTGCTATGGAAATCAGACTATATGAAGGCGAGAGCAGAAGTGGGGAGACCAAGATAGATGAATATGGATTGTATTCTGGAGTAAAGCCACCCTAACTGATAGAGTGAATTTGTACCTGACTGGGTAAGTGCCTGTACATTCAGTGTGATGTCAGTTCTACAGATACGGCTATCTAGATCAACATGTGCCATGTTCCAGAGGTATGAATGAATGCTCCCAGGTTTTATAAACCATGTTAACACTTTGGACTTTACCCTAAGAGCATGGGCAGGCACAGGAGAATTTTAAAGAGGGGAGTAAACCGAGTAGATTGTAACATGTTCTAGAAGAGTTTGGAATGGTTCACACACCATCTCTCCAAAGCCTGTCAAAGCTTCTAGGGATCGCAAAACTGCCTGTATGTCTCATGAAGTTGCCTAAACTAAACGTCTTTAGTACAGCATTCATGAGAATAATTTTGGGTGCTTTTTTAAAATGCAGAAGCTCAAATCCTATTCAGATAAAATGAATCAGGATCTTTAGTGTGCAGGAACCAGGTATTTGTAGTTTTGAAAAGATTTAAAGCGCACTCTTCATTAAAAATCACAACTATAGCAGGATGGAGCTGACTTCCCAGGAAGCCTGTGGAGTAATAGAATGGCTGAAGTATTCTGTGGCTAGCTTGTGCTTCCACAATCAAAGTCTGTTAGAAACTGTCCTTGAATATACAGACATCATTGTACTTGGAATACAGGACAATGAAGAAAAGGAGAGCAAAGGAGTAGCTGACTCATCAAATAACTAGATATCTTAAGAATAAAAGCAGCAGAAATATCAACTCTTGGTTACCTTTTCGTATCAAGGATTTTACCTAAGAGAAACAAGAGGGTGAGTTAGGTTGACTAAGCCAACTACAAAGTGTCTCCCTTTGATTGCTGGCAAAAAAAAAAAAAACAATAGAAGAAAGGGAACTTTATATTATAAGCATCTAAGTCTAAAATCAAAGAAAGAGAGTAATAACTGAGTTAACAAACCATTGCTACATCAGTACCCATTTAAAATAGATTCTTGCACAAATGAAAGGAGAAAGTTCCCTACAGGCAAACTCAGAAAGAGCCATTCACCAGATGAACTCTTCATATGAACAAGCAAATTTATTTATCATAATCAGCAAATGTTTTTCCTGTTCTATAAAATGGTGCCTCCTCAAATCTGAGGTCAAGTGAATTTTAAGAGTTACTTATTCTTATTGAAGAAAACAGATCAAAAGATGTCATAGTGAATAACATGGGGGCCAAAAGAAGTATTATGATAATATTCTGTTGGACTGCAAACATTTTTCTATTTTCATTTAGGTTTATTTTTTGTTTTGCTTTGACCACTTGAAATTTTTATTCTTTCCTTGTAATAGTTGATATTGACAATTTGAGGGTTTTCTTTCCAGCTCCTTTAATTACAGACATAAGGAGCTTCTTTCAATTCTTAGATGTACCACAATCTTCCAGGACTTAAGACAAATGCTATATACTCTTTTTTTTTGCCAGGAATACTTATGTCTCCCTTCCCCACTCTCTGAGGAAATCATATGCAATCTGCCATTTATATAGACCTGAAGGTCTGAAACAGAAAGGTCAAAGTGAAAGTCACTCAGTCGTGTCCAACTCTCTGTGACCCTACAGACTGTAGCCCACCAGGCTCTTCTGTCCATGGAATTCTCCAGGCCACAATACTACAGCGGGTAGCCCATTCCCTTCTCCAGAGGATCTTCCCAACCCAGGGATCGAACCCAGGACAGAAGTTATCCTAACAAAGAGTGAGGGTGGGAGGGGACAGCATGACTGTAAAGATTCTGAGGTAGGAAAGAGTTTGAGGTACCCACAGATTTAGAGAGGGCCAGAGAGGATGGAGAGGGAAATGGCAACCCACTCCAGTGTTCTTGCCTGGAGAATCCCAGGGACGGTGGAGCCTGATGGGCTGCCGTCTATGGGGTCGCACAGAGTCGGACACGACTGAAGTGACTTAGCAGCAGCAGCACAGAGAATAGAGAGGACAGAGAAGGAAAGAATGGAGCAGAAAAGCAGTAAGAAAAGTAGTTGAAATCAGGTCATCCAGAGGACTGCATGTCTTATTCATGACTTGAATACATGTTCCTGCAACTGAAATTCGTAGGTAAAAGGGGAGTGAGTGCTTGGAAGCTAGTTTCAAATTCAGGTTTTACCGTTTATCAGCTGTGTGACCTGGAGTGAGTTATCAAAAATAAGCTACTAGGTAGAGGGCAGGAGCTAACTGAGGATAAATTTGTGAAATGATTGGTATGCTGCCTGATTCATTAAAGGTACTCTATACATGGTTGTTGTTGTTGTTATTAAATAATACTCAACATATAAAGAAATTTGTGTTATCAATGAAGTGATAAACATTTTGTTTATAATCGAACTGGATACTTTCTATTGTTATGAACACACATTATTCCATTCCTTCTTGAAAATTAAGTTGTAATATAATGTAATTAATTGTAATGTGAAGTTTTGTATCTGAAGCACTGAACCCCATGGTTTATCATCTAAAACAAACAAAAATTTGAAAAATACATTGAGCTATTGTTTCAAATCTTTGTAGTAATACATTTATTTTTATATGGGCTGTGATTGATTTTGGCCAAATGTATCATTAAAAGGTACTTACTATAACACATCTTAAGGTTTATGGTATGATATTCCACTCTGAGAAGAAAACCACACCTGGTAAAGTTTTGAAGTGACGTCATATTTTTATTATGACACTTCAATAAAGTTGGCTCATGGGGATACAAATTACTGTACTAAGATCAAGAATTCATACCACTCAGTTCAAAAGTTAAGCTGCCTTCTATGTAGTCTGAGAGGACCTAATGCCAGCAAGAAATAAATTTCTCGTATTTTAAAAAAAACAAGTTAAAAAGTTAAGGCCAAAAAAAAGTTGGCCTTGATTTTGTAATTTAAGGAAATTAATAAAATCTCTTTATTTTTTGGCTGCATCATGTGGGATCTTAGGTTTCCCGACCAGGTATCAAACCCCTGCCCCCTGCAGTGGAAGTGCAAGTGCTAGCCACTGGACTGTCAGGAAAATCCCTTTTTTCTCCCTTAAATATAAATCCCTTTAATGTCAATCTTAAATAATGTTTTTTCAAATATAATAATGATTTTAATAGCACACTGACAGTTCTTACCAGCTCGAATATGGTTCAGTGAAGCCAACATCCTCAACATGAAAGAGGCTGGAACTGTAATGGTGTTTCTAGTCTCTTCCAGCATGAGTTCATTCCGAGTTATAACCTATGAGGCAAGTTAAATAACCATGTCAAAGATCACAGAGTAACTGTATGTTTTGCTTAGATACTAGGAGAACTGTAAAGAATTAACAGGAATTACTTCATTCTTCACATGTATCTATATGGGTCTATATTACCATCTTAAGGCTACCCAATGCCAAATAATTACTTAAGCTTGTAATCAACAGAGTAAGATCAGAAAACACTACTCTTTAACTGGAAGAAATACAAAGATCAAATGCTGAGGCTACCTGAAACTTGTAAGAATTCAATTTACTTTTACTTAAAATTTGTTTATAAAAACAAAGCAGTCTACTTTGTGTCCGCTTATTATTTTTTCCCTCTAGTGGAACTAATATTTTTAGTGAGAGCACTGTTAAAATTATTATCCCTGGGTCATTTGGGCCCCTCAAGGAAAATGTTACCTTAACTTCAAAAATAAACCTTTGGATGAGAGTTACCAATGAACTGTGTCTTAAGTACGGAAGAACAGGACTAAAGAACATCCATGAACATCTAGGGATTTAATGTATAATTACAGGCAGACGGAAAAAGAGGAAACCAAAGGGAATGGCAAAGGAAAAACAGAAAGGAAGGAAAGCAGTAGAGGAAGAAAAGACACTAACCTGATCAGCAGTCCCCCAGTGACATTACACTTTCAACTCATGCGGGTGCCCCACGGGGCCCTGTACAGCCCGGCCTCATTTGTCGGTCCCACTGAGCTGCACTGAGCTGCTTTCTTATGTGTCCTCTAGGTGTCAGCGCACGGATTGCCCATCTACCTTATAGTAACTTGAAACACTGCTGATCCTTCTGTCTCAAACACTCCTTTGATCCTGGTCCACCTGGTAAAGTCAGTTCAATTCTGATTTCCTCTGCGAAGAGACCTTCCCATTCCATTTACTCCAATTGAAAATTCCTTTCTACGAGTTTCCAGAACACTATGTGTACATTTCTGACACGGACCACACTGTATTCTGGTTGTTCATACATATGCCTGTTTTTTCTCACTAGTCTTTGGGTTCTGAAAGAAGGAGTTTATCTTTTTAAATTCAGGACTCTATCTGATATAGGGGCTTCCTACGTGGCACCTGCTTGCCAATACAGGAGACAAAAGAGACTTGGGTTCGATAGCTGGGTTGGGAAGACCCCCTAGAGTAGGAAATAGCAACCCACTCCAGTATTCTTGCTTGGAAAATTCCATGGACAAAAGGGCCTTAAGTGTTTAATATAGGTCTATTGACATAATGAGTAAAAATATATGTGGGAATCTCACTATGAACTGTCAACTGTGGTCTAGAGAACGAGTTTTTCAATTTATTAAGAGAGGGCTGTTGTTGTTCAGTTGCCAAGTCCTGTCCAACGTTTTGCAGCCCATGAACTACAGTATGCCAGGCTCCTCCACTATTTCCCAGAGTTTGCTCAAATTCACGTCCACTGAGTCGGGGATGCCATCCAACCATCTCATACTCTGCCTCCTCCTTCTCCTCTCACCCTCAATTTTCCCAGCATCAGAGCTTTTTCCAAGGAGTCAGCTCTTCACCTCAGGCGGCCAAAGTATTGGAGTTTCAGCTTCAGCATCAGCCCTTCCAATGAACAGTCAGGACTGATATCCTTAAGGGCTGACTGGTTTGATTTCCTTGTACTCCAAGGGACTCTCAAGAGTCTTCTCCAACACCACAGTTGAAAAGCGTTACTTCTTTGGTGCTCAGCCTTCTTTATGGTTCAACACTCATATCCGTACATGACAACTGGAAAAACCATAGCTCTGCTTATATGGACCTTTGTCAGCAGAGTGATTTCTCTGCTTTTTAATACACTGTCTAGGTTTGTATTTGCTTTCTTTCCAAGGAGCAGGCATCTTTTAATTTTATGGCTGCAGTCACTGTCCACAGTGATTTTGGAGCCAAAGAAAATAAAATTTGTCACTGCTTCCCCTTGTTTCCATCAAGCTGCCATGAAATGATGGGACTGGATGCCATGATCTGTTTTTTGAATGTTGAGTTTTAAGCCAGCTTTTTCACTCTCCTCTTTTATCCTCATCAACAGGCTCTTTAGTTCCTCTTTCAGTTCAGTTCAGTTGCTCAGTCATTTCTGATTCTTTGCAACCCCATGAACTGCAACATTCCAGGCTTCCCCATTCATCACCAACTCCTGGAGCTTATTCAAACTCATGTCCAAGGAGTCGGTGATGCCATGCAATCTTCTCATCCTCTGTCATCCCTTCTCCTCCCGCCTTCAATCTTTCCCAGCATCAGGGTCTTTTCCAATGAGTCAGTTCTTCGCATCAGGTGGTCAAAGTATTGGTGTTTCAGCCTCAGCATCAGTACTTCCAATGAACATTCAGGACTGATTTCCTTTAGGATGGACTGGTTTGATCTCCTTGCAGTCCAAGGGACTCTCAAGAGTCTTTTCCAACATCACAGTTTAAACGCATCAATTCTTCGGCACTCAGCTTTCTTTATAGTCCAACTCTCACATCCATACATGATGACTAGAAAAACCATAGCTTTGACTACATGGACCTTTGTTGGCAGAGTAATGTCTCTGCTTTTTAATGAGCTGTCTAGGTTGGTCATAGCTTTTCTTCCAAGGAGCAAGTATCTTTTAATTTCATGACTGCAGTCACCATCTGCAGTGATGTTGGAGCCCAAGAAAATAAAGTCTCTCACTATCTTCATTGTTTCCCCCATCTATTTGCCATGAAGTGATTGGACTGGATGCCATGATCTTAGTTTTCTGAATGTTGAGATTTAAACCAACTTTTTCACTCTCTTTCACTTTCATCATGAGGCTCTTTAGTTTTTCTTTGCTTTCTGCCATAAGGGTGGTGTCATCTGCATATCTGAGGTTATTGATATTTCTCCCAGCAATCTTGATTCCAGCTTGTGTTTCATCCAGCCTGGCATTTCTCATGATGTACTCTGCATATAAGTTAAATAAGCAGGGTGACAATATACAGCCTTGACGTCCTCCTTTCCTGATTTGGAACCATGTCCAGTTCTACCTGTTGATTCTTGGCCTGCATATAGATTTCTTAGGAGGCAGGTCAGGTGGTCTGGTATTCCCATCTCTAAGAATTTTCCACAGTTTGTTGTTATCCACAACAGATTTGTGCCTGGAGAATTTCATGGACATAGAAGCCTGACAGGCTACAGTCCATGGGGGGGTCACAAAAGTGATGGACACAACTAAGCAACTAACACTTTCACTTTACCTAATGGAGGAAGTAAACTTTCCTCCATTAGAGTGGTATCACCCCCGTATCTGAGGTTGTTGTTATTTCTCCTGGCATTCTTGATTCCAGCTTGTGAGTCATCCGGCCTGGCTTTTTGCATAAGGAACTCTGAATATAAGTTAAATAAACAAGGTGAGATCTCTAGTCTTTCCCATTCTATTGTTTTCCTCTATTTCTCTGCACTGATCACAAAGGAAGGCTTTCTTATCTTTCCTTGCTATTCTTTGGAACTCTGCATTCATATGGGTATTATCTTTCCTTTTCTCCTTTGCCTTTAGCTTCTCTTTTCTCAGCTATCTGTAAGACCTCCTCAGACAACCATTTTGCCTTTCTGCATTTCTTTTCTTGGGGATGGTCTTGATCACCGCCACCTGTACAATGTCATGAACTTCCGTAAATAGTTGTCCAGGCACTCTGTGTATCAGATCTAATCCCTTGAATCTACTTCTCACTTTCACTATATAATAGGAAGGGATTTGATTTAGGTCATACCTGAATGGTCTAGTGGTTTTCCCTACTTTCTTCAATTTGAGTCTGAATTTGGCAATATGGAGTTCATGATCTGAGCCACAGTCAGCTCCTGGTCTTGTTTTTGCTGACTGTTTAGAGCTTCTCCATCTTTGGCTGCAAAGAATATAATCAGTCTGATTTCAGAATTGACCATCTGGTGATGTCTATGTGTAGAATCGTCTCTTGTGTTGTTGGAAGAGGGTGTTTGCTATGACCAGTGCATTCTCTTGCCAAATCTCTGTTAGCCTTTGCTCTGCTTCATTTTGTACTCGGCCAAATCTGCCTGTTACTCCAGATATCTGTTGACTTCCTACTTTTGCATTCCAGTCCCCTATAATGAAAAGGACATTTTGGGGTGTTAGTTCTAGAAGGTCATGTAGGTCTTTATAAAACCATTCAGCTTAAGCTTCTTCAGCATTACTGGTTGGAGCATAGACTTGGATTCCTGTGATACTGAATGGTTTGCCTTGGAAACAAACAGAGATCATTCTGTCGTTTTTGAGATTGCATCCAAATTCTGCATTTCAGACTCTTTTGTTGACTATGATGGTTACTCCATTTCTTCTAAGGGATTCTTGCCCACAGTAGTAGATATAATAGTCATCTGAGTTAAAGTCACCCATTCTAGTCCATCTTAGTTCGCTGATTCCTAAAATGTTGATGTTCACTCTTGCCATCTCCTGTCTGACCACTTCCAATCTGCCTTGACTCATGGGCCCAACATTCCAGATTCCTATGTAATATTGCTCTTTATAGTATCGGACTTTACTTCCATCACCCATCACATCCACAACTGGATGTTGTTTTTGCTTTGGCTCCATCTCTTCATTCTTTCTAGAGTTATTTCTCCACTGATCTCCAGGGGCATATTGGGCACCTACTGACCTGGGGAGTTCATCTTTCAGTGTCCTATCTTTTTTTGTCTTTTCATACTGTTCATGGGGTTCTCAAGGCAAGAAAACTGAAGTGGTTTGCCATTCCCTTCTCCAGTGTTACTTCCTCTTTACTGTTGTCCATTAGAGTGGTATCACCTGCATATCTAAGGTTGTTGTTACTTCTCCTGGCAATCTTGATTCCAGCTTGTGCTTCCTCCGGCCCAGCATTTTACATGGTGAACTCTGCATATAGGTTAAATAAGCAAGCCTTGATGTATTCCTTTCCCAATTTTGAACCAGTCAGTTGTTCCATGTCTGGTCCTAACTATTGCTTCTTGACCCGCATATTGGTTTCTCAGGAGACAAGTACTAAGTGAGTGTTTTGCTCAGTCATGTCCATCAATTTTGTGACCACTTGGACTATAGCCCACAATGATCCTCTGTCCATGGAATTCTCCAGGCAAGAATACTGGAGTGGGTTGCCATTCCCTTCTCCAGGGTATCTTCCCAACCCAGGTATTGAACCTGGCTCTACTGCACTGCAGGTGGATCGTTTACCATTCAGCCATCAGGAAAGCCCGGCGGCAGGTAAGGTGGTCCATCTCTTTAAGAATTTTCCAACACTTGTTGTGATTCATAACAAACTACAGTTTAGCATAGTTAATGAAGCAGAAGTAAATGTTTTCTTGGAATTCCCTTGATTTCTCTGTGATTCAACAAATGTTGGCAATTTGATCTCTACTTTCTCTGCCTTTTCTAAATCCAGCTTGTACATCTGGAAGTTTTTGGTTCACATACTGTTGAACCCTAGCTAGGATTTTGAGCATAACCTTACTAGCATGTGAAATGAGTGCAATTGTGAGGTAGTTTGAACATTTTTTCACATTGCCTTTCTTTGAGATTAGAATGAAGATTGACCTTTTCCAGACCTGTGGCCACTGCTAAATTTTCCAAATTTGCTTACACCGAGTGCACCACTTTCACAGCATTATCCTATTTTAGGATTTTAAATAGCTGAGTTGGAATTCCATCACCTCCACTAGCTTTGTTTGTAGTGATGCTTCCTAAGGCCCATGTGACTTCACACTCCAGGATGTCTGGGGCTCTAGGTGAGTGACCACATCATTGTGGCTACCTGGGTCATTAAGACTTTTTTGTATAGTTCTGTGTATTCTTGCCACCTCTTAATATCTTCTGCTTCTGTTAGGTCCTTACCGTTTCTGTTCTTTATTGTGCCCATCCTTACATGAAATGTTCCCGTGTTATCTCCAATTTTCTTGAAGAGTTCTCTAGTCTATTCCATTCTGTTGTTTTCCTCTATATCTCTGCATTGTTCATTTAGGAAGGCCTTCTTATCCCTCCTTGCTATTCTCTAGAACTCTGCATTCACTTAGGTATATCTTTCCCTTTCTCCCTTGCCTCTCACTTCTGTTTTCTCAAATATTTGTAAAGCCCCCTCAGGCAACCACTTTGCCTTCTTACATTTCCTTTTCTTGGGGATGGTTTTGGTCACTGCTTCCTGTATGTTACAAACCTCTGTCCATAGTTCTTTAGGCACTCTCTACCAGATCTAATCTCTTGAACTTATTCATCACCTCCATTGTATAATTATAAGGGATTTGATTAAGGTCATACCTGAAAGGCCTAGTGATTTTCCCTACTTTCTTCAACTTAAGCCTGAATTTTGAAATAAGGAGCTCATGATCTGAGCCACAGTCAGCTCCAGGTCTTACTTTTGCTGACTGTCAAGAGCTTCTCCATTTTCAGTGGCAAAAAAATATCAATCTGATTTTGCTATAGACCACCTGGTGATGTCCATGTGTAGAGTCTTCTCTTGTGTCGTTGGGAAAAGGTGTCTCTGTGACCAGTGTTCTCTTGACAAAATTCTGTTAGCCTTTGCCCTGTTTCATTTTGTATTCCAAGGTGAAACTTGCATGTTACTCCAGGTATCTCCTGACTTCCTACTTTTGCAATCCAATCTCCTATTATGAAAAGGACATCTTTTTTGAGTGTTAGTTCTAGAAGGTCTTGTAGGTCTTCATAGAACCATTCAACTTCAGCTTCTTTGACATTAATGATTAAGGTATAGGCTTGGATTACTGTGATGTTGAATGGTTTGCCTTGGAGACAAACCAAGATCATTCTGTCGTTTTTGAGATTGCACCCAAGTACTGTATGTCAGACTCTTGTTGACTATGATGGCTACTCCATTTCTTATAAGGGATTCTTGCCCACAACAGTAGATACAAAGGTCATCTGAATTAAATTCGCCCATTCCTGTCCATTTTAATTCACTGATTCCTAAGATGCTGATGTTTATTCTTGTCTCTCCTGCTTGACCAAGTCCAATTTACCTTGATTCATGGACCTAACATTCCTATGCAATATTGTTCTTTATAACATTGGACTTTACTTTCACCACCAGACACATCCACAACTGAGTGACATTTCTGCTTTGGCTCAGCCACTTCATTCTTTCTGGAGCTATTAATAATTGCCCTCTGCTCTTCCCCTATAGCACCTTCTGACATGGGGGTTCATCTTCCCATGTCATATCCTTTTGCCTTTTCATACTGTTCATAAGATTCTTACAGCAAGAATAGTGGAGTGCTTGCCATTTCCTCCCTCCAGTGAACCACGTTTTGTCAGAACTCTTTTTGTCTCTTGGGTGGCCCTCATGGCATGGCTCATAGCTTTATTGAGTTACAGAAGCCCCTTCGCCATGACAAGGCTGAGGTCCGTGAAAGGGTAAGAGGTGGCAGTATCAACCTTGGCTGCACTCACCTCCTCACAGAAGCTCAGTAATTCGTTAGTAGCTGACTAATGCAATGGATCCTTATTTTCCTTATAAGAAATACTTGTAAGAAATCTTAAATGAAACCCATAAATGGAAACTCTGGAGTTGAGGAGGAAATACCCAGAGTTTAGCTTTCATATCATACATCTTCCTGCTCCCAATCCTGCAAAAAACCTACAGCTTCTGAGAACTTAATTTCAAGACTAGTGATATAACAGCAGCTTCAGAAGCTGAGGAAACCTTAAAATAAAATCATAAAGTAAAGACTCTCTGATCATTTGTTCTGCTACCCATTTGGCTATGATTATGGAGAAAAGTTATAGTAAAACTACTTTCTTAAAAGGACACAAGTTTTTTTTTTTTTTTTAATTATTCTTCATTGCATCAAGCCAAAATAGTCAATCTATTCAACTATAATAAATTGTATCTGTTACTACCAATAATCAACATTCTAATTATCAAAATAGTATTTCAGTTTTTACCTCTCTACTATTGTGGGCATGTTTTATTCTTTTCTTTTTCTTAAAATTTGACCTCATTAAGTGAATTAACTTGTTTTATGTTACCAAGTAACAAAAACTGAGCTGCTTTGATTGTTCTTAAAACAGCATTTCAGGGGCCTCCCTGATGGCTCAACGATAAACAATCTGCCTGCCAATGAAGGAGACACGGGACTGACCTCTGACCTGGGAAGATCCCACACGCCGTGGAGCCACCAACCCTTTGTGCCACAACTATTGAGCCTGTGCTCTAGAGCCCAGGAGCTGCAACCACTGAACAACCGCAACAACCTCATGCCACAGCTACTGACGTCCACATGCCTAGAGCTCAAGCTCTGCAACGAGAAGCCCACACAGCGCAACTACAGAGTGACTCCCACTTGTGGAAACTAGAGAAAGCCCACACAGCGTCGAAGGCACAGCACAACCAAAAATATATACATAAATAAATACAATTATTAAAGCATTTCAGGAACAAAATGAAATACGTTCTATAATAAATATAACGCAAGTCTTACTTCATCAGCAAGTTTTCGGTTAAAAATCCTTGATTCTTCTAGTGGTGACCAGATTTTTATGTCATAATCTATGCCAGATGAGGCGAGAACTAGAAAAAATCATTCACATTAATATAAAGCTTAGAAACATGCCATTAAGTCATGTAAATGTATAATATATATATATATGCATGGATGTATATGTTCAGCAAAACTGAGTTAGAATGGACATTGTTCTGATACATTTAACTGTTAACTGAGAATACTGTTTTGAAGATTTCCTAAAAGTTACCCTAAAATACAATTTTAAGACCATCTTGAAATCACTCAAACTTTTTTCCTATTTACTGTTCTTTTATGAGAAACATGGGAATTTCAAATGGAATGCAAGAACAAGTCATTGCTCCTTTGTTCTGGTAAATTAATTCTGATATGTAAATACTAAAAGGCATGGAAGTTCAATTTGGTTAAGCAGGGAAAAGTTCAATCAACTGAAGCCCTTACAGCTTGATAAAACTTAGAAGAACTATTAGGAGAATAAGCTCTTTAATCTATTTCCCTCTGTTTTCTGCCAAAAGCAGGTTGTAAACGTTTTTTGTTTTAAGCCCAAGAAGAGCAATACTTGACCCTAGTAGCTGCCTACTAGGATAATTTGGATTATTCTTATATATTTATTCTTAAAACTAGAAAAAAGTTGAAGCTGATTAATCATACTAATGCTTTTGAACCCTTGCCTTATTAAAGGTCATCTTACTTGGGTCAAACGGGTGTGGCTGCAGGCAGTTTACCACATGGTTATCAGCCTCCAGGAGCATTAAATGCTCAGCGGTGTGACGATCCCAGATGAAGATGTGGCCACAGTCAGAACCACTCATTACAAAGTTCGCACCCCAGAAATTGGCTTCTTTTATCTAAGGGTTAAGAAAAGCAGAAAATTATAAGAGATTTCAAATCAAAGTTATTAAAAAAGATTTTTCTATTCTCAAGTTTAAAAAATTAATTGGCTTAGAAAATAAAAAATTGAAGAGAGTCTTTGTCTTCTAGTATATTGACCATGACAGAAATTTATTAGTAGGGATAAAATGGAAGAAAATAAAGTCCTCCATGATGAAGATAGGTATTTTATTTTGTTCAATACTATATTTACAGTGCTTGAAACAGTACCTGGGCACACAGTAGGTGTTGAGTTAATAACTGCTAAATGAATGAATGAGATTTCTGGGTTATGGATAGTATAATGAAAATTTATATATATATAGATGTCACTGAACTTTCCAAAACCGGTTCCATTTTAGCTCTAAAAGATAATAAAAACAATTCATAGGAAAAAATGAACTGTTTCCCCCAGTATTTTGCTTTATGCCAAAAGAACAAAATTACCAACCTTTTTATTAGCTATCAGAAGTTCTCACAATCAAGAAGGAAAGATATAAATACATATTTACTTACATGAAGCAATGAAACAAAGGACATGTTAAGATTATTATGATGGAGTTTTTCAGCAGATGCACAAAATGAACCATCAAAAATCTTTGTATTTCAGATCAGAATTTTTGAAATCATATTATGTACAGCTGCGACTTTGATATTTTGACAAAGCAAAGGAGGGGAGCCAATTTTCTTGTTACTTGGAACTACTATTATATTTATTTGTCTTCTATTTTTTTCCATTTCTATCCCTAGTTATTTCCATCCAAAATTTTAACCATAAAAACACAAGAAATACAAATTGATTGCTTCTATTAATAATGAGTAGTCCTTGTAAAATGAGTAAATTGCTACATGATATCTATTAAAAGAGCTAATTATTTCCTCATCCCGAAGTTACTTTTTGCCTCTACCCTAAAGAAAGGGGATTGAAATCAATTCTGTAGATACTTTTTGAAAACTCAATGAATATATGAGAACACTTTCAGATATGAATGGTTCAGAGTGACAGGTGTTAATCATCTAACAAGATTTTCTCAGTAAATAATTAATATTGCATTAGGTAGACAGACTTCTGGGTTATAAACACTAGAGAAGATCTTAGATATCATCTGGTCTGTTTTTACTTCATAGATGAGGAAATTAAAGTTTAGAAAGACAAGGTGACTAAAATAAATCTTTGTCAATCTTTAAAAAAGTTATAATTGATCTGACTATATTTTGTAATGAACCTGGATTTCATACATCCAAATCTTTCTCTTTACAACCAACAAAACAAACTAATATGAACTAAAAACAATCTACTAGGAAAGTAGATAGCAAGTGTGAGAGAGCAAAAAAGCAGCAATGGTTACCTATACAAGCTAACATTTTTAAAGTTCTATAATAGTTCCTCAGTAGGGTAGAGTTTTCTTATAAAAAATAATGCTCTTTCACAACATATTATAGGACAAAAAGAACTATGTTTGGGTAAAGAGATAACTGTGAAGGTGCAATAAATGTTATGTACAGAGATAATTATACAGAATATGGTAGAATCAAACTGGCATATATAAAAACAATCATTATGGAAAAAAATTCATGCTATGAAACTGCAGTTCTTCGAAACAATGTCATGAGTATGTGGTACCATTGTCCTGGAGTTGCGATGGCCCTTATAAACCATCTTTACTAGTGGCCTTCTAATGTTCAAAGTATCCAACTCCTCCATTTCTTTCCTTTCTTTTCTCCGCCTGAAGAACTCCTGAATGCGGGCAACAGCAGAGCGTCTATGAATTACATATTAAAAGAAAAATACAGAAATAAGTATAAAACATTCACAGGCCACTACAGAATGATAGTGAGCAACATTAAAATCAAGTGAAATCTAGAAATTATTTAAACTCAACATTATCTCAATGAGGCATCCCCAGTCAAAAGCAGACAAAACAGTAAGACTACATCAAACTAGTTGAGTTACTAAAACAAAATGTTTTAGTTGAGAGATCACTTAGAAATTTGGTACTGGTTGAGAGTAAATGAAATAGCATGCGGCACACTGTTTAAATGGCTATTTTATAAAAATATAATACAGACAAAATTAATATGCAATTTACTATAAATAAAACAAAACCTAGTCAATATTATTTGTCCTCTCCATATCAGGAAATATAAAGGCATAAAGAGAAACCAAAAAAAGAAACTAAAGGTAACATATAATTGCAGTGGATGTTTTGAGATTTTGTTTAAAGGTGTTCTCAGCAAAGAACAAACTAGTCAAGGAAAGAATATTGATATCTATGAATAAAACAAGGATCTTCTAATAGAATCTATTCTACATGAACTTCATATTATGGAGTACAGAATGGAGCTAATGAGGCTGATTTTTACTCTCCTAAGAACCCAGTTGGGTCACAGAGCTAGAAAGTGAAGAACAATGGACCCTCTTTAAGATTGATTTTATTACTAGAAGAAACTCCCCAACATCTACTACTAAATAACTGTTAGTTTGAACCTGTTATTTAAAACATTATATTCTGAAGTATAATAGACAAAAATCCAAAATATATCAAGTGTCTACAAATCAGTATGAAAAATAAGTACTATAATAGAAAAATAAGGACATGAACAAGGAAATTACAGAAGAAAGAGACTGTTAATAAATAGGCAAAAAGATGCTTAGCCTCACTAATAATAAAACAAATTCATCTTTTGGTATGTCTATCACATTAAAAATTTTTTTACATCTATCAGAGTGGTTAAGAGCACAGGAAAATAGGCACTACTGGCAGGAGTTTGAAGGTTTTATGTATATAAAGAAAAAGCACTCTTTGGCTGTAAATTTTTCACTTAAGTAGAAACATATACAGGAAGGTATAAGTCAAAAAGGTGTAGCTCAATGCATTTTTGCAAAATAGGCCCATGTAACCAGCACAAGTATTGAGAAACAGAGAATAAATAGAATTCAGAAGTCTCCCCATTCTCCATTTCCATTATTATGCTGCACTATTCTGACTTCTAACATGATGGGTTAATTTTGCCTATTTCATTAATTAAACAAAATCATATGATATATTTTGTATCTAGCTTCTTTAGCTCAATATTATATTTGTAAGATTCATCCATGTTGCTGTATTTAGCTGTAGTTCATTCATTCTCTTTGCTGTACAATACTACTTTACATAAATACATTATAATTTATGTATCCATACAACTGTTGGTGGACATTGGGTTGTTTACAGGTTTTGATGACAAAAATAGTGCTCTGATGAACATATGCACATATTTCTCTTGAGCATATATTTAGAAGTGGATATGCTGGACCACAGTATGTGCATATGATTATCCTTAATAGATACTCTCAAACAACTTTCCAAAGTGGTTACAGCAGTGTATAATCCCACTGGCAGTATATTACTGTTCCAGTACAATATATTTTTGAGGAGAAATTAAATAATATCCATTAAAACCTAAAACATGTATTTGTTTTGATGTAGCAATCTTATCTTTTAACGAACGTATGCTATAAAAAACAAATATGCAAATATGTATTTTCACAATATATATACACACACATACACACATGTATTCACCGCACTACTCTGAGAAACACTGGAATAATCTAAGTGTTTTATACCTAGAAAGGATAGGTTAAATAAATTAAGGTACATCTGTACACTGGAATACTTATGTCATTAAATAATACTTATGTCATTAAAAATGACATAATGATCCATAAGCAAGAATATAGAAAATATCAGCATTATCTTAAAGAATCTATAATATAGGTTAAAAAATAATTCATAGAGGAAAAATTTATATATACATAGAGAATCTAGAAAAACAGACACTAAACTTAATAACACTTTCTAAAACAATTCTATAACAATTATGTAGTCTTATAAAGTTTTCTTTTTCATAAAATGGTATATTATAAATTCTATGGGCTATTTAGAAAGTGTTTTAAAAATGTTATCCTATGTTACACATATTTAAAAAAGGGGGGGTCCAAAATTTTAAGCTAGACATGATTAGAAACTTCCACAGAGAAAGCTGACATGTTCAGTTTACTCTGATTATCTCTTTCTGATTGGGAAGTGATAAATGGGAAGGGTTGAGAATTCAAATGCTCTCAAATGAAACAATTAATATGATTAAAATTCTCTTTTTTCTAAAGTAGAAGAAAAAAGGACACTTGATCAGTTAAAAATATGTGAATGGCAAGAAACCGAAAAGAAAAATCTCTTGCTAAGAAAGTTGAGTATCTAGAAACTAATGCAACACTGTAAATCAACTATACTTCAATAAAAAAAACAGAATAAGTAGAGTATCAGGTAGCAGAAGAAACAGAAATAACCTTGCTGATAAAGCAGAGGCCTTAGGAGCTATAAATGGAAAAAGAAACTATACAACACAGCAAGAATCAGAAGCTCAAATCATTTTTAAACAGCAGTGTGGCCAAAATTAAAGCTGAATGAGTAATGGGATGATAATAATTAAGGATTAGTGAAGATGGTACCAAATCGTAAGTGTTCATTTCACTTAAATGTTTGCTTTAGGGACTTCCCTGGTAGTGCAGTGGATAGGAATCAGCCTGCCAATGCAGGGGACATGGGTACAATTCCCGGTCTGGAAGGATTCCACATGCCAGCAGAGCAACTAAGCCCCCGCACCACAACTTCTGATCTGGCACTCTAGAGCGTGCAAGCCACAACTACTGAGCCCGCGTGCTGCAACTACTGAAGCCCACTTGCCCTAAAGCCGCATACCATACAAATTCTGAGCCGATGTGTTGCAACTACTGAAGCCTGTGCATCTAGACCCTGTGCTCCGTAACAAGAGAAGTCACCATAATGAAGAAGCCTGCATACTGGAACAAAGGGCAGCCCCTACTTGCAGCAAATAAAGAAAGTCCTCACACAGCGACGAAGACTGAGTACAACCAAAAATAAATAAAGTGAATTTTAATAAAGTTTGCTCTACAATATGGTCTAATTTACTGCTTAATGTTTGTTTGGCTTACCCATCCTGATAAAGAATAATACAGTGCAGCTTGTACTGTACAATTTAGGTCAAAGATTAGGGTACCTACCACTGTAGGAAATGATCTAAAACAGAAAAAAAGCTTAAAGTGCACAAATTTCAACTTAGAAGATAAAAAGTGACAGTAAATGCTATACTTGTATACACAATCAGATAATGTCCAACATAGCAAACAGTTCTAAAGAAATGAATAAACTTAGAATGAAAACATTGAAGGGAATTCCCTGGCAGTCTAGTGGTTAGGACTCTGCATTTCACTGTCAAGAGCCTGGGTTCAGTCCCTGGTCAGGAAGCTAATATCCCACATGCTGCGTGGTGTACATATATACACACATCACACATACATCACACACATCATACACAACGCATGTGTGCACCACATATAAAACACATGCATGTACCAAACAGATGTGCTACATATCTTCCAACCCAGTGGACCAAAAAAAAAAAAAAGAAGGATAAAAATCTTCATCCTAAAAATGACAGGAAAGTTAAAAAAAAGGTATAACAGGAAAATCAGAAGCAAAAAGCTGGAAAGTGAAAAGTGAAAGGTTCTCAGTCATGTCTGACTCTTTGCAACCCCATAGACTATATGTAAGTCCATGGAATTCTCCAGGCCAGAATACTGGTGTGGATAGCCTATTCCTTCTCCAGGGGATCTTCCCAAACCAGGAATCAAACCAGGGTCTCCCGGATTGCAGACAGATTCTTTACCAACTGAGCTATCAAGGAAGTCCCCCCCACCCCAAAAAAAGTTGGAAAACAAGTCCAAAAATAGCCATGATAATAAGAAACTTAAAAAGACTAAATTGACCAACGGAAAGAAAAAGAAACTGTTTCAGACATATCTAAAGTATGAGAACAAGGCAAGGGTTTCAGGCAAAAGGATATTGTGAGAATAGTAATCAAATGAAAATGGCATAGCTATGTTAATATCAGATAAAAGAGACTATGATAAAAAGTAATGTCAAAGGTAGAAAAGATTACTACATATATAGGAAGTTTAGTTTACCAGGAAGAAATAACAATTTAATATATATATATATACCAAATAAAAAGCCTCAAACCTTGTTAAAAAAAGAAAATGACAGAACTACAAGGACATAATGACTTCAATACATCTCTCTCATATTTTACAAGTCAAGCTACCAAAACACAGAGATAATTTGAACAGTACAATTAACAGTCTTAATCTAATGCTAAGCCTTAAATCAGAAGTGGCCACAGGTCTGGAAAAAGTCAGTTTTCATTTCAGCCCCAGAGAAAGGCAATGCCAAACAATGTTCAAATAACCATACAATTTCACTCATTTCACACGCTAGCAAAATTATGCTCAAAATCCTGCAGGCTAGGCTTCAGCAGTACGTGAACCAAGAACTTTCAGATGTACAAGCTGGATTTAGAAAAGGCAGGGGAACCAGAGACCAAATTGCCAACATCCACTGGATCATAGAAAAAGCAAGGGAATTCCAAAACACAATCTACTTCATTAACTACGCTAAAGCCTTTGACTGTGTGGATTACAACAAACTGTGGAAAATTCTGAAGGAGATGGAACACCAGATCACCTTTACCTGTCTCCTGAGAAACCTGTATGCAGGACAAGAAACAACAGTTAGAAATGGACATGGAACAATGGACTGGTTCAAAATTGGGAAAGGAGTATGTCAACGCTGTATACAGTCACCCTGCTTATCTAAATTACAAGCGGAGTGTATCATGCAAAATGCTGACTCAAAGCTAGAATCAAGATTACTGGGAGAAATATCAACAACCTCCGATAATGCAGAGGTTAATGCACTCATATAAAGCACTTTAGTGGCAGAAAGTGAAGAGGAACAAGAACCTCTTAATGAAGGTGAAGGAGGAAAAAAGTGAAAAAAGCTGGCTTAAAACTCAACATTCAAAATACGAAGTTCATGGCATTCAGTCCCATGACTTCACAGCAAATAGACGGGGGGGGATGTGGAAACAGTGACAAGATTTCGTTTTCTTGGGCTCCAAAATCATTGTGGACAGTGACTACAGCCTTGAAATTAAAAGATGCTTGCTCCTTGGAAGAAAAGATATGATGAACCTAGACAGCATGTTAAGAAGCAGAGACATCACTTGTTGACAAAGTTCCAGATAGTCAAAGATACGGTTTTTCCAGCAGTCATGTACAGACATGAGAGTTGGACTATAAAGAAATCTGAGTGCCAAAGAATTAATGCTTTCAAACTGTAGTGCTGAAGAAGACTCTTGAGAGCTCCTAGGACAGCAAAGAGATCCAACCAATCAAACCTGAATATTCACTGGAAGGACTAATGTTGAAGCTGAAGCTCCAATACTTTGACCACCTGATGTGAACTGCCAACTCACTGGAAAAGACCCCGATGCTGGGAAAGACTGAGGGCAAGAGAAGAAGGGGGCGACAGAGGATGAGATGGTTGGACTCAATGGACACAATTTTGAGCAAACTCCAGGAGACAGTGAAGGACAGGGAAGCCTGGCATGCTGCAGTCCATGGGTTGCAAAGAGCTGGACACGACACAGCAACTGAACAACATAATATCATGGTCACATATAAAATTCTACATTAAAAATTAAAGTCACATGCTTTTCAAGCACACATGAAACATTTACAAATTTATCACATAATAGGCCACAAAGCCAGTTTCTATAAATTTCAAAATATAGGTCTAAATCAACCATGTTCTCTGACTGCAAATTAAATGTTAATGAAAAAAAGCTGAATGCTAAATGTATACAACTAACAAAGTTAGAAAAAAAACCAAAGAGGAATTTTAAATAATAAGGAAGGAAATGATAAAAAAAAAAAAAAAAGAAAAAAAGTAGAAATATAAAACAAAGAGGTTAACAAATATGAGAGAAAACAGTTCAGTTGTTCAGTCATGTCCGACTCTTTAAGACACCATGAACTGCAGCATGCCAGGCTTCCCTGTCCATCACCAACTCCCACAGCTTGCTCAAACTCACATCCATTGAGTTGCTGATGCCATCCAACCATCTCATACTCTGTTGCCCGCTTCTCCTCCTGCCTTCGATCTTTCCGAACATCAGGGACTTTTCCAACGAGTCAGTTCTTTGCATCAGGTGGCCAAATTACTGGAGCTTCAGCTTCAGCATCAGTCCTTCCAATGAAGAGTCAGGACTGATATCATTTAAGGTTGACTGGTTTGATCTCATTGCAGTCCAAGGGACTCTCAAGAGTCTTCTCCAATACCACAGTTCAAAAGCATCAATTCTTCAGTGCTCAGGCTTCTTTATAGTACAACTCTCACATCCATATATGACTACTAGAAAAATCATAGCTTTGACTAGACAGACCTTTGTTGGCAATGTTATGTCCCTGCTTTTTAATTTACTATGCTGTCTATCTTGGTCATAGCTTTTCTTTCAAGGAGAAAGCATCTTTTAATTTCATGCAGTCACCATCTGCAGTGATTTTGGAGCCCAAGAAAATAAAGTCTCTCACTGTTTCCATTGCTTCCCCATGTATTTGCCATGAAGTGATGGGACTGGATGCCACGATCTTAGTTTTTGGAATGTTGAGTTTTAAGCCAGTTTTTTCACTCTGTTTCACTTTCATCAAGAGGCTCTTTAGTACTTCTTTGCTTCCTGCCATAAGTGTGGTGTCATCTGCATATCTGAGGTTGTTGATATTTCTCCCAGCAATCTTGATTCCAGCCTGTGCTTCATCCAGCCCGGCATTTCGCATGATGTATTCTGCATAGAAGTTAAATAAGCAGGGAGACAATATACAGCCTTAACATACTTCTTTCCTGATTTGGAACCAGCCTGTTGTTCCATGTCCAGTTCTAACTGTTCCTTCTTGAGCTGCATACAGATTTCTCAGGAGGCAGGTAAGGTGGTCTGGTATTCTCATCTCTTGAAGAACTTTCCAGTTTGTTGTGATATACACAGTCAAAGGCTTTGGCCTAATCAATAAAGCAGATTACCCATTTCTCACCATTGTACATGTATTGAACCATTAGTCTACTAAAAAATGTTAGTCTTCATGAATCAATATTGATGGGGAAATAAGGCTGCAAAGTGCCTAACACACTTTTCCCAAGTACAATCCAAGGAAGACTGTTCGTACTATTCCCAGACATTTTAAACCGCCTAATGGACCATTAGAGTCCTGGTAAATGAATGTTACACAATTTACTCCATCTAATAAACATGTTTTATTTGTGGTCTGTATGTTTTCACAGTGAACCAAAAGCCAGGCTACTGTCTCTTCTGAGGATAATCTTCTTTTGGAAAAGATTATCCCTACCTGGGGAAATTCTTAACTTCACAGTGACTGGCCAGGCGCTTCAAAATGTCTATACTCTTTGGCTAATTTTACAACCTTATTACCTAACCCTCAATCTTCTAGTTTAGCTGAACGCACTACTGGCATTATTAAGATTCAACGGGCAATATTTTTAAAGGCCCTCCAAGTACCCTGGCCAAAAGCATTGCAGCTGGTCCTTCAAAAATCTCAAGTCCACCTCTTGTAACTCATAAACCCTTCGCCTTTGACATAATCACAAGATGCCCAAAGCACTTGGCTCCTGCTTCTTTTGATCTACAACTGACAAAAGAAGAGATACTCTAATATTTTGAAAGCCTAATTGCTTCTATTGAAAATAATGTTTTGGGAATTCCCTGGCAGCCCAGTGGTTAGAATTCTGTGCTTCCACTGGAAGTGGGCTGGGTATGATCTTTGGTGAGAGAACTAAGATCCTGCATGCCACACGGCAAGACCAAAAAAGGAAAGTTTTGACAGAGCAAATTTGGGGAAGTGAAAACCTAAAGCATCACACCTTGCAACCTGGAAATTCCCTAGAAACTTTGTCTATTAATAAAGGCACTTCCAGGGAATTCTCTGGAGGTCCAGTAGTTAAAACTACATGCTTCAATTGCCAAGGGCACAGGTTTGATTCCTGGTGGAGGGGACTAAGGTCCCACAAGCTGCAAGGTACAGAAAAAAAAAAATGACACTTCCACATGAACTCTCTTCAACCTTGCTGGAAAGGATCCAAGTACTGCTACCAACCCTTGTGTTGCCAAACGTCAAGGAACAGACTCTTAGATTCACACGAGACACCAAAAGAAACCACCAAGCATGTGTGTGTGTGTAGTATGTATAATATATATTTTAGAAAACTTATGAATTTTTACCTAACTAAAAAATTTATGACATTTTGATTCTACCTGTTTGACTTTGTATGAATAGAATACTAGATTTCTAATTTTTAAAAAGGATATGCAACAAGCAAAAAAGATTTACTGTACAGCACAGGGAACTATAGTCAGTATCTTTTAATAACCTATCATAGAAAATAGTCTGAAAAATAATATATTTGTATATGTACAGCTGAATCACCTTATTGTGCACCTGCAACACTGTTAAGTCAACTACACTTCAATAAAATATATATATACATATATATAAAGAAAAAAAAAAGAGTGAAAATTTTAAGTAGAGAAAGAAAAAGAACAAAAGAGGGACACTCTGATATTTGATATTTTGAAAACTTCAAGTCTCACAACCGAGACTTACACATTGGCAGTTACTAGGAAAAAGAGCATAACATCAGAAAATAATGATGAGTCCTGCCCCAAGGTCACAGGTGCGAGACCTTGCACCAAGGCTACAGAAGTGGAGCCCAGAACCAAGGTCAACTCCGAAACTGACTAAGCCCCTTTGTAACTGTTGCCAAAAGCCCCTGATCATCACTAACAACCATTCTGACTCCCAATTAGGCAAAGATGTCCACTCCAGTAGACACCCTATAGCACCCTAATCACCTAACACCAACCAGTAGGAATCCCGTCCAGCAGGAATTTTGTCTTGAGACTATAAAAATTGGCTTTTAACCCCTGAAACTGTCAACTTTTCCTGATCTGTCAGGAAGTCGGCTCACTGTGCTCTCAGTACCCACATTATCCCTGCCCTTTGTCCTTAATAAACTTATTCCCTTCTGAAATGCTCTGTGTCTGAAAATTCTTTTCCAATCTGCACTCGGACTGCCTCAACAAATAAGCTCTGAGGCTTTTCTTAGGAATGCACTAAACTTAATTCTAAAAGTATAATATACTTCAGAAAAATCTGTAGGGGTAAAAAAAAAACTGTGTGTGTTGGCAGACAGATTCTTTACCACTGAGCCACCAGGGAAGTCCCTAACTTTACATTTTGAGCCTTGCCTCTTCCCTGAAAGTCTTTATATTTAACACTTCATATTCGAGGAAATTCTATTTCTAAAATGGTTCAACAAAACATTTTAAGATATCTCCAAGCTTAAATTCCCTGGGGGCTTAGTTTTAATGAAACTTCTCTTCTTTAAAAAAAATTTTTTTTTAATATGTAATGTATTTTTTTTTCATTTATTTTTATTAGTTGGAGGCGAATTACTTTACAATATTGTAGTGCTTTTTGCCATACATTGACATGAATCAGCCATGGATTTACATGTGTTCTCCATCCTGAACCCCTTCCCACCTCCCTCCCCATCCCATCCCAAACTAAGCTCCTCAATCAAAATTAATTAATGATTTTATACAAATCAACATGTTTCTAGACAACTACTTCAATTACATTTCAGAAAACATAGACGTTTGGTCAAAGACTTTGTGTTAAGCTGTTGCTGCTAAGAACCTATATGTACTCAAATCAATATTTCAAATTTCCTGGAAATCTTTCAATTGTACAAAACATTAAAAACTAAAGTGGATGGTCCTGAATTTAATCTTGTATAAAAGTTTGTGAGGTTATTCTTAAAGCTGCTGTAATGAAAACCTTAGCTCCAAAAACAAACAAATTCCCTGGGGGCTCAAATGGTAAAGAATTCACCTGCAATGAGGGAGACCTGGGTTTGATCCCTGGGTTCGGAAGACCCTGGAGGAGGGCATGGTAACCCACTCCAGTACTCTTGCCTGGAGAATCCCCATGGACAGCGGGGCCTGGCGGGCTCCAGTCCGCAGGACTGCAGAGTTGGACACGACTGAGCCATTAAGCACAGCACAGGCTTAATTAGAAGCTTATACCAATCAAAGGGCCCATAAGCCTTATTTAAAAAATACAAAATTGGCACACTTTAGTAGTTAAAAAAAGCTTTGGCTAAACTAGACTCATTAGAAAAGACTCTGATGCTGGGAAAGATTGAAGGCGGGCAGAAAAGGGGATGACAGAGGATGAGAAGGTTGGATGGCATCACCAATGCAATGGACACGAGTTTGAGCAGGCTCTGGGAGTTGGTGATGGACAGGGAAGCCTGGTGTGCTGGAGTCCAGGGAGTCGCAAGGAGTCAGACACGACTAAGTGACTGAACTGAACTGAAGGCTAAACTGTAAAGAGACATTCTTAAACAACACTAAAAACATAAAGTAAGTTACTTTACCTATTGTTTTCAACATGGCGAAAAAAAAAAAAAATCATTGTAAAACACACTTACACATAGCTAGAGTTGGGAACTCCCTGGCGTTCCAGTGGTTAGGACTCCATGCTTCTACTGCAGGGGTCATGGGTTCAATCCCTTGTCAGGGAACTAAGATCCCCCAATCCCATGTGGCATGGCCAAAAAGCAAAAACATATATATATACAGCTAGAGAGGTACAAATTAATCAATACTATTATTAAAATAGCTTACAGAAGAACAGATTTTAAGGTAGAAAAAATGGCTTAAACAAAGATTAGGAAAGAATTGATTTATTCAACCTGGAATTAAATGACTTAAAGGGTAATTCAGTAGTCAAAAATAGGTTAATATAAAAGGACACTATACTAACGATAGAATATGAGGACATGACGAGAATTATACCAGGTGAATTTTGAAGTAACCTGTAGAAAGACATTCTTTACTAAGCAGGTGTGAAATACTAAAAGGAAATCCAAGAGTCTCCTGGTCCAGATATTTAAAGAACTCAATACTCAAAATGTAGAATGAAACTTCTAGACTGTTGTCAAGAGAACACACTGGTCATAGCAAACACTCTCTCGCAACAACATAAGAGAAGACTCGACACATGGACATCACCAGATGGTCAACAGTGAAATCAGACTGATCATATTCTTTACAGCCAAAGATGGAGAAGAAGCTCTATACAGTCAGCAAAAACAAGACAGGGAGCTGACTGTGGCTCAGGTCATGAACTCTTTTATTGCCAAATTCAGACTGAAATTGAAGAAAGTAGGGAAAATTACTAGACCATTCAGGTATGACCTAAATCAAATCCTTTATGATTATACAGTGGAAGTGAGAAATAGATTCAAGGGATTAGATCTGATAGACAGGGTGCCTGAAAAACTATGGACGGAGGTTCATGACATTGTACAGGTGACAGTGACCAAGACCATCCCCAAGAAAAAGAAATGCAAAAAGGCAAAATGGTTATCTGAGGAGGCCTTACAAATAGCTGAGAAAAGAAGAGAATCGAAAGGCAAAGGAGAAAAGGAAAGATACACCTATTTGAATGCAGAGTTCCAAAGAATAGCAAGGAGAGATAAGAAAGCCTTCTTCAGTGAGCAATGCAAGAAATAGAGGAAAACAATAGAATGAAAAAGACTAGAGATCTCCTCAAGAAAATTAGAGATACCAAGGGAACATTTCATACAAAGATGGGCTCAATAAAGGACAGAAATGGTATGGACCTAACAGAAGCAGAAGACATTAAGAGGGGGTGGCAAGAAAACACAGAAGAACTATACAAAAAAGATCTTTATGACCCAGATAACCACAGTGGTGTGATTACCCATCTAGAGCCAGACATCCTGGAATGCAAGGTCAAGTGGGCCTTAGGAAGCCTGACTACGAACAAAGCTAGTGGAGATGATGGATTTCCAGCTGAGCTATTTCTAATCCTAAAAGATGATCCTGTGAAAGTACTCCACTCAATATGCCAGCAAATTTGGAAAAGCTCAGCAGCGGCCACTGGACTGAAAAAGGTCAGTTTTCATTCCAATCCCAAAGAATGTTTAAACTACCACACAATTGCACTGATCTCACACTCTAGCAAAGTAATGCTCAAAGTTCTCCAAGCCAGGCTTCAACAGTACATGAACCATGAACTTCCAGATGTTCAAGCTGGATTTAGAAAAAGCAGAGGAACCAGAGATCAAATTGCCAACATCCACTGGATCATCAAAAAAGCAAGACAGTTCCAGAAAAACATCTATTTCTGCTTTATTAACTACACCAAAGCATTTGGCTGTGTAGATCACAACAAACTGTGGAAAATTCTGAAAGAGATGGGAATACCAGACCACCTCACCTGCCTCCTGAGAAACCTGTATACAGGTCAGGAAGCAACAGGTAGAACTGGACATGGAAGAGACTGGTTCCAAATTGGGAAAGGAGTATGTCAAGGCTGTATATTGTCACTCTGTTTATATGCAGAGTACATCATGTGAAATGCCAGGCTGGATGAAGCACAAGCTGGAATCAAGACTGCCAGGAGAAATATCAATAACCTTAGGTACACAGATGATACCACACTTATGGCAGAAAGCAAAGAAGAATTAAAGAGCCTCATGATGAAAGTGAAAGAGGAGAATGAAAAAGCTGACTTAAAGTTCAACATTCAGAAAATTAAAGATCATGGCATCCAGTCCCATCACTTCATGGCAAACAGATGGGGAAACAATGGGAACAGTGAGAGACTTTATTTTCTTGGGCTCCAAAATCACTGAAGATGGTGACTGCAGCCATGAAATTAAGACACTTGCTCCTTGGAAGAAAAGCTCTGACCAACCTAGACAGCACATTAAAAAGCAGAGACGTAAAAAAAAGCAGAGACGTTACTTTGTCAACAAAGGTCTGTCTAGTTAAAGCTATGGTTTTTCCAATAGTCATGTGTGGATGTGAAAGCTGGACTTTTAAAGAAAGCTGAGTGCTGAAGAATTGATGCTTTTGAACTATGGTGTTGGAGAAGACTCTTGGAGTGCGAGGAGATGAAACCAGTGAATCCTAAAGGAAATCAATCCTGAATATTCACTGGAAGGCCTGATGCTGAAGCTGAAACTCCAATACTTTTGCCACCTGAAGCGAAAAACTGACTCACTGGAAAAGACCCTGATGCTCGGAAAGATTGAAGGCAGGAGAAGGGGACAACAGAGAATGAGATGGTTGGATTGCATCACTGACTTGATGAACATAAGCTTGAGTAAGCTCCAGGAGTTGGTGATGGACAGGTAAGCCTGGCATGCTGCAGTCCATGGGGCTGGCAAAGAGTCAGACACAACTGAGCAACTGAACTGTAGACTGTAGAATGTAAATTGAAATGATCTGAAAAGCATTTTCCAAGTTGTGGGATTTTTGGAGGCTTTCCACCTAAGAGGTTTGTGTTCAAATAAATGTATAAAACAATGAGTTAAGAAGGGCTAAAAAGGTTTCCTTGTTGCAGGTTTTCTTACAGGCTTTATTATACTAATGTGGCTTATAAAGTTTCAGACAGAGGTATAGACAATGTAGGATTTTCCAAACTTTGTGACATCACTGTAGTGTATCAGAACACTTAAGGCAACAGTAACCTCCATCTTCCTAATTTTATAACTAAATTCTTCCATCTTAAAATAAATTGAGTATGCATTTACTTACAAAACTTGAGACTGAGTTTCCCATTCAAAGATCAAAATATTAGGTTTTTATAAACATATGGAAACTATTCTCAGTCCCTATCTCCTACCCTGTCCTCTGCAACATTCCTAGGCAAATGATACTATAACCAACAAATAAGTTAAATTTCACTTAGTTATGCCACACTGAATGCTCACTTTAACTCTAAATACCAGTATATGAAGTCTACTATATACACACTTTTCTCATATTTACTTAGTGGTTTTTAGAGAGAAAACCTCACTGGCTTGAACCTCCAAATTTAGTCTTGGATTTTTCAGAGTTAAGCTCAAATTTACCTTTAAATTATTTTTTAAAAAAAGTTTCATGGCCATATGGATCTATGAATAAAAATTTAGAAAAGATGCTACTTGTGTTTTTTAAAAATTATACTTTTAAGTGCTTTAAAGCCCTTGTTTATAAGTTGTCTATTGTTACCAATAACAAAGGCCTCTGGATTGGAATTTCAGTCACTATCTTTTACAAGTACCAGATATAAGAGACATGGATGAGTTGCTAGAGAGTATCTTGCTGTTTCTACTTCTCCTGTGTCTGTGGTATATGTTTGGAGTGGGATCGGAGTGGGGGAGAGAGTTTCAATTCTTTGCCTCAAAGTGTATTAGTAAATAAAAGTAAAGGATAGCAGGCCCAATGCTGCTATCTTTAGAAGAGTCTGTTTCCAAGGCTGGCCCTTGGCTGGTGCCTGGGAACTTGACTTTATGTTTCCTCCATTGTTCTGCCTGCCTGGGACAATGAACCCTGATATACCTGGTTGCCAAGATGGTCTGTACAAATAATGTGATTTATGGTGAACATCTACTTTCCTTCAGGGTCTGGAACTCAGGTGGTTGTGGTTTGGTGCAGAGGGTGCCTATATGACTTGCCTTCAATAAAACTGGTGGATTTTGAGTCTTAAGCAGGCTTCTCTGGGCAGAAACATTACACTAGTGTCAAACGCCTTTTACTGCTGGAAAAAGGAGCAGGTTGTATGGACCATCTTGGGTGGGAGAACACTGGTAGCTTGTGCCTGGCTTCTTCTAGATTCTGTCTGATGTGTTTTTCCCTCTTCATAATAAACTATAGCCATGATTAAAAGTGACCCTCAGTTCTTTCTAGGAAGTAATCAAATGTGTGGGAATGCTGTCAGACCCCTAAAAGAGTAATTTATAGATTTTCATTTATTTCAAATTTTAGGAAGCAGAGGAAGAAAACAATAAGCCAGATCATCTAAGGAAATATGAATAAAAATTTGGTAGCTAGAATTTTAGATAAAAAGATAATCTTCTTTGCCAACTTTTATTTATGTATGCATGCATATATTATGCTGGCCTTAAAAGGAACTTACATCTTACACAGGGAAACATATACATACACATATGCAACAAATGTTATAGGTAGCATAATATATATAAAGGCATACAGAAGAAATGTTCAGTCCTACTTGGAATTATGCAAGGTATAGGCTAAGAAAAGTTTCAAAAAGAGCAGCTTAAGACGCATGTTGAAAGATGAAATGGCCATAATGATGATGATGGTTATAGGAGGTCATTTCAGTTAGAGGGGCATACAGTAAGTAAAGATATGGAGACATAGGTGCATTCAGAGACACTCTGAATATGGCCGATGTAGGGAGTATAAGCAATTCTTGGCAACAATCATAACACAGAGTGCCCTCCACTTCAATGTTTTAGCTTCTCTATAACTCATTTAGAGTGACATGGTACTTTTAAGTTGCAATCTTCCCTGTAAAATCAGATTGAGTGCTTAGGATTCAAGGTATAAATCAGAAAACCAAATAGGCCTGAAACAAATCCCATTCTACTATTATATAATTAGAAAGTAGTAATTACCAATAGAATAATTTGCCAAAATAATTTGCCAAAAGTTACATTCAAATATATTTTATGTTAAAACAACCTAGAAACACTAATACAAAAGTAAAAATAACTTTGAGATGTTTAGAGGCTCCTCATGAGAATAGGACTTTACCAAGGATTTCTATATACTTAAAATATTTTTGGCTTATTCCATCAATTCTGTATCCCCACCAGGAATTCTTAATTTTACATTTCTGATGGTTGCTATATATTATGTTTTATGTTTTAGAAATATATGATAAATAACATACATGTGCCACATAATTTTAGGTTAGTGCAAAAGTAATTGTGGTTTTACACTACTAAACTTTGCCATTTGATACTGGAATACATTCTTATGTAGGGTTATGTTACACGTCATTTTAATGAACATCTCTCACTTTATGTTTTTTTGCTAATAACTTATTAATTGCTGTTGATTTTATATTTATTTTAGATTAGGAAAATGATGTTAGACAAAAAGCAAATTCAAAAACAAACAAACAAAAAACAAATTCAAATGATTTTTTAATTCGAGTTCAAAATATGTCATATAGCAGCGGAGATAACCTGCCACATCAACAACACACCTGGCCCAGGAACTGCTAACCAAAGGACAAAGCAGCAGTGGTTCAAGAAGCTTTGCAAAAGAGATGAGAGCCAAAGATGAGAAACGCAGTGGCCAGCCATAGAAAGCTGACGACGACTAACGGAGCGCAATCATCAAAGTTGATCCTCGTAAAAACTACACGAGAAGCTGCTGAAGAACTCAGTGTTGACCATTCTACACTCATTAGGCATTTGATGCAAATTGGAAAGGTGAAAAGGCTTGGTAAGTGGCTGCCTCAAGAGCTGACTGAAAATTTTTTTAAAATCGTCCTTAAAAAAAAAAAAAATCGTCCTTTTAAAGTATCATCTTCTCTTATTCTATGCAACAACGACAAACCATTTCTTGATCAGACTGTGACATGTGATGAAAAGTGGACTTTAAACAACAACCCGCAACAACCAGCTCAGTGGCTAGACAAAGCAGCAGCTCCAAAAGCACTCCCAAATCCTAATTTGCACCAAAAAAAGTCTCGGTCACTGTTTGGTGGTCTACTGCCAGTCTGATCCATTACACCTTTTTGAATTCCTGAAAAATCATTACATCTGAGAAGTATGCTCAGCAAATCAATGAGATGCACTGAAAACTGCAATGCCTGCAGCCGGCACTGGCCAATAGAATGAGTCCAATTCTTCTCCACAACAACGCCTGACTGCATGATGCACAACCAATGCTTCAAAAGTTGAATAAATTGGGCTCTGAAGTTCTGCCTCATCTGCCATATTCACCTGACCTCTCACCAAACAACTGTCAACGTCAAGCATCTCAACAACTTTTTGTAGGCAACATGCTTGCAAAAACAGCAGGAGGCAGAAAATGCTTTACAAGAGTTTGTAGAATTCCAAGGCACAATTTTTATGCTACAAGAACAAACTTAGTTCTCATTGGCAAAAATGTATTTGGTGTAATGGTTCCCATTTTGATTAATAAAGATGTGTTTGATAATAATGATTAAATGATTAAAATTCTCAGTTTGAAACTACAATTACTTTTGTACCAACCTAATAAGTACAAAATTGATTTTGTCAGTAAATCAGGTTTTGGGTAAATGAATAATAGAACTGAAACTTTAACTTACATTTTAAAATGTGTCCCCCTGTTAGTCTTCAAACTACAGAAGTCTCTGAGGGCTAGGTATCACTTGATGTGTGATACTAAGTTACTAAGCTATTCATGAGAAAGTCCCTTTCTTTAAAAAAAAAAAAAATCAGAATTTTAAACCTATGAAGAGACTTAGATTCAAATCCATTTTTTGTTACTGATCTCAAGCAAAAAGCTGCTAAATGCTACCCCAACTGAGTTTTTTAAAAAAACACAAACTGCATTCTTCAACAAATTAGCTAATATTAGCTACTTGCTTTGAATATTTTGTTGAAGAATGCAATCCACTAATTTAATATCACACATCACTATCAGTTAATATTTAAAGTACACCATTTTAGATTATGGGCTTCCCTGGTGGCTCGGCAGTAAAGAATACGCCTGCAGGAAACGTGGGTCCATCCCTGGGCTGGGAAGATCCCTTGTAGAAGGAAACGGCAACCCACTTCAGTATTCTTGCCTGGGAAATCCCGCGGACAGAGGAGCCTGGCAGTCAGCCCATGGGGTCATAAAAGACAACCGAGCCACTAACCAACAATTTCAGATGACAGTTACTTTATCACATGACACACCTGAAGTGAACGTCAATCACATCTGCACACAAGAAACCTCTTTTGTTCTAGTCCCATGCAGTGCATGCAGCTAAACATGGTTTCTGAAAAGCAACCCAGTTTATAATGCTTAGCACTTAAAGAGTTCAGTTAAGTTCAAAGAAGTATTAACTGTTAATAGGAAAAGTGGTTAGCTGTGGAAAAAAGACCTAGCATATTCATCATAAAGTAAAATAATGAAGGAACATACTGAATTACCTCATTATTCTATCACCTATTGTTGTTCCTCTGATATTAAATCTAGTAAAGGGAACACAATAACTAAAGTCACTCACAAAGACTTCACTTCAAAGAACCAAATATTTAAAGCATGAAGGCCACCACTTTTATCTTTAATCATATAAATCTAAAATACTTTTGTTACCCTTTGTGACTCAGGGTATTATGTGAGAATATGTCATTCGACTAAATGCATATGAGAAAATTAAAGACACAAATAGTTCACTGAAGATAGATTAGAAGGAAAACACTGTACTTAATCCCTTTTATCTTATAAAAAGATTAGAACCTAACCTTGTTACAGAATACAGGGAACTTGCACAGAGTCATATACCATCCACTGGAACACCTACATTAGCTCCCCAGGGCTGAGCTGCTCTTTAGGAACTAAATGATTAAGCCCTGAGCTGATTCATTTGTCCTAACCAAAAGACTGGATAACAAGAAGGTAAAGAATAACAGAGCTTTTAACTCCCCAGGAGTTCAGTTCTTTCTCTATGATTATTTTTTTCCTCTGCAATTTTAAAAAGAATAGACTTGAATCACTAGAAATACTGAGAAATGATTATAATGATGATTCAATAGATGACAACAAATTTACAGTATGCAAAGAATTTTGGCTTTAAAAATGAAGGCCATGTCCCAAAGTCCAGAGTAGGTAAATAGAACTGAATTTCTATGCAAATAAGAAACATATTTTTTAAAAGTGGTATCTTTAATCTTCACAGAAAAAATTTTTAGAGCATCTTAACTGAGTGTATAAAAACTATTCAAGACTATTTGAAAACTTCTTCAGAAAGCTTACTTAGATGCTTGTCTCTTTTTATAGAGTAAAAACATGTTGGGTTTGTCAAGAGGATAAACTGTCAGGCCATCCTATCATTTACTAGAAGTTGGATTTGGTGTGCTGAAAACAGTTTACATGAAGACCATCTAAACAATAAACCTCTAAACAAAAAACCACTTTTCTTTCATTCCAAGGGCACCTGTTTATGTCTCTAAATCCAATACATAAAATCCCTAAGAGATGTACATACTACTTTTATTTATTTTTTAAACCATATTAGAAAGTAGATATGTTTGATTATTTCTTTCTTCAATTTAGTTTCCATTTAATGTTCTGTGTTCCTGCTATAAACAAAGTTAAAGGAGATCTAACATGGTGATTCACATTTGTTTTGAACTTTGGTAACCTGTCAACAGAGGAATTTTACCATATACTATAGCTTGGTTTCTCTCTGTTTAAGACTGATCTGCTATAAAGCAGGGATCAGTAAACTACTGCTCTTGGGCCACATCTGACCAGCTGCCTATTTTTGTAATGAACCACTAGAGACCAGTGGTTTTTATAAATGGTTACATCTTATATGGTTATGTAAGTGCTTACATAATAGCCTCCATTTTGCCTCCTGGCCAGTAAAGCCTAAAATATTTCCTCTTTGGCTTTTTAGGAAAAAGTCTGCTGACCTCTGCTATAGAGAGTCCCAGTTATATTTAGACTGAGACTAGCTATATTTAATAAGAAGGGATTTTAAAATACCTATGTTAGTCATTAAGGCTAACATTTTATTTTCTAAGACATTTCCTTCTCATGCTTGATCTCAGCTCAAAAGTGAAAACGTGGGTCATATTTATTTAACCAAATTATAAGAATGCAAATCTTTATTTAAAAAAATTGTAACTCTGTATTGCAAAGAACTGTTTTGATATTTTCATTAAATGTGTCAAAATGGCTTAGCTACAAACTTTTTAGGTTTCATTTAAAAATTAATTGTGTGGCAAAAAATTTATGAGATCCACTATATAATTCTTCATCAAATTAAAGTACAAATCTAAGTATATACTCTTTAACCATTTTTAATTTGGGGACCATCTCTCTGGCCTTACTAAACTAATCTTGACTGGGTTTCTCAAATGGCAGCAAGAGGTGACATGTATCCTTTTAGTTTGGCATTTCATCCAAGTGAGATGTTTACTTAGACTCTAAGAACCAAATGGTATGATTTTTATGGCAGAGCTTTGGAATTCTTTATTCCTTTGGAAATAGAAATTCTCAAAAACAAAAATCATATGCTTATTCTTAAGCTGGTGAATAATTTTTTTCATGTTCTTAAGAAGTAAAATTTCTTAAACTTTCTATCTTTAGAACAAAAAAGTCAACATACTCATTCCTCCAAATTTTGGAAGTAAGATAAATGGCCAGGGATGAAGAGCCTTAGAAAGGTACAAAAATAAAAAGTATACTTTATATAGGTAGTTCAAAATTTAATCAATTTGGTACTCAGGAAGTTAGGAATTATCAAAATTATTTACAGAAAAGTCAGAAGGAAGATCTTACACCATTTGCAAATTTTTTTTGGTAAATAGCTAGGGAAGAATAACGCAAATTTCAAAGGAAAACTGAGGTAATTATGAAACAGCCACTCTAATTACCTCAGCATTATCTCAGTATGTACAACTTTGTGTATGTACATGTACACACTGATATATATATAATATTGCACCTAATTTCATATATTTATTAAAACTGTTCTCTATTTATAAATGGCTTGTGTACTTGTCCTCTTCAATAAATTAATTTTCTCAAAATTAATTTTATTAATTTTGAAGAAGAATTTTATTATCTTTCTATTAGTCTTTAGTAAGTTTACTGCTATGTCCTATAGAATAATATATAGGACAAATAACTAAATAATATATAGGACAAAAAAGGCTAAATACCTAAACTGACTATACAGAATATTAAATAATAGTTTAAAAAAAAAAAAGCAGGGAAGCAAATACAGATCAAGAGGTGGTTTCACATCTGGATCTAACCACGAGAGCACAGATTCAAGAGTACATGCGAGAAGTGGGGTCACTTTCAGGCCGTTGAACCTGATCTTCTCTCCTCTAAAAGATTCTGCTAGTCCAGTTCAGCAAATGGGTTTCTTGGGTCAATGAAGCTATCAGCTGCCAATTCTGTGGCATGTCTAAACCTCAGGAGAATCCCTAAAATATATAAATCATGTAAGTATTACAAAAATGATAAGTAAATGATAATGTTCAATAGAAAGATAATATAGCATCTGGTAAGATATCCAAAATAAGGACAATATGCTGCAAGATGTTCTGCATTCTCTAGGACCCATTCTCCCCACAAATTCTCTTTTCTCATTCATGTTATACTACCGTGTTAAAAAAAAAATTTTTCCTTAGGTCTAGAATATACAAAATCTCTGCTTAGCACCTCAGTTTCCTCCTCGATAATGCAGGCCAAGTAAAAGTGTTACATAATCAGCCTGAATACAAGATGTTAAATAATTATTTTTTCAAGTGTCTAATATTTACCAAAAATATATAATTCCTATTTAAGCAAACAGACCTGGTAAGTGACATGGTACATTTTACCAGAAGTGGATATTTAATTCATTTTCAATTACTACCTTAGTATCATTTAAGCTTTGTAAGCATAGATAAAAAATGAAGGACATATGTTTGCTTATATAATTTGAAAGCCAAAAATGTACAAGCATAAAATAGTTATAGTCTCTGGTTCTCCATCCTAGGTTTTAGAAACCATCAGTTTGATTTTCAAGTTGTGCCGTGCTTGCCAACCTTATTTGCATACATCAAGTGGTAATAATGCTCTATGGGACTCCCTCTGAGTATGGAAAGAAATGAAACTAAGTTCTACTTGTCTAAAATATATACTAAGAATTTGAAGACTAATGTGTGTCAGGTGAAGACAAAATATTTGTTTAAAAGTCACTGCAAAGGAAACACTTTGACCAAGTATGACTAAAGGCAGATACCTATCCATCTTTTCATAGTTAAGAAAAGGCAGCTAAACTGAACTTCAAGTTACTTTATTTAGGAATTTTGCTTGTCTTCTCTAGAGCCATTCTTATTATAAGTAATTGCTTCTTAAAGTCTAAGTAGCTACATGGAATGTCTTGGTTGTTTAATACACCTATCATTTATTTAGTGCTTTCAAAGTGAGACAAGTCCTTTGACTGATTTTTTTCTAAGTTCTGACAACAATTCTAAACAATTATAATCTCATTTTATAGATAAGGAAACCGAACCTTTAAGAGATACTAAGTAACTTGAATGAGGAAACAGCTAGTAAATGATAAAACCAGAATTCAAGTCATTATGCTCTTGGTCATTGTATAACATTGCCATTCTTTAATGGTAAATTAATATTTTCATTGTATTTTTATTTTTCACTTGACAGAAATGTCAGAACATTTTATAAACAGCAGTACATTGAGCATAAATACACGTGATACAATTTCATGCCTGTGAAAACTAGGATTTTAAAGGTAAAATTTGATTCTCTGGACTAGGACAGAACTTACAATGAGATATGATGGCACTAATTACAGAAATAATTTTAGGAACGTATGGAATGCAATATACTTTGAAGATCTACTTTACCTACTAAAAAAATAAAATATATCCTTATGAATACATAAAATCAAAAATGGAAAAAGTTATGAACACATAAGCAATTTAATTCTTTACTGCAGTTAAAATATTTGTTACTTGGTATGACTTTTCATTTCTGAAACTGAGTTACTTAGTAGAAGTCAGAGAAAAACACAATGTTCTCAAAAAGAGAACCTTATCACACTACCTTAATCCAGGGTTAAGAGAAAAGTAGAAAAACTAAATGCTAAAAAAAAACCAAACTGATAAAGGCCAAGATCTCTATGAGGCAATGTGACAACTAAAGATAATCCTAACTCAGTAAATAACCTGTTGGTCATTCTCAATATTCCTTCCTCTGAATCTATAAACTGAAGACCAAGCCTTTGTGCTGAAGATAAACAGCAATTCTTTGTATCTTCTTTATATTCTTTTGCTCAAAGAATGCAATATGTAATATGTGAAATTACTTATAGTTTACAAAATTCTATGAGTTTATATGACTGAGACACACTTAGAGGAAGTAACTGTCAAAAATGGAGAGACTCTTTTACATGACTTCAAGCAAAGAAATAAAGCCTTGTGAATTATATTTTTGTAGCTCATGTTAATTAAAAATTTACCAACCTGTCACCAGGTCCTGCTCGATACCTTGCACCTGGGATCAGGACTGGGTCGTCGTCACTATCATCTGTGTCCTGGAGAGCAGAGTCCCTGGTCAACGTTTCCTCATGGGCCGGAGGCCCAGTGGCTTCTGTTTGTGACTGAGGCTCAGGGTTGCTGGTACTATGTCTGGAAGCACTTGTAGTGCTAGTTTGATCTGAAGTTCCTGGTTCTTTGCCTTTTTCAGACAAAGTGGATTCTTCTGCAACCCCACAAGGGCTATCAAGATTGAAGTCATTTCTTTCTCCTGAGCCAGAATCCAATGACTCAGAAGTAAACTTATCTGATTGTGCTGTCAGAAAATAAAGTAGTAATAACTGGTCATGTCAGCAACACTAATTATTTAATCTAACTTCAGACATTTTCTAATGTAAATCTAATTCCCCTACATGAAGAACAAAATTCCACAATACATCTATTTGGAAATGGTCTCTAACTCTGGACAGACTAACACAGATTAAGGCTTCCTGTTTTCCTATATAAAGGAATTATCTAAGGAGAACAAAACAGCTCACCTGTATCTATAGAGTTTTGAACTGTGCTTTCTGGAGAGGTACCTTCCTGAAGTGTCACATCCTCTGATGATTCTTCAGGAGCTTCTGGGAATTAAACCAAATTATCATTAAATCCTAACTTTTTTTTTTTTTAGAAAAATAAACACCAATTTAATTAATATTCTAGGTTTCCTATACACAAGTAGCTCTTAACCCTTTCAGGGTCATATATATTTCTGACACTCAGATAAAAACTCCCCCAGAGTATAATACAAATACTATCTTTGTACCCACAAAATTATAAAATACTATCAGGAACAGACGTGGGTATTTGCTACTTGTCTATCAGTTCTGCCCGCTGCCTCTTCCCAGAGTCTATGCATGGACCTTCATGAACTCTATGTGAAAAATCCTGCTTGAGATTATTCCTCCCAACTGACATTCCTCAATTTTGATTTATTTCCCCCCTAAATGTCGAAGAATATAAACTTAAAAACTGAGTATTTTTCTTCCTTTTGTCATATACTTGGTCTAATTTGAACTATCACGAGCAAAGAGTAAAGTTAGCCCCACCATAAATTCTATTTGGCTACTGAAAATATTTATTTCTGGGATTTAATTCTAAAGACCTATGAAGGATTAGGTTTTTTTGTTCCTAATTGGACATTTGCTTGCTAGACAGTCATCTTATATGTATTTTATTCTTGTAAGCTCTGTTATGCTGAAGTATGTATTCATTTAATGAAAAACAATTCATGAATTCATTTATCAAATATGTACTGAAAATCTACTGTGTTCTAAGGCTGTACTAACCCCTAAATTTTATATGATGATCACATAAAAATATTCCAGGAAAGGGTTCTAAAAACATTCTCCAAACGGCTCTTCTTATATGAAACAGGATTCATTCATAACCTGTTTAGATTTTATTCTTTTTTCTTTTCCTCCATAAACAACCTATATAATTTGAAAAAATCAAGATAGATACTCTGGCTTTCACTGCTAGGTATAAAAATGGTAAAGATAACTCAAACCAACATTTATATCTAATATATTGTCCGTATGATGACCATCTATCCTGGCCACTGTGCCCACAGAGGGGAACTATGCTTCCCTGTGATGCCTCATCTTAAATGCTTAAGGTCCCTATCTTTTGCATTTGCTATTGACAATGCATCAACAGCAGTAAGTGGACTACTGAGGCAAAAGTGAAAAAACAAAACTGTAGCACTGATGTATCAGAAAAATAGGTAAACAAACATCCAACATCGGGTTTTGTCAGGACAAAAGCAAAATATCACCTTACTTGCTTCATTCTCTCCTTCTGATGGTTGCACTGGGCTCTGTGGGGCCAAGGATTCCTCCTGATCCTCAGATTTGCAGTGGCTCCCATTTCCTCTGGAACTTGAGGCAGTACTGCTCCTACAATCAAGACAAGCTATTTCACCAAGAAGTTAATAACTGTCAACTTTTAGGATAATTTTTGTAATTTACAACTAGAGAAGCTGATCAAAAAACTCAGACTATAATATTTTACAACTAGAGAAGTTGATAAAAAAAATTCAGAATACAAATAAAACACAAGATTTATATTAGCAGTACTTGTGAAACATGACTTAAAAAAAAATCAAGGTGATAATTCTAATCCACTTTTAATGTTAAAAAGAGATTAAAAAATATAAATTCTTCACTGACTGATGCTCCTACGATCTGGTATATATATATATATATAAAACAAGTCTCTCTATTGAATTTTAACTTGATTACATAATCTCTCTTCTTGTCCTCACTACAGATGTTTCACCATATTAAAATTCTTACTGATTTTACAAACTTTGATCATATACCCTTTTAGACTTTGTTGTTCTAGGCTACTTTTAAATTGATACTTGAAAAGAGGCCTGGAAGTTCCTTTGATCTTTGAATTGCCCTTTGTAGATCACTGCCAGTTCTAGATTGCTGTTCAAATATGGCAAGTGATCGACACCATAGTTTTGTAGGAGAGAATGATATTTTCTATTTTAGTTTTAATACCTACCTGATGATAACCATAATCCTGTCAGAATTTTTGGCTAGAGCAGAACACCATACCAAGTTAAATAAATAATTTTCAATGAACATTCTGTGACAAATCATGATATATGTATAAGAAGGGGATTGAGTGGGAAAGAAAATAGAAGAAAATGTATAACAATCTTATTAAGGTTAAAATTAAATTCAGAAAAATGGAACAATTTCTTAAATTTGGTAAAGATGTGAACAAGAAAAAACTGAACGGCTACAACAACTTAAAAAACATTAATCACAGACAAATAGCAGTGACTCAATACACAATGCAAATTATCATGGAATGCTTGTCAAAATTTTCAAAAAGCTTTTTTTGGCTAATTATGGAAGTCAATTTAATTTTTTAAAAACAGCATCCATATATAATGTATTTTTAAGAAAAATGCATATCTACATGGGTATATACACAGAGGAAAATATCAGAAAGGCTATTTATCAGAAAAATATCAGAAAGATGACACCAATGTTAACTGTCATCTCAGTTGGGTTGCTTTAATTTTTTTTTAACTTTTCTTTAGATTCTTATTTCTTTTGCAATGAACACGTATTTCTTTTTAACCAAAAAGTAATGTACAGCAATTCTGATAAAGATAAGCCAATGTGATATATAAATTTTTTTTTCCCCCATTGAGAAAGCTATGATGCAGGGTTAAGTAGAATGCCCAGTGTAGAACAGTTATGATAGGGCACTGATGTAGGAATACAGAGCCATTAGTGGAAAAACAAGTAATCAAGTAAACACATTTAGCATGTGTGAATATGGCATTTTAAAATCATAGATAAACGACTAACTAGATTGTTCAATAAAAGGTACTGGGATAAAGGAAAAGCCATGTGGAAAAATTGAACTATAAGCCCTATATCATACTTTATGGTAAAACAAACTATAAAAAGATTATACATATTTTTCATATAAAAGCACAGAACTATAAAAGGAAGTAAAGAAGAAATCTTCCCCTAATTCTGAGAACGACAAGGAGCATTAATTAGCTCACAGGCTGAAACCATAAAGTGAAACTACTGTAAGCAAACTTAAAGACAAACAATAAACTGGGAAAAATATCTGCAACAAATGAAATTATCCTCACTTAATTCTATATAGCTCTTATAAGTCAGTAAGAAAAACATAAACACCACAGTAAAAAACTGGGCAAAGGATTTGAAAGGCAATTTATAAAAGATGACAACTGTAGCTATCAATTATATAAAGCTTATCGTGTGCCAGTCAACGAACTAAGCGCTATGTACTTTTTCGGCATGGTCTCATTAAATCTTCCCAAAATCCCTGAGGAAGGTTGTATTAAATATTCCCATTTTCAGATGAAAAAACTGGTATTTACAGAGGTCCAACAGCTAGTCATGTTCAGAGTCCCAACTCTCTGTCTGTGTGCTCTATTGCCTTCCTGTCATCAAAGAAACTAAAATAAAAGCAAGACACCATACTAGCACAGATGAAAAAGATTGCATTTTTTAAATCTTTTTTACAATGAATACAGAATATTTTTATAACCAGAAAAAAAGGCTAACTACTTTTTTGATAAAGAAATAAGAAACTAGTGAATAAGAGAATATACTTCAGGTTAGTTTTCAAAGAAGAAAAAGCACCATTCAAAAGAAGAGTGGGACTAAAGATGTTTGGTTAAAATATGCTCAGATGAGATTCTTCATAAGAAATCTGTCCCTTCTGTACAGAAACATAAGAAAAGACTTAAGAATAAATATGATAATCTTTTGTGGTCTTAAATTATGTACTAAGAAAAAGAGCCATGGATATCATGATTTTTAAAAGCTGAGGTCAAACAGTAGAGATCATAAAGAAATTCTATTGACCATGCCTTCAAATATACATCTAGAATCCAATCTCCTTACTACCTCCACTGCTCCCATCCTGGTCCAAGACACCACCTCAGCCTAGATGCTACAGTCCATGGGGTCGTAAAGAGCCGGCCACAACTAAGTGACTGAACAAGACCTCTCACCTTGCTTACTGCCAAAGCCTTTTAACTGATCATCCAGTTTCTACCGAAGGCCTATTCTCTACACAGCAACCAGAGATATCCTTTTTCCTTCTCACTTCCCTGGCTGACCTTACCTATTACTACCCTCTCCTTTGGTCACTCCACTCTAGCTACACTGTTGTTTTTTTCTTTGAAGATCTTTGAGCACATTGAGACTGCTCCTACTTCAGTGTGTACTGTACTAGCTTTCTCTCTGCATAGAATACTCTTCCCCCGGATATGCATAGCTCACTTGAAACTGCCCAAATGTCATCTTCTCAATGATGCCTACCCCTTCCGGGGATTTTCCAATAATCTTTACCTGCTCTATTTTCTTCCATAGCACTTAGTACCACTTAATAGGCTTTTGCTATACAAATCATTTATTTATTATGTTTATTATCTGCCTCCCATACCTAGACAGTAAGCTTAAATAGGGCAGGGATTTTTTTTGTCTATTTTTTTCATCAGTGTATTACCAAAATCTACAGCAGTCTTTGAAACACAGAAGGTATTCAATAATAATATATGAAAATTCTATTTAATCAAAGATTTTAATATAAAAAAACACACAGAAACACAAATGGAAACCTGTAAATTAGAATAAATATCATATATCAACATATAATTAATTATATATTAATAAACAATATATAACTATATTATATATCATTTATATACAACATATTATATATTATACTAACATATAATATATAATAATGTACAATTTAATATATCAATTATCTAGAATAATTAATATATTGGTTATTAAATGATTAACATAACCACCATATATTAATCACATATGATCATATTAATATATAATTAATTATATTAAGAAAGATTGTATTGCCTATATATTAATTTATATAATAACAGTAATAAATTTAAATACAATATTTTGGATGCTGTCTCTCATGCAAAAGGCAATGAGACAGTGGCAAAGAATTTAGGAAGTTCACATAACTAATTTTTTAAATATCATATTTAATTAGATTAATGAACAATAAATATAATCAGAAATGCCATCAAAAAGAATCTATACAACCACTGAAGTTCAAACTCACTAATAATAACCTAAATAAAAATTATTTAAAAATCAAATACATAAGTTACAAATAAATGAATATACTGATACTGAATACTGGCCTGGAGACAGCAAAACATGTACTTTCATATGCTGTTGGGAGAAATGTAATGACAGATGATCCTTTTGAAAATAATTTTTCAATATCTTTTAATTTAGATACAGTTTTATTTCTGGAAAAAATACCCCAAATAATCATCTTAAAAGTAGAAACAAAGCTTGTAAATAAAGATATTCATAGTCTTATTTGGTAAAAATAAGTAACTTCACTGCCTAACTAAAAGGAAATGGATAAGTAAAGCTATGGTACATCCTTTTGGTGGATTCTATTAGCTGATAAAATAATATTTATGAAAACTAAGGAGTAACATGGGAATATTTACTATAAAGTTAACTCAAATAAATGTAGGGAAAAATTAAATATATTCAGTATCATTAAAATAATGTCAAAGCAAAAATATATATGTATATATACTTAAACACACATTTTTACATAGGACCAAGCCTGCAAAAAGCTCCAAAATGTTAGGCTTATTAATTTTTGCACTATTAGTATACTGATGATTGATCTTCTTTTGCATTTTCTATCAGAGAAATATCCCAGGACCAGCAATATCAGTATCACTTGGGAAGTTTTTAGAAATGCAAATTCTCTGACTCCACTTCAAACTCTGATAGTGGGGTCTAGTGATCTGTGTTTTAAGAAGCTCTCCAAGTGATCCTGAAGCACGCTAAAGTTTGAGAACCAATACATTATTACAAAACAAAGATGAACTGTTAAAAATAAGATCTAATAAAATCCTACAAAATGGCTAAGAACATCTTTACAAAAATATTAACTTACCATTCATCTGTAAAGTTCAGTTTTATTGTGCTTGTAGTTGTTCCTTCTGTGCTGTAGTGCAAACTTAAAACTGGTTCACCTGTCCCTGGTTTGGGGCTCAGCTTTTCATTATTGTTATCTGAAAATTGTGTTTAAAACATTTGAAAAAAGTCTCTGAAATCAATAAAAAGATGACATTTCCTAAAATTTCTAAAACTTAAATTAGGCTGTCCTTGTCATAACTTTTTCTCACATCTGTTATGGTTCTCACTTAAAGTTCAAAAGCAAGTGTTATAGAAATACTCTATATTTCAAAGTGGCATTGAATCAAATCCTAGCTTTGCAACATGACTCCCTTTGATTCAGATGAAAATCACACACATTTGAGAACCATATTTAGTTGTTAGGGAATCAAAGAACATTAACATGAAATGACATACTTTATAAACTGGTATTTTTATTTAATGGAATTCTCAGGACTTATTTTCTTCAGTTGCTAAAGCACTAAGAATAATTATCATTGGCTCCTTCAGAAATTCTGAGAAGTAAGATGCAAGGGCTCCAAAAGAAGCTGTTTAGTAAAAACTTTGTTGCAATTAACTGCTATCAAATTCTTTCTGTTCTTTCAAATTCACAGACTTACAATCTAGGGAGGGATTATAGCCTGTACTCTATTGGGAAAGAGGGGGGAGAAAAATCTAGTTATTTTCTAAAACTCTGTTATAAGATCATACCTTTTGGTATATTCCATTCTCCCCTCCTGACTAATCTTGAAAGAAATGTGTTTTCTAAATTATGGGGAGGCAACTCCATCTTAAGATTCCATAGATGATACTCATAATACAAGTCTATCTCAACATATAAAATTTTTATAAAATGGTAAATAAAAATCAAGAAACTCAGAGATTAATACAAATCACTTTAAAGTCACCTCTTCTTTCCTCTACAAAAGGAGTACTCAGATATTCAAAGACAAATTTGAACAGGGCTTTATAAATTTTTCATTTTATGATGAATAACAGCTTGGAGGAACATTAAAATGTATAGAGAATAAAAACTGCTATATAATCAAACATGTAATATTTCTGCCAGTTCCTTGCAGAAAGAAAACTCATCTGTAATATAATTATTTTCTGGATACTATTTCGAGCACTTGATATAGTACTTGATGGTACTAAAAAGAAGCTTTCTGTCATGAAAACAGTATCAATGAAATCAAAATTACTCAAGATTTTTGGTTATTGGGCCCACTTTTTATTGCAATAAAGAACTTTTATCTTTCTGTATTTCTTTTGAACATGCTAGAGCACTTACTAAAAGAGAATCTGACAGAAACTCTGCTCTAGCTTTTATTCTGTAAGAGGACAATTAATAGGACTTAAGAATACAGAATAGTAGCAGAAAGGAAAAAGGATTCTCTCCAAGAGAGGAGAAGCCAAGCTGATAAAATTCAGGAGTATCAATTCTTACATCATCACTTCTAACTCATGTGACATCCTCTCCTATAATATTAATTGCTTTTTGAAAGTAAAAGTATGAATCAAGTTATAAAGCTGGCCTACCAAACGGTATTCATTCTGTTTCTGTACTACTTCTGTTGACTATGTCCTTGATATAAACAGCTGCTGAGAAAAAAAAATTAACCATCCATTACAACTTTCAAAGATACGATAATTCAATGTTTTAGAGTAGGTATTTTACCATATGGCTCTCTTATAAAATAACCAAATTAACCTATCTTGAGCTTATGTAAAATTATCAAGAACAGGACTTTTTTTTAGTCCACACCATGAGGCTTGCAGGATCTTAGTTCCCTGACCAGGGACTGTGCACTCTTGGCAGTGAAAGACAGAGTCCTAACCACTGGACAACCAGGGATTTCCAAATGGCACTTTTAAAGCATCTGTCCTATCCTTGAAAACCTTTGAAATATTTGTTGTTAGTCATCTGTCCACATACAGTTTTCCCTTATTCTTTAGTTATGTTGCTGAAATTTCTGTTCCACTAATGCCAAAACCACAGTCATTCTTAAGATATGGAACTGGTGATGACAGCCAAAAGGCTGAATGATAAGATTAAGAGGTTAGTTAAGAGGTAGAGTTGGGGCTATTTTTTTCATTATCTCTCAAAAATTGTATAAACTGCTTTGCTATTATTTTTCTTTTAAAGTAAAGAAGGAATAGGGGGAGAAAAGCAGGTGTGAGAGAACTGTAGGACTGAATTTCTTAAGCCTACTTTGATTAATAGGAGCATAAGTTTTAAGAAGACATTTAACATCTGAAATTAACACAACACTGTAAATTCAACTATGCTACAATAAAAAAAAATTTTTTTTAAAAAGCTGTTTACTGATTCATGTTGATGTTTGGTAGAAACCAATGCAATACCGTAAAGAAATTATACTTCAATTAAAAAAAGTTTAAAAAAAGAAGCCATTTAAATGTTTTACCAAAACTTCCTTTTTGAGTAAAATTAGAGGCAGCTATAGATATCTGCATGCTAAGACTAAAGGAATTTAGTAGACAAACAGCTAGCTGTTGAGAGGTCAAAATGGTGTAGAAAACATCTACCAATCTCCAAGACCACCTCCAACCTCCAAAAGCAAGAAGCATCCTTAAGATGATCAGTGTGAATTAACACTTTCTTCCGAGGTTACCTATTACCAAGTTATTATTTAATCTCTCTGGAATATAACCCACACATTATAAAAATTCATGCAAAGCACAGTAGTACTCATTTAATTTACAAAATGACTACAGTTGACAGAATTTGTTCATTTACACTGTCAATGAAGTCATCAGCATGGAGTGAAATGGGCCCATCACTGTATCTCTGTTAGTTAGAAATACGTCAGACCACCCCTTGCCCCATCTAGTTCTCTCTTTGCAGCATTAAATATAAATAATATCTCAGGCAGAAACAACGCACAAGCACAGAACCAGTTTCGTCAACTGAAGCACTGATGCAAGTATATATCTGAAATTTAAAAATTTATTTCCTAGTCTTGTTCATTCTACTCTTCCTAATTTAATACTCCTCTTCTTGACTGTATACAATCTATCAGATTGAATTTTCTCAGAAATGTAGATAAATAAATAGTTTCTAATAAAGTGCAAATTTTAAGCTAAAAATATCTGTAAAAATCTAAAGAACCAAGAAACTAAATTTATTTTATTATTACCTTATTTGAAAAAATACTTGTAACCATTTTAATTTTCAGTAACTTGCTCTGTGTGTTAGGATCTGGATCAGCAAATACATCCTAAAAACTGCATTATTCAAATGCTTACTTAGAAATATATTACTGAAATATTTTTCTTAAAAAGTAGAGATTTTAATTTAGGAGGAGTCTTGGGGTTGAGAACTTAATCAAACCCAATGACTACATAGAATGCACCATCATGACAGTAACTAAAGTTTGTTGAACATTACTATATCCCAGGATATGTATAACCTTTGTAGCACATACTTTTATCTCCATTTTATAGATGATGAAACTGATAATACTGTAGTAGATTCTTTTTCTCTAAGTTTCTTTCTATATGAAGTTCTTACTATACTATCTTGGAAATACTTCAAATACTAAGTAGAAAATAAGATTCCTTCAACACATATTTTAATTGAGAAATATCAATTGTTGGTATTATTTCTCAGAAATGATATATAATCCAAATCAGCAACTTTGACAAAGTTCTGGTAATGCAAACTGTCACTCTGGCATCAGACTACTGGAAAACTACACTGTATCTTTTCCAGGGCACCAAGAGATTAAACTGTGAATAGAACTGTGGTGCGCTCAGCACAAGGACAGTGTGAGGGAAAAAAAATCACTTTAAATTTGATCAGCCCTGCTAAGGTGGCCACACACATTGCTTTGAGTTCAACCATTAAGAACAACAGGTGACGTTAGTAGCTTACAGTGATCTGTATCCAGGCAAACTACCACCCATTCAAACACACGCTTCAGAAGCACAGTCATAACAACATAAAAATCAAGACAATATACTGTAAAAGACTTCATTTTTTGGAGTTAGAAGTGAATAGTCAGTAACAGGAGATTCTGGAAAGCAAATTTAAAAGAAAAGATCCTTTCCAGAAAGAGCCCTTTTCAGATTGATGCACTGGCTCAGAAAAAAAATTATAGAATAGGCTGGAATATAATTTGAAAGGAACTTCTTTGACCTTTACTTAATTAGGGAGCTTCCAAGCCTTTCACAGTAATAACCACAAATAAACTTTTTTTGTTGTTGTTTAATACACATGTTTTCAAGTCTATGCATTTTGACTATGAAATGATCATTTGTGGCTCTAAAAAAAATGCTCAAAGTAGATAACAAAATATGCTATCTTGGTAACTAGGTTTGTATATCATCTAAATATTGATATGGATGTTTAGTCTTTTAGCTAGGATGTCCCTGGAGACCTATCCTATGTATAAATTTAAACAAAGTTATCAAAATGATGATAATTAAGTAGAATATCGCCACAATAATTAGTTCAGAACCACTATGCCCAACATTTTCTCTGCTGCTAGGTCACTATTCTAACTATACAATCATCAATTAATCAAGTATAGTAGTTGAGATAAGCTATGGATCATGTAGAAATAATCTATTCTTTGCCGCAGGGATTTTCTATTACACAAAGAACTTGTCAATATTTCCCCTTTTGTTATGACCAATGTTTAAAATAAAAATTAATTTACAAGGAAACAAAATGTATGATGAAATCCTCTGAAAAAATATTGACAGATCAATAATGAAGCTCAACTATCTTCACAAATTTTGCACCCCCAACTTGCCTGGCATACATAGAAAAGGCAAACATCTCAAGTATAATTTCTAGGCCAAAGTAAAATTTCCATTTTTATATGTCAGGAACCTATAACTTTTCTGCATAACTCAAGACTACTGGATATCCAAGTCTTCCAATCATTTGTATAAGAAGGCATATTCTGATTCAAAGTGGAGAAATTGTTTCTAGGAGTAGATTCTAAACAGAGAACTCCTACCCACTACATAGATGACTGTGAGGCAAGGCTCTTATTTTCAAACTCAGTGGTCTCACTAGTGTAATCTGACTTTATACAGAAATGAACTATTTTACGAAAGCCAAAAACAAAGCACAACTTTAACACTAATATTTACTAGGAAATCTCTCCTATATAATCTTTTGGAAATAATATTCTAGTCAAATTTTACTCCTGACAATCAAAATCCACCTGTATATCAATAACAATCATTTTAATCCAATATACTTTTTTCATGACATAACACAAAAACGTGAATTAACTTAAAACACGGGGTTGGGACACACACAGAATCAGCCTGTGCCTGGCTCCTTTTTCCCTCTGATATTTAAAATTTACGGACTGAAATACAGTTGTTGTTTTATCTATGCTTCATAGGCTTTCTTTCCCTGTACTTCAGAACTGTTAGTCTTACACCCCTCTGTTCATAAAGTCGTCTATTCCTATTTCACTTTCAGTTTTGAGGGAGAACAGATAGTAGGAAATTAAGTAAAAATGTATACCCCATGTGGCACATAAACCCTACCAAAATTCTCATCCAGTGTTTTTCTTTTCATGACTCTTTCCTCAGCTATACTCTATTTAAAAAAAACGCAAATCTGTCTGTCACTCTGATTGATCAGATTACCTAGCATGGTAAAATGTGACTTCCAGATGAAAATGAAAATGAACAGCTTAGAAGAACTCTATCACCACTTTCCCCTCCAGCTACCATTCTCCTTGCTTACTGTTTTGAAGTACTTTTCTTATTTTTCATCTTCATGTTTTCTCCTAAATCTGCCCTACATCAATCCAGTGAAACTGCTCTCACTAATGAGACTGACCACCTCTGAACTTACTAATCTAGGGGGAGAACTTCTAGAACTCACCTACACCTGACCTCTCAGCAGCAGACGACTCTCCTGCATTTGAAAACTCTCCTCTCCCCGTCTCACGCTCTGTAGTACTTTCCCAATTACCTCTCAGTGTGGTCGTCGCTTCTCCATCCCCTTTATCAGCAAAACATTTAATTCTGGAATTTTTTCTGATTTTTTCTGAGATGTTTTAGACTTCTCACGTTTTACTTTCATCTTAGATGATTTCACCTATTGTCATTTATCATCTACATGCATAAAGTTCTGATTTACTTCTCCAGCTCTGCCATCTTTGCTAAACTCCATAACCATACAATCAATTGCTCAACAGATTTTTTTACTTTGATGCCTCACACAGATTAGTCAAATTAAGCATATTCAAAACTAAGCTTGTGATCTCCACCTCCTTCTACACATCCTCTTCCATATATTCTTCCTTTTCCAGGGTTACCTATTTTAGGAAGTAGACGCTCATTTAATTATACTCAGTCAAAACCTGGGAGTTATCCTTGGAGTGCTAGAAATGTCACCTAATCTCTATTATTATCTTGCCCAAACCATCACAAATAAATGTATAATCTAAGTCAAAAACACTGCATTTACTGTATAAAAGCATGTTTAAGACATAGCCTCACCCTGCTCCCTCCAAACAGGTTGTCACTGCTAAACCACCCCCCAAATAGAAATTCTGGAGTTGTTACTGTAGTTTATATTCTGGACTCCTCTTCAATTATTTGCCACATTCATCAAATCCTATATACTCCCATTCTAAATATTTCTTGACTCTCTTCACATTTCCACTTTATTTCTATCATCAGGTCAAAATCCTTACTGGAGATAAGAATTTTAAAGAGAACCTCCTAAGTGATTTAGTCTCTAGTCAATTCTTCATATTCTATTCAGGACAAATGAGATCAGGCCATATGTCCCATTTTAAATTCTTCACCAACTTCCTATTGCTCTTAAGATCTAAAACCCTAAAAAGTTCAAAAGGTCCTTCTCAATATGGACTCTACCTATCTCTTGAAGCCACAGCACACCCCAGCCATACTGGGATTCTTCTAGTCATTCTAATGTGATTCTCTCAGAGCCTCTGCACATGCTATTAATATCCATTATCCCCTTTACTCCTTCTCCTTGACCTAACTTACTCACATAATCATCTTTCAGATTGCAACTAAAATGCCTCATCCTCAGGAATACCTTATTTGAGACCGTACCAGAAGAAACAAAGACTCAGTCATATGTTCCCCACTAAACCTTGTTTCCTCTTTTAAAATTCTTATGACACTTGTATTTATTTTCCACATCATCTGTCTTTATTGTTAGATGAGGCAAAGGGTAGTGGTTATGATCAAAGACACTGGAACCAGACTGCTTTGATTTGAATCACATTCCTAACACATGTGACTTTAGACAAGTTTCTTAACCTCTCTTTACCTCAGTTTCCTTATCTGAAAATGGGGATAATAATGATACCTGCTGTATAAGACTGTGATGAGGATTAAGTAAATAAACATATAAAAGTTGCTCGGAGTAAAGTGTGACACACACAAAAAATGCAATATAAGTGTCTATGTTATTATTATGGTTAGTAACTATATTATTATTATTACTATTATTAATCAACTCTATGTTCCAAGCACAGGGAGCATTAGCTTTATTATTTGTGCATCCTGCTGCCAGGCCTAGTATTTGCCACAAGATAACAGGCATTTAATATGAGCTGAATTAATGAAATAGATATGCAGATATGACTCTACCACTTATTTCACTTGTCTTTACATATCTCTTGGAGTCTTGGCTTCTACATCAGTAAAATGAGGATCCTATCACCTCATTAAACTGCAACAAATGGGACAGTAGATACACACAGTGCCAGTTACATACTGAAAGCTCAATGAGAGCTATTTTTATCATAGACAATTCTGAATTAGAAAACAATTTAACTAAAAATGTAGACACTGATCGGGTAGCAAGAGGTGGAACAAGTGAGCACAGGCAAATGAACTATCTCACCTCCTTTTCCCCAACTTCCAAAAAATGAAATATATCACTAATTGTTAGAATCTAAACTAGTAGCTGGGGAAAAGGAGATGACCTACTTCATTCTAAGCAACTAAGTGATAACTAGTTTTAGAGAATACAAAAAAAAAAAAAACTAAATGAAATATGATTTCACTAACTTTTTTCTTCTAGAATTTACATACAGTATACACAAATATTTTCCAGTGTGAATATTGAACTTAATTTCCCAGCTAATACAGCAGACTTCAATCATTAGATATTTAATAAAAATTAAAGTTGTCAAAGTACACTTAAAATATCACTTGATGTAATACTGTCAAAATGACATTATTAAACTTTCAACTTGGTGACAGTATATAATCTTGAGGGAATAATACTTAACACAAGACACATTCAGTTTTTCCATTCCCAATCTACCCTAGTAGAATTAGTAAAATCTGTTTTACTGGTTTCTGACCATCCACAAGTCTTTCTGTAAGTAAACATTTCGTTAATGTCTGCTTATCAAATAATGGACAATTAGTATTTATGTTTCTAATACCCAAATTAGCATTTTTATTTCTTTAAATCTAGAATAGAAAATGAGTGTCTGACATATGCGTAATTGCCTACAGGTGTCAGTTTCAAACTTTATGGCATTATCAACTTCCACTTAATGATTATCACTGTAATGAATATAAAGCAACTTACTACAGTCATGGCCATAATTTAAAACTCAGGCAAAATTATTTCCTTATACCCTCTCAAAAATTAATGTTAAGATTATATGTTTCTTTTGTTATTGTTGTTATTGTTACTAAAAGAAGGGGGAATTTCTGGCCTAAATATTTTTAACAGGAAAAATTTGCTAGTTTTATTAAGAGGCAAGAGCAGTACATGTCAGAAGAGGCTTTTTCCCCTTATGGTAAGTATAAGAGAGATATAAATAAAAGGAAAATCGAAACTACTCATTAGAATATATTATTCAAACTAAATGCGTGACAAATGCAACTGTGCTTATTCAAATAGTTTCTAATTCGCACAGAAGGGTTGTCAGTGTGTGTACACACAGCTCTAAGTTTGGAGAATAGAGCAAAGTACTTTACAACAGGAGAAAAACAGCATATATGCTGTACACTTGTTTCTTTAAAAAATATTTTAATAAAACAAAAACCATTGAGGCAACCAGGCAGCTGCATTTATGGTCTTAAGGTTTAAACTAAATATACTAGACTAAGCTTTTTTCAAAAATTCAAAATAAATACATGAAAACACTGATTGGAATCAATCAGTTCAATAATGTATATATAATTATTGAAAGAAAATAAATCTTTGCAGTGAAACATGTCAATTACTATTAAAATTTTTTTATTAGTAACATTTTTATCCTGGTAATCCCTAAATCAAAATAAAGAAAATCTATGAACTCTATGGGAAATTAAGTACCTGGACATCTGGAAGATGAACACTGTCAGGTAAGTATAAAACTGAATTATCAATTTAAAAATGTAATAGTGTCTCTTTAAGTGTAAGAAAAAAGAAATTTAAAATATGCTTAAGACAATTATTATATATTCAGGAAAAAACAATGTACTACTTTTTCCATTCTATAAGGTAAAATGGAGAACCAGGGTCTCATCAAAGATTAAAATAGCTTATCTGAGGACATTAATTATTCCCTATACATACTCTTCTACAAAGATTCTTTACTTTGTAAACATACTCAGTTATACCCTCCCAGACATTACCTTTTCTCTGTCTTTTCATTTGTAATGAAGAGCTTACTGAAAGAGTCATCTACACAACAATGTCTCCACTTTAAAAAAAAATCTTTCTCCTCCAACCACTACTATCTGGCTTCTGCCTCCACATAATAACTGCAGTGCCAAAGCACTGCCAAATTCAAGAAAATTTCTCTGTCCTTTTCATATCTGCAGCCTTACATCACAATGCACTTACTGACCAGTTCCTCCCAGAACTTTACTTTTCCTGTGACTTTGGATGCAACATTGTTTCTGCCCTATTTCCCAGCTCACTCTTTTTCTGTCTCCTCAGCCAGGTCCTTTTCTCTGCTTGCTCTTTGTAGTGTAGACTTTCCTCTTTTCACTTAATCCTCTCTTCCTAGACCATTTCATCCATTCTCACCATTTCAACGGTTATCTGTAAGTTGACAATTCCTATTTTTATCTCCACCTCAGACTTCTCTGGTGACTTCCAGAAACTATGATATTTCTCCATATGATGTCCAAAGGTAATTCAGACTAAACATATCAAGAAAATCTCCTGTATCTTTTTTCCCCTGTAACTGGCAGTTTCTCCTGAAATCCCTATCTTAGTTGACAGTATTACCCCATCGAGACACCTGGGTTATCATTCTCTCGTTTTTAAAAACTAATCTTTCTCAAAGTCCCATCAATTCTAGCCCTTAAATATTAAAACAAACAAACAAATAGGTCATGTGACCTTTTTACATGGTCTTGCCACCTTCAACTTTACTCCCTTCCAATCAACCATCTATAAAGCTGCCAAAATGATCCAACACATAAATCTGGTCATGTTTCTCCCAAGCTAGAAAAATTTCTAGGGCATCTCACTGCTTAAACAATTGTTTTATTCACTCATTCAAAAAATATCTACTGTTTAATGACAACAGATATGGTGTTAGGCACTGAGTATACTACAGTGAATGAAAACATTCAGAGAATACAGAGAAAGACAGGTATTAAACAATCCCTAAAATAAAGGTATGATTATAAATTTTGACAAATGTGATGAAGGATAGCAGGTCACAAAGAGATAAAGAGAGGAGAACTACTTCAGATTAGAATGTCATACTACTTTTAGAAAAGTAGTATCTAAGTGAGTTTTGATGAGTAGAAGTTGCTGAAGACAAAAACATTTTGGTAGAGACAATAGCATTCACAAGAGATTTAAGAGGGAAATGAGCTTAGAGTGTTAGAAAAACTGAAATAAGGCCGAATTGTCAAGAGCTTAGTGAGTGAGAGAAAGGGCCAGGTGTGTATGGCTCTGCAAGCCAAGGTATGGATTTAGATTGCCTTAAGGGCAAACAGACCTTTTAGAAGTTTTATGCAAGTGGATAGTAATATGCTTAGATTTACATTTTTAAAAGTTTACTCTGCCTGGTGATAAGAGAACAGATACAGCCTGAAAGGATGTGAGGAGACCAGTTAAGAGGTTACTGTATTAGTCAAGGTGAGAAAGACAGTAGTGGGAAGTTTCAGTTCACTTTTATAGTAGAGGTTATCTCTAGGTGATAAAACCCTGTCATGTAGAAGTCCCCAGTACATTAAAAGATGTACCGCTAAACAAAAAGGCATGTAAAACCTCAGGACTTAATTCATTTGGATATGCTGTCATCTGAACATTTCTGCTCAGAGAACTTCCTACCAAGTTACACTGTTGATGGTCTATCATCATGCAGCTTCTGCCAAGCCTACTCAGTATCTGAACCTTTTATGTAACATCTCCACTCATAACTACAAAGCAAACATGCTTTACATGGCCCAAAAAATACTCCTGATTTCTGCCCCTGAACTAGCTTACCCTAGTAAATGGAATCGTTTACCCAGGCATTGATGGCAAAAATCTGGGAGCTATCCTTTATTCTCATTTCTTTCTGTCATATGTCATAACATATATAAATTAATTACCAACATAAATAGAATATTCAACATAATTCTATGGAAATTTTTCTGTAAGATTAAATAAAATATGAATTTGGCTATAAACTCTTCAGTAGTATTTACATTCATATAGACTTACCAAAAAAAAGATTATTTGATTAGAGAGCAGTTCTAAACAGTAGTACAATATATTATATATAATATTATAATTGTGTTTTACACTTTAATCATTCTTTACTGTTAATACCTCTACAATAAATGTATAAAGATAAAACATGCATAATTTCTTAGTTCTCAAATTCACTTATGAATTCATTCATTTTCAAGAACAGAAAAACCTATAGCAAATATTTGCCATCTCAGGTCTATAAAGAATAATTTAAGATCAGATGTACAGAAGGAGTTTTTTAATTTGTTTCAAAATTAGTTTCTGAATAATTCTCCAAGAAGACAGTTAAAATTAGATCTATTTCACACTAAATAGGTACTTCAGCAATATTTCATTCCCCCAATGACAAATGAGTCACCCTACATACGTAAACTTTTAGTCAACTAAAGCTTATGGCTTTAGGGCTGAGTTACATTTTTGAAAAATATTTGTAAAATTTACTTCATCAACCTCTGCTTAAGGCTCCAAAGTAGACTGTACACCTCTCCTACTTCAGAAGGCAAGTGGAAGTGGAAGTTATTTTCCCTTCTGATTGGTGACTTTGGAGCTTATCTCTGCATTGACAATCGTATTTCTTAAAGCTACCTAGAGTTCAACCATCAGTTAAGTGAGACATAAGACCAAGTACTATGACAGCAATGTAGTAATGCAGAACATTTTTATGCTCAAATAATTTTTTCAAAAGTAGCCACTAGGTAATATGCTAACCTCACACCTAAGTTCTACACACAATTTTATGACAGCTAGAATTTGTAAAAAGGGATCTTTTTTATATACATATAATACTGTTATAGGAAGAGATTTCAAAGAAATTAGCTTACACAGAAAATAATTTGTATGGACCAAGGAGGCTCTTTGGGCATAATACCACCTCAGATAATTTAGCCTACAAAATACTGACTATTTAGACCATAATCACAATGAAATGCTATGAAAAAGTGAGAGAGAGCTTGGTTTATGCATTGCAATAAACTATGGATGGATGGGCATAGCGCATCTCCTGTTGCACGCACCCTGTTGCTCGTCAAGTGACATGGATCCAAGCTGTTTGTTAACCACAGAAGAAGGAGAATCTGAAACAAAAATGAGATTTTAACTTAAAAGTAAGCAGCAGAAAACTGCACAGCAATGTCATGATCATCTCTAAGCTTAAGAAACAAATGTATAATGGTGGGGAATAGAAGTAAGTACTGTGGTGTATTTCCCAAGCAGTGAGTAAGCAAGGCCATGTGCTTAAGATATGTTATTCCAGGCAAGCATTTAGCAACTTTGAGAATGAGTTGAGAAAATGTTCTTCTACTTCCATGCATATACTTTTTATCAAATTCATTTAGCACAGGCACAAGGTGCAAGGTAGATAAAACAGAAACAGAGTATCTCCCTCACCAAAAGAAAGACTCCTTGTCTTTCTCAAACCCTCTTTCCAGCTCCTTAAGATGGCTTTATTTTGGATTGGAGGATTCAAAGCATGAAATGAGATGCTCACTACATTTAGCTAGATGTTATCTTGAGTTGAAAAAGGAACTCAAAGACATAAGACAAGGAAAATGGTTTATGAGAAATATTTAATGACGTAATTACCATTATAGAAACATAGTAACTTTTAAAAACTCTACGGTATGTGGTACATATTAAAACTGTACTGTGAAGCCTTTGGTTTCTTTAGGTGTCTGGTGAGAAAAGGAAAAGAAAGGCAATGAAAAGGCTTACGGTTTGGGCTTCATGCTTTCTACCTTGGCTTCAAACAGAATGTTTTATTTTTACCCTTTGGATACACTGAGTTTCTATGTAAAAGAATTTGTTTTATAAATAAATGGGTTCTACTGTTTGAAAAACACTCGTATAAAGTAAGGCAGCATGAGGAAATGGAAAATGCACCAGTCTAGAATTAGTCAGTGTTGATTCCAACTTTGGTTTTGACAATAAATTAGCTGTGTGACAGAGGACAAGTCACAATATTTTTAGGTCTAACACTCTCCTTTCTTCCTGGTCATTCTAGAGATCTGGTAACTAAGAAAGGCATGAGGGAACAGAAGGAGGTAGCTACTATTACTGGCTTGGGTTCCAGTGTCCTAGTAGAGCTACAGGAAAAGAGAAAATGTGGATAGCAAGCATACATAGCTCTCCACTAAATGGAAGAATAATTCCTAGTTTCTAACAACCTATGCCCTGCTGCTGCTGCGAAGTCACTTCAGTCGTGTCCGACTCTGTGTGACCCCATAGACGGCAGCCCACCAGGCTCCCCCATCCCTGGGATTCTCCAGGCAAGGATACTGGAATGGGCTGCCATTTCCTTCTCCAATGCATGAAAGCGAAAAGTGAAAGTGAAGTCGCTCAGTCGTGTCTGACTCTTAGCGACCCCATGGACTGCAGCCCACCAGGCTCCTCTGCCCATGGGATTCTCCAGGCAAGAGTACTGGAGTGGGTTGCCATTGCCGTCTCCAAGCCTATGCTCTAGTTCTTAGCAAATGTTGTTCATTAAAAACTCTGCACTTTTGACTGATCAGTAGCTATTTATAAAGACACATTATTCTCCCAATAGTAAGTATTTCGATTTATGAGTGACCAAAACTCAATAGCTAAGTTTTCTAATATATCCTTGATTCTTAGCAATTTTATACCACTTGACTGCTTGTACACTTAAAACTCTGAATCCCGCTACCAGGACTACTTATGTTAATTTCAAATTGTCTACCTTCTGAGGTAACCAGTTTGGTCATAAATTTTTACACTACTAGGTTTTCATAAAGCCTGATCATTATTTCAATAATAGTATCCTTATCACTGCTTCATCAGAATATTCAGCTCAACAAATCTGTTGCTGTTGGGTAGTCACTAAGTTGTGTCCAACTCTTTTGCGATCCCATGGACTGTAGTCCACCAGGCTCCTCTGTCCATGGGATTTCCCAGGCAAGAAGAGTGGAGTGGGTTGCCATTTCCTTCTCCAGGGGATCTTCCTGACCCAGGGATCGAACCCACATCTCCTGCAAAGGCAGGCATTCTTTACCTATGAGCCACCAGGGAAGCGCCAATAAATCTGTACTAAACAAAAAAGAAAATGGAAAGATGGTAATTGAACTGGTTCCCTAATCTAGTCATACTATATTTTCTTTTATAAGATTTCTTAAATAACAATTTCTGAGTTAGATACAATATTCCTGTTTATGTTCTTTCTGAAGAGCAGATGAGTCGATCTTTGGAAAAAAACATATTCTTTAAGAAAAACGAAAAAATGTGAGTCAGTGAAATAAATATTGGAAAATCTTCCTAGAAAGCCTCTTATGAAATATTTTTTATCCCTTTGGATCCATTATACATTCCATTATACTCTTCCTAAGAGCCTGAGAACAACTTTCCATGCAATCTTTTTTCAAATATTTAATTTTGTCACGAATATTATGGAATGCACAAATCTTAAGAAATAAAGTGCATCTTATGCAAGTTTTTAAATAAAACACACTGAGAAAGGATCAAAATGCTGTCATCTCGAAGAACTGTGTATTTTCAAACTCTTGAAGTATTTAATTAATGAAGCTTAGGTTAATGCAGAAAGATAATGTTAAATTAAAAGGTCTTCCTTCTTGGTTTTACAGTCTGTCCAGATATTATGTATATCTGGGGAATAATCTTCCTTCACATGTTGAAGACCAATTTTTAAGAAGAAATCCTTCTTGATCATTGCTTCCATTCTATTTTTAATTTTGGGTACTATGCAACTGTTTTTGAAATGATTACTTTCCTGTTACATAAACATTTGAAGTAAAATGTTTCTATATCATTAGATATTCATAAATATAATACCTATAACTTCTAATTTACAGAAATACTTCCAAATATTAACATAATAATCATCAGAATATCTAATATTAAAAAAAAAGTAAGTATTATTTCAATGGTTTTTGCTTCAATGTTTGCATACTCTACTCCAACTCTCTGTGAAATATCTTCGAGAAAGCACTATCACAAAATAAAAATTGACTATATGGTCCCATTATAATTTATTACAAAATGCAGTACAGTTGGTCAGCTTATTGCCAGTCTCTTAAATTATTATTTTTAAAGTAGAGATAAACTTTAAGCAAAAACTCCTTCAGTCTAAGCCAAGGTGTCTCATGCCTAATTACTATATATCCCCAAATATTTCGTGTTCTAGTTTTGAGAAAATTCTTTAGCCCCTTGACATTCAAACTTTCTTAACTGTAGGAAAAAATAAAGAATTATAATTTAAATAACAAACACTCTAGTCAGACTCCCTGGGTTCAAATCCGGCTTTTCTACTCAGTAATATCGTAATCATGGGCAAGTTACTTAACATCTCTAAGTCTCAGTTTCTCCATCTGTAGAATGGGGATAATTATATCTACCACATACTGTTCTTGTGAGGATTTAATGAGATAATCTATGTAAGCTACTTCAATAGCACATAGGAAAGGGTCAACTAATGTTATTACTTGCTTGTTTTTCTCAAACATAGTACTGAATGAAAAACATGGAGCACAGTCCCACGTTTAAAGTTCTAAGTGACCCATCGCTGTGTTGCTTAGGACCCTATCATTTAAAGTTGTTAAAAAGTACTTGCAGAACTAAGTCAACATCACATCTGATTTACTAAATGCTCATGTTATAAACACTAAAAACCTGGGTCAAATGCATCCACTTGAGAAGTGCTACCTGTAATTAACATCATGGACACTGTGGGGAACTGGATGTTGTACAGAAGACTGTTTTCACAGGACTGGGTAAATGCTGATTTTTTCCAATATGGCTCAGTTTTGAAAAGCCCTTTAAAATATTCACCAATGTTTTATACCCTTTACGGGGTATAAAAATTACTTTTTTCTTTTCCAATTGGCAAAACCGTGCCATAAAGTGGAAAAACAGTTCCTACCTGACACCCCCTCTAGGCTGGCTCCGTGCTCCAGTGGGGCTCTGTGGTGGCCGGGCCAGTACCAGCAGACTCCACAGGGTGCTGTCACTCTGAGCAGGAGCCAGCACCCGTGACTTCAGGGGGCCTGAAAGGGAAAGAAAGGCTGGGCTTAAAATCAGCCACATGCCGAATGCCTCTGCCACAGCTGCTTATGGCATTCATCTGAAAACATACATACAGCTCGTTCAAAACCCTGAATACTATCAATCTTTCATGGTCGTAATATGAGGATATCTTTAGGTATTTGTAGTAAGTTAAAGCTACTATCATTAAGATAGTCCAATATTATGTGTACTTTTTTCTATTTAGGAGTATAAAACTTTATACAGTATTCTCTATCCCATCCTTATGCCACGCTAACTAAATAAATCAACAGCTGGGAAACTGAGGCATAAAGCAGCCAAATGACCTGCCCAAGGTCGTTTTTCATAAGGCCAGGAATAAGAACTCAGCCAGTCTAACACCTAGACAGTGATCTGATGAAAGTAAATTCATCTCTTTATGATTAAAAAAAAAATCACTGAAAGATTAGAAACAAGTTGTGATGTATTTCCTAAAAGTCTAAAAAAAGTGCACTTTTTAAAAACTAAAAATGTGAATATTTTACAGAAATATACACTAATTTTGAAAAATAAAATATTAGAAATTAGCTATGAATAATTATCATTTACAGGTGTCAAAAATTGTTTTAGAGCAGTGGTTTTTGAATCGTGCTTCTGAGAGCAGAGGTGGCTTGGGTGTGGCAAGAGGGACGAGGAATTAGGCTGTCATTTCTTAACACTCTTCTTTTTGTTCAATCACAACAGTGTGTCATTTATGTATTTTATATTAGAATTTCCCCATGAAATTCTAATTTCACAGCTGAAAAAATGGGAGGGGGAGAATTGTTTAAAATGTATATTAACATCTATGTTATACATAGCTCATTTTAAATACTGCTTGGTGCCTTGGAGAATTGTTTAAATCGTATGTTACAATCTATCTTACACAGCTCATTTTACTGTTTGATGCCTTAGAATGTTTTAGTTTTCAATTGCCAAGAAATATTGGCATCAGACATGTTCTCATTTGATCCCATTAAAATGTAGACTCTATAAAAATGGCTTGAGGGTTTGATGCCATTTTCCCACAGAAATTAGGTATTAGGTAACTTCATCTAATATTTATCCTGTCACAAAATATTCTCATGAGTCCTATACTTTGAAAAAAGAATAAAATATTTACCAGACAATGTAATCACTCAGAAATTCTGCATTTGTTAAAGTTTCTTGGTTTCCAAAATTACACTAATGCCTCCTTTGAATATCTTATACCTAAAAGACTTAAACAGGTGAGATGATGATAGAAATATAATTTACTGATAGTATCATCATTGGCTGACACTGTGAGGATATCAAGACATAATGGGAAAATGTTTTATGAGAACTGAGCATTAATCTATTGCTAAAAAGTTAAAATATAGAATGTTAATTTTCTGCTAACCATATTCATGATTTTAGTAGTAGTATCTAGCATGAGTGAATGGATCCATTAATGCCCGTAATATACACACACAAAATTGTATTCATACATTGTGAAATGTAGGAAAATGTTTTGTGAATTGTTGTTCAAATATAACCAATCTCCCTGCTGAATTTCATAAATTTAATTTCTACTCTGTATTTCTAAAATTTGGATGTTCCAAAATGAAGAATTTTGCATTAACTCAACTCATCTTTCCTCCTTTTCAAGATTTACTAAATGGACAAGATATTCTTTGTAACAAACTAACAATACATTATTCAGCTGTTCTTAAAGTTTTTAGTTACCAAGCAGTGTTCCTGCCGTGTGAAGAAAGAGTAAGATAAAAGTAAGGCTAACAAATGAACCTAGGGCATGTTAGAGGTTAGATTACCAGTGGTCTCACATGCATGCTGCATCAGAAAGCATACGGTACAGACGTATACAGCCTATCTCACGCTGTAGGGCAGAGCAGACACACACTGAGTAAGGGGCCTCTAACACTGGTCCATGTGGGCAGCCTCAGGGGCCCAAGGGAGTTGTTCAGTAACAACAAATAAGATTAACGGGTTTCTCAGCTGCAAAACTGGCAAGGTATCTGACTCAACACTGGCTTTGTAAAAATTACCACAAATGCACTGGTTATCAAACTAGGTATTATTTAACAAGAATGATGCTAAGAGTGGGGAAAACAGCATCTTATTTCACAAAAAACATATAACCACCCTAAAGCTTTTTGATTCTAAAAAGAACTGGTTTCAATTCAAATTAATGAACTAGATGCAAAGACTCAGTGTCAATATTTTCCTAATGTCCGCAATGTATATTTCTCTACCAATAATGTAGGCAGTTTTGTTTTATAGTCAAATTCACTCTAATGTTTGGTTTGTTATCTGCTAAATTTCAGTATTTTAAAAATATTTATACATGTAGAGACTTCCTTCTTATTGTTTTATATGTTGTATATTTTTACTTTTAAAACCCCTGTGCTAACCATGTGTGTGTCCTCAGTCATGTCCCTCCCACTCTGAAACCCCATGGACTGTAGCCCACCAGGCTCCTCCGTTCATGAGATTTCCCAGGCGAGAATAATGGAGTGGGTTGCCATTTCTTTCTCCAGGGAATTTTCCTGACCCAGGGATCAAACCCAGGTCTCTGGCATTGGCAGGTGAGTTCTTTACCACTGAGCCAACAGGGAAGCCCTGTGCTATACAGCACAAAATCATAGCAAAATGTCTTAATACTAAATGTTACAACTGTAATCGAATCAAACTTTCTTATTAATGTATGGGAAAAGATGGCTCTACAGTAAAAAAAAAAAAAAAATGAGAGAGAAAAACATCTTTGCCTCACTGATATTCTATTTATATAATACCAAGTTAAAAATCAGGTCCATAATTTGTTACAAATATCACAGCTATATTGCAGTTATTTAAATCTATTTTATTTCACCATGGTATTGTATAATATGCTTTTGTTACCACAGCACTTAGTGGAAACAGATATTTATTTATAAAGAAGAGGTTATCCACTTCTAACAATATACAGATTAATTCCAAGTAATTTAGTCAGAGTTCTCAAAGTAATTAATTCCCAACTCATCACTCCTTAGAGTGGCAAAATAAAGTATGTCAAAGTAGTAAATCTCATTAGCATGACAGCACCTACTGTAGTACCTATAAGATGTATATTTATTATCTTTCTTGAAAGAATTAAGTTGACATTACTCTATGCTGTGTCTCTCATTAATTCTTTCAACAAATGTTTACTGAGCATCATGAGCTTTTTGGCTATTAAAAAAAGTGAGCCACTAAAATACTCAATGAAAAAGAGAGTAGTACAGATTATCGCTGTCTTATCAGAGTTTTATATATTAAGAACAGGAACATAAAACCAGAATATTTTTCCTGCCCTACATTATGAGAAAGTTGAGTATGTGTAGGAGGACTATAAAAGCAAATATTGAAAATTTTCAAATGATTACAGAATTGGATGATTGGCCAAAATCTAGCATTACTATGTTTATGTGGTAATAGAAGTACTGGTTAACTCTCAAAGCAAAAAAATAAAAAAGAGGAGGAGGTAGGAGCCATAAGCACAGATATCATTTCAAGATACAGGAAATTTCAATAGAAATATCAATGCAGGCTCCAAATTCACTAGATTATTAGATGGTAGCTCATTAGCTGTAGAAGTAGTAAATATTTGCCCTTCTCTAAAATTACAAATAAAATAATAGATTATTTTATATTCTTCTCGCTAGCAAGTGCTGTTGGCAATCTGTCCTTCTAGCCATGTGATGATAAATTTCACCATATACTAAAAATGAAGAGAAAAGCTTCAAGCGCATCAGCTTTCTTTGAAAGGGGAAAAGAGAAGCATCTTATACACAGCAGCAGTGTTAAAAAACAAACCAAAAAAACTATACCAGCTGCTTAAGGACACTTGATATTAATAACCTGAAGTCTGAGGGTCCTGTGAAGAGCCCTCATGAGAAGACTGATCAGAGGTGGAAGGCTGTTGCTGGGCACGCGCAGCTAGCTCCTGCTGCCTCTGCTGCTCAGCCCTCTTAAGCCTCAGTTGTTGCAGGCGCTTACGGAGCAAAGCTATCTCAGGCCCCCTTAGAAATTCTGATACAGATAGGAAAACAAAGATGAAAAGATAGTAATGAAACAGAAAATAGTAAGAATACAATTATACTTTAAAGAGAGAAGGGTATAAATAAAACACATCTCACAGAAGAATATTAAAAGCAAACTACTCACAAAAAATCACTGATCATTAAATTATGAAAAACTATACACACTTATATACCCAAATGCTTCTGTTTAACTACGATGAATAAGACAGAGTTCTCTAAGAACATTTATGTAATTATACAGAGTGAAGGTAAAATCTTTCATAGTGAAACATTGAAAAGTGAACATTCCTTTCCTAATTGCATCTCCTTTTACAACAATTAGAAAATATCAGTTATCTCATTTAATCTATATACAAAAACTACAAATTTCAATCAGATAATAATTAAGATTATGAAAAAGTTATACATTTGGAAACAATTCTTGAAATTTATTAGTAGAGAGCCCTTTAAAAAGGTAAAAGCTACATATTTTTCAGCTAAAATGTTTCTTTTTATGTTAGAATTATCATTTACTTTTTCTTTTAAGATGAATAATATACATAATCTTTAACATTTTCTTATACTTCATCTGAAGCAGTGGCCATAGATAAAAAATAGTATAACATGAAATTGTGCAGAAAATGCTGAGTACGTAACTAAGTATGAGGCACTGTTTTAGGTTCTTGGGATAAGTAAAAATTGAAAAAAACAGTTCCTACTGATGTGTTCTGAGAAGAAAACATACTACCATGTATCTGTTTGTGTTTGTACCAAGTAGGGATAACTGCCATGAAGTACACTGGGCAGGGTGAGATGGGGTGATGAAGATAGAGGGGGACTGGCTGCTGTTTCATACATGATCACCATGGAAGCTTCTTCTTCTAAGATGACTTTTGAAAAAAGACTTCAAAGACGTCAGGGAGTAACTCACATGGCTATCTGGAGGAAAACTGTTCCAGGCAAAGAAAAAAGTACAAGTGCTCACAAGGGGAAGTGTATCTGGATGTGGGATATGTATGTTATAGGTAATGACAGAAAAATTTGCTGATAGCTTGAATGTAGAGTGATCCCAACATTTTCAGTGTAGATAACAGGACAAATGAAGTTGCCATTTATTGTGACAGGGAAGAGCAGAGGAGGAGGAAGTAGTACCTAAGAAAAAAATGAGTATCCAAATGGAGAAACTGAATAGGGACTCACTATAATAGGTTAGAATTCACCAGTGAGTCTGGATGTCAATGTTACTTTCAGTCACTGAAACATTAAGTAGAGAAGTCTAAGAACTAAACTGAAGGGAAGAACACCAAGAATAAGGAGAATGCAAAAAGGAGATTGGAGGACTGAGTGAACCAAGTTCTATAAGCTCAGGGATCAAAGTATTTCAGGAAGGATAAAGTTAGCAGCTGTGTCTGCTGATACAATGAAAAAGACACTGACCAAGAAAAAGACACTGACCACAAAAAAAAAAAGAAGAAAAAAAGAACTAACCACAAAGAAAATGGCTTGACAAGAGCCATTTGAGTGAAGTCACAGAGGCCAAAACCTGACTGGAATAGGTTCAAGAGAAAAGGGAAGTAAAGAAGTAGAGGGACAAAGCATATGTACTTTTTCCAGAAGTTTTGCTGTGAATGGGGAAAAGAGAAACTGGCTGACTGTTGGTGGGAGAATAGAATCAAGGGAGGTTTGCTTTAGTTTGGGACAGACTACATATGTTTGTAGACTGATGGACATACACTTAATTGGAAAGAGGAGAGAAAATAATAATAAGAAGTGGGCAAATGCAGGAATGATGTCCTTGAATAGACCAAAAGAGATGAGTTGCAATAGATAAGAGGAGGAATTGACTTTAGACATGTACATAAAAATTTCAGCCACTCTAACAAAGTGGATGTACTACCAAGTATATGTGTAGAAATTAGTTGTAGATCTGATGTAGGGAGTACATGGAATTTCTCTCAGTGACACAGCAAATTATATAAATTACCAAATAACTTTCAGTTAGTTCAGTTCAGTCACTCAGTCATGTCCAACTCTTTGAGACCCCATGGACTGTAGCACATCAGGCTTCCCTCTCTATCACCAACTCCTGGAGCTTGCTCAAACTCATGTCCATTGAGTCAGTGATACCATCCAACCATCTCATACTCTGTTATCCCCTTCTCCTCCTGCCTTCAATCTTTCCCAGCATCAAGGTCTTTTCAAATGAAGTCAGTTCTTCACATCAGGTGGCCAAAGTATTGGTGCTTCAGCTTCAGCATCAGTACTTCCAATGAATATTCAGGACTGATTTCCTTTAGGATTGACTGACTGGATCTCCTTGCAGTCCAAGGGATTCTCAAGAGTCTTCTTCAACACCACAGTTCAGAAGCATCAATTCTTTGGAACTCAGCTTTCTTTATGGTCCAACTCTCACATCCATACATGACTACTGGAAAAATCACAGCTTTGACTAGACAGACCTTTGTTGGCAAAGTAATGCTCTGCTTTTTAATATGCTGTCTAGGTTGGTCATAACTTTCCTTCCAAGGAGCAAGTGTCTTTTAATTTCATGGTTGCAGTCACCATCTGTAGTGATTTTGGAGCCCAAGAAAATAAAGTCTGTCACTGTTTCCATTGTTTCCCCATCTATTTGCCATGAAGTGATGGGACTGGATCTTAGTTTTTTGAATGCTGAATTTTAAGTCAGACTTTTCACTCTTCAGCTTCTTTTATATAGATTATAAGAGTGCAAATTTGGTTTATTATTTCAGAATCAATCATGCCAGAGATACTAACATTTCTTACCATGTCCTCTATTTATAAAGAATTTTATTCAATTAGCAGTCAAGATTTCACAATTCAAGTATCATCAGTCTTCTACTGCCAGTTCCTCCTAGAAAATTCTCCATACCAAGTAGGATAGTATTCACTAACAAATAAATTGTAATGCTCAATATTATTGTGTCTTCTTTTTAAGCATATACATATTCTACAATTATTGTCAGCATAGTAGTAACACTTTTAGCAATATAAAATAAAGCATTATTATGCAGCCATGAAGTTTGTCATTTTATACTTCAAAAGAAATTACCATAGAGAGAGAACAGATACATCAAGTTTTGCTTAAAAAAAAAAAAAATCACAAAATATTCATCCAACTTCATGGTTGTTTCAAACCATCTCTCTTGCAGTGACAAATGTTTTATGGGGATATGAGTATCCATCCTTGACCCACAAGACAATGATGATGTAGCAAATCTACTGTAGCAGGCTCTAAGTATAAGCAGTGATGTTCTATAACTTGGAAAATTAAGATTTAGTTATGATAATGTCATGAACATTAATTCAATGCTCCCAGTGCCTTTTAAAGAAGGATTTGTTTGCTTACTTACAAGGCTGGTTGTATGTTTAAAAGTTTAAAAAAAAAAAAAAAATGAGGCTAGGGAAAGAAGTCATCACAGACCTAAATAGAAAAGGCAAATTTTGAATTAAAATTCCAAGCAGAAATACCAGTCTGAGCAAATAGTACTGTTAGCAGTTTGAAATATTAAAGGCATGAAAGATACATATACATTACATTCTTTTAAAAATGTATAAACAAACATATACCATCTGTGATATGAATAAATATTTGGAGACTTAGTCTTCGCTAACATTAACCAAAATCAAAAGTGAATACGAGTATCTTTGGGCTGAATTTTAAAAACAATAACAACAACAACAAAAGATGCTCAACAATGAGCCAGGAACTGCTAACGGGAAATTTGTACTTCCATCTGATACTACTAACTCTACTCTTCTTGTTTTTAAAGAATCTAGGCAAGTCTCCATAATGACAATTCCTACTGATGTAAAACAACAATGAACTATAGGTAAGCTCAGCCAGTAAAGAATCCACCTGCAATGCGGGAGGACCTGGTTTGATTCATGGGTTGGAAAGATCCCCTGGAGGAGGGCATGGCAACCCACTCCAGTATTCTTGCCTGGAGAATCCCCATGGACAGAGGAGCCTGGCAGGCTACGAACATGCCATGGGGTCGCAAAGAGTCAGAGACGACTGAGCAACTAACGAGCACAGCACAGACCCGAGGAAAGTCCATCTGGCTGTAACCTGCAGTCCTGCCTCTCTTCCAGTACATAGGTTCTTTTGTCCTGGACGCTGGATTATTTTTACATGTCATTTGGTGGTACTTTATCTGCTTGCTATCACTCCCAACTTGCTCCTTCGTCCAGGTGATCCTTGGGTATTTTTCCTCCTAGAACAGAGGCAGGAAATAGATGGGCTCCAGGCTAGGTATTTACAACTGGCCTCATGTTTACATTTCTTGGGGCTAAAAAGATGGGCTTCAGGCCAGACACTTACAACTAGGCTCCTGCTTGCATTTCCTGAGACAGGAGATAGGCTAGATATTTACAACCAGCCTCCTTCAGAAACAGAAATAACAACAGAAATTGGGTAAATGGCCTTTGTCTCCTTGAGGACACTTTAAAACAATAGTCATGGCAGACACAAAGAGGGGCTAAATCCTGTTGAGAAAAGATCAAGAGATCGAGTATTATCTACCCTTGGGGCAAGGGAGACATTGCACATGTTCAGAAAGGCTTCTCAGGGGTCAAAAGGAGGGGGTACCAACCCATAATGTGTGATGCCACAGGTGACCCACTGGCCTCTGAGCTGGAAATCATTTTGGAAAAAATTGTGCATGCGTACTGGAGAGGGTCCTAAAGAATTTCAGATGTGGAAAAAGAAACCAAGTAACTGGCCAAAGATAAAGACCCGGAAGAACTGCTCTATATACATGATTTAACTTCCTCTTCAGGAAGTTAAATGTGCTCCTCCACATGAGGGAGGATGCCCACACCGTTTCTCTCAGGGTGTGCATCTCTGCCTTACTCCAATTTTAACTAGACCATTTCTCTGCGTGCTCTCTCACTTGTTGTGCTGTCTCTCTAATAATAAACTTTGTACCTATTTTAACAGTTTTGCCTCCATGAGAAATGCATTTTTCAACGGGGGCAAGAGCCAGGGAAAACTTGCTTCTAGCCAGTAGCCCTTGCTGGTCTGATGGTTAGTATTTCTGATTTTCATCCAGGCTTTTTGTTGTTGTTGTTTAATCATTAAGTTGTATCCAACTCTTTTGTGTGTAGCCACCAGGCTCCTCTGTCCATGGGATTTCCCAGGCAAGAATACTGGAGTGGGTTGCCCTGACTTCCTCCAGGGGATATTCCTGACCCAGGAATCAAGCCTGCGTCTCCTTCATTGCAGATGGATTATTTACCACTGAGGCACCAGGGAGGCAGGCTACACACATTCAATTCCTGGGCAGGGAACTAAGATCTCACTTCATGTCACCATTCACTGCTATCTCCAAGATCAGAACTGGTCATTCCTTTACTGATTTATAAGTTCCTCTGATCGCTTCTTTAGTTTCCCCAAAGTGGTCATTAACCTAATAGCTCCACTTTTTTCTACTCTCTAAACTGCATATATCTCATCTGATTAGACCCTGACCCTTTAAAGGAAACTGTAAACTGGATTATCTCAGCTTTGAAAAGTTTGCTTTGCTATGCCATACAACAGAGTTTTAACTTCCCCAGGAATTTTTCAACAGAGCTCAATTCCACCATAAAGATTCTGAATAGACCTAAATAAATGTCAAAACTTGAGCTGACACAGAAATCTGTAAATAAGCAGGAATCCACACGTAAGTCATTATGTATTATCATAAAAAAATTCAGTTCTCATGGTCTGCTGCTGCTGCTAAGTCACTTCAGTCGTGTCCGACTCTGTGCAACCCCATAGACAGCAGCCACCAGGCTCCCCCGTCCCTGGGGCTCGCCAGCCAAGAACACTGGAGTGGATTGCCATTTCCTTCTCCAATGCAGGAACGTGAAAATGAAAGCAAAGTCGCTCAGTCGTGTCTGACTCTTAGCAGTGGTCCATTAATTAGAAACACATGGATCCTCTAGGTGACGCGCCGCTCAAGGTGAGCCCCCCAAACTAAATTTTTTATGTACTGATATCCTTTACCCAATCCAAAGAAACCACCTTCTCTTTCTTAGATTAAAATAAGACCAAAGGAGGAAATTAAAGTATAACACATTAGAATGACTGTCTCATTTAACACACTCTCATTACAAGAAGCTCCTTACCATGGGGAAAAAATTACAAATAACACACAAAGGCTTAGTTTGAGAAACAACTAAAACTGATGTCTGATAGGCCTTATTGAGAAAGAAAAAAATATTTTGTAGTTACTTTGAAATATTTTTTATAAATAAAATTGTGAAGATCTCATTTTTAACCTTATATAGTTTCAGCTCATATTCATACCTTTCTGGTCTTTAAATAGGTAATCTTATAACCATATTTTCAAAAGCACCATCTTTTGTTAAACATTCAAGAAAAGACCATGAATAAGAAACAAAATGTCTAATCAGATTCTGTGCTATGTATACAGAATGTAGTTTCAAATGGTCTATGTGAATAAAAATAAAATTCAAGAATACAAAGGGTGAAGAAATTCAAATTTTAAAAGAGTAACCAACTGACTTCAAATTCCACTTGAGTATATTATCTTCCTAATTCAGCTACAAAACTCAAAGTCAATTCAGTGGCCCCTCTAGATACACTACTCTTCAGGCACGTACTTTATATATTCATGTCACTGTGGCTCCATTTTTTCTCCTACCCATATTTTACCTGTCCTGATTTCATCATGTATCAAAATGATTTTTTAGGAGTATTTCCATAAGTTACCATAGAGTATTTCTGGAACAAAGTAAGAAAAAAGTATCCAGTCTTATGTTGTCTGGAAAGCCAAGGGCAAATAATGAATCCAAAAACAATAAGTTACCAGATATCTATTCATAGCATCTTCCCTACATATCATCAAATTTGTGGAGCCTACTGGAAACATCCAGAATGAATGAAATGGAACTGAAACTATAAAGACTATCAAATAGCTAAATATACATTACATAGGTTATACCAGCTTAAAGGACTTAACAGTATCTTTAAGAAACTTATGATAGATAAAATCTGTCTTTATGAGAGCATATTTTAATGAGAAAATAGTCATAAACAAATCAATAAAAAATAAAATAATTACAATAGGGCTATACAAGACACAATAAAATTCTGGGGCAGGAAGGAAAGGAAGATGAACCTAGCTATGAGAGTTATGAAAGACCTCCCTTGGGTGACATTTGAGCTGAAAACCAAAAAAATAGGAAGAACCAAGGGAAGAGCTTCTCAAGTACAGAGATCAGTTAAGTTTGTTACAAAGACTCAGAATCCAAAAGAAAGAGGCAAAAGAAAGCTTACCATATTCAAGGAACTGAACTGAAATCAGTACAGCTACGTGTGATGATCATTAGGAAGACAGAGTATGGTACGAAATGAGCCTAGAAAGGTAGACAAGGCACCAGCCATAAAGATTCAGTTCTTTTTCCTCTTTTATTTATATTTAAAATGCAATCAAAAGTCTTTGAGGAGTTTTAGATGGCAAAGTTACAAAATCTGATTTAATATTTTAAAATACTCATTTTGGCTGCTGCATGGAGAATAAAGTATAAGGGAATAAGAGTACTGGGTTGGCCAAAAAGTTCATTTGGGTTTTTCCATGACATCTTGTGCAAAAAACTTGCAAGAACTTTTTGGCCAATCCAGTAAGATGAAAAGAAGTAAAGGGTATCTTAGATACAGAGAAAATAGATGATGAATTGGGTGAGGGACACGAAGGAAAGCAAGGAATCAGATCAGTAACCCATAGTCTGTTAAAATAAGAAAATAAGCAGTAATTATAATTTACTAAGATATGAAATGATCAAGATGAAAGAGATTAGTGAGATAGGAAGGGTAGGAAGATAAATTATAGCTGAACATATTAGACCAAAAACAATAAATTACTGGATATCTATTCACAGCAAAGATAATCAAAACAAAGTGTTAAATAAGCAGTTGGACACAGGAATAAGTAACTCAGGGTAGAAGATCAGATTGTCAGTATACATTTGGAGATATTAAATGCTCCAGGAATTGATACAATTTTATGAGGGACAGAGTCCATGTAGAGAAGACAGCACAGGCTATGGGGTTCTACTAAAATATTGACAAGTAATTATAGAATGAGAACTATCAACAATGGTTACTGAAAACCAGAGATGCTAATAAGAGTTAAGTAGGCAAAAGTGGTATCACAGATGCCAAAAAAGAAAAGTGCTTCAAGAAAGAAGTGACAGACTATGCTAAATATAACTGGGTTAAAAGAAAGAAGTATACTTTTGGGGCAAAATGGAAGTCAGTAGTGACTCTGACAAAAAGTTTCAGTGAAAAAAGGAAGTTAAAAGGCAGATTAGGGTTGGTCGGTAAGTAAGTGGAACATGGTGAGAAAAAGGAGACAGTATATGTCAGCTACTCTCATGAAGACTCTGATTATAAAAGGAGCAAAGACATGGGTCTGGAGGGGGATGTGGGACAATTAAGAGATTTTTTTTAAGACAAGATAATAATAGAGCATGTTTGAGGTGGAAGAGAAAAATTCAGTAGAAAAGGTAATAATAAAGATGCAGGACAAGGAGCAAACTCCTCGAAAAGATGGGAAGAGATGGAAACTGCACTGGTTAGCTTCTGTTAGGAGCAGATACACTTCTTCCCACAATGTGACCACTTCTGTCATAGACAATGTGAGTACAGATGCTGCAAAGTTGAGAGATTCAAAAGTAGGAAAGTGAATGCTTTCTTCCCCCTCCTATGAATGAAAGAAGGTTATCAGCTAGGGAGCAGGATGAGGACAAAGTGTAGTGCTAAAAGTCTGAGAGACATAAGGTGTGAAACTGACAGTTGGAGAGCAATTGTGTTAAAAGACTGTTCTAACACACAGTGCGGAGCACCCAGTGAAATCTGTGGTCATAAATTTCCTCACTAACATTCAGTGACTCAGTTACAGGCTAAGAGAAAGCAAATAATTCGGTTCAATGAGATGGAGTGCTGCCCAGCAAGTCTTCACATTCCCATTGTGCCTCTCCTTCACCCCAGCAAAAGTGACAGAAGAAAAGGAAAGGACATAAATGAAAAATACAAACATTTACAATAGAGAGATATTCACAGGAAAAGCAAGAAGCATATGTTTTCATTTTCTCTATTTCTATGCAAGACAATAACAGAAATCATGGTTCTGAGATGACACTCCCACCAATATAGGCAATTCGTACTACTCAAAAACCCATCTAGACTTAGAACTGAATAAAGATTGAAAAACAAAACACAACATAAAGAGCATTAAGTCCTTATTGTTAAAATGCTAAAGCCTATTGTCAAAACAATCAGTGACATAATCTTTAGATGTTACATCTAACACCAAATCATTTTCCTCAGTAGCAATACTATCTTAGTAACATGGAAATATCCCCATTTTTCCATAGTTTAGTCAGACGAAATTCTTTCCATAACCTACCAGTTAAACGTCTTTCTTATCTTTGAAAAATTTATAGACAGAAGTGCTAAGTAATGTTCAATGTCAGAGGATCATCACAAAAATGTTTTTTTTTTCTTCAATGATTCAATGACTGCAGTATCTAATACTTACATCAAATATTAAAAAGGATTTAATAATCTGAAATGCAGTACTAGAATGTGTTAAGAAGTTATGACAAAATGGAAAAATGAAATTCCCTACAAGGTAGTATACTCAGAAATGTGTTTAAGAAACAACTGGAATCAGGTAAGACTCCATGGAGCATAAAAATGAGATAGACAATCTTCGCTAAGCTGTGATCAAACTTACAATTGATCAGACTCTTTAAGAGTATTCCCAAGAATGTTATCACTTCAAAAACTCTTATTTTTACCAATTTTACTTGTTTTGGAAAGCAAACTTTTAGCTGATTTTGTCCCAGCTTCCCAAACCCTCCAAAATATGTTATTTCCCCAAAACTTGAAATGCTGTATCGATGAGAATGTGGAAAACCTAATTTTATAGCTCATCTTTAGCTCATTGTTATAGATAAATTATACACATCTATTATTTAACTGTCATGTAACTGACTCTGGCTTCTACTCTCAGAGAAATTGAAAATAAATTACCAAAACTGGGATATACTGATAAAAGTGCTTAATTTAAAACACCTCATATTTGGTGATCTGGTATCAGATTTCAGAGAAGTAAGAATAAAGTACCAACTTGGCAGTTAGGAAAGCTGTTAGGAATTTTTTTTATAGGATTTAGCTTAGGCCTCCCAGCTGTATCTTTAGTTGCTAACATTTTTAATTATATATGAGTAAAATACTTCCTTAAAAATCCCAAAGAAAAATACGTATGAACATCTTATTGGTTATTATAATTACATGTATACAGTTAAAATGCCAAGTAAACTACAGACATATATGCTAAATTACTGATGTAAACAGTAGTACATTCCATGGAGGAGGGGTGTGTGAACATGAGGAATACTGAAAAGAAAATACAATTTTAGGAGAATTGAGAAATTGATTTTTTTTCATTAACATCAAATACCAAGAAGACCAAGATCTGTTAAAATATTTTTCATGTAAACAAAGGAGAAATAATTCTTTTGGTAAATTGCATATACATATAACAAAAGACCATATAAAATTCACCTTAAAGAACATATTGAAAGTATTTCATGATTTGAAGAAAAATAATTAAAAAATAAATAAATACAAAGTAACTAATAATAATCAGGGCTATATTTTCATTAACGCCTAGAAAGAAATTTTGTTCCATAATGGTCTATAATGGCCTATAAAAATAATCATTAAGTCAATACATTAAACTATGTCTAAGCACTATCTTCTGATACTTACATTTTATAAAGAATTGTCTTGGGTAAACTGGAGTTTCCTGCTATGTGATAAAATTCATGCAAGTGAGGCACACTTGAATTCTGTTTTTAAGTTACATATTCATGTATTACAAGTAATTTTGATCATTTTTTTCAGCAAGAATAAGTTGATGTAATTCAGTTCCTTTCAAAATAACCCATTAAAATGTTTTCATTATCAAAAATCATCAGATGAATCACAGCCTATTTAAAGAATAACATCCTCACCAGACTGATGACGTGTATGGTGTCCAGACGCCTCAACAGACTGCCTTTGTTCGCTGTCTGGAGAAGACAGCAAAGAAGTAGAATGAGGGCTTTCTGTAGAAGATGATGCCAAATGACCCTGAGTTGACACATTAGAGGATGTAGAAGGCTGAAGAAACTGTTCATCTGGAGTATCTACTTCCATTGCAGTTTCACCCACTTCCAAATCAGTACTTGATGGGACCGTAGGAAGAGTTGAAACATCTGACTGATTCGTCCCACCTTCAAAAAACATATTGTAATACAAACTGAAATACTAAATGCTTTCCAAAACTAACTCCTCTAAAGAGATATGTTCAAGAAATATATGTGCACACACATACATAGAGAAGTAGATAATTTCGGGATATCAAAAGCACCCATTGGTGGTTTGGTACCTTAACCAAACATGCTAATTAATAAGGGTAAAAAACCTACCTATGGCACATTCCTGTTACAATAATCAACCTTCCAAGCAAAATGCTCAACATCGTAGCTTGACTTAGACAAAGCTAAATAACAGCTTGCAAGATGCCTGTAAACAATGTCTTGTTCCTTAAGTTTGAAGATGATAATTCTGACTTAATAGATGGACAGGGAAACCTGGCATGCGGCAGTCCACAGGGTCACAAAGAGTTGGACACCACTTGGTGACTGAACAACAACAAAAGGATAAGGGACTTATATTAATATATTTCCACTCTGTAACATAATAATATCCTTGGGAAAATATTTAATAAAAAATTTTATTAACAAGAGTAAAGCTACAATTAGGTCCGAATGGGATTAAGTTCCCAATTGCCATTTCATTAGCAGTAGTGCTTTAACCACTAAACTAACATGATGCAATCCTGATTTTAAAAGGCTTGAATATCTGCTATGTGTTGCGGCAGGCCTTGTGCTATCTGCAACAGAATAATTAAGAATACTCAATAAACATTAAAAGCTTTCCTGATTTTGCTTCAAATCTATATTATTAAAAGAAAGATACAGAATGAATTAATCAAATTCATGTCTTAAAAGATGCTACTATAGAATATAAATTTTTTTCCTTTAATTATCTTGATTTAAATAGATCTTAGTTTAAATTTAAGCACAAATGTGATAACCCTTAAGCAAATCCATAGTCTAAGAAATTTTTTTAAGTTTATATATGCAGAATTTAACAAGAACTATTTATAAAAGAAATTCAATAGAAATTTTCATTTTGGGACTTAAAGCATTTAGGAATTAGCTTTCATATTCATGATTTTTGACAGAGATAGGTAACTTGCCAAGATCATAAAGCTAGAAAGTAGTGAACCAAAATATGAAAACAGGTCAGCTAATACCTGAAATAGCAATTAATAACCATTGTATATAAATAACCAAAAGAAGAAACTATTCAATTATATAAAACTTACTTATCCACAGAGTTTAATCTACATCCACTCTCCAAGTACATACAAATGGACTTACAAGGCAGAGTTATCAGATTCTCTTACTTTTCTTGAGAAAAGCAAACAATGAGGGCTAACTAAAGGAACAAATAATACCCAACACCTTTTGTCCTCTACTGTTCCACATAATACAGTAAGAACTTTATGATCACTAAGGATATAAAATATGGTATACACTAAATAATATAAATAAAACTGACTTCAAAAAATAGTCTTTGCAAGCCTTCTGGTAGCTTTAATTAATAATGAAAATTACCTCTCGATCGAGATCTTCCTCGTCCTCTGTTGCTTTGTGCAACTTCACTTGCTTCTTCAAACCACCTTGATAACATGTCAGACATTCTCTGCATCAATGACACATTGGGACTTTGCTCTCCTATGATAACAAAACAGGTCTTATCAGTGAACTTAGTAATAAGTCAGGATTTTTCATTAATGTAAAAATCTATATTTGAAGGCCTTTCAAGTGAAAGCAATTTTAAAAAATCAAATTGCTTAAATAAATTATATGAATGCATATGTAAATCTACTAGGGCTGTCATCACATTTTATAGTAAATGTATATATGAATCACTCTCCGTCTGTATTTTGAGCTCCTCCTACATCTCTGCCAATCCTGAGGTACTTCCACACTCCTACCCTTACCCCAACCCACATCTTTAGGTCTAAGAGTACACAGATAGGAAGAGCTCATGAATTTTAAGTTGAACAGACTGAAAACAAAGCATGACCTCTCTCTTAAATTTCCCTAAACTGAAGGTGTGCCCTCTCACTTAAATTTCCCTAAACTGAATTTATTTTCATCATCATTTACTGCAAATTACATATAGTTGAAATTAAATGAAACCAGAAAATGTTTTATCTTTTTCCTCCCCCCTTTTCTTCCTTCAAATATTTGAGTAGTCTTAAGGGCATTATCAAATTAACTATCCCATCAAATTGAAACTGTGATAATTCTATTCTACAATCATATAATTTAAAATAAAAACTATTTTTGTATTTTCTATGATAGAATTTATTCTATGCTTTATTACCTTTATATAATATAGCCTTATATTTTAAAATATGATGTCAAATAATACAAACACTAATATATTGGAAAATATGCTTTTGATCTTAAAAGCTTTCAGAAATCATTAGAATAAGACTTTGGCTATAGACCCATTTATTATATAAAATCACAAACATTACTTCTATTTTACATGTGCACCTTAACACTCCCAAATAGTAGTTTCTTATGCTTACCAAAGGCATCTGATAGGAGGGAAAAAAAAATTTTTTTATGTGCTCTTATAAAACTCTCAGATCGGAAATTGGGAGTTTTCAATTCTCTCTATATCAAATACAAAGGCAAAAATTATAAAGTTTGATAATACCCAATCCTTCTGTGGCAAAAAACGTATTCTTAGACTTTCAGTGGGAATGCAAAATAGTATATACTTTTCAGAGGGTAATTTGATAACTATCAATATTAAAACCCAATTATCCAGTGACCCACACATTCCACTTTTAGGAATTCATCCTAAGACACACTTGCACAAGTACATGTACAAAGATATATGTACAAAGATGTTTGTTACAATATCACTTATAAAGCAAAAAAATGGAAACAAGCTAAAATATTAATTTTTTAAAAGTTGACCAAATATAGTTACCATCTCTTTCTCGTTCACTCTCAGGCCTTGCTCGGGGTCCAGTATCTGACCAATCACCACGAAGTCTCAAACGTTTAACTGGAGGCTGTCGTAACTAAAAGATGAGAAGAAAACTCATTTGCTAAATTCTTAAAGCACACCGTACGTCTAATAGAGTCTTTCCATTTTTTTTTTTTAACTTTCTTTATTGAGATGCTAAATCAAAATATGGGGCTCACCTGGTGGCTCGGTGGTAAATAATCCACCTGCCAACGCATAAGACATGGGTTCAATCCCTGGATTGAGAAGGTCCCATGGAGAAGAAAATGGCAATCCATTTCAGTATTTTTGCCTCAGAAATCCCATGGACAGAGGAGCCTGGCAGGCTACAGTCCAAGGGGTTAAAAAAGAGTTGGACATGACTTAGCGACTAAACAACAACGAAAAACCAAAATATGAAAGACAGCCATAAATATCCATTGATGTTGACAGCCTATACTTAGTATCTTCAACCTAAAGACTGAATGCAACTTTAAAGTCATGTAAATGTGATATCAAATCTCATCATTTTTCAACTGACAAGAGAAAAGTTATGTAAGTACATTAAGCCTAAGCTTTCTATTATGAATGATAAATATAGTATAGGTAAAGTAGCTACACACCTAGTTGGCAATAGGAGTACCCACTATTTTCTTACTATTACTGACCATTTGCTCTCTGGTTCTCCCCCAGCATCTATTCCAACCTGCATTACTCACCTCAGTGTCTTTACTCTACCTCGTTCTCATTCTCAGCTACTAACTCTTCCTACTACTTCAGAAAAAATAAAGTCAGTTCTATAGAAACGATAGCAAGCTCCTCAACTTCATTCTATAAACTTATCTACTTCTTAATTTCTCCCAATCTTTCTTAGCAGATGGATCATTTGTTGTGTTTAAGCCTAATCTCTATTTGTGCTTTTTATTTCATTCCTTGAATAATTATTCTATTTCTATACCTACATTCCTCTCTTCTTTCTTGATTCTTCCTCACAATATACTAAAGGTTCTTATCATTTTTAATAGGTAAAACACTGCAATTTCCTATTTCTATTCAGCTACATTCTTTTCACATGCTTTCTGAAGCTTTACTGTCAAGCTTCTTTTAAAAAGTCTGTATTCATTCTATTTTTATCTACCACTCTTCACTCAATTCACTGAAGTCAACTCATTTTTCCATTGAATTCTCACCCATATCACCAGTGAATGATCAATTCCTAAGTTCACTGATCAATGATAAAATGATCAAAAATCCATTTCCAATTTGAATGGCACCTTTTAGAGATTCTTCTATTTGATACATATGGTATCTGACACTCTTAATCACTCCCTTTAACTTTCACATTTTTAACATCTTTTTATTGATGTATAATCCACATACCATAACATTTACACTTTTAAAAATATTTATCCTTTTAAAGCAGACAAATCAGTGGTATATATTCACAAAAGCTATGCAGCTACTTGTATCTCACTAATCTAGATTATTTTCATCACTCCCCATTTGCCCCTCAACTCTCCTCCTGATAACCACTCATCTAGTCTGTCTCTATGGATATGCTTATTCTGGACACATCATGTAAGTGTAATAATATAATATGTGGCCATTGTGTATTACTTCTTTCACTTAGCATAGTATTTTTCAAGGTGCATCCACACTGTAGCATGTATCAGTATTTCATCACTATTTTTATGGCTCAATAACATTCCACTTTTTAAATATACCACATTTTGTTTATTCATTCACCAGCTGATGAAAACAGCTCTTTCCACTTTTTGGCTATTGTAACTAATGCTGCTATGAACATACATGCAAGTTTTTATGGGGACATGTTTTCAATTTTCTTGGGTATATAACCTAGCATGAAATTGCTAAATAATATGATAGCTTCCATGTTTAAATTTTGAGGAATTGCCAAGCTGTTTTCCAAGGCACCTGTACTATTTCATACTCCTACCAGTAATGTATGAGAGCTCTGATTTCTCCACATTTTCATGAACACTTACACTTGCCACTGGCTTTTTTACTCAATCTATGAAGTGGTGCCTCACTGTGGCTTTGATCAGTGATGTCGAACATCTCCATATGTGCTTAATGGCCATTTGTATACCTTTTCTGGAGAAATGTCTATTCAAATCCTTTATCAATTTTTTAAATTAAGATATTTATCTTTTCACCGTTGAGTAGCAAGTGTTCTTTATATAACATATTCTGGATACTAGATTCTAAATCATAAACCAGATGTATGATTTGCAAATATTTTTTTCCAATGTTGTGGGTCACTCCCTTATATTTTAACATAACATTCACTTTTTCCTCCTCACAATTTAGCAAGTTTTCATAGAAATTTAGTGATAGCTTAGTGGTAAATTTTCTATTTTCTCCTGGAAACTATACTGAGCAACAAGGAGAATGTGGGCGGGAGGGGGGAAGGGGTGGGGAATGGGGGACTTTCCATCCTCAGCAAAGGAAACAGAAACTCCTCTAAAATAGTCTATATTATATATAAGTATGGTTAAAAGCAACTGAGAATAACAAAACCTGCAGAGGAAGTCACAAGTGTGAAAAGGAATAATTAGAAGATGGCTGGTGTGGTAGCTGTTTAAATGTCAGACATATAATCATTTCCAGAGAGAACCTCACCTGTATATAAATTGTACTTAGAATAACAAACTAGAGCTCTGTTCCATGGTTACAAGAGAGAAATTTTTATATTGTACAGGCAAAGAACTGATGTTATAATATCAGCAAGTATATCTGGAACAAGATCTTCAAGTTAAAAACAGTCCCAAGTTTGATTTTTTGAGATATGCAAAATAATCTAGTCAAGAATCCTGAAAATGGTACAGTCATTCCATAAAAAATCCTAAAAATGATATTCAGTCAGTCATTCCATAAAAAATTTTTCAGCACCTTTTATGTGTCAGCCACTACACTTGGTATCAGGGGAAGATCAACAGACAAAACATACAAAAATTCTCAGTGTCACAGAGTTTACAAAATAAGTGAAATTAAACAAGTGAAATATACAGAGGAAGTTGTTAAGTGTTACAGAATAAAATCAAGTGGAAAAGGGAGAGGTAGTACCAGAGAACTAACAGATACAATTCTAAATAACGTGGTATGTTAGGGTCTAATGGAGAAAAAAACAAGTGCAAAGCACTGTAAGAGGTAAAGGAAGAAGAAATCCAGATAATCTGGGGGAGGTCACCTCAGGCAAAGTAAATGCAAAAACTGTAAGGCAGAAGCACACTTAGTCTGCCCGAGTCAATAAGTAACTAGATGCGGCTAGAGGAGAGCAAACAAAGGAGAGAGCCACAGAAGTGACAAGAACCAGGTAACGTAAGATCCACTACATGGACCTCAGTTTTGAGTGAGGTGGTGGGCCATTTTGGAGTGTGAATCAGAACAGTGGCATGATTTGGCTTATGTTTTAAAAGATTACTTTGGCTACTGTGTAACTAAAGGATTGGAGAGGGTGGTATGAACGCAGGGACCTAGTAAGAAAGCTATCGTAGTAATCCAGGAGAGGTGCTGATGCCTTGGATCAGTGTTAGTGGTAAAATGGAAGTAATACTAACACATTTTAGATACAGGTTCCCCTGCTATCTGACAACAGAATGCTCCCATGAAACCCTTCGCAAGTCAAAGTGGAGTAACACAAAGAAGCAATTACGTTAAGACACATCTTGCTAACTGATGCACAAAATAAATCAAGATAAGGCACAGATGTTTACAGACACAATTCAATACTACAGAGCTTAATGCTGAGATATAAACACAATTCAAAGCCAGGGCAGCTTGACACTGAGATGCCACGTGTAGTTCCCTGGGAAGGAGTGTGGTGGTAGCACTTGCTGCTCAGGGTGCGCACTGCAAACAATCACTAGGTGCTATTTTCACTTTTTACCTTTCTTTTCTGTAAAAGTGAAAATCCTCTTTGGAATTTTTAGTCAGTGAAATCAGGTACTGATGCAGGTCTTCAGTAAAAGCAAAGTGATACAGAAGCAAACTTTCGAAAAGCTGAGGACATGTGTAAAACTTTCAGGGATAAATCATGAGGACCAGGAGAAAATGAGAGATTGGATTCAACAAAGCAATCCAATAATGTGCTAGGTAGGTGGGGAAAAAAACGTCAAAAAGATATGAGAAAAAAAGAAAAGAAGAAAGAAAAGGCAATAAAAAGAAAACAGGAATACCAAAATAAAAGGAGAAGTGGGAAAAAAATTTGAATAAGACAAAAGAATATGGTAAATAAAGAAGGGGAACATGAACTCCCTGGTGGTCCAGTGGCTAGGACTCCATGCTTTCACTGTGAGAGCCAGGATTCAGTCCCTGGTGGGGAACTGAGACCCCACATGCTGTGCAACATGGCCAAAAAAACGGGAACAGGAGCAAAAGAAAAATTACTAGAGGATATAGGAAATAATCCTGCAGAAGGAAAAGGCTACCCACTATAGTATTCTGGCCTGGAGAATTCCATGGACTGTATAGTCAGTCCATAGGGTTGCAAAGAGTTGGACACGACACGACTGAGCAACTTTCACTCACTCAAAGGAAATAATATGGAAAAGAGACCCCTACAAATTAAGAAAATATAAAAATATGAAAACACAAGAAAAAAATCATATATTTAACTTTTATTCATACTTTAAAAACCTGCTCAACAGTTTCTTATGCTCGAAATTAAATACAATTATTCTGTCTTTGGTCTACTTATATGGAACATTAATTCTTACATATAATTGTTATTTTAACTTTCACAATTTGTTTATAAATCTTACTCTTTTATCTATTTATTTGCAAACTGCTGAATGACAGGTCGTATCTTTGTAACAGTCAGCCTTGATTTTCTCAAGTTTAGTAGATTTCTCAAGTTTACTGTACTATCATACAGTAGATACCAAATAATTATTTGGTGAGCTGAGAAGAGCTTGTCTGAACATTACTACAAAGAATTTAACATAAAACACTGAAAAGAAAAGATGGTTATATTAAGAGGAAGACAGTTTATTAATTTCTTTTCCTAGACAGACCTGTAAATTATTTCATTTATTACAATAAGCATAATTTTTATACTTTTAATCCATTTCCAGAATTATTTTTCTTAATTTAGTTAATTCAACAAAGAACATTGAGAAAAACATGTTAAAAAAAACAACTACTCATGACTCAGCCTCATTCACTCTGATTATATAAACATCCTTTGGCTAAGTTTTCTATGGCATAAAATCTAGTTGGCTTGCTTAAAATGTTTCTGCATTTCCAACTCTTTCATTATGTAACAACAGTCACACAGTTTGACTGTAACATTACTAAAGTTCAGTCTTTCAAGAGGAAATTACATAGTAACAACAGAACAGATTTCACATTTTCAATCTCAAAAATAACTTTCATTAGCAACATACTCTCTTCATACATTTCTTAATTCAGTTAAATACAGTGCCACAAGTAATCTTGATTTTTTGTTTTATAGCCCTGTCAACCTGCAAATATAAGAAATGGATTTAGTTTTCCATCTCTAGGAAATTACAAAATAATTCAGGAATTACAAAATCATTGTCATTCTTTAGTACCTTTAAAATGTATTTATTATGCTGGAGAGGGTGTGGAGAAAAGGGAACCCTCTTACACTGTTGGTGGGAATGCAAACTAGTACAGCCGCTATGGAAAACAGTGTGGAGATTTCTTAAAAAACTGGAAATAGAACTGCCATATGACCCAGTAATCCCAACTTCTGGGCATACACACTGAGGAAACCAGATCTGAAAGAGACACGTGCACCCCAATGTTCATCGCAGCACTGTTTATAATAGCCAGGACATGGAAGCAACCTAGATGCCCATCAGCAGATGAATGGATAAGGAAGCTGTGGTACATATACACCATGGAATATTACTCAGCCATTAAAAAGAATTCATTTGAACCAGTCCTAATGAGATGGATGAAGCTGAAGCCCCTTATACAGAGTGAAGTAAGCCAGAAAGATAAAGAACATTACAGCATACTAACACATATATATGGAATTTAGAAAGATGGTAACGACAACTCTATATGCAAAACAGAAAAAGAGACACAGATGTACAGAACAGACTTTTGAACTCTGTGGGAGAAGGTGAGGGTGGGATGTTTCGAAAGAACAGCATGTATATTATCTATGGTGAAACAGATCACCAGCCCAGGTGGGATGCATGAGACAAGTGCTCGGGCCTGGTGCACTGGGAGGACCCGGGGGAATCGGGTGGAGAGGGAGGTGGGAGGGGGGATCGGGATGGGGAATACGTGTAACTCTATGGCTGATTCATATCAATGTATGACAAAACCCACTGAAACAATAAATAAATAAATAAAGGAAAATAAAATAAAATAAAATGTATTTATTAGTAAGAGGTGAACCAATACTTAACAGTCACTGATAATTAATAAAAAGCAATGGTTTACTTCAAAAGACATTAACAATCCAAAGAATAGAGTGGTTAAACACAGGACATGTAAAAAAAAAAAACACCAAAAAAACCCAAAGTGAAAAATACAAGGCGAAAGAAGCTTAAGAGGCAAACATTATTCTACTGCTGTATACTGTCAATGACGTATTATTTCTGGTGTCTGCTTTTCATAAGAAAATGACTGACTATTTTAAAGTCATTTTAGGAACAGTAATTCTTTCACCTATCTTTCAAAACATAATATATCTGTATCTAGAAATTGATGAAGAAAAGGGTATGTACAGATACCAGTTCAGTTCAGTTCAGTTCAGTCATTCATTTGTGTCCAACTCTTTGCAACCCCATGAACTGCAGCACGCCAGGCTTCCCTGTCCATCACCAACTCCCAGAGCCTGCTAGATATAGGTATGTATACAGATACATATACATATGTATATGTATATAAAATGTAATGTATCAACTTCCAAGGCACAAAATGTTTATATACATGTACCAACAGGAGTTTCACCTATTACCATTTACTATTCATATGTAGACAGTAAGCTCCTCTTCTCCTGATTCTGTATATGTGTTGTGTTGTGTGTGAATGTAGACACATTTTAACTTACCTTTTCTCACTCACTCATGTGTATTTTATAAAATGTACCTACAGATAATAATACATGCCACTCGCTCATAATTGTGAACAAGACAGAATCCGAAGAGAGGAAGGAGGGCTATCCACATGTGAATAGTAAATATTTTTGCATGAATATAAACATTAAGTCTCTTGGAAGCTTATACATCACATTTTTTTTTTTATTATTTTAATTACCTTTTCTGCAACTATCAGAACTGTTACTCTTTCTTGGTGCTGCTATACATTCATAAACATGGAGAAACATTTTGCTATTAGACATTTACTCTTTAAAATATTATACAATACTTTCATCGGGTACCTTTTCCTAATTTATTACTCCCATTCTTTCATGCATGTTTCATGTCTTTGCTCCACAGACTGTAAATGCCGTGAAAACAAACTATTTTTTGAAGCCCTTAAGGCTTCAAATTTAGTAGTTACTGAATTAATGCCCCAAGAGTTACTGAGTTAATATTTTCTGAATCGAATAAAAGAACATAGTTTTGAGGAAATTTACCTCTTCTCTTCTCTCTTCTGCAGAAGGAGTTTTAAGTTCTCGTGCTGTATCATCTTTCGGGTCAAAAAGATATATATAGTCTGAAGAGTAACTAACAAGAATCTCTTGACCATCTTCACTGTAACACAGAGATGTCACCCTGCATGACTTATTATTAAGATGGGAAGGGATAAAACGAGCAACCATTCCAGTAGTTCCTCGGCCTGCATAATTCCCTAATAAGGAAAAAGAAATTGTTTAAAATTTATAATGTTTTTCAAGAAAAACACTTGAAAAACTCATCTGAATTATAAGATATGTATTTAATGTAGCAAAGTAAATCCAAGCCATCATATTCTATTTCTGGAAAAGACTCTGTTATCAACAGTCAGATTTTGTAACAAAATGAAAAAGAATACAGCATAAAGGTTATATTATCTTCCAAAAAGAATTCATGATTTTCTAGAATTCCAGATTAAGTCAATGTGGTTTTTTTCCAAAATATTAGCTATTTAATCATTTTAAATGATCTATGATTAGAGGATTAGTCATACTAAATCATCTCTTAAAATTCTCCAAATTAAGATAATATAATTTTCATAAGGTAAATCAGAAAGTTGACATTTACTAATATACTAGATAAAACAGTATAGTATCTTTTTAATAAGATTTATCTTTTACTTTATATCATTAAAAGATTTTATACTGCTGTGAAATTCTCCTCTTATAAAATAACAGAGTGGGAATATCACTTTAATTTTAATTAATTTTGACGGCCATCAATATAATGCAATATGACAGGGAGAGGTACAGTTGGCACTTGGTGCTTTGCAGGCCCAGAAATGCTAAATTTACACAAAGCTGCATTATCTTGCACTCTGAGGTTTTGCCTTGCCCAAAAGAGCAATCATGTCTCATCCACTGAGAAATGATAGTTGGGCCTACAGTTTCATATTATATCACTACCGTTCCCATTAAATATGTCTATTCAAATAGATAAGACTTCTCAATCATAGTGCAAAAATGAAAAACGGTGCCCTCTAGTTTTCCCATTTCAATATTGTATGTCCACTTTCACTGGACATAAACTGACATTGAGATAAACACTGTTAATTTATGATCAAGTCCACTTTTATTTTTATTTATAAATCTTTATGTATACACGGGGTGTGTATCTGTGAAAAAGAGGAAATCTTGACATTCCTTGGCAGAAAATTTTGACCTTCCTAACAGAAGTTGGCTTTGAAGTGAATATTTCAGAAGTGGTTTGATCTCAAAGCAAAGGAGGAACAAATAAAGAGTTTAATGCAAATTCAAATTCAGTACTGCAGCACCATTTACAGTACTTTAGCTAGGCTACATGAGATGATTAGATAGCATTACCAACTTGATGGACAAGAGTTTGCGCGAATGCCAGGAGACAGTGGAGGGCAGAGAAGCCTGGTGTGCTGCAACCCACGGGGTCACAAAGAGTTGGACTCAACTTAGCAACTGAACAATAACAAGCTAGGCTCTGAAGTAGGCATGAACATATGACATACATTAATACACACCCAAGTCACTGTTCTTTCCTAAACTTTTCTCCCCACCACGCTTACTACTGATTGAAAAGACGGCAAACAAAAACCAGGAGAGCCAAATGTTGTGGGCTGAAGTGTGTCCCCTGAAAACGTATGTATACCAAGAACCACAGAATGCGACCTTGTTTAGAAAAAAGGTCTTTGTAGATGCAATAATTATCAAGATGAGGTCATAGTGGTATACAACTTAACTAGTGTCCTTATGAGGGGGGAAATGTAGACAGAGGTACACACAGGAGAAAATGGCACGTCAAGATGGAAGCAGAAATTCAACAGATACATTTAAAGGCTAAGGGATGCTAAAGAGTGTCAGCAACCTCCAGAATATAAGAAAAAAGCAGGCAAAAGATTCTTCCAGACAGCCTCCAACAGAAAACCACTCTGCAAACCTTGATTTCAGACATTAAGCCTCCAGACATATGAGAGAATAAATTTGTTATTTTAAGTCACCCAGCAATTCCAGTTGAGCTATTTCAAATCCTGAAAGATGATGTTGTGAAAGTGCTCGACTCAATACGCCAACAAATTTGGAAAATTCTGCAGGGGCCACAGGACTGGAAAAGGTCAGCTTTCATTCCAATCCCAAAGAAAGGCAATGTCAAAGAATGCTCAAACTACCGCACAATTGCACTCATCTCACACGCTAGTAAAGTAATGCTCAAAATTCTCCAAGCCAGGCTTCAACAGTACATGAAACTTGAACCTCCAGACGCTCAAGCTGGTTTTAGAAAAGGAAGAGGAACCAGAGATCAAATTGCCAACATCCGCTGGATCATCAAAAAAGAAAGAGAGTTCCAAAAAAACATCTATTTCTGCTTTAATGACTAAGACAAAGCCTTTAACTGTGTGGATCACAATAAACTGTGCAAAATTCTGAAAGAGATGGGAATACCAGACCACCTAACCTGCCTCTTGAGAAACCTATATGCAGGTCAGGAAGCAATAGTTAGAACTAGACATGGAACAACAGACTGATTCCAAATAGGAAAAGGAGTACGTCAAGGCTGTATATTGTCACCCTGTTTATTTAACTTATATGCAGAGTACATCATGAGAAACGCTGGGCTGGAAGAAGCACAGGCTGGAATCAAGATTGCCGGGAGAAATATCAATAACCTCAGATATGCAGATGACACCACCCTTATGGCAGAAAGTGAAGAAGAACTAAAGAGTCTCTTGATGAAAGTGAAAAGGGAGAGTGAAAAAGTTAGTTTAAAGCTCAACATTCAGAAAACTAAGATCATGGCATCTGATCCCATCACTTCATGGCAAATAGATGGGGAAACAGTGGAAACAATGGCTGACTTTATTTTTCTGGGCTCCAAAATCACTGCAGATGGTGACTGCAGCCATGAAATTAAAAGACGCTTACTCCTTGGAAGAAAAGTTATAACCAACCTAGACAGCATATGAAAAAGCAGAGACATTACTTTGCCAACAAGGTTCGTCTAGTCAAGGCTATGGTTTTTCCAGTAGTCATGTATGGATGTGAGTGTTGTAGTTGTACTATAAAGAAAGCTGAGTGCCAAAGAATTGATGCTTTTGAACTATGGTGTTGGAGACTCTTGAGAGTCCCTTGGACTGCAAGGAGATCCAACCAGTCCATCCTAAAGGAGATCAGTCCTGGGTGTTCATTGGAAGGACTGATGCTGAAGCTGAAACTCCAATACTTTGGCCACCTGATGCAAAGAGCTGACTCATTTGAAAAGATCCTGATGCTGGGAAAGATTGAAGGCAGGAGGAGAAGGGGGCGACAGAGGATGAGATGGTTGGATGGCATCACTGACTCAATGGACATGGGTTTGGGTAGACTTTGGGAGTTGGTGATAGACAGGGAGGCCTGGCGTGCTGCGGCTCAAGGCGTCGCAAACAGTCGGACATGACTGAGTGACTGAACTGAACTGAACTGAATTTATAATAATTTGTTATGACAGCTCCAGGAAACTAATACATGAAGTGCTACAACATTCTAAAGTGATAAACTGCAAAAGCATCACCTTGATGGGGTCATAAAAACTTGGTGAAATGCTATTTTTTATAATAATCCATAGTATTTAAGTAAGTTCTATATATTGAATTTTATGTCAAACTAAAGAAATTTTAAAATCATAACAGGTCATAAAGATGTATCCTTTGAATTGATACAGTCTCATATTTTCTCTAATATATGTCTTCTTACCTGTAGCTCTTGTGCCCAGCATTCGCCGATCATATATACGTACTGAGCTATCAGAACAACCAACAGCAAGATAATATGGTATTGGTGGACAAATAGCTACAGATGTGGCAGCACGTCGGCAATTAATTAAAATATCCTACAAGAGATAAAAGAATATTAGTTACGTAAGTTTTACAACAGATAATAATCTACTTAAAACATTTTCCCTTCAATTAGAAGAAAATCTGTCTCAGAAAATCCTAATTCAGCCAGTATGACAAATGAAGCAGAAAAAACAACATGCTTCCAAAATATTCCCATACTCAAGAATAAAATGAACATTATAATTAGAAATACTAGAAAATACAAATATTTCCTATGTAATATATCATTACATTAATATTATTAAAAATGCCTGCTATTATTGGTCCACTGGACAGTAAAGATGGAGGTGGAGGTATAATCCACCTTTGTCTATGATAAGTATATTGATTATTTATATGGTACTCATGATATCTTAATTTTAATTAGTTATTAAAATATAACAAAAGTATCATGACCTGATTTTAAAATAGCATGACCTTATAAAACCATCCTCCTCACCAGTTCAAAAACAAAGTATGTACACACATATATACAAACTATGTCAAAGACAGGCTTTATGATAATGTCACTACTTCTCTCTACACAAGCATTAGAAAATGTAAGGGCTATCATCCCAAAGATAAAGTCTTAAGGTATTCTGTTAATATACTCTTTTGTCTATAGGCTAATCCCTCACTCCTCTCAGAAAAGTCAAGTTTTTAAGTTACAGCTATGCTGTTTTATGTATTTAATTATTGACCTCAGAACTTTATTCCTATTACAAAGAACGTATTCATCAAATTCCATTCATCATTCTAAATCGTTAGTACTTAAGAATTACCCTACTTAGCTGCTTTTTTTATACTGTATCTATTCACTTTTACATATAAAGACTTCAGAAGGATTACTGAGGAAAAATACAACAATATTTTACTGTTGCTGTTTTAGTCACTAAGCAGTGTCTGACTCTTTTGCAATCCCATGGACTGTAGCCCACCAGGCTCCTCTGTTCATGGGACTTCCCAGGCAAGAATAAGTGAATGAGTTACCATTTCCTCCTCCAGGGGATCTCCCGGACCCAGGGATTGAACTCACATTTCCACATATTGTCAGGTGGATTCTTTACCACTGAGCCACCAGGGAAGCCCTTATTAGTTTTATTTATTCTTTAGTTTTACAACAAAGTTTCTGATTATAAAAGCAAAATTAACTCCAACTACACTGTACAATACTGCTTAAAAGAATCTGACTTAACAAATTTTAGAACTTATTATTTAACAAAAAACAGGTATACTAAATGCCCCTCATAAACAACCGACTTATTTCAAACTTATTTCTGCCTTCAGTTCAATACTCCTAATTGTATGTGTATACACATATATACAACACAAAAACTGATAAAAATTTTTTATTTCTATTTTTTCTTTTTCTTCTCTGTTTTGAAGTATAAAATAATCTCTTCTCCTAAGGCATGTTAACAACAATAACTAGTTTCATTAGTGAACACTCAACCTGATTATGGCAACCCACTCCAGGATTCCTGCCTGGAAAATCCCATGGACAGAGGATCCTGGAGGGTGGGCTACAGTCCATAGGGTCACAAAGAGTCAGACACGACTGAGTTACTAACAACCTGGTTACTAATAATTTTTTTATTTTTGGTAACTGTCAAGAAAAATGTATTTAGAATACTTTAAAAATCTTTCTAATTGGAAGATAACTGTTTTACAGTATTGGATTGGTTTCTGCCATACATCTCAGCCATAGGTTGGCAGTATTTTCTTATTTCATTTACAACTCCAAAATGATCCAAGACAAAAGCTACTGTCTCTGAGTGACATTTAGGGTTAGTAGTCTGGGGCCTTAGACTGACTGATTTCACAGGTGTTTTTCAAGTTTAAAATACCATTTTAAAAAATATAAAACTAAGGCCACTCTCAGCTTCTGACACGGCCCACACTCTAAATAAATCCACTTCTTATTCAACTCCCCCTTCTTATTCAACTCCCCCCCAAAATACAAAATTGACAGTGAAGCTCTATGTTTAGAGAAATGAGGTAAATCAACAATGAACATGTTGATAAATTGGAACCTGTCTAAAACAAAAGATATATAAATAAATCTTGGATTATAGGACAGGGTAAAAATAAAGAGAAGACATCAAATTACTATATGCTTTTATCAGTGCTACTGGTAAAGCCAAAGCTGCCTCCATACATAAATTAAATACTTCAAGTTTTTACAATGCCATGGTATTATACTGAACAATTATATAAATCTTCATAAATGTATTTGAATTGCCTGGTTTAATATACCTTCCTTAACTTCACTACCAACATTCTAATTAAGAAAATTTTTAATAAAAAATTAAAATTTATAAAACAATTTTAATTATTTTATAATTAAAATACATATTTATTAAAGATTTTAAAAATAAAAAAATGTTAAATTTACTGATAAGCTCATAACCCAGAGATAACTTACTGTCCAACTTTAATCTTAATTTTTTTCATTATTTATATAAAAACTTGATTCTTACATCTTTGCAATCTTCTTTTGTACAGCTAGTTTTGATGCGTGTATCAAACCACCTAACAGTTCCATCTTCACCACAAGACAGAAAGGTATACGGGTCATTAGGTACAGTCATAATCTGAAGATGGAAAGGTAATTGTACAGGTAATGTTAGTGAACATTTAAACAGATGGCTTTGAAAAATATTACTGCTATATCATAAAATGATTAAGGCAAAAGCAACTAAGAACCATTTATTGGAATTATTTATGACTTACCCATACCATAATGCAAAATAGTGCTATACATATAGATATATGCAAAACATAACTGCTGAATTAATGTGATTCATTTACTTTCATTTGAAATCAGTGTACCTCCAGATACAAAATTCTTTAAAATTATAAATGCCTTACAACATGACAAGAAAAATCTTACCCTTGGAAGCCTGTTCAAACTTTAAATAGTCAAATTTTTATGTTTTCTGGATATGAATTTACACTTGCTTTAGAAACAAAAGATAAAATTTTCTTCTCTGACAATCTTTATAAAACCCAGTAGTGCTAAATCAAGCACTCAAACTGACCTCTCAAAAAATTTTTGAGTGATGGTAATGGTTCTATAACCACATAAAAGTACTAAATTGTCATGAAGTGTACAGTTAAAAATGGTAGGAATGGCAAATGTTATATTATGCATATTTTACAAAAAATTAAATTTTTTAAAGAAATGAAACATTTTAGAAATTCCTGTATCTATTTCTGGTTTACCAATAGGCTGTAAATTGAGGCTCTGTGTACCCTCCTATCCAACATATTCCCCCACCCTTCTCTGTCCCAGGAAACAGAAATTACCAAAATTGGGTGTTTAGCAATCCCACAGAGACTTTTATGCATCCATAAACAACGGAAAGTAGGTTCCCATGTTCTAAAACTTTGTATACACTAAAAGGTATTCAGATTAACTAGTCTTCAAGGAAAAAAAATTATATTTGTATTAATTAGGTATTTATTAGGATTTGTATTTATTAGGATTAAATACAAATTATAATCCTAAGTAAATATCACTAGACATCACTGGAATGACCAAAACGAAAGGGATTTGATAATATCAAATGTCACTGAGGATCCAGAATAACTATGGCCCAGCAATTCCACTACAAATAAATGTCTGCATAAAGTCACCTAAAGATGTGTACTACAATGTTCAAGGCAGCATGATTCATATCAAATACTTGAAAGAACCCAAATAACCAGAAAGATAATAGGAACAGAAATTTTGATTTATTCTTAAAATAAAATACTAAAGCAAGAACAATAAAAACATTATTTTCAAGTTACATAAAACCAGTGACTAAAAGTAAGAAAATTTCTTGCCAGAAATGAGTGGAGTAACATCTTTAAAGCAGCAAAAGAAAAAAACTGTCAAACTAGAATTCTATATCCACAGAAATATCTTTTTAAAACAAAAATAAAATAGACTTTTTCAAAAATAAAAAAGCTGAAAGATTATTCAATAACATAGAAGTTAGCAAAGGACACCTCTTACCTATCAACCACTATTTTTATAAGACTTTATATGCAACTCAGCCATATCAAGTCATTTACATATTATCCAAGTCTGTTTTCCTGACACAATGACATATTTGAGTAGTTGTGATAGATTATATGGCTCCCAAAGCCTAAAATATATACTATACACTATCCTGTTACAGGATAATTTTCTGTAAAACCCTTGCATTAATAGACCAGCACAATATAACTGTATTTTTTAAAATTCTTCAGGTAAAAAGAAAATAATACCAGTAGTAATCTGGATCTATGCAAAGGAATAAAAGATTGGAAATAATAAATATGTAAGTAAATATAACATTTTTTGTTTTAAAATAATTTTAAAGATAATTAACTATTAAAGGAAGAATATTAACAATATATTAAAGAGTTCATAAAATATGTAAGAATAAAAGGTTAAAAAAAAAAAAACGAATTTCTGGGAGAGGAAAAATGGAAGCAGAGTGTTGTAAGATTCTTATACCATATTTGAAGTGGTACAATATTACTTGATGGTACACTGTGATAAAGTTTATGATGTGTAATTCCTAAAGCATACACTAAAACAACAACAAAGAGTCAAAGCTAATATATCAACAAAGGAGATAAAGGAGAATCACAAAAATACTCAGTTCTTCTAGAAGAAGACAGGAAAATTGACGGAACAGAAAAAGAGAAAAAACAAAAACCAAGACACAAAATTTAAATTCAGCAACTTCTATATCAATTATATGAACTGTAAATGATTAAACAGCCCAATTAAAAAGCAGACATTGCTAGACTGGATTAGAAAAAAACTGTAACTTGATTATAAGAATGAAATATAAAACCACAGATAAGTACACTAGAAGTAAAAGGATAGAGGAAAGAAATACCGCAATAACTGCAAAGATGAGAAAGCTAGATCTGCTGCATGTGTCATATGTGTGCTTGTCACTCAGTCGTGTCCAACTCTGTGATACAATGGAGTATAGCCCGCCAGGCTCCTTTGTCCATGGAATTCTCCCGGCAAGAATACTAGAGTGGATAGCCAATCCCTTCACCATGGGATCTTCCCAACCCTGGGGTCAAGCCCAAGTCTCCTGCATTGCAGGCAGATTCTTTACCATCCAAGCCCCCAGAAAGTCCCAGATTTGCTATATAAACAGCAAATTTCAAAGCAAAGAATATAATGGGAATAAAGAGAGTCATTTTACAATTATAAATGAGTCAATCCATGAACAGAAACATTAAAATCCTGAATGTTTAGGTACTTAAAAACAGATCTTCAAAATATATGAAGCAAAAATTGAGGACTGAGAGGAGAAATCAACAATACGAAAATATTAGATTTCAACATTCACCTTTCAATAACTGATAGAACAAGTGATCAGAAAAGCAATAACTACATAGAAGAACTGAACATGGTTATCAGCCACTTTGACATAATTGATACTTATGGAACATTCCACAAACAAAAAAATAAACATTTTTTAAATGCATAAGATAAATTTACCAATAGACTATATTCTGGGATGTAAAATCAAACTGATTAAAATTAAAAAGATTCAAAAAAACAAATTAAAAAAATTTAAAAATTTAAAAGATTCACATCATATAAAGTACATATTTAACTATAAATTAAACATCAGAAATCAGTCCATACAAAGACAGTTAAACAAATGATTAAAACACCTTCAACTGCAATAACCCAAAGGGGAAAAATAACTCAAATGTTCAAATATTTCCAAGTATTTGGAAACTAAATGACACACTTCTCAATAAACAATGAATCAAGAAAGAAATCACAATGGAAATTAGAAAATACATTTAATACAAGAGAAATGAAAGTTCAGTATATCAAAATTAGGAAAACCTAAGGAAATACTCAGATTTCCCCAGTGGCTCAGCAGTAAAGAAACTGCCTGCAATGCAGGAGATGCAGGTTTGATGGATCCCTGGGTGGGGAAGATCCCCTGGAGGAGGGAATGGCAACCCACTGCAGTAACCTTGCCTGGAAAATGCCATGGACAGAGGAGCCTGGTGGGCTACAGTTCATGGGGTCTTCGTCAGATACTACTGAGCAACTAAAAAACAACAAAGAAACTACCCAGCAACTAAAAAACAACAAAGAACTACTCAGTGGAAATTTTGTTTTACTAATTGCCTCTATTGGAAAGGATAAAGGTCTCAAATCAGTCACTTCAGCCTCTACTTTAAGAAAACTAGAAGAAAGAGAACAATGAAACCCACCACAAAAAAAAAAAAAAAAAAGAAAGAAACCCACCACAGTAAACAGAGAAGAAAGGAAAAAGCAGGTATCAAAAACAGAAAAAGAAAACAGGAAAGTAGAGAAAATCATGGAAACCAAAGTTGGTTCTTAGAGATGATCATTAAAAGCAATCTATCAGGCTGACAAGAAAAATAAAAAGAGAGGGAATACAAACTATCAATATCAAAAATATTAGAGGTGGTATCACTATAGATTCTACAGATGTCAAAAGGATAAGAGGGCTTTTCCTGGTGTCTAATGGCTAACACTCCCTACTCCCAACACAGGGGCCCAGGTCCAATCCTTAGTAGTGAGCTAGGTCGCACATGCTACAATTAAGACCCAGCACAGACTGTGCTTCCCTGGTAGCTCAGCTGGTAAAGAATCGGCCTGCAAAGTGGGAGATCTGGGTTCAATTCCTGGATTGGGAAGATTCCCCTGGAGGAGAGCACTCCATATTCTTGCCTGGAGAATCCCTATGGACAGAAGAGCCCGGCAGGCTACAGTCCATGAGGTCGCAAAGAGTCAGGCACAACAGAGAGAATAAGCACAGCACAACAAATAAATAAAAATATTTTAAAAAAAAAAGTATAGTGAGTATTGTGAACAACTAACACCCACAAATTCAGCAACATAGGCAAAAGACAGGTTCCTTAAAATGGGTAAAATACTGAACCTATTAAAGCATAAAGATACAGCCTGAATAACCAAATATTCATTTTAAGAATTAAATATGTAGTTATAAACATCTTACAAAGAAAACTCCAGGATCACATGGCTTTATTGGTAAATGTTCCCAAAGGTATAGAAACAAATACTTCTATACAAAAAATGAAACGGACAAACATTACAAGTTACCCCAACGAATCAGCATTATGCTGACAACAATAGATAGTGCTTAGGAACACATCTGCAAAAAAAAAAAAAACCTTAACAAAATAAACACAACAACACAGAAAATGGGTAATATATAAAATATGACTATGTGAGGTTCATCTCTGGAATGCTAAACTGGTATTAACATTTGAAAAATAAATGTAGCTCACTGTGTTAAGAAACTAAAAGAAAAAATATATAATTTTTTTTCAAATAACACAGAGAAAAACATTTGACAAAACCCAACATCCACTCCTGGTAAGTTTAATATATAAATAGAAAGGAATTAACTGGATAAAAAAGCATTACTAAAATATACTTGCTGTTATACTTAATAGTGAGACATCAAAGATCAGGAAGAATGTTTAGTCTTACTATTTTTATTCAATATTGAACTGAAAATTCTAATAACAACCAAAAGAAATAAAAGAAGTCCAGATGGGAAAAAACAGTAAAAGTGTCTCTACATTCACAGATGACATAATCATCTAAGCAGAAAATTTCTATGTGATTTTTTTCCTAAAAAGTTATTGGAACTAGTAAGTGAATACAGCAAAACAGGGGAATACAAGATTGAACATGAAAATACTAGCAACAAAACCATCAGAAATTGACATTTTAAAAAGAGTACCATTTACAATAACATGACAAATATGAAACATTTACGAGTAAGTCCTAAGACACACAAACGTAAGTCACAAAGCACTGCCAGAAGCATAGAGCCCGCGTAAGGGAGACATGCCGCGATCACAGACGGGGTGAGCAGCGCTGTCGGTGCTCCGCAAGCGACACACAGACTCAGATAAGCCACAGGAGAGCTGCAGTGAGCACCGGCTGTTACCAGAGTCACGTGGAAACACAGACATCTAAAATACCTCAAACAATTTCAAAAAGAAGAAAGGACTTATACTACCTGGTTTTAAGAGTTAATATTAAGTTACAGCAATAAAAACAGGGTGGTACATGCATGGTGATTAACCACTGGAAGAGAAAAAGATACTGCCCAGAAAGAGACAAAAACAGATATGGTCAAATGACCTATGATAATGATGCAAAAACAGTTCAGAGGCGAGAAGCAATGTTGGAAAACTGGATACCCACATGCAAAATAATGAACTTAAAGCAGTATCTCAGACTTCACTAAAAAACTAACACAAAATGGATTATCAATCTAAATGGAAAACATAAAACTACAGAAGTTTTAGGAGAAAATTTTTGTGACATTTGGTGAAATAAAGATTTTTACTCATGACATTGGCTCCCCCTCCTCCAAATAATCAACTTGCTAAAACGGACTTCTTTAAAATTAAAAAAATTCTTTTTGAAAGACAGTGTAAACAAAATGAAAAGACTAGCCACTGACTCTGAGGAAAAAAATTATAAGTCAGATGCCTGAAAAATATACAGAACAAACTTTTAAAACCCCTCAAAATTCAATAATAAGAATTAAAACAATGGGCAAGGGCTTCCCTGATGGTTTGGTGTCTAAGACACTGCCCTAATAATACAGCGGGCCTGGTTCAATCCCTGATTGGGGAACTAGATTCTACATGCTGCAACTAAGAGGTCACACGCCTTTTAGTTGCCACTGCAACTTAAAAGATCCTGCATTCCACAATTAAGACCCAGAGCAGCCAAACAAAGAAAAATGTTTTTTAAAAAATGGGCAAAAGACTGAACAGACAATTCACCAAAGAAGCACATGAAGAAATGGGAAAACACGACTCAAACAAAAGAACAAAGTAAATCTCCAGAAACTGACTCTAATAAAATGGAGATATATGAATTACCTAAAAAAGAACTGCAAGTAATGGTAATAAACAGATTCAATATGCTATGTGCATGTGAGTGTGTGTACTAGGTCGCTTCAGGCATTTCTGATTCTGCAATCCCATGGACTGTAGCCAGCCAGGCTCCTCTGTCCATGGGATTCTCCAGGCAAAAATACTGGAGTGGGTTGCCACGTCCTTCTTCAGGGGATGTTCCTGACCCAGGGATTGAACCCAGGTCTCTCATATCTCCTGAATTTGCAGGTGGGTTCTTTACTACTAGTGACATATGGGAAGCCCCAATATGCTACAAGGGAATACAAATAGATAACTAAACAAAATCAGGAAAACAATGCATGAACAAAATGAGAATATTACCAGAGAGAAAGAAACTGGAAAAATGAGAGAAACAGAAATTACAGAGTTGAAGAATGTAACTAAATTCACTAGAGGAGGATCAACAACAGGCTCAGTCAGGCAGAAAAAAGAAACAGCAAATTCAAAAACTGCCATTTGAAATTACCAAGTCAAGAACAAAAGAAGAATGAAGAAAAGTTAAAAGATCCTAAGGGAACTTAGAGGATAACACTAAGATGACCAATATTTCCACTATGGAATTTCCAGAAGGAAAAAGGCAGAGTGGATGGAAAGCTTATCTGAAAAAATAGTGGCCAAAACCTTCTCAAATCTGAGGGGAAAAAAAGAACATCCAGATTCAAGAAACTCAGGAACTTCAACTAGGATGGACCCAAAGAGGCCCAAATCAAGACCCACTATAAACTACTTGTCAAAAGTAAGTTAATCTTGAAAGCTGCAAAAGTAACATGAACCATTACATATAAAGGAGCTCCCACTAGATCAGTGGGTTTTCTCAACAGAAACATTACCTGTCAGAAGGGAGTAGGATAATATATTCCAAGTGTTAAAAGAACTGCAGACTCACTCTGCACCCAGCCGCAGCCCCAGGCGGGTGCTTTTTCCATCTGCCACAGGAACTGGCGGGGGCTGTGACCTCTGCCCTGTTAAGGGCAGCACAGCTACCCCAGTACACGGGAGAAAGAAAAAAAAAAAAAGAAAAGAAAAAACCTGCAAACCAAGAATACTATATCCCCCAAAACTGTCCACCACAACTGAAAGGGAAATAAAGACCTTCTCAGATAAAAAGTACAGAAGGTTATCACAAGACCTGTCTTACAAGAACTGCTAAACCAAGTCTGTCAAGTTGAAATTAAAGACGTTAATAGACAGCAATACACAGCATATGATAATATAAAGACTGTCACAAAAGTAAATACACAAATACAGAAATCTGTAATACTGTACTGGTGGTGCAAAATCACTTTTAATTTAAGTATAGAATTTAAAAAATAGAAGCATTAAAAGTTATTATGCTTTTATGGTGTTTTTGACACTGGTAACAAAGTGGGGTAAGGATGTAAAGGAACAGAATTTTTTTATGTGATTTAAGTTAAACTGTTCTCAGTGCAAGACAGATTTTGTAACTATGTTTCATGTAGTCCTCATAATGAACACAATGAAAAAAATCTATAAAATATGCCCCCAAAAAGGAGTTAAAGCATGCCGCTACAAAAGAAAGAGCAATAACAACAATAAAACACAAGAGAGAAAAAGAGTGAACAAATATTTGTAGGACATACAGAAAAAAATTTTTAAATGGCAGGAGTGAGTATTTTCCTATCAGTAACTACTTTAAATGTAAACGGTACAGTACTAAGGGGGAAGTTTATAGTAATAAATATCTACATTAAAAAAGATCTCAAATCAACAACCTAACTTTACACTTCAAAGAACTGAAAAATAACAAATTAAAGCCAAAGTTAATAGAGGAAGGAAATAATAAAGATTAGAGCAGAAATAAATGATACAGAGAACAAAAAAAAAGTAATTAAGGTTTTTTAAAGAGCATCAAAATCAACAAACCCTCACTGAGACTAACAAGAAAAAAGTAACATGATTCAACAAAAGTCAGAAATAAAAGAGGAAACATTACAACTTATACCACAGAAATAAAAAGGATCCTAAGAGACTATGAACACCACAAATGGAAGGACAGAAGAAATTAAGAAATTTTTAGAAATATACAGCTTACCAAGACTAAAAGATAGATAAGCAAAGGGACAAACCAAACAAACCAACACTACAGTAAGGAGACTGAATTAGTAACCAAAACATCTGAAGAAAGGAAAGCTCAGACCAGACGGCTTGAAAACATGTATATTTAAAAATTTTTCTTCCAAGGAGCAAGCACCTTTTAATTTCATGACTGTAGTCACCATCTGCAGTGATTTTGGAGCCCCCCAAAATAAAGTCTGTCCCTGTTTTCATTGCTTCCCCATCTATCTGCCATGAAGTGATGGGACTGGATGCCATGACCTTAGTTTTCTGAATGTTGAGCTTCAAGCCAACTTTTTCACTCTCCTCCTTCACTGTCATCAAGAGGCTCTTCAGTTCTTCGATTTCTGCCTTATCATAAGGGTGGTGTCATCTGCATATCTGAGGTTACTGATATTTCTCCCGGCAATCTTGATTCCAGCTTGTGCTTCATCCAGCCATGTATGAATTCATTAATCCATGAAATTAAGACGCTTGCTCCTTGGAAGAGAAGTTATGACCAACCTAGACAGCATATTAAAAAGCAGAAACGTTACTTTGCCAACAGAGGTCATCTAGTCAAAGCCAGGGTTTTTCCAGTAGTCATGTATGGATATGAGAGTTGGACTATTAAGAAAGCTGAGCACCGAAGAATTGATGCTTTTGAACTGTGGTGTTGCAGAAGACTCTTGAGAGTCCCTTGGACTGCAAGGAGATAAAACCAGTCCACCCTAAAGAAAATCAGTCCTGGGTGTTCATTGGAAGGACTGATGTTGAAGCTTAAACTCCAATACTTTTGCCACCTGATGTGAAGAACTGACTCACTGGAAAAGACCCTGATATTGGGAAAGAATGAAGACAGGCGGAGAAGGGGACGACAGAGGATGAAATGGTTGGATGGCATCACCGACTCAATGGACATGAGATTGGATAAACTCCAGGAGTTGGTGATGGACAGGGAGGCCTGGTGTGCTGCGGTTCATGCGGTCGTGAAGAGTCAAGACACCACTGAGAGACTGAACTGAACTGAACTGAAATAAAAATCCTCAGCAAAATGCTAATAAAAAAAACTCCAACATAGTAACATACTAACAAGATTATTCATCATGGTCAAGTGGAATTTACTTCTGGAATGTAAGGATGGTTAAACATGCACAAGTTATTCAACGTAATTTCATCATAATAACAAAATGAACAAAGCCAGTGGAGGAGATGGAATTCCAGCTGAGCTATTTCAAATCCTAAAAGATGATACTGTTCAAGTGCTGAACTCAGTATGTCAGCAAATTTGGAAAACTCAGAGGACTGGAAAAGGTCAGTCTTCATTCCAATCCCAAAGAAAGGCAATGCCAAAGAATGTTTAAACTACTATACAATGTTACTACCATACAACTACCATACCACTCATTTCACACGCTAGTAAGGTTATACTCTAGATCCTTCAAGCTAGGCTTCCGCAGTACACGAACCAAGAACTTTCACATGTAAAAGCAGGATTTAGGAAAGGCAGAGGAACCAAAGATCAAATTGCCAACATTCATTGGATCATAGAGAAAGCAGGAAATTCCAGAAAAACATCTATTTCTGTTTCAATGACTATGTTCAAGCCTCTGACTGTGTCAATCACAACAAACTTGAAAATTCTTAAAATAATGGGAATACTAGACCACTTTACCTGTCTCCTGAGAAACCTGTATGTGGTCAAGAAGCAGAAAGTTAGAGCCTTACATGAAACAACTGAATGGTTCAAAGTTGGGAAAGGGGTATGACAAGGCTGTATACTGTCAACCTACTTATTTAACTCATTTAAAGAGTATATCATGTGAAATGCTGAGCTGGATGAATCACCAGCTGGAATCAAGATTGCCGGGAGAAACATCAATAACCTCAGATACGAAGATGATGCCACTCTTAACATCAAAAAGTGAAGAGGAAGTAAAGAGCTTCTTGATGATGGTGAATGAGCAGAGTGAAAAAAGCTGGCTTAAACTCTACATTCAAAAAACTAAATAAGATTATGGTATCTAGTCCCATCACTTCATGGCAAATAGAAGGGCAAAAAGTAGAAACATTAACAGATTTCATTTTCCTGGGCTCCAAAATCACTGTGGACAGTAACTGTAGCCATGAAATTAAAAGATGATTGCTCCTTGGAAGGAAAGCTATGACAAACCTAGGCAGTATATTAAAAAGCAAAGATCAGTTTGCCGACAAAGGTACATATAATCAAAAATATGGTTTTTCCAGGAGTCATATATGGATGTGAGAGTTGGATCCTAAAGAAGGTTGAGCACCAAAGAATTGAATGCTGAGTACTTTATGGTGGTGCTGCAGAAGACTTCTGAGAGTCCTTTGGGATGCAAGGAGATCAAACCAGTCAGTCCTAAAGGAAATCAGTCCTGAATATTCACTGGAAGAAATGATGCTGGAGCTGAAGCTATAATACTTTGGCCACCTGAAGAGCAGACTCACTGGAAAACATCCTGATGCTGGGAAAGATTGAAGGCAAGATGAGAAGGGGGTGGCAGAGGATGAGATGGTTATATAGCATCACCGAATCAATGGACAGGGGTCCATTTGAGAAAATTTAGGAAATAGTGATTTTGAGAAAACTCTGGAAGATAGTGAAGGACAGACAAGCCTGGTGTACTGCTGTCCATGAGGTCACAAAGAGTCAGACAGGACTTAGCAACTGAACAAGAGCAAATCAAAATCTAAACACAAAAGACAAAACAATAATCTTTCTAAAAGAGAATCTAAAACAGAAGAACATCTCCATGACGTTCAGAAAGGAAAAGATTTTTTTGAGCAGGATACAGAAAGCAGGTACGATTTTTTTTGAAAAAGACCAATACATTAGACTACACAGAGAACTTTTGTTCATGAAAAGATACAATCAGGAGAGTGAAAATACAACCACAGAGTTAGAAGACATAGTTTCACATGCTGAAGATAAAAGAAATTCCAATAAATCAACAGTAATAATGAAATAAAATGGAGAACCCAATAGAAAGATTAGGAAAGAATTCTGAATAGGCACTTAACAAAACAGTATATCTAAATAACCAATAATCTATGCAGTAACCTCAGCAGTAACAACAGTAAAAGGCATTTAAATAAGCCTGTTTAAAATTAGAGATTAACCATATTTACTGTTGGCAAAGATGAGGAGCAAAAGGAATTCTTATTATATGCTATTGGTGGGGACGTACGCTGTTACACTTTGGAAAAGTACTTGGCACTATCTCTAAAATAAACAAATACATATCCTATGACAGAAAAAGTTTACTTCTAAACATAAATATACTGAAAGTCATGTAAAGTATGTTCTTCAAATTGGAAATCAAATTTAAAATTTTCATCAGCAGTAGAACAGATCCATCAGCTGTGGTTTATTCACACAATCAAAACACTAAAAAGCAGTGAAAATAAACACAATATAGTGGTACCCAACATGGATGAGTTCCACAAATGTAAGGTAAGATTCTGTTCAGCAAACGATATCAAATTTAAAAATAAACAAAAGACCATTTAATATGACTCACTGCATATAATGTTCAAAAACAAAAAAACTAAAGTGGTTAGAAAAATAAGATGATGGAAATCAGGATAAAGCAGCTTCGGGGGAGTCCTTAATGCCTTATATTTCTTGATCTTTGTGGCTGTTACATGAACAAATTCACTTTGTGATAATTTACTGAGACGTACTCAGTGTTTTGTACTTTTCCTTTATGTTTTGTACTTCAATGGGAGAAAAAAGTTTAATGCTAGATGGAATAAGAAGGTCTTAACATATATCTAAGCAGAATTCCAGAATAAAAAAAATACAGAGAATGGTAAAGAACTAAAAACTTATTATCTATAAATTTCCCTCATTTTTCAAGATTCCAATTTTTCAGACTAAGAAAACATATAAATTCCAAGAAAAATCAAAAGGAAATCCATACCTCGATACACTGTTGTGACATCAATGAAGGAAAAACAAAAAAAAAAACACAAAGAAAAACAGAATTAAATTCAGTCAAGGGAGAGATAACTTAAATACAAAGGTATCACAATTAAACTGTTGATTGACTGCTCAACTTCAAAAGTAAAGTCAGAATACAGTGGAATATCACCTGAAATAGAGTAACTGTCAAACTAGAAGCCTGTATCTAGTAAAACTACCTCTGAAGAGCTGACATAAAAAAGGTATTTTCTAGAAAAGGATGAAAAGGGAAGAAGTGAATGATATAAAAGGAAAATAGGACTAAAATTGTTTTATATCTGCAAATTCTGACTTAAAGGAACTGGTAAAGAATGTACTTTAGCTCTGGAGCACTAGCACAATGGCATCTGGCTGCAAAATTAGCCAGTGCATCCACAACAGTGACCTGGCCAGTTTAGGGGCCGAGTACCTCCAGGTGTTGGACTCTGAGGCTTATTATCTGCACCTGGATGTAATAGATGGGCATTTTGTTCCCAACATCACCTTTGGTCACCCTGTGGTAGAACGCCTCCAAAAGCAGCTAGGCCCAGACCCTTCCTTTGACATGCACATGATGGTGTCCAGACCAGAACAGTGGGTAAAAACCGATGGCTGTAGCAGGAGCCAATCAACATACCTTTCATCTGGAGGCTACTGACAACCCAGGAGCTTTGACCAAAGACATTCAAGAGAATGGAATGAAGGCTGGCCTTGCTATCAAACCAGGAACTACAGTTGAGTATTTGACACCATGGGCTAATCAATCAGATAGATATGGCCTTGGTTATGACAGCGAAACACGGGCTTGTAGGGCAGAAACTCATGAAAGGTATGATGCCAAAGGTTCACTGGTTGAGGACCCAGTTCCTGTCTCTGGACACTGAGGTTGACGGTGGAGTAGGCCCAGACACCATCCATAAACGTGCAGAGGCAGGAGCTAACACAGTTGTGCTGGCAGTGCCATTAAGAAGAGTGAAGACTCCAGATCTGTGATCAACCTGTTAAGAAATGTTTGCTCAGAAGCTGCTCAGAAATGTTTTCTTGATCGATGAATTCACAAGGAGCCCAGTGCTCCTGCTTATGAGATCTTTACTAGAAAACGAGAATACTGACTACGAAATCATACCACAGTTGAGGCAATGCTGCTTTTCTGAGAAATCAGTCATTCCAATGACTAAATTCCATCATGCAGAGTGTTCCAAGAGGCTGAAAATTGTTGTGTATAACTACATTTTTAGTGATGAAACTGAAAGATTAGTGTGGTAAAATATCATTTTTACTGGGAGACTTGATTTTCATAAAGAGTAAAAATATTGATGCATTAAGGTTACAAGCAGAATAAAGTATCTTAATGCCTAAAGAAGGCATGTTAGCTACTATGAAAAAAAATTTTTTTCTGAATTTCTAAAAAGAACTGTCTTCGGTTTCTTCGCTGTTTTCTGAAAGCAAAAGAAGTTCTTCAGTTTTTCCTGTTTCATGTCATTTTTGATTTGTGTATGTGTGTGATAACTAAGCTTGTATCTGACTAGGAATAGCATACTTACTCTCCTAGCTTCAAAAACATTTGTTTTTCACTTTGCACCTTATATTTGATACATTAAAAAAAAAACTGTATAATAATAAAAAAAAAAATGTGCTTTAGGTACCAAATGACCCCACACAGAAAACCTGTAACAGAAAAGGCAAAAGTACAAGCAAAAATGTAGGTAAATCTAATAATAATAGTAAATACTAATAAAACAATTATAATATTTTTGATTCAGAAGAAGATAGACTATACCTACACTGTGAACAATATAAGCATATAAAATTAGACAAGGGATGGAAAGATTATAATGAGCTAAGGTATACACTCAGGAGAAAGGCAAAGGTACTTATTGACTTTAGACTTTGTCAACTACTCTTGTAAAATACGAATGTCTATCTTCCTTGCAATAGCAGAAACAAAATGGGCCAAAGGCAAACTTTCAAGAAATTCAAAAGGATGTCAAAAAGAGGATGGGGAAACCATAACAGAAAATATTTTCAAATAAAAAACTTATAATAAGATATATAAATAATCCAAATATATCAGCACTCACAATAAACATAAATTGACTGAAATCTCCAGTTAAAAGTCAAATTTGTGAGAAATAGATTAAAAAAAATCCAGCTACAGAATACTATTTTTGTAAGGATGTATCATAACATGAGGGTACAGAAGAACTGAAATTCAAGTAATGAAAAAAATATACCATGTCAGCACCATATGAGAAAACAATGAATCATTTGATACAAAGAAAATGAAATGACAAGATTACAAAAGAGCTTTCTGAAGAGTAAGCAGTTTTTCTGAACCAAAGCAATATAACTGAGTCTCAGCTTCATTTCACCTCATTTTAATTCAGCTCAGGGCTTGAGCTTATTAATAACCTTTAGGAATCAGATTCCTTTGTTTAAGTGTACTAGCATCTCTTCTGACATTTTGATAACCACGCCAGCAATGACTTCATATAAAACAGTGAGAAAGTGGTAATGAGATTAAAGCCTAGTATAGAGCCCTATAGCACAATAAAGAAGCATCTTTAAAGTCTGATATCTGTTTCCTTATAGTTGCTCAAGGAATTACAAACCCCATTACTATTATTCACATCTTATTCCTTAACTTTATTCACAAGCCTATCAAGGTACAGTTTCTCAAAAACTGAAATCTAGACATTTTGTCAATAATAACTTTACTTATTTATGCATGAGTATGTACATACACACATTTATCTACACATACATACACACTTACACAAAACACATACACACACACACACACATATATATATCTCATATAGATAAATCATAGTAATACTGTACCTCATAGGTAGTTCCATAATGGCATGTAAATTGGCACTGTCTGTTAGTTTCTGCATCTTGCTCAACATTGGTATAAAATATTACTCCATCTCCAGAGCAGGATACAATCTGCTTATCATTTGTGCATGGTAAGAACTTTGCACTAAATATATTTGCTCGATGCCCTGAACGAATTGTTGTCAAAACCTAAAACACAGAGAGGAGTTTTTAGTAATTTATTACTAAAGAGTAAATTTATTACTAATTACTAAATTACTAAGAGTAATTTTTAGCAATTTATTATTTCCTAAAAAGAAGCATTCAAATTCAAACTTAATATAATCCTAGCCAGGAATAAATTCTCACTAACACTCTCAGCTCAAATGAAAAATTATCATTTGATTCCAAGCTATTGGGTTGGCTAAAAAGTTTCTTCAAGTTTTTGTGTAACATGGAAAATCCCAAATGAACTTTTTGGCTAACCCAATATTATAATTAGAAGAAAAAAAATCGGAATCTCACATATTTTATTTCCCTCTGAGATGTAAAGAAGATTAAGTATATCAACAGGAATAGTGCTGAAACAGAGTCCCCCTAAAACTAAGTTCCTCTGCAGAGTTTATGATTAACTTCTCTATCCAAATTTTATTTCCTGTCTACTCCAATATCTGTTTCTCTCATGACTGAGGAGGATCAAAGAAAATGGGACTGAGACCAAGCAGGAACCTGTGAGGCCATCCCAGGCATAAACGTCTTTCAGTGTCTTCAGTCTCTTGTTTGTAGGAAAACGGCTTTCAGCCTCCCAGACCTTCCCTGAGTTCCAAAAGGCAGATTCAGTTACTAATTAGAAGACAGGAAATGTAGAATGGGTTCTGGTTCTTTGCAGGGGAGTAGAAGGGGTTGTGCATAACCGTTTGATATACTTTTCTGAGTTCTACAAGAACTTAAGGCCCCTAGCCAGAAGGAGGATGGTAACTTTAGGCTGAGCATCTGGACCACAGGCTGGAGATTCCTAGAACAATGTTACCTCACCACCAGCCAATCAGGGGGGGTTACACACCTGGCAGCCCTCCCCCCAAATTCTGCTTGTAAAAATTTCTTCCCTGAAAACCATGGGGAGTTTGGGTCTCTTAAGCAGGAGCCTACCTGTTCTTCTTGCATGATCCTTGCAATAAACCTTGCTCTGCTCCAAATTCTAAAATTTTGGTTTGTCTGGCCTCATTGTGCATCAGGCACACAAACGGGTTTTACAACAGTGCCTTGCAAATTAAATATGTGTATTTCTACCTATTTGGTATACATGACTCATTCATAAACTCATAGTAAATATGAAAAGACTATCTTGATTGACTTTTGAAATTGTTTCCTAAATGATTATTAAGTCATTCCCTTTCAGGATGAAAAAATAAAAACAAACTGAATCTCAAAGAATCATAAAAGTAAAGCAATAAAATGGTACAGAAGTTCCTACACCTAAATCCTTAATAATTTAAAAGATCAGAATTCCTGTGACAGAAGTATGGTTTAAAATAAACATTGCAATATTTGTAACATACATAGCAGATAAAAGACCAAATCCCCTTACAGTGCTTAAAAATTGAGAGGGAAAAAAAAGGGCAAAAGATCTGAATATAGTCCAAAGATAAATAAATGGGCCTTAAAATTTTGAAAAAGCATCAAGTTCATATAGGAAATGCAAACTGAAACTACATTGAGATCACTGATTTTCACTTTTTAGATTAGCAAAAATTCAAAAGCTTGACAGCATACTGTATGAGTGAGTGTGGTGGGGAGGGGGACACAGGCTCTTTATTCTGGTGGGATGCTAAATGGTGCGAGACCAATACAAAGGAACTTAGCAACCCCTCACAAAACTACATATGCATTAACTCTTTGATCAGACAAGTCTATTTCTAAGAATTTACTCTGAAGGTATATACATCCAACAATATATATATAAAAAAAAAAGCAGTTATTTACTGAGTCATTCACGATAGCAAACAAAACACAGGAGACTGGCTGAATAAATTCCAGTACATCCCGACAATGTATATACAATGGAGATTTAGCACAATGGAAGTATCTGTTGTGGTTTTGTATTTTAAAATATGCTTGAAAAAAAGGGAGAGTATGTCAAAACAGAAACACAAAGTTTCTTTAGTTCACTTTAAATGTCTTACTGAACAAAACTAACATACTACTGTAAATCAACTATACTCCAATAAAATTTTTTTAAATAAATAAAAGAACAACAACAAAAAATGTTTTACTGAACAAACTGGAGCAATTTGAGGAAATGTTCATATTTACCAAATAAAGTCAATTAGTAAATGTGGAAGAAATGATAGAATTAAAAAACACTATTTGTAATGACATTGTAACAACTGATTAAGGCAAGAATCAATGAATATTGAAACCACTTTATGAAAGATAGCTATGAAAAAGAGTATTTACACAATCTCAACACACTACTCCTTAGATAAAATCACAAAAGGTAAATATACCCTCACAATGGAAAGATCGAATTTAACATCACCAGTCGGAACAAATTAATATCATGTACCACAACATCATCCATAGAGAATTCTTAGCAAAAATGTTTACTTTTAATCAACTCATGAAGAAACAATCAGACAAATCCAAATGGAGGGACATTCTAGGAAATGACTTGATAGTCAATATAACAATAAAAACAACGTATCAATGTCATGAAAGAAGAAGAAGTTGCATGAACTATTCTACAGCAGACAAAGGAAATATGACAACTAAATGAAATGTGTGATGCTGCATTGGGGGCTGGATTAAGAGACGCAAGGCAGTGCTAAAGAACATTACTGAAACAAATGGGAAAATTTGAATATATACAGGTATATATGTACATGTACTATGTGTGGATATATGTAATATACTATAGATACATGGTAATATATATATAATATGCTGGTTTAGTCATTAAGTTGTGTCCAACTCTTGTGACCCCATGGACTATAGCCTGCCAGGCTCCTCTGTCCATGGGATTGTCCAGGCAAGAATACTGGAGTGGGTTGCCATTTCCTTCTCCAGGGGATCTTCCCAATGCAGGAATCAAGCCTGGGTCTCCTGCACTGCAGGCAGATTCTTTCCCAATTGAGATATAAGGGAAGCTATATAACATACTACAGATACTATGTATACTATAGATATGGCAGGCATATACTAGGATATGCCTGCATAACACTAAAGAGAGGATGTTACATTCAACAGTCACTGCAGTCACCCCAAATGGTTAACCCTGAGGGGAACTTAGAACAGCGATAAATAGGCTGCCAGTCATCAAGCCATCAGTCTCTGCAGACACCCCCAGTGGTGTACCCTGAGGGGATTCAGGATGGAGAAAAAAAGAACCTTAGATAGTTAAGGGACAGGACAAAGGAGCAATTTCATTAAGCCCAGATTCCATTATCTTCCCCAAGAAAAGAAAAAATTTATCTTCCTAAATTTATTAACCTGAGATGTTTGGGTTTTTTTAAATTAGCATTAATCTTTTGATGTTCTGATTACCTGGAGTTTTGTGAGTTGTTTTTTTCTTTTGCAGAGACTTTTATACTTATCCTGGCTCCCCTTTACCTCTTCAGAACAGCCCTTCAGAGCTATCTGAGAGGCTGTCTCCCTAGCTTAAGTCCTCAGTATGTCCACTGAATAAAACACAATTCTCAACATTTAGGATGTGCATTTTTTTAGTTGACAGTACAAAATCATATATATTATATATATAGCATACAGGCAATTCTCATTACTACTGGTAGTTGTGTTCTATAAAGTCACCACTAAGATTACACTGTTTTTAATCAATAAGTTGTGTCTGACTCTTTTGTGACTCCATGGACTATAGCCCATTGGGCTCCTCTGTCCAAGGGATTTCCCAGGCAAAATACTGGAGTGGGCTGCCATTTCCTTCTCCAAGGGATCTTTCCAACCCAGTTATCGAACATATCCTGAACTGGCATGTGGATTCTTTACCACTGAGCCACCAAGGAAGCCCTAACACTGCCTTAGCACGTGCTATATCCATTAGCAACTTCTCCTATGGACGTACAGGGTTAGGTTTCTGTGAGGCTCTGGTCACAAACTTTTCATCAACAAATCAATAAATAACTCTGTTGTATGTGTTTGTTTAAAGACACTTTATTTAATACATAATGTTGATTCATTAACAATGAACTTAGGGCAAAGAGTACTATAATTCATATCTAAATATTCTTTAGAAGGACTGATGCCGAAGGTGAAACTACAATACTTTAGCCACTTGATGTGAAGAAATGAGTTATTAGAAAAGAACTTGATGCTGAGAAAGACTGAAGGCAAAAAGAAAAGGGGGAGGCAGAGGATGAGATAGTGTCACTGACTCAATGAACATGAATCTGAGAGAATTACGGGAGATAATGAAGAACAGGTGAGCCTGGCAGGCTGCAGTCCATGGGGTCACAGAGTTGGACACGACTGAGCAACTGGACAAAAACAGTAACAGATGAAGCTCATCTAACATATTTTCTCTATAAAGTATATTCCAGGTTTCTTATACCTAGGAAGACTAGACGGTACTCAGCAAGATAACTGGGGACCCTTTTAACCATTGAAGTCACCAACAAAAAGCAAAAAAATGCAAAATGAGTGATGTTCAATATATCACAAAAAGGATGCAGTATGCTTACAGTATTCAATGTGAAACAAGAAGTATCAAGCAGCACCTTGTTTGATCTCATCTGAGAACATGTATACTGATGTATGAGTTACGCAATTCAAATTTTTTGCCACTCTGTACATGTGAATGGCCATCAATGACCAGAAAAGCACTGAAAGTTATTGACATGGAAGGGTAAAAATAAATTTAATGAGTTTGTAAATTTGCAAACATAGAATCTGTAAGTAAAGAGGATCAACTCTATATTCAATATTACACATCCTGACCATGGTAACTGCATTACAGTTATATAGGATAATGTTCTTGTTCTTAGTAGACAGATGTCAGAGTATTCAAGAAATGCATGACACCTCCAAATTATTCTGAAATACTTTTTTCAAAAGTCTACTTCTGGATGTTGATTGTATTACCTTTTTAACTTATCAATCAGTTTTCAAATTTAAAAAAAAACTAAGAAAAGATATATCAATTTTATTTTTGGCTTGGTTTCAAGTAACTATTTACAATATAAGACTAACTGACAAATTAATTGACAGTATGACACTAAACCAGAACATAGATAAATATTAGCAGCTAATTACCCTGACAACTTAAGTGAAGCAAATACTTAAATTTAGATACTTAAGTATTACAAGTCACTTCACCTAAGTCCTGGGGTCACAAACAAAACAAGGATTTGCTGAGTACCATACAGTACTCCACTGTAAGTCTTATCTGTTGTTGATCAGTCATTCAGTTGTGTCCTACTCTCTGCAGAACTCCAGGCTTCTCTGGTCATTAACGCACATTTAATTAGGGTCAAATAAAAAAAGAGAAGAGTCTTTGCAGCTACATTAATCAAAGTCAATGGACAATAAAAATTGTCTGTAAAACATGTTAAACTTTTTCATTCCTCTCTCCAAGTGTAAGACATTGAGACCTGCTCAAGTAAAGTACAAGAAATAACAGAGAATAATTAATGTAAAGCTTTTAAATAAGACAGAATTATAGACTTTAATGTCATCATATATTTCAGCATAATTTACCAACTCACATATATTTCAGCATGGTTTACCAAGTAGCTAAGTACATATAATTACACACAATGTATGCTAGGTCTTTCACAGTTTTAATCTGATAGGTCTTTGACTTTAGTCACCTTCAGCAGACATTATTAACAATTTGATTTATCTCCATCCAATGGGTTTATGCATAGCTTCAAAAACAAAAGCAGGAATCTCATTCAATATACTAATGTGTGTTGGCCTATCACATATCACTCAAAAATGGAAAGAAATTTCTTTATTAATCAGAGTAACAATTAGTAAAAACTGAAGTCCTTTCCACTGAACAAATCTGTTCTCTCTGAAAAAAATCTCTTCATTTCATATATCCCATTCCAAATTTATTCCCTCTCTAGTATTCCACACCTTAATAACATCACTATCCACCCACACCCAGTTGATCACTATCCACCACACCTTGACCACCTAGTTGATCAAGTCAAAAACTAACATTTCTCTTTCCTTAATCCACTATATAAGAAAGTGGCAATACTAACAAAGGCAATGCCAAATAATGCTCAAACTACTGCTCAATTGCACTCAATATGCCAGCAAATTTGGAAAACTCAGCAGCGGCCACAGGACTGGAAAAGGTCAGTTTTCATTCCAATCCCAAAAAATATTTAAACTACCACACAATTGCACTGATCTCACACGGTAGCAAAGTAATGCTAAAAATCTTCCCAGCCAGGCTTCAACAGTACATGAAACTTGAACTTCCAGATGTTCAAGTTGGTTTAAGAAAAGGCAGAGGAACCAGAGATCAAATTGCCAACATCCGCTGGATCATCAAAAAAGCAAGAGAGTTCCAGAAAAACATCTATTTCTGCTTTAGTGACTATGCCAAAGCCTTTGAATGTGTGGATCACAATAAATTGTGGAAAGTTCTGAAAGAGATGGGAATACCAGACCATCTGACCTGCCTCTTGAGAAACCTATATGCAGGTCAGGACACAACATTTAGAACTGGACATGGAACAACAAACTGGTTCCAAATAGGAAAAGGAGTATGTCCAAGGCTGTATATTGTCACCTTACTTATTTAACTTATATGCAGAGTACATCACGAGGAACGCTGGGCTGGATGAAGCACACACTGGAATCAACATTGCCGGGAGAAATATCAATAACCTCAGATATGCAGAAGACACCACCCTTATGGCAGAAAGTGAATAAGAACTAAAGAGCCTCTTGATGGAAGTAAAAAAGGAGAGTGAAAAAGTTGGCTTAAAGCTCAACATTCAGAAAACAAAGATCATGGCATCTGGTCCCATCACTTCATGACAAATAGATGGAGAAATAGTGGAAACAGTGGCAGACTTTATTTTGGGGGGCTCCAAAATCACTGCAGATGGTGACTGCAGCCATGAAATTAAAAGACGCTTACTCCTTGGAAGAAAAGTTATGACCAAACTAGATAGCATGTCAAAAAGCAGACACATTACTTTGCCACCAAAGTTCGTCTAGTCAAGCCTATGGTTTTTCCAGTAGTCATGTATGGATATGAGAGTTGGACAATAAAGCAAGCTGAGCACTGAAGAACTGATGCTTTTCAATTGTGGTGCTGGAGCAGACTCTTGAGGATCCCTTGGACTGCAAGGAGATCCAACCAGTCCATCCTAAGGGAGATCAGTCCTGGGTGTTCACTGGAAGGACTGATGCTGAAGCTGAAACTCCAATGCTTTGTCCACCTGATGCAAACATACTACTCACTGGAAAAGACCCTGATGCTGGAGAAGACTGAAGGCAGAAGGAGCAGGGGTGACAGAGGATGAGATGGTTGGATGGCATCATCAACTCAGTGTACAGCCTAGTATGCTGTAGTCCATGGCATTGCAAAGAGTCAGACATGACTTAGTGTCTGAACTGAACTTCCCTAATTAATAGATAATTGTTGGACTAATTATATTTATGTGTATACAGTTAACAATTTTACCAAAGGTTGGAATTTGTTTTTAATTGTGGAAATGGGTCAATGTAATCAATAGAGAGGCATGCTACTGGAGGTAAACCGCAATAAGGTCTCAATTTAAGAAAAAAATAGATGAGCAGGTGCAAACAGTTATAAATTTTAAAAACTGGAAGTATTTTCCTATGTATGCTTTCCTTGGATTAACAGAGTATAATACTTTTTCAGAAAACATCTAAAACTAATGGCCAACAGAGATGTAAGTTGGCAGAGTAACAATATGAAATGAATATAACATATTGTAAAATACGATTAGCAACAAATGTGAAAGTGAACTAGCTACAATGTCTATCACTTTGCTGATCATCAGGTTACTGTCACTCATCTAGCTGGCCAAGCAGGTATTGCTTTCTTCGTGCATCATGTTATACGCAACACTTCTAAAACTTCAAGCTTGGTCCAGGAGTATCCAGTTAGAAGATATTAGCTCTTCAATCTCTTAGTAAAAATCACCCCTCCCCAAATTCACCCCTACTCCTGTCTAAGGCACTGAATACAGAAATTTCTTGCCTTCTTTTACTCACACTTATTGAGCACCTACTGTATAACAGATAATTTATTAAGTGTTGAGGAAACTAAAAAGAAATTGTCATTGTCCCAAATAAGTTAGAATCTAATAGTTAGTAACATGCAAACACAAACATAGTAATTGCTGCTGCTGTTGCTGCTGCTAAGTCGCTTCAGTCGTGTCTGACTCTGTGCAACCCCACAGACACCAGCCCACCAGGCTCCCCCGTCCCTGGGATTCTCCAGGCAAGAACACTGGAGTGGGTTGCCATTTCCTTCTCCAGTGCATGAAAGGAAAAGCGAAAGTGAAGTCACTCAGTTTTGTCTGACTGTTAGCAACCCCATGGACTGCAGCCTACCAGGCTCCTCCGTCCATGGGATTTTCCAGGCAAGAGTACCGGAGTGGGTTGCCATTGCCATCTCCACATAGTAATTGAGTTATCCATAAAATACAAGAACATGGGGAAGGAATGCCTACATTCACCTAGAGGAAATTAGAAATTATTACATTATTTCAGATGAAGCTGAAGATCCAATACTTTGGCCACCTGATGAGAAGAACTGACTCACTGGAAAATACCCTGATGCTGGGTAAGACTGCGGGCAGGAGGAGAAGGGGATGACAGAGGATGAGACGGTTGGATGGCATCACCGAATCAGTGGACATGAGTTTGAGCAGGCTCTGGGAGTTGGTGATGGACAGGGAAGGCTGGCATGCTGCAGTGCATGGGGTCTCAAGAGTTGGACACGACTGAGCAACTGAACTGAACAGATAAGAGCTGAGGCTCAAAGGATGAAATTAAACTTGCCAAGTAGGTAGGAGGTGCATGGGAAAGGAGAACACACCACTAACTGAGAAAAATAGAAGCAGAGCATAGAAGAAACAAATAACATTTTATGCTCTAAGAACTAAAGGTAGCTGGATGAAGCCAAATCAAACTTTTGCATATATTCAGGGTTTCTTTAACAGAGGATGCTCCAAGGCTGCCAGAGGACTAATTTCCTTCTGTTCCATCTATACCACGAGAAGAACTTTCGGGAGTCCTCATGGTACAGACAGAGTCCCAAAATACTGCATAAAGTCTCTACAGGAGTCCACGCATGATCGGGACCCTGAGCTCTGTTTCTAGTCTCCTTGGCCTTCAAGGCCGCCGAAACTGAAGTGTAGATACAAGGCTGACAAGTATCTTCAGGGCAAAAGTTATCACGCTCACTTCTCTGGATTCACCTTTTTCCCTTCCATTTTGTTTAATTATATTTATTTATTTACTTTTGGCTATGCTGGGTCTTCGTTGCTGGATGGGCTTTTCTCCAGCTGTGGAAGGCAAGGGCTACTGTCTAGCTGCAATGCACAGGCTTCTCATTGTGGTGGCTTCTCTTGGTGTGGAGCACAGGCTCGAGGCGTGCATGGGCTCAGGGTTGCCACTCCCAGGCTCAAGAGTTGTGGCTCACGGGCTTAGTTGCTCCACAGCACATGGAATCCCCCCAGATCATGGATCGAACCCATGTCTCCTGCACTGGCAGGTGGAGTCTTTACCACTGAGCCACTAGGGAAGACTTCCCTTCTATTTTAGACTGATAATTCTTTACTATCAAGATAGCTTTTTGTTACTTTTAGTATAACTTTTTAATCAAGTATTTTTGAGTTCCTTTCAGTAGGAGAATTGGTCCAAAGAATCTAGCCTGTAACTTTAAGGGGTAAAAGCTTTTATATATATATTTGAGATCTATGATATATATAATTAAGATATGATGCCATTAATAAGAAACACTTAAATCTATCTTTTAAAAGTTTCAAAAATTTTATATGCCATAAATTAATTTTCCCATTAACTCACAGGATCTAAAAATAGAGTAGAACTATAAGAACAGGTAAGATCTGACTTAAGATCAAAAAACTTTACTTTCCTATGTAATGAATTATCAGTGCTTGAAAACAATAAATATTCCTATATGACAGCAAATTTAGATCTATTAAAACCACTATAAGAAAACTATAAAGTTTTTTATACTTAAAATCTATTAAAGTATTATCTGTTAGTCATTTCTCAAATTGAAAAGAGTAATCACTTTAAAGGGAAAAAAAAATCTTTTAAAAATTATTCCAATAGGTATATTCAGAAAATAATTGAAAGCAGGGGCCTGGAGAGATATTTGTACTGTTAAGCTCATAGCAGCATTATTCACAATAGCCAAAAAGGTGGAAATAACCCAAGTGTCCACTGGCAGATGAAAGCATAAACAAAATGTGATATATACATACAATATCAGCTTTAAAAAGAAAAGGAATCCTGACACATGGATGAACCTTCCGGACCTTATTCTAAGTAAAATGAGCCAGTCATAAGGAAAAATACTGCATACAAACACTTTATGAGGTACCTGGATTAGACAAATTCAAGGAGATGGAAAATAGAATAATGGTTGCCACGTGCTGGAGAAGGGAAGAAAGGAGCCTTACTGCTTAACGAGCAGCGTCAGCTTTGCAAGACTAGAGTTTTGTGGCTCAGTGATGGTGATGATATCACAACACTATGAATCAACTTAATGTTGGTACACTCAACTCTAGAAAATGGTTAACATGCTGAATTTTATGTAATGTATATTTTCACAATTTTTACTTCAAAAAGGAAAGCTCTATATTTTTTAAAAAATCAAAAAAATTATTCCATTGGTATCTAGATGAGTGATTTAAATACTATAAACATTAAGCTTCTGATGTGTGCTGCATGCTGTCACTACACTTGTGTCCAACTCTTTGCAACCCCATAGACTGTAGCCCACCAGGCTCCTCTGTCAATTCTCCAGACAGGGATACTGGAGTGGGTAGCCATTCCCTTCTCCAGAGGATCTTCCTACCCTAGGAACTGAATCTGGGTCTCCCGCATTGCAGGCAGATTCTCTATCTGACTCACCAGGGAAGGTCCAATTTCTGAATGTGATAATCCAAAAGTATTCCACATATACATTATTCTAGGAAGTCTTCTCTCTTGTAAGAAAAAGGTTCTTTGAGTATTTGCAGAGCTAAGACAATCAGGATTTGGAAACAACAAGTTTTCCTCTGCTAAGTCAGGACAGTTAAGTAAAGCTATCTCTCCCTTCAATGAAGGAGAGCCTCAATATGAACCTCTTTTTAGGCTGCAGAAACACAAACATTTATTTAATTATCTAAGCTATTTAAATGTAGAAAAATTTTTAAAAAATGAACCATTTATTCTGTAAGATTGCTAATATTAAAACTTTAGTCTGATAACCTACAATGTTTTCATTCACATCAAAGTATCTGTATACCTACCTACTTATATAAAGTCAGAAAAAGAGCCAATAAAAATTAGAACATAATCCTAATTAAAACTCAGTATGATATCCCAGTTTACTGAATTGGATGTTATGAGCATTTAACTAGAACCTAGCCACTCTGTGTAAACCGATAAAATTCAGTTTCTTAAAATGCTTGGCTGATTCTGTGATTATAAGATTAGATTCTGTGAGCATAAAAGAAAAAAAAAAATCACATTTTTCCCCATGAAGAATGGTTTATTGAGATACCATTTTTTACAATTTTATCCACATGAATAAATGAAGCATATTTAAATTTTCTAGAGTTGAATGAAATCTAATGTTTTCCTAAAGAAACTAAGTAACTGCATGCAATAACTTCTAAATTATGTAATAAACTTTAGCAAAATAACAACATTCTTTGCAAATGCCCACTTCATGATTATGCACCATTTGATTTCTAGCTTCTTTTTTTTTTTTCTCGTTAAGTTGTAGATTTTTAAAAACCACTTTACCTTTCTGCTGTAAGGATTACTAATTACTAGCTTGGTGTCATCTGAGCCAGATAAAATATATTCTCCAGTCTCATTCCAACAGATTGTATTAACCTAAGAAGAAAGCAAAAGAAGAAATTTAAGCAGACTCAAAGTAATAAGTATGCCATCTTCACTTAGTTGATGGTTCAGAATTTTATATCACTAATGAGATTACACCTATGGTAAATAATATTTACCAGTTTACTTAGTTAAAATATATACTGAATACCATTTAGCAAACATGATGTTCTATAAATTTATAAAGACACATAAATTAAGTATGGGTCTTTCTTAAGTTTTATTTAAATTTATTTTAAATAGTCCATTTTATATACAGGGATATAAAACCAACTCACCTAAAAAGGAATTAGAAAAACTCACTAAAGAGCTATAGCAATTAAGGCTGTGTGGTACTGTCATGATCACAAACATATATATAAATCAATGGCATGGAACTGAGTCCAGAAATAACCCTTATACTTATGGTCAGATAATTCTTCATAAAGGGGCTAACTAAGACCATTGAATGGAGAAAGAATAATCTTTTCAACAAATGGTGCAGTAACCACTAGATATACACAAGCAAAAGAACAAATTTGGAACCCTACTTCACATCATATACAAAAAGTAACTAAAAATGATCAAAGATTTAAATGTAAGAACCAAAACTTTATAACTCATAGAATGAAACAGGTCTCAATCTTCATGAAAACTAAAACCACAATAACCACTTTACATCCATTAAGATGGCTATAATAATTTAAGAAAAAACAGAATATAAGAAGAAAATGCCAAGAAATTGGAACTCTGATACATTTCTGGTAGGTATGCATTACAGTACAACTATCTGGAAAGCAGTTTGGAAGTTGTCAAAAACTGAAACAGTTACCCTATGAGCCAGCAATTCCGTAACAAAATGTACATACCCAAGAGAACTGAAAACATATCACATAAAATCTTGTACACAAAAGTTCATAGCTACATTATTCACAACAGACAAAAACGGAAGGGAAGTAATTCAAATGTCTACCAACTCATACTGAGTGAAGTAAGTCAGACAGAGGAGAAATATCTTATGATATCCCTTACAGATGGAATCTAAAAAGAAATTATACAAACGAACTTACTTACAAAACAGAAAGAGATTCACAGACTTAGAAAATAAACTTATGGTTGCCAGGAGGAAGGGAGTTTCAGAAAGTCATGTACAGGTTGCTATACTCAAAATGGACAGCACATGGGAGCCTCCTCAGTGTTATGTGCCAGCCTGGATAGGACAGGGGCATGGGGGTGAATGGATACACGTATACGTATGGCTGAGTCCCTTTGTTATTCAACTCTAACCCAATACAATAAAAAGTTTTGAAGTTTGGAAAAAAAAGATATTTCCCCCCCTACCAAAAAAGTGACTAATTCATTTGCTCATAATAATACCCACACAATGAAGTATTATTCAGCCATAAAAAGAAATAATAATACATGGTGCAACATGGATGAACCTTAAAAATATTACGGTAAGTCAAAGAAGCCAGTCTGAAAGGCTACACATTATATGGTTCATTTACATTAAAATTACAAAATAAGCTTATCTAGAGAGACCAGAAAGCAGATTTAGTGACTGCCAAGAGCTGGCTGAGGGGGAACGGGTGTGACTGATAACTGGTATGAACTTTCTCTTTTGGATGGTGAAAATACACTGGAATTAGGTAGTGGTGACTGCTATACAATCTTATGAATATATAGTAAAAAGGCACTGAACCAAACGCTTGAAACAGATGAATTTTTATGGAATGTGAACTCTATCTAGGTAGTTTCAAAAAAATTACTGACTTCCACTTTTCAGTCAAGATGGAATAACAAGAACCAGATTTACTATCACATCTGAAACAACCAAAAACAGCAGAATATACATTCTTTTTAAGTACACATGAAATATTTACCAATACAGAAAACATTTACTTATGGGCCATAAAATAAGCCTCAAGATATTTAAAAGACTTTAAGTTCCACATAAATATGCTCTGTGTCCAAAACAGAATTAAATTAGAAATCACTAACACAAAGAAATATTTGAAAACTATAAAATAACAGACAGTCAAAAAAGAAATCACAGAATTACAAAATATTTTTAACTTTTTTTTGGCTTTTATTAAAGCAAAACATATCTCAATTTATGGACCGCAGGTAACACAGTGCTTAAAAGAAAATTCATAGTACAAAAACACTTATATTAGAAAGATATATACTTTCGCTTCCACTCTGAAAACTATAACAAGGAGACCAATGATCTCAAAAGTCAAAAGACAGTTGGAAATAATGAATATAAGAGCAGACATCAATTAAAAAGAAAACAGGAAAACACAGAAAACTGGTAAAACCAGAAACTGGTGCTTTGAAAAGACAAATAAAATTAATGCACCTCTACTCAGATTAATCAAGCAAAAGAAGGGGTGGAGGAACTTATTACCAATACCAAAAATGGGAGCAATAACACATAACATCATTATGAATACTTGAGCATGTAATATAATACCGTGAACAACTTTATACAATGAATTCAATGACAGAGAGAGCTAACAAAAGTCCTGAAACATATACTAAACAAAATTTACTCAAGACATTGTCCATTTTTATTAAACTGTAGTTAAAGGAAACTCTCCAGGCCTAGACTGCTCTACTGGTGAAATCTGCTGAATATTTTTTTTAAATAATGAAAATTCTGCACCAACTCTTTCAGATAATTAAAAAGAATTGAACACTTCTAAACTCACTGGCACAAGCTGATGGATCAATATCCTTAATGTACACACAAAAATTCTAAAACAATTTTAGCAAACTGAATAAAACAGTGTAAGAAAATAGATAATACATCACGACTCAAGATTTATCTCTGAAATGCAAGAACAGTTTGACACTCAAATCAATACAATCCATGATATTAACAAACAAAAACAGAAAATCATATGATCACTGCAATAAATGCAGAACAGACATTTGAAAAATATCCAAGTAACAATTCATTTAATAAGAGCTCTAAGCAAAATTGAAAGGAACTTTCTTCAATCTGACAATGAATATTTATTAAAAAACAATCATACTAAATAATGAAAGACTGGATGCTTTCCCTCTACGATTAGAACAAGACAAGGAAGTTGGCTCTCACCACTTCTGTTCAACACTCTAGAATTTTAGAGAGTACAATAAGATAAGAAAAAGAAATAAAAGAAAATCAGACAGAGAAGAAGTAAAATATATCCTCAGATTACATGACAGCTTATGTAGAATAATAAAGCTGGCTTAAAGCTCAACATTCGGAAAACAAAGATCATGGCATCCGGACTCATCACTATATGGCAAATAGATGGAGAAACAGTGGAAACAGTGGTTGACTTTATTTTTGGGGGCTCCAAAATCACTGCAGATGGTGACTGCAGTCTTGAAATTAAAAGACGCTTACCCCTTGGGAGAAAAGTTATAACCAACCTAGACGACATATTAAAAAGTAGAGAAGTTACTTCGCCAACAAGGGTCCGTCTAGTCAAGGCTATGGTCATGTATGGATGTGAGAGTTGGACTATAAAGAGAGCTGAGCACTGAAGAATTGATGCTTTTGAACTATGGTGTTGGAGAAGACTCTTGAGAGTCCCTTGGACTGCAAGGAGATCCAACCAGTCCATCCTAAAGGAAATCAGTCCTGAGTGTTCATTGGAGGGACTGATGTTGAAGTTGAAACTCCAACACTTTGGCCACCTGATGTGAAGAACTGACTCATTTGAAAAGACCCTGATGCCGGGAAAGATTGAAGGTGGGAGGAGAAGGGAATGACAGAGGATGAGATGGTTGGATGGCATCACTGACTCAGTGGACATGAGCTCCGGGAGTTGGTGATAGACAGGGAGGCCTGGCGTGCTGCAGTCCGTGGGGTCACAGAGAGTCAGACACGACTGAGCTACTGAACTGAGAGAATCATAAAAAAATGGAATGGACTAACAAGTAAGTTTAGGAAATTTGACAGACACAGATCAACACCACACTCCCTTGCTATCCATGAGGATGAGTTCCAGGACAACCTAACAAATACCAAATCTGTGGATGCTCAAGTCCCTTACACAAAATGGAACAGTACAGTCAACCCTCAGTATCCATAGATAAGAAACTTGTGGACATGGAGGGATGACCATATATAAAAATAGACAACATAAGGGATTAAAACCACATTTTAGGGACTTGCCTGGCAATCCAGTGATTAAGATTTTGCCTTCCAATGCAGGAGGCATGGGTTTGATCCCTGGTTGGGAAGCTAAGATTCTATATGCCTCACAGCCAAAACATCAAAACATAAAACAGAAGCAATACTGTAACAAATTCAATGGTCTACATCAAAATAAAAAAAATTAAAAAAAACAACACGTTTTGATATCACTTTTTGATATCTACTTGTTGTTCGGTCACTAAGTTGTGTCCGACTCTTTGTAACCTCATGAACTGCAGCACACCAGGCTTCCCTGTCCTTCACTATCTCCCACAGTTTGCTCGAACTCATATTCATTGAGTTGGTGATGCCATCCAGCCATCTCAGCTTCTGTCACTCCTTCTCCCCTTGCTTTCAATATTTCCCAGCATCAGTCTTTTCCAACCAATTGGCTCTTTGCATCAGGTGGCCAAAGTATTGGAGCTTCAGCTTCAGCATCAGTCCTTTCAATGAATATTCTGGGTTGATGTCCATTACAATCGACTGGTTTGATCTCCGGGCTGTCCAAGGAACTCTGAAGTCTTCTCTAGCACCACAATTTGAAAGCACTCAGCATTCAATTCTTGAGCATTCAGCTTTCTTTAGGGTCCTACTCTCACATCCGTGTATGACTACTAAAAAAAAAAACAACGTAGCTTTGATTACACAGTTCTTTGCCAGCAAGGTAATGTCTCTGCTTTTTAATATAGTGTCTAGGTTTGTCATAGCTTTTCTTCCAAGGAGCAAGTGTCTTTTAATTCCACAGCTGCAGTCACCATCCATAGTGACTTCAGAGCCCAAGAAAATAAAGTCTCACTGCTTCCTTGTTTTTCCCATTTATTTGCCATGAAGTGATGGGACCAGATGCCATGATCTTAACTTTTTGAATATTGAGCTTAAAGCCCACTTTTTCACTCTTCTTTCACTACCATCAACAGTCTCTTTATTCCTCTTTGCTTTCTGCCATTAGAGAGGCATCATCTGCATATCTGAGGTTGTTGATATTTTTTCCGGCAATTTTGATTCCAACTTGTGAGTCTGCCAGCCCAACATTTCACATGATGTACTCTGCATATAAGTTAAATAAGCAGGGTGACAATATATAGCCTTGACATACTCCTTGCCCAATCTGGAAGCAGTTCCTTGTTCACATCTGGTCTTAATTGTTGCTTCTTGTCTTGAATATAGGTTTCTCAGGAGGCAGATAAAGTGGTCTGATATTCTCATCTCTTTAAGAATTTTCCAGTTTGTTTTGATCCACACAGTCAAAGGCTTTAGTGCAGTCAATGAAGCAAATGTAGATGTGTTATGGAATTCCCTTGCTTTTGCTATGAGATCCAGTGGATTTTGGCAATTTGATCTCTGGTTCCTCTGCATTTCCTAAAACCAGGTTTTACATGTGGAAGTTCTCGGTTTATATACTGTTGAAGCCTAATTGAAGGATTTGAGCACTACCTTGCTAGTATGTGATGTGAGTGCAACTGTACAGTAGTTTGAACATTCTTTGGCATTGCCTTTCTTTGGGATTGGAATGAAAACTGACTTTTCCAGTCCTGTGGCCATTGTGAGTTTTCCAAGTTTGCTGGCATACTGAATGCAGCACTTTAACAGCATCATCTTTTAGGATTTGAAATAGCTCAGCTAAAAATCCATCACCTCCTCTAGCTTTGTTCATAGTAATGCTTCCTAAGATGCACTTGACTTCACACTCTGGGATGTCTGCCTCTAGTATCTACTAGAAGGTCTAAAATTTTTTTAAAAATGAGTATATCAGGTTTGAAGGAAGAAAGCTAAAACAGTGTAACAGTAGCAAATTTCAACATACCACATAAACAATGGATAAATCATACCGACAGAAAGTCAACAAGGAAACATTAGATTTGAAATATTTAGATCAAATGAATCTAATACATATAAAGAATTATTTGATCCAACAGCAGCAGAACATTCTTAAGTGCACATAGAACATTCTCCAAGATAAATCATATTAGATCACAGAACACATATTAGCAAACTTTAAAGAATAAATCATACCAAGTATCTTTTCTGACCACAGTGCTATGAAAATAGAAATCAACAGGAAGAAAACTGAAAATTTTACCACATGTGGAAGTTAAGTAACACACTCCTGGACAACCAGAGCATCAAAGAAAAAAAAATCAAAAATATCTTGATACAACTGAAAATAGAAATAAAACATATGGGATGCAGCAAAAGTAGTTCTAAGTAGGAAGTTCACAGCAATCAATGCCTACATTAGAAAAAAAAAAGAAAGACCTCAAATAAACCACCTAAATTTACACACTGAAGAACCAGAAAAGAAAAAGTCCAAAGTTGGCAGAAGGAAAGAGACAGTAAATACCAGAGCAGAAAGGACTGCTGTTGCCAGGGACCCTATCGCCTCTGTGAGCCACTGTTGACCCACGCCCCCACAGACAACCCTCCAACACTAGCAGAGGATGCTACAATATCCTTAATGATATCCACGGCAACTGTACTTCTAACTGGAGGATTTATTTGAGCTTTATCACAAAGAAGAGCCAGTGCCCTCATCTCACAGTAGAGTTCAGGCCAGAGATCTAGGGCTTCTTACACCCATGGCCTCAACAGAACTGGATTTCACCATCACAGTGCCTGTGAACATCAAAAGCAACCTCAGCCTGGCGAGCCTCACTTTTCAGCAACAAGCTTCCTCGGAACAAGCCGATTCCTTTCCAAGAAAATCAACCTTCAGGAACTCAACTTTCCATCCTTTCCTGCAAACTCCACCACTTCCCATGGAAACTGAGTCATCTGGTGACTCTCCCTTCTTCCAGTATCTCCTTCACCATCAACACTTTCCACAGTCTGGGCCATCCTGACTTCCAATGGCACAATAACAGTCTTCGAATTGGCCTTTCAACACCACCCTCACCTGCCTAAGTCAATCATAAAGGTTTTCCCTGAATCCTAAGTAGGAGCTTTTGTTTTCATTTCTTTTTATCTTTTACTTTAAGGAAATCACAAATATACTAAACAGAATTTTGAGGATATGGCCTAAATGCCTAATGAGTTTCCAAGCTAAAACGTACACACACTAGTTGGACATGAAAGAAAGTGAAAGTGAAAGTCACTTAGTTGTGCCCGACTCTCTGTAACTCCATGGACTTATGGAATTCTCCAGGACAGAATACTGGAGTGGGCAGCCTCTCCCTTCTCCAGGGGACCTTCCCAACCCAGGGATGGAACCCAGGTCTCCTGCACTGCAGGCAGATTCTTTGCCAGCTGAGCCACCAGGGAAGTCCAAGAATACTGGAGTGGGTAGCCTTTCCCTTCTCCAAGGGATTTTCCTGACCCAGGAATCAAACTGGGGTCTTCTACATTGCAGGTGGATTCTTTACCAACTGAGCTACAGGGAAGTCCTAGTTTGACATTACAATGTAAAAAGTATTTTGTCTCAGAAAAAAGTAGTATTTTTCCAAACAGCTACATATTTATGTCTTTTTGTATTAAATGTAGGAATTATTAAAGATAGTGATTCTAATCTACGAATTTCTCATGTTTCAGTGGTTTCAGTTGTAATGTCTTCCTTCATCTATATCTTTATAATCTTGTTAAGTCTAGCACAAATTTTGTCAATTTTGCTAATCTTTTCAAAAAACCAACTGTTAGTTTCCCTACTCTTTTATTTTCCTATTCTCTATTTTATTCATTTCTGCTCTGATCTTTTTTTAACCACAAATTACCTAAGGTTTTATTTTAGTCTAAGATGTGCTGCGCTAAGCTGCTTCAGTAGTGTCTGACTCTCTGGACCATCGCCCACCAGGGTCCTCCATCCACGGTAGTCTCCAGGCAAGAACACTGGAGTGGACTGCCAGGCCGTCCTCCAGGGGGTCTTCTTGACCCAGGTACTGAACCTCTCTGAGGTTTCCTGCATAGGCAGGCCTGCTCTTACCTACAAATTACCCTGGAATTCCCAGGTTGAGCAAGTGGTAAAGATGCAGGAAACCTCAAAGAAACGGGTTCAAAAAAAAAGATCAAAGCAGAAATGAACAAAATAAAAAAATCAGAGCAGAAATGAATAAAATAGAGAATAGGAAAATAACAGAAAAAGATCAGTGAAAGTAAGAGTTGGTTTTTGGAAAAGATTAACAAAATTGACAAACTCTGTGTTAGACTTAGCAAGATTATAAAAATATAGATGAACGAAAAGACATTATAACTGAAACCACTGAAACATACAAGATACTAATATGAAAAAATATACAGCAACAAATTACATAATCACCAATAAATTCAGAGGAACATATACCTGACCAAGACTGAGTCATGAGAAAAGAAAATCTGAAGAGACAAATAATGAGTAAAGAGATTAAATTAAAAACTTCCCAACAACAACAGGAAACCCTTTGGCCAGATAGCTTCACAGGCTTTAAATGTTTTCCACACATTTAAAGAAGAATTAATACCAATCCTTCTCAAACTGTTCCAAAAAACTGAAAAGGAGAGAACACTCCCATACTCATTTTCTGAGGTAAGCCTCAGAAACATAACCTTCACATCAAGGCCAGATAAGGATACTACAAGAAAACCACAAGCCAACATTTCTGATGAATACAGAGGCAAAAATTCTCAACAAAATACTAGCAAATCAAATTAAAAAGCACATTAAAAGTATCATACACCATAATCATGTGGGAGTTATCACCTGGATGCAAGGATGATTCAATATAAAGAAATCAATAATTGCAATACACTTCATTAATGGAATGAAAGGTAAAAATCATATGATTGTCTCAAAAGATGCAGAAAAGCATCTAATTCAACATCTTTCAAGATAAAAATTCTTAGCAAACTAGGTATAGAAGGAATACATCTCAACATAGTAAAGGCCATACATGACAAGTCCACAGTACAGGTAATGTTCATACTCAATGGTGAAGCCGAAGAAAGTTTTTCCGCTACAATCAAGAGCAAGACGAGGAGGTCCAGTTTCATCACTTTTATTCAACACAGTACAGGAAGTTCCAGTCAGAGTAATAAATGGACAGGAAAAAGAAACAGAAGGCATCTAAACTGGAAACGAAAAAATAAAACTCTCTCCGATTGAAGATGACCTCATCTTATATACAGAAAATTCTGAAGAATCCACCAAAAATTTGTCAGTGCTAACAAGTGAATTGAGTAGCTTTAAGATATAACATAAACAAAAAACAGCTGCATTTCTATACAATAAAACAATGAACTACCTTAAAAAGAAACAAAGAAAATGGCCCATTAGCATCAAAAACATCAAAATATATTCAGGAATAAATTTAATCAGGGAGCTGAAAGATCTATCTGGTATCTATATAACACAAAGATGAGAAACACTAAAGGCACAAATAAATTGAAAGACAGGTGTCCTCATGTATGAGAATAGTTAATATTATACTATACTACCAAACAGCCATATATATATATATACATGTATATATGTATACATATATGTATATTCATGGCTACTGCTGCTAAGTCGCTTCAGTTGTGTCCAACTCTGCGTGACCCCATAGACGGCAGCCCAAGAGGCTCCACCGTCCCTGGGATTCTCCAGGCAAAAACACTGGAGTGGGTTGCCATTTCCTTCTTCAATGCATCAAAGTCAAAAGTGGAAGTGAAGTCGCTCAGTTGTGTCTGACTCTTTGTGACCCCATGGACTGCAGCCTACCAGGCTCCTCCATCCATGTGATTTTCCAGGCAAGAGTACTGGAGTGGGTTGCCATTGTCTTCTCCAATATTCATGGCAATCCCCATCAAAACACCAAAGGCATTTTTTCACAGAAATAGAATTCTAAGAAATCCTAAAATTTGTATGGAATCACCAAAGACTCCAAATAGCCAAAGCAATCTTAAAAAATTAAAATAAGGCTGAAGGCATCAAACATCTTGATCTCAGACTGTATTGCAAAAGTGTTTAACCAAAACAATATGGTATTGTCTTAAGAACAGATACATAGACCAATGAAATAGAACAGAGCCAAGAAAATAACCCGTGCATATATGGTAAGTTAATTTACAACAAAGGAGCAAAGACTACCCAATGGGGAAAGAATATTCTCTTCACTAAATGGTGCTGGGAAAACTGGATGTTCACATGCCAAAGAAAATTACCATGAAATGGATTAAGGACTTAAACATAGAATCTGAAGGCAATAAAATTTCTAGGGGGGGAAAAAATGTGAAAAGCTCTTGACCTTGATCTTGGCAAAGATATTTTTGGACATGACAAAATCAAAAGCAAAAATCAACAACTGATAATTACATCAAACTTAAAAGCTCTGTATAGCAACAGAGGCAACCAACAACTTTAAGCAACCTACAGAAGAGGAGAAAAATATATGCAAACCTTCTATTTGATAAGGGATTAACATTCAAAATATATAAGGAACTCATATAACTCAATAGCAAAAAAAAAAAAAAAACCACAAGTAATCCAATTTAAAAAATGGGCAAAGGCTCTGAATAAATAGTTTTACAAAGAAAACGTACAAATGGGCAAAAATGACACTAAAAGGTGCTCAACATCACAAACCATCAGAAAAATGCAAATCAAAACCACAATAAGGGAGGTGCCTCATGGTCTCATGGTTAGGACTTGGTGCTTTCAATGCTCTGACATCAGTTCAACCCACAAGATGTGCAAAACGGACCAAAAATAAATAAATAAATAAAGCACAATGAAATATTTTCTCACATTGTTTAGAATGGCTATCACCAAAAATACAAGAGATAAGAAGTACCAATAAAGGCATGGAGAAAAGGGAACCCTTGTGCACCATTTGTGGTAAGGAAAACTGATACAGTCAACACAGGAAACAGTATGGAGGTTCCTCAAAAAATTTTAACTAGAACTATCATTTAATCCAGCAATCCCACTCTTGGGTATATATCTGAAGGAAATGAAAATACCATCTTACAGCAAACATTATCCTCAATGGTGAAAAACTGAAAGCATTTCTCCTAAAGTCAGGAACAAGACAAGAGTGCCCACTCTCACCACTACTATTCAACATAGTTTTGGAAGTTTTAGCCACAGCAATCAGAGAAGAAAAAGAAATAAAAGGAATCCAGATAGGAAAAAAAGAAGTAAAGCTCTCACTGTTTGCAGATAACATGATCCTCTACATAGAAAACCCTAAAGACTCCACCAGAAAATTACTAGAGCTAATCAATAACATAGTAAAGTTGCAGGATATAAAATTAACACACAGAAATCCCTTGCATTCCCATACACTAACAATGAGAAAACAGAAAGAGAAATTAAGGAAACAATTCCATTCACCATTGCAATGAAAACAATAAAATAGGAATAAATCTACCTAAAGAAACAAAGGACCTATATATAGAAAACTATAAAACACTGGTGGAAGAAATCAAAAAGGACACAAATAGATGGACATATACCATGTTCATGGATTGGAAGAATCAATATTGTGAAAATGAGTATACCACCCAAAGCAATCTATAGATTCAATGCAATCCCTATCAAGCTACCAATGGTATTTTTCACAGAACTAGAACAAATAATTTCATAACTTGTATAGAAATACAAAAAACCTAAAACAGCCAAAGCAATCTTGAGAAAGAAGAATGGAACTGGAGGAATCAACCTGCTTGACTTTAGGCTATACTACAAAGCTACAGATCAAGACAGGATGGTACTGGCACAAAGACAGAAATATAGATCAGTGGAACAAAATAGAAAGCCCAGAGATAAATCCACACACCTATGGACACCTTATCTTTGACAAAGGAGGCAAGGATATACAATGGAGAAAAGACAATCTCTTTAACAAGTGGTGCTGGGAAAACTGGTCAACCACTTGTAAAAGAATGAAACTAGAACACTTTCTAACACCATACACAAAAATAAACCCAAAATGGATTACAGATCTAAACATTAAGACCAGAAACCATAAAACTCCTAGAGGAAAACATAGGCAAAACACTCTCCAACATAAATCACAGCAGGATCCTCTATGACCCACCTCCCAAAGTAATGGAAATAAAAGCAAAAATAAGCAAATGGAACCTAATTAAACTTAAAAGCTTTTGCACAACAAAGGAAACTATAAGCAAGGTGAAAAGACAGCCTTCAGAATGGGAGAAAATAATAGCAAACAAAGCAAGTGACAAAGAATTAATCTCAAAAATATACAAGCAGCTCCTGCAGCTCAAATCCAGAAAGATAAACGACCCAATCAAAAAATGGGCCAAAGAACTAAACAGACATTTCTCCAAAGAAGACATACAAATGACTAACAAACACATGAAAAGATGCTCAATATCACTCATTATCAGGGAAATGCAAATCAAAACCACAATGAGGTAGCATCTCATGCCAATGAGAATGGCTGCTATCAAAAAGTCTACAAACAATAAATGCTGGATAGGGTGTGGAGAAAAGGGAACCCTCTTACACTGTTGGTGGGAAGGCAAACTTGTACAGCCACTATGGAGAACAGTGTGGAGATTCCTTTAAAAACTGGAAATAGAACTGCCATATGACCCAGCAATCGCACTGCCGGGCATACATACACACCAAGGAAACCAGAATTGAAAGAGACACGTGTACACCAATGCTCATCGTAGCACTATTTACAACAGCCAGGACATGGAAGCAACCTAGATATCCATCGGCAGATGACTGGATAAGGAAACTGTGGTACATATACACAATGGAATATTCCTCAGCTATTAAAGAGAATGTATTTGAATCAGTTCTAATGAGGTGGATGAAATTATTATACACAGTGAAGTAAATCAGAAAGAAAAACACCAATACAGGTGTTTGTCAATGGATTAACACATAAAGAAAATAAGATACACACACACACACACACACACACACAATGGAATATTAGCCATAAAAATGAAGGAAATCCTGACATTTGCAACACAAAAATGAACACTGAAGGCAAGATAAAGAATGACAAATACTGTGTAAGATCACTTATATATGGACTCTAAAAATGCTCCACTAATAGAAACAGAAAAGACTGGTAGCAGAGGTTGGAAGATGGAGGAAATAAGATGTTCAGAAAAATATAAACTTCCAGTTATAAGATGAGTAAGTTCTGGAATCTAATGTACAGCATGGTGGTTACAGTCAACATTACTGCACTATATACTTGAAAGATGCTGAGAGAGTAAATATATTAAATGTTCTCACAACCGTCACGATGACAAAATGGCAATTACGTGACATGATAAATGTGATGACTAAGCTTACCGTGGTAATCATTCTGAAATACATATATGTATCAAATTATTCTATTTTACACATTAAATTTGTATAATGATATATGTAAAGTATATCACAATAAAGGTGGGAAAAAATAGAGTAAAAGGATATCCATGAAACTAAAACGAGTGGTTATATGCTTCAGGGAGCAGAAAGAAATGGAGAAGACAGAAACAGAAGTGGGAGCCATATATACTTTATTTTTATACCATGAGAAGTTCAATTCAGTCACTCAGTTGTGGCCAACTCTTTGCGAGCCCATGGACTACAGCATGACAGGCTTCCCTGTCCATCACCAACTCCCAGAGCTTGCTCAAACTTATGTCCATCAAGTCAGTGATGCCATCCAACTATCTCATCCTCTGTCGTCCCCTTCTCCTCCTGCCTTCAATCTTTCCCACCATCAGGGTCTTTTCCAATGAGTCAGTTCTTCGCATCAGGAGGCCAAAGTATTAGAGCTTCAGCTTCAGCATCAGTCCTTCCAGTGAATATTTAGGATTGATTTCTTTTAAGACTGACTGGCTGGAACTCCTTGCAGTCCAAGGGACTCTCAAGAGTTTTCTCCAACACCACAGTTCAAAAGCATCAATTCTTCAGCACTAAGCTTTCTTTGTAAGTCCAACTCTCACATCCATACATGACTATGGGAAAAAACAAAGCTTTGACTAGATGGACCTTTGTTGGCAAGGTTATGTCTCTGCTTTTTAATTTACTATGCTGTCTAGGTCAGTCATAGCTTTTCTTCCAAGGAGCAAGCATCTTTTAATTTCATGGCTTCAGTCACCATCTGCAGTGATTTTGGAGCCCAAGAAAATAAAGTCTCTCACTGTTTCCACTGTTTCCCCGTCTATTTGCCATGAAGTGATGGGACCAGATGCCATGATCTTAATTTTCTCAATGTTGAGTTTTAAGCCAATTTTTTCACTCCCCTCTTTCACTTTCATCAAGAGGCTCTTTAGTTCTTCTTCGCTTTCTGCCATAAGGGTGCTGTAATCTGTGTATCTGAGGTTACTGGTATTTCCCCCAGCAATCTTGATCCCAGCTTGTGCTTCATCCAGACTGGCATTTCTCATGATGTACTCTGCATATAAGTTAAATAAGCAGGGTGACAATAAACAGCCTTGATGTACTCTACCATGAGAAGGCATTACCTATTTAAAAATTAATGCAAAATAGGACAAAAATCTTTGTGCAAGCAGACAAAAAACAATGTGCAAGCATAAAAGATATCTTTAATCTTGTAAGAAAAGTTTACTTTCTACTCATCCTTAGAAAAATATTTGAGTATACCCAGTTAAATCTCACAGTGAATTCAAAACTGGAAAGGTACAGAATCCACAGCTTGTAAAAACTTGAGAAAATCTTAAAAGCAGTCATACAGTATGGGAGAATCCATTTGAAATCAACACCAGGAAACTCTCCTTTGAGGAAGGAGAAAGATTTGACCTCAGACTCTTAAAGAAGGAAGTAAAATTCAACATGTACACATGATTTGTCTCTTTGAAAAACACTTCATAAGTACCAAATATGTGCAAAGCACTCATCTTGACACTAGACGAAGAAAATAAATTTATGACGATGTATCCTGGGTCTAGAGTGCTGCAGCAGAGGGAGGCAGGTGGCTAGACTACGAAAAAATAAATGCATAATTATAATGTCACTACAGTGGGGTAAAAAAACAAAAGAGAAAGATATTGATGCGAAGTGGACAGCTTTTAGGGTGGTCAAGGAAAGCATCTCTGTTAAGTAACACTTAGAACTAAACACAATGAGGAGGTAAGCTTAAAAGATATGTGAGGAGGAGAGTTCTAGGTAAGAAACATAAAATACCTAAGGCAGAGGAGTACTTGGTATATTTAAAGAAACAGCAAAAAGATTAGTGTGACTAAGACAAATATGTGTAAGCCAGAAACCCACTGGAGAGTTTTGAGCAGTTAAGCATGTTCATGTATAAAACAGATGACATATTATATAATTTTCTTCCTACTCTCTCCTTATTGTGAAGAGTTTTAACAAAAACAAAGAAATGTACATATGTATAACATTGTTAACTGAATTTTGACTTTTAGAATACATAAGTTTCAAAAAAAAAAGATACATAAATTTCAGAAGACAACAATGGCTACAGAATACAAAGTAAATGCAATCAACATAGACAATATAGAATCATATATAGCTGAAAGAGATGTGAAATAGAGACAGGAAGGTGGAAGAAGGGTGAAAGCTTTAAATAACTATTTTACAGAATGGGGATTCAAGAAACACTGTCTACAAATGACAGGAAAAAAAAGATGTTTAAGTATGTAATTTACAATTAAAGTGACAACTAGAGAGACTGAGAACAGTAACTAAATTTGGGGGAAGCCTATATCTTATAAATTAGTTAATTTCTCTTCTGTAATAGCAAGAAATTAATGGACAATGCTCAACATCTGCAAGTCAAGAAAGATAAGAGTATCACAGAGATGAAAGAAATTACCAGAAGATCTGAAATAAAAACCGATTAAAAAAGTTTGCTTAAGAGGGTAAGAAAGAAATAAGGGAGTGCAGGATATGTCTGTTGCTTTTTGTTATATTCCATTTTGAACCACTGTTGTTCAGTCACTAAATTGTGTCCAGGTCTTTGTAGCCTCATGAACTACAGCATGCCAGGCTTTCCTGTCTTTTGCTATCTCCCTGAGTTTGCTCAAACTCATGCCCATTGAGTCAATGACACCATTCAACTATCTCTTCCTCTTTTGCCCCTTCTCCTCTTCCCTCAGTCATTCCCAGCATCAGGATCTTTTCCAAATGAGTCAGTTCTTCGAATCAGATGGCCAAAGAATTGGAGCTTCAGCTTTAGTATCAGTCCTTCCAATGAATATTTAGGAATGATTTCCTTTAGGATTGACTGGTTTGATCTCCTTGCAGTCCAAGGGACTCTCAAGAGTCTTCTCCAGCCTCACAGTTTGAAAGCATCATTTCTTTGGTGCTCAGCCTTCTTTATGGTCCAACTCTCACATCCATACATAACTACTGGAAAAACCATACATTTGACTAGATGGACCTTTGTTGGCAAAGTGACACCTCTGCTTGATAATACACTGTCCAGGTCTGTCACAGCTCTTCTTCCAAGGAGCAAGCGTCTTTTTAATTTTGTGGCTGCAGTCACCATCCACAGTGATTTTGGAGCCCAAGAAAGTGAAATATGACACTGTTTCCACTTTTTCTCCCATCAGTTTGCCATAAGCATATATCATTTTGATTCATTCCCCTCAAGAATGGTTTTGAGTTTTAAAATAAATAATACATTTCTAAACTGTATTTATATATTATTCCACAATCAAAGATAGGAAAAAAAAAAAAATAATAACAGCTTAGTAGTTACGGCGCACAGGCTTAGTTGCTCTGTGGCATGTAGAATCCTCCCAGATCAGGGATCGAACCCATGTCGTCTGCATTAGCAGACATATTCTTTACCACTTTACCACTGTGCCACCAGGGAAGCCCAACACAAAGGACATAGAAACAAGGTAAATGACATCACAAGGAAATAAACCAGTATTTAGTATGAGGGGCAATGTTTAGGAAAATTGACTCCATTTCTAAAACAAGTCAACGGCAGGGACAAAAAAGGGGAAGATTATTCTACATTAATAGGGATTTAAGAGGTACAGCCATCAAAGTATGGATGTCACTTGGATCCTCTTTTGAATAAACAACTATAAAAAAAATATTTTTAAACAATGGGGGAAATTTTATTTTGGACTGTATATTAGATGATATAAAAATATACTGTCAGTCATTAAATTATAAAATGCCATTTTGATTATGTAGGAAAAATGTCCATTACTCTAGCACATGAGAATGAATGACCCATTAATAACCAGCAATGAAATGGAGATCCTGTTATGATAATTGTATAGCACTAATGGAACCAGAGTAGCCACAATTTTCACGGATTCAGATTTACAGAACATTAGCTAATAAATTTCAGGTATCTGAAGCTGCTTTAAAAAAAAGAAAAATGCCCATTACTTTTAGGTTACATATAAAAGTGAAATGATATCTCTGAGATTTGCTTTAAAATAATTCAGCAAGGAAAAAACATGAACTAGAAAATGTGCCAAAATCTTAACTGCTAAATCCAAGTGCTGAGTATATAAAAAGCAGGACTCAAGTTTTCATAACAAAAATTTTAAAGGACTTTATTTTTATCTGATTAATTTCAGGGTGCTACTAGACATGCAATTCAGAATGTTTAGTACATAATTTTATATATAAATTGAGTTCTGGGAAGAAGTAGAAAATTAAAAGTTATGTGTTCTAGCCATGGGACTGAACAGAATCACTTAGAAAAGTGGGAGGGTGGGAGAAGCCAAGATAGAGTGTTGGTATGTCTAACAGTTGAAGGTGGAGAAGTCAGGGAAGAAGACAGAGAAGATGCAGGGAGTCACTGAGATAGAAAGAAAACCAAGCGAGTGTGGTGTTACCAGAAACCAAGAGAAAAGTACTTCAAAAGGGAAAATGTATTCAACGAATGTCTAAAAGTTTCTGGAAAGTTTGGAACTTTCCTAGAAGTTCAGTGGTTGGGGGTCTGCCTTGCAATGAGGGAGACGTGGGCTCACTTCCTGGTGGGGAACTAAGATCCCATATGCCACAGAGCAGCAAGACTCACATGCTGCAACTAAGATCCAACACAGCCAAATAAATAAATACTTAAAAAATTTCTGAAAAGTGACTAATAGATTTGGAGACATGAAGATCACTAGTGACCCCTCACTAAAGCAGCACCAACAGTGAAAGAGACGAAGGCCTTTTGATCATCATTCTTCAAAAAATCTCCCATATATTTTCCTAAGTTCAAAGTATGTTTTAATGTAAAACAATTCTCCCATTTTATTACAATTAGTCCAACCTCTTCTGGAAGCACTGGGGCATTTCCTCAAACATCTGAATACTTAGTATTACAGTTCTCCACAGTTGAGAATTAACTATTACTTACACAGCCATCATGCACATTCAAGGTTGCTTCAAGTTTTAATCTTTGGATAAATTCTCTTCTTCCTGTTTAAAAAGAAAGAACTAAATAAATCAAACAATTTAATGCTTAGAAAAGTGTAACTGTTAAGAGCCTAGCAACTGACCTGAGGTAGATTCAAGCTCTAATTTGAGTGACACTGGGCAAATTAACCCCTCCTTAGCCCTAGTTTCCTCATTAGAGTACCTGCCTACCTCATGTGGTTACTGTTAAGAATTAAGTGACTCAAGGATATAAAGGGCTTAGCACATTATCTGGAACCACAATAAACACTCAAATATTCCCTTCATTCATTCATTCACCGAATATACTACCTGCTTACTCCATTTCAGGTGGTGTTACAGGAGCTAGGGATACAATGGTAAAATAAAAAAGACTCCTGATTCTAGTTAGCTTAACAAAAGACAATATACAATACGTGACAATACACAAAACTGTATAAGGAAAAATAAAGCCGCTAGAAAAAGACTTAAAGAAGACTGGAGGTGGGTAATACAGTTTTTAATTTTAAACTGGGTGGCAAACAGTGTTTTATAAGATTCCACCTATTTTTAAACACATCTCAATTTCAGAAATGCTAAAATACTTAAAATTCATTTCACAATGATGAAATGTGACAGGAAAAAAATAAAATCAGCCTCACTGTCCATCAATAGCAGAACAGTTATAATACTTCAAAAGTAGAATAAATTACTCCTTTGGAAAACAGAAACATGTTTCTTTAGGAACGAATCATCTCTACCAAAAAATGGACCAAAAAAGCTTCATGTTTATTCAGAAGCTGTAATGAAAAGAAGCTGAATATATGACAAAGAGTGGTAATTAACTAAGAAATCAGGCTGATGAGATTTCAAAATTAAATTTGACTATGCTCTCTGTATACTGTCACAAGGGACAGATTTCTCTACTATAGTTTTCTTGTGTTCAGTGTGAAAAGCAAGATCTTAAAGCCAAACTGTTTTCTTTGTCCTTGTTTATAACTGGTTAAGATGGCTATATAATGGATGAACAAGTGGTTAAAAATTCTGTGTGTGGGGAAGGTGGGAAAAGGGGGGTATGGTTCTTTTTTTTTTTCCTTCATAAACACCTTCCTTTATTTTTTTCTTTTTCTTTTTTTTTTTTTTTATTAGTTGGAGGCCAATCACTTCACAACATTTCAGTGGGTTTTGTCATACATTGATATGAATCAGCCATGGATTTACACGTATTCCCCGTACGGTTCTTATTAGAATAAACTTAGAATAAAACAACCTGCAGAAATTCAGCAAAGTATTTTCACAAATTACATTATACTTTATATATAATCAACTTTCCATATCTGATTTTCAATTTTGTTTTTTCTTTTTCTCATTGACTTTATAATTTATTTAGTTGCCCTATTGTCTATTTCAGCCAGTTTTAAAGCATTTCCTTCACACTGGATATGTGATATGATTCATTCTATTTTTTATCAAGTTTAATTTTCTATCAGATCCATTACATACTGTAATAGTGAAGTGAAAGTCACCCAGTCGTGTTTGACTCTTTATGACCCAAAGGACTATACAGACCATGGAATTCTCCAGGCCAGAATACTGTAAGCCTTTGAAAAGAATATCAAGTTCACCACCGAATTAATGTGCAATGTCTTCAAGATGGATTTAATTTGTGCCACTTGATAACAACCTTTACTGGATTTGTAACTGTCTCTTTCCACTGGCTCGCTGCTTCATTGTTACTGTTTTCCCTTATCCAAATCTGTCCCAAAAAATGTCTTAAAAAAATGCTAACTGTGGTAAACAGATAAAATTTTTAGAAATCTTTCCTTTGGCTGTCAGCAACTGTGGTATTCTTAATGAGCTGCAAATTAAGAGTTCAGAAATAAAGTATTCAAATTAAGATGATGGTAACTAAAATTCATTAAAATGCTAAGAAAAAAGTATCAAAAACTTTTTTCTAAATTTCTAAACATCTGGGTTTGAAAACATGGCTCTAGTCATTTCCAACTAGAGGAAATGGCAGTGCAACATGAGAGAACAGAAGACGAAGTGAGTAATTTGAGCAAGAGCTCTCATATATGAGCCTGTACATAAAAACGTGCCCTGAGACAAGACAGCTCCCGAATGATATTTTTGTATGTGACTTAGGAGCTCAAAATGACTACTGTCCAAACATTCCATAAAAAGGGCTTCGAGAACAACCTAGTATAAACCTCCTCAACTCTTCTGATAATTAAATGCACTACACCAAGAAACAGAAGCTGAAACCTAGGACAAAATAAGAACTGTAAGTTAAAAAACTGAGTCTTCTCAAATTAAAACAAAAATAAATTATTACCTATTATCAAGAACTTTGGCCTAGCTGTAAGCTAACAAGTTACCTGCCACTATCTTATGGATGCTAGCAGAAGACACAAGACTCCAGTCAGAGGCAAAGAACCATTCTACTCTAGCAGAATGAGCTTCAGGATCAATGGTTCCTCTTGTCCAATTCCCACAGGGCAATGTAGAGAGGGGCCTGGGGGGATACTGCACATGCAATGGCTCTGAATCACAGCTGGAGTACCCTGAACTGAGGGAATCCAAATCTTATATCAAGGAAATCTACCTAACCTTTGTCCCAAAAGACATTATCTTTATTATTTTGGACAATAAACAAATCTGCCTTCTGCTTCACACAGATACTGAATGCTCTATCTCCCAAGGCTGTTCCCTTAAAAAAAAAAAAAAAATTCTTGTAAAGACAGTCCAGAGCAAAGAAGCCAGTGCCTCTGCTCAAAAGATGTACAGAAATACAAAGGAGACATGGAGAACTGTCTCCCAGCTATTACACATTTATTATGGATCAATGTACCTACCATTGTGGCTTTTTATTCAAGTGTTTCTGTAGCCCAAGCTGCCTCATTTAATTCCATCTCTTTTACATTCTATTCTATGTGATAGATTGTAAGCTGCATTTAAAAAAAAAAGGAACACTCTTTTGTTGACTGAAGTATCCTAAATGCCTAGAACAGTGCCTAAGACAATGTAGAAACTGAACATACGTTTTCTGAATCAGTGAGTAAAATAATAGGATCATAATACTTATTTTGCTCTTTAACATGTTTCCTCTCAAAAAGGTGAACATCTTTCATTGCAATACTGCTCATATTTAATGGTTTTGTAACTTACTAAACTGTTTCATAACTCATTTATTCACGTACCTATCCCTGTTATTAGACCATGAGTTGCTTAGGACAAGAAATGTTAGGCTTAAATATCTAACTTGGATCATTATACATGTATATGGGACAAAACTTAACAACTCAGGGCCTTAGTACTATATTTGTAAAAATTTTATATTTGATGGGAATAATACCATCAACTTCATAGGCTTATTGTCATAAGCATATTAATCAGCATATGCAAAACTCATAGATATGTCTGATCTACTACAGACACTTAAGAATAGTTCTCTCCTAAAGGGAACCCTCCTACACTATTGGTAGGAACGTAAATTAGTTCAGCCATTATGGAGAAAAGAATGGAGGTTCCTTAAAAAACTAAAAATAGAGCTACCATATGACCCTGCAATCCAATTTCTGGGCATAGAGCCAGAGAAAAACATTATCTGAAATGATACATGCACCCCAATGTTCACTGCACCAATGTTTACAATAGCCAAGACATGGAAGCAACCTAAATGTCCATCAACAGATGAATGGATAGAGAAAATGTGGTACAATGGAATACTACTCTCCGAGTAATTCTGCTTCTTTGATTGAACTCATTTATGATTAACACTTTCAGCAAACTAGCAACAGAGGGAAACTTCCTCAATCTGATAATAAGCACCAGTAAAAGACCTAAAACTTATATTTAATGGTGAAAGACTGAATGCTTCCCATTTAAGATCAAGACAATACAAGGAAGTTTCACTTTCACCACTACTATTAAACACGTTCCTGGAAGTTTTAGAGATAGAGATAATGTAAGAAAGAAAAAGAAAGGTACATACTTTGGAAAGTAAGAAATAAGAGAGTCCCTACTGAAAGATGATATAATTTTCCATGTAAAAAATCTCCTGGTATATACCTCAAAACCTCAAAAGATGTATATACAGAGTACATCATGTGAAATGCCAGACTGGATGAAGCACGAGCTGGAATCAAGACTGCTGGGAGTAATATCAATAACCTCAGATATGCAGATGACACTACTGTTATGGCACAAAGCAAAGAAGAACTAAAGAACCTCTTAACGAAAGTGAAAGAGGAGAGTGAAAAAGCTGGCTTAAAACTCAACATTCAAACAACTAAGGTCATGGCATCCAGACCATCACTTCATGGCAAATAGATGGGCAAACAATGGAAACAGTGATAGACTTTATTTTCTTGGGCTCCAGAATCACTGCAGATGGTGACTGCAGCCACGAAATCAAAAGACACTTGCTCCCTGGAAGAAAAGCTATAACCAAACTAGACAAAGCAGAGACATTACTTTGCCAACAAAGGTCCGTCTAGTCAAAGCTATGGTTTTTCCAGTAGTCAGGTATGGCTCTGAGTTGGACTATAAAGAAAGCTGAACACTGAAGAATTGATGCTTTTAAATTGTGGTGTTGGAGAAGACTCTTGAGAGTCACTTGGACAGCAAGGAGATCCAACCAGTCCATCCTAAAGGAGATCAGTCCTGAGTGTTCATTGGAAGGACTGATGTTGAAGCTGAAACTCCAATACTTTGGCCACCTGATGCAAAGAGCTAAGTCACTGCAAAAGACCCTCATGCTGGGAAAGATCGAAGGCAGGAGGAGAAGGGGACGACAGAGAATGAGATGGTTGGATGGCATCACCGACTCAGTGGACATGAGTTTGAGCAGACTCTGGGAGCTGGTGACAGAGGTGGTGTGCTGCAGTCCAAGGGGTTGCAAAGAGTCGGACAGGACTGAGTAACTGAACTGAACTGAGCAAGATTACAGGATATAAGACCAACACATACCAAAAAAGAAAAACATACTGTTATATACTAATAATGAATGGGGAGAAGTTGAACTTTAACACAATACACTTAAAACTGCTCTTAATTAAAAGAAAATTAAACATTTAGACATAAGAATAACAAATTTTGCTGAGGATCTGTATCCTAATAATTACTGAGTTGGCCAAAAAGTTCAAATAAACTTGTAGGCCAATCCAATACAAAATGCTGATGAAGGAAACCAAAGAACTAAATAAATGTAGCAATATACTGTGTCTATGGATCAGAAGACTCAACACAGTCAAGATGTCAGTTCTTTCCAAACTGATATGTAAGTCCAATGCAATTCCTATCAAAATTCCAACAAGGTATTTTGGAGATAAAGACAACTTTACTATAAAATTCATTTAAAAGGCAAAAGACCTAGAAGAACTAAAACAATTTTGAAAAAGAAGAGTTGAAGGGGGAAACATCATTCAACTTGATGTAAAAACTTACTATATAGCTACAATAAGCAAACAGTTATGATATTTACAGAGAGAGAGACACACAATACCAATGAAAGAGAACAGATAACACAGATTAGACACACACAAATATGCCCAAAAGGTACAACAGGAATTCAACAGAGACAGTTTTTTAAATAGTGCTAGAGCAAGTGGACATTCACAAGCACGAAAATGAATTTCAAGTTAAATCACATACCTCCTACAAAAATTCACACATCATTGACAAGAAACATATTAATTTATCTTTTGTTACTTGAAAGTATTGAACTGAAATGTTCAATATTCACTTATATAACAAATATCCAGCCACAGGAGTTAGTTTCTGCAAAAATCCCCCAGCCAATAATGTGACAACACAATGGACCCTGAAATTAAACGTAAAAATGTAAGATTATAAAACTTCAGAGAAAACACACAGGAGGTGATCTTTAGGACCTGGGGCTAAGTTAAGAGTTTTTAAAAATGATACCAAAAGCAAAGGCCATAAAAGAAAATCACTGATAAATTGAACCTCATCAAAGTTAAAAACCTTTACTCTGCAAAAGACTCTGTTAAGAGAAGAAAAAGACAACTACATGTTGGGAGAAAATATTTGCCAATGGCATATCCGACAAAGGACTAGTACCTAAAGTATGTAAATAAGTCTCAAAACATAACAGTGAAGAAAATAATAATCCAAACAGAAAGTGAGCAAGAGACATGAAAAGACATGCCACTGAAAATATCAAGACAGCAGGACTCCTCCAAGCACCAACAACCAGCTGCCTTAGGACCTGGTCTTACCTGCCAGCAGGCAAGAACCAACCCAGGATTCCTTCACTGCACAACCAGCCATACCATGACCTGACCCCAGCCACAAACAGCTGGAAACCTCTGCACTATGAAAAGCCTGCGAGCTGGCCCCATGTACCAGACTGCCACAGCAGTCAACCTCAACTACATCAAAAGGCCCCATGTAGTTCACACAAGGGATACCCCAAGATGATACAATTCTAGCAACCTGAGAGGAACGTACTTACTGAGTCACCAAGATAACTACTGTATTAGGCCACTTATCCAACATCAGGAAATACAATGGGCCTATCTAATACACAGAAATAGAAATAGATAATTAGGCAAAATGAGACGACAGAGGTTTCAACTGAAAGAATAAAATAAAAATCCCAGAAGAAAAACTAAATTGGAGACAAGCAATTTATCTGACAGAGTTCAAGATAATGCTCAAAAGGATGCTCAGTGAACTTGGGAGAAGAAAGAACACAGTGAATAGTTTACTAAAGATTTAGAAAATATAAAGAAGAACCAAACAAAGCTGAAGAATACAAAAGCTGAAATTAAAACTACACTAGAAGTAAATAAGATGGCAGAGAGAAAAGAATCAGCAAACTGGATGATAGAGTAGTGGAAATCACACAAGCTGAACAGAAAAAGGAAAAAAACAATCTTATAAAGTAAGGATAGTTTAAGAAATCTCAGGATTTTCCTTCATAGTCCAGTGGTCAGGATTCTGAGCTTCCACTTCAGGGGACATAGGTCTGATTCCTGGTCAAAGTACTAAGATCCTATATGCTGTAAGGTATGGTCAAAGAAACAAAAAAAAAAAAAAAGAAAGACTTTGGAAACAACATCAGGCACACGAAAATTCACATTATGGAAGTTCTAGGAAAAGAAGAGAAAAAAGGACACAGGACTTATTTGAAGAAATAATCACTGAAAACTTTCCTGTGCATGTGTGCTAAGTCTTATCAGTCATGTCTGACTCTGTGTGACCCTAAGGACTGTAGCCCGCCAGGCTCCTCTATCCGTGGATTCTCCAGGCAAGCATACTGGAGTGCATGGCCATGCCCTTCTCCAGCGGATCTCCCCAACCCAGGGATCAAACCCAAGTCTCTTACATTTCCTGCAGTGACAGGTGGGTTCTTTACCACTAGTGCCATCTGGGAAGCCCTGCTGCTGCTGCTGCTGCTGCTGCTAAGTTGCTTCAGTTGTGTCCAACTCTGTGCGACCCCACAGACAGCAGCCCACCGGGCTCCCCCGTCCCTGGGATTCTCCAGACAAGAACACTGGAGTGGGTTGCCATTTCCTTCTCCAATGCATTAAAGTGAAAAGTGAAAGTGAAGTCGCTCAGTCGTGTCCGACTCTTCGCGACCCCATGGACTGCAGCCTACCAGGCTCCTCCATCCATGGGATTTTCCAGGCAAGAGTACTGGAGTGGGGTGCCATTGCCTCCTCCGCTGGGAAGCCCTAACCTGCCTAAACTTCCCTAACCTGGGTGAAAACAAAAGACATCCAGGTCACAAAACTGATTATCCCAAAAACATCCACACTGAGACAAAATATAATGAAAAAGGCAAAACTGAAAGAAAAACAATCTTCCAGGCAATTAAAAAGGAAAAACAATCCGTTACCTACAAGGAAACTCCCAAAAGACTACTAGATCACTTTTTTTTTTTTTCACTAGATCACTTCTTAACAAAAGCTTTGCAGTTCAAAAGGGAGTGGTATGATATATTTTAAGTGATGAAAGGGAAAAAACCTACAGCCAAAAATACTCTATCCAGCAAGGCATTCAGATTTGATGACTAGTTCATTTTACGAATAAAAGCTAGAAGAATTCAGCACAAGCAAACTAGCTTTACAGTAAAATTTAAAAGTATTTAAGCAAAAAAAGAAACGATTTAAACTAGAAAAATGAAAATTACAAAATAAAAAATTTCACCAGTAAAGGCAAATATACGGTAAAGGTAACAGATCAACCACTTATAAAGCTAGTAGGAATGTTAAATGACAAAGGTAGTAAAATCATCTACATCAACAATAAGTAATCAAGAGAAATACAAAACAAAAAATGTAAAATATGACGTCAAAAACATTAAACAAGGGACTTCCCTGGTGGTCCAGTAGTTAAGACTCCACCTGTCAAAGGAGGGGACACAGGTTCAATCCCTGGTCCTTGAAGATCCCACAAGCCATGGAGCAACAAAGCCAGCACACCACAACTACTGCACCCAGGCACCACCATTACTGAAGCTCACGCACCTAGAGCCCGTGCTCTGCAAAATAAGAAGCTACCACAATGACAGGCCTGCACGCCATAATCTAGAGTAGCCCCCTCTTGCCACAACGAGAGAAAGCCTGCAAGCAGCAACGAAGACCCAGCACAGTCAAAAGGAAAAAAAAAAAAAAATGAGGGAAGAAGTAAAAATTCAGGGTTGTTAGAATGCATTTGAACTTAAAATCATCAACTTAAAATAAGCACACACATATAAAGGTGCTTTATATAAACTTTATAGTAGCCAAAAACCAAAAAATCTATAAAACATACATATACCAAAAAAGGGCTTCTCAGGTGGCTCAGTGGTAAAGAATCTGCCTGCCACTGCAGGAGACACAGGAGACACAGGTTCAATCCTTGGATCATGAAGATCCTGTAGAGATGCAAATGGCAATCCGCTCCATTTCTTTCCTGAAAAGTCCCATGGACAGAAGAGCCTGGTGGGCTACCGTACATAAGGTCACAAAGAGTTGAACATGACTGAGCATACACACACATACATATCAAAAAAACTGACACTAAGCACTAAGGACAGTCAACAACTCATAAGAGAGCAAAAGAAGAATACAACTACAAAAACCTCAAAACAATGAACAAAACTGCAATAAGTGCAAATTTATCAATAATTGCTTTCAAAGTAAATAGACTAAATACTTTAATTAAAGACAAAGAATAGCTGAATGGATGAAAAAAATAAGACCCATAAAAATGCTGTCCACAAGAGACTCACTTCAGGATGAAAGATACAAAAAGACTGAGAGAATGGAAAAGGTATTCGACACAAATGAAAACAAAAAGAAAGTTGGGGTAGCAATACTTACATCAGAGGAATCAGACTTTATAACAAAGACTGTAACAAGAGACAAAGAAGGAAATTACATAATGATAAAATGATCGATCAAAAAAGATATAGGGAATTCCTTGGTTCTCCAGTGGTTAGTATGTGGGGTTTTCACTGCTGAAGCCCAAGTTCAGTCCCTGGTAGGGGTCAAACAAGCTGCATGATACAGCCAAAAGAGACAAAAGAAAAAAATATAATAATTGTAAATATATATGCACCTAACATAGGAGCACATACATACATAACACAAATATTAACAAAGAAACTGACAGTAACATAATAATACTAGGGAACTTTAACACTCCACTTACACCAATGGATGGATCATCCAGACAGAAAATCAATAAGGAAACACTGGCCTTAAAACAATACATTATGCCACTACTGGGCATTTATCATGAGAAGACCATAATAGAAAAAGACACATGTAACCCAATGTTCATTGCAGCACTATTTACATTAGCCAAGACATGGAAGCAAGCTACATGTCCATTGACAGATGGATAAAAAAAGTTGTACTATATATATTCAATGGAATATTATTCAGTCATAAAAATGAATGCATCTGAGTCAGTTCTAATAAGGTGGATGAACCTCGAGCCCACTATACATACTAAAGTCAAAGAGAGAAAACCAAATCTTGTGTATTAATACATATATATATATGCATATACATATATAGAATCTAGAAGGATCGTACTGATGAACCTACCTGCATGGCAGCGATGGAGAAGCAGACGTGGAGAACAGACTTAAGGACACGGCAGGAAAAGGGAAAGGAGAGGGTGGGACGAATGGAGAAAGCAGCATGGAAACATACGCACTACCGTACGTAAGACAGCCAGCCAGTGGGGATCTGCTCTGACTCAGGGAGTTCAAGTCTGTGCTCCGCGACAACCTGGAGGGTGGGATGCAGTGGGAGGGGGAGGGAGGTTCAAGAGGACGGGGACATACGCACACCCATGGCTGAGTCACACTGATACACAGCAGGGAACACGACAGTATTCTGACGCAAATACACCTTGATTAAAAAATACTTTAAGTAACTCCCAAATAAGAAAAAACTATTCTGTCCATCAGTTCAGTTCAGTGGCCCAGTTGTGTGCAACTCGTTGTGACCCCATGCACTGCAGCACTGAGTAGGTGACGCCATCCAACCTTCTCAACCTCTGCTGTCCCTGTTATTCAAAAGCAGAATACACATTCTTCTCAAGTGCACAAGGAATATCTCAAGGACAGATCATAAGCTGGGTGACAAAGCAAGTCACTATAAATCTTCTTAAGACTGAAATCAGCTGTTGAGAACAAGAGAGTGGAGGAGTAGGTGAACGGTGGAGAACATCTCTCTCCACGGATACATCAGGAATACACCTTCAGACACAGAAGTGCATGCGGAACACCAGCTGAGAGCGGACAGGAGTACCTGACCAGCGGGAAAGAATATACACAGCCATGCAAAACTCGGTAGGATGAAGGAACGAGGGGGAAAAATAGGAGTGTTAACAGGACTGGACCTGCCCTCGGTGGATGGGGGAACTGAAGCAGGGGTCCAATCCCCACACTGGAGCAACTGTCTGAGTCAGAGGAGAAACATTTAAGTCTGAGAGTGAAGAAGCTGATCTGTGGCAGCCTAAATGGGATGAGAATCAGACAGTCCTTGCCGCAGCCATACATACCCTGGATACCGACACAGGTCCCAGGAAGGTGCAGCAGCTGGGAGCTGTAGTTTAGGGACTATGGAGCAATCCCAGGGCAAGGGTTGCAGAGAGACTGCAGAAAGAAGTATCAAGGGTATGTGAGGGAGGAGACTGTGGTGGGAAATGCCTGTGGAGGAAAGCTGGGCAGCCATGGAAGCAAGGCAGTACTGCTGAGTCATGCCTAAGGGGTGGAACCAGCCACAGCCTCTCTCTCCCCAGAGGCCAGCATTGGCAGCTGAACAATAGAGAGACTGGCCCATCAAACACCTGACGCGCTGAACTACAGGGCAGGAGCCCGCCCACAGTGCCCCTTTAAGTGCCCGACACGCCAGTCTACAGAGCAGGACTCCAGCCAGGGGGGCCGTCTATGCGCCTGATGCCCCGAACAGCAGAGAAGCACCCCAGGCAAGAGAGCCCTTTGAGTGCCTGACCGGGCGGAGCTACAAAGGAAGACTGGCCAAAGAGGCCTTCTGATTGCCAGCTACAAGAGGCTCAAAAAGAGACTCTGATAGGGCCGTAACTCCTGTGGCTGGGACAGTCCACTTTGCACTGCCAGGGTCCCCGCAAGCCAAGCAGCTGCACTATCTTCATGCTCAACTCTCACTGGGGCAGAGCTGCCACAGGCAAGAAAAATCTTGCGTCTACGCATGCAGGGTGGCTTCGGTCATTTCCAACTCTTTGCTACCTGGCAGACTGTGGCCTGCCAGGCTTCTCTGTCAAGGGGGTTGTCCAGGCAAGAACACTGGAGTGTACTGGGCAATACTGGTTGCCATACCCTTCTAGAGCACTATACTTCCTACTACCCTAGCCGTCAACCCCCCCTGAGTACCTGGTGCTACCAGAAACCCTGCAACCCAAGCAGCTGTACCACCTCCACACCTGGCCCTCACTGGGGCAGACCCAAGTCCTCCAGGGCAGCCTCAGGAGCAAACCCCAGTGGACGACCCACATGCAGAGGTGGAAATAAAACCACAATTGAAACCCAGTTCCATGTGGCTAAGGAAGAAGACCCAAAACCTTCCCACCAGCTGTACAAGCTGCAGATTAAATCCACACGATCAAGTAGGCAGACTCTGTGTCTATGGGATATATAAAAAAATAGTAAGAGCTCCCACAAAAGAAAACGCACTAGTTCTGATAACTGTGGACATTGGAGGCAAGAACACACAGGAGTAGGTCCAGATTAGAATCTGAGCTGTCCCCACAGCAGGTCCAGAGATCAGCAGTGTCGGAGGGCATCCTAGGGAGGTGAGGTAGACTGTGACTCCCAGCGAGGCAAAGGACTGTGACAGCAGTCACTCAAGAAAAACATTCATTATTCTTATGCTTTGACTTGTTCTATAGATTTCTTTTTGATTTTTGTTCTTTGTCCTTATACCCCTCTGTTGTAGTTGTCAGTGTTGTTGGCACTATGAAATCTAATTAAGCTTTTGAGCTTTTTTTTCTTCCTCAGTCACATTTTTTACTATTGTAATAAACCTAAATGTTGGGCTTTTGCAGTTTTGTGGAGTTTTCCTTTTTTTTTCTCTTTAATTTTTAATTTCTTAAACCTATTATTAATTTTTCTACATTTACTCCTTCGTTTGCTTTTCCTACTGTTCTTTTCTCCTTACAGTTAATCTTTAATGTATACAAATCTTCTTCATCTACCTCTATTTAACTATTCTTTCTTTCTTTTCTTTCCTCTCAACATATTTTTTAGTTTTGTTTCCACTACTTTATTCCCCACTTGGCACCTTGCTTTAGTTTTGTTTTCTGGTATGTGCTTTAGTTAGTCTTGCTCTTAACTGGTAAATATAATTTTTTATTTCCTTTGTTCGCCAGCTCAATCTACTGTGTACTTTATTTTAGTTGGACTGTCTTCACTTTGCTTATGGGTGTACATGTATATTCCATTATTTTAATTATTATTTGCCTGATTTTATAACAACCATTTGTCTGGGGTTCATCTTTGGTATCTCGTTTTTGGGTATTTGTTTTAATCTCACTTAATGCCCTAACAAACCACTTGTGGAATCTTTGTTCCTGACCAGAGATCAAGCCCTGAGACTTTGGAGTGGGAGTACTGACTCCAAGAGCCTAGACTACCAGAGAACTAATACTAGGGAGCATCAAATAGTGAGAACTCACACAAAGGAAGCCACTTGAATACAAGACTGGGCATCACCCAACCACCAGTAGCACCCTGTGCAGGATGCCTCATCTAAACAAGAAACCAAACAAAAATACAAATCCAATCATCAGCAGACAGGATTATCACCTCATTCAGCCTTGCCCATAAGAGGAAAAACAAACAAAAAAACTCAGCACAAATCTCACCCTATACAAAGCTTACACAAACCAGCGGACCAACCTTGAAAGTGAAAGTGAAGTCGCTCAGTTGTGTCTGACTCTTGCCCACCCCATGGGCTGTAGCCTACCCAGGCTTCTCAGTCCATGGGATTTTCCAGGCAAGAGTACTGGAGTGGGTTGCCATTTCCTTCTCCAGGGGATCTTCCTGACCCAGGGATCAAACCCAGGTCTCTCGCATCGTAGGCAGACGCTTCACACTCTGAGCCACCAGGGACCAACCTTAGTAGGGTAGAAACCAAAAGGAAGAAAGAATTCAACTTTGAAGCCTGGGAAAAGGTGACCTCAAACACAATAAGTTTAAAAAAAAAAAATGAAAAGGCAGAGAAATACTACACAAATGAAGGAACAAACTACAAACACAGAAGCCCAAATAAATGAAGAGGAAACAGGCAGACTACCTGCAAAAGAATTCAGAGTAATGATGGTAAAAATGATCAAAAACCATGAGAACAAAATGGAGAAAATGCAAGAATCAATTAACAAACACCTAGAAGAATTAAAGAATAAACATACAGAGACAACACAACTACTGAAATTAAAAAACTCTGGAAGGAATCTATAGCAGAATATCTGACGAAGAAGAATCAGTGAGCAGGAACATAAAATGGTGGAAATAACTTCTGAAGAGCAGAATAAAGTAAAAAGATTGAAAAGTACTAAGGACAGTCTCAGAGACCTCTGGGACCATATCAAACACACCAACATTCGAATTATAGGGGTCCCAGAAGAAGAGAAAAAGAAAGGGTATGAGAAAATTTTTGAAGAGTTGAAAATCTCCCCAACTTGGAAAACAAAATAGTCAATCAAGTCTGAGAGGCACAAACAGTGCCATATAGGATAAACCCAAGAAGAAACAGGCTGAGACACATACTAATCAAACTAAGACTAAACACACACACACACACACAAAAAGACTAAACACAAAGTAAGAATATTAAAAGCAGCGAGGGAAAAGCAACAAGTAACATACAAGGGAAACCCCATATGTTTAACAGCTGATCTTTCAGCACAAACTCTGCAGGCCAGAAGGGGGAATGGCAGGATGTATTTAAAGTATTGAAAGGGAAAAATCTACAACCAAGATTACTGTACCCGGCAAGGATCTCATTCAAAATTCATAGAGAAACAAAAAGCTTTTCAGACAAGCAACAGTTATGAGAATTCAGCACCACCAAAACAGCTTTAAAACAAATGTTAAAAGGACTTATATAATCAACAAACACACGGAAGATCTACAAAATCAACCCCAAACAATTAAGAAAATGACAATAGGAATATATGTATCAATAATTACTTTAAATGTAAATGGATTAAATGGTTCAACCAAAAGACACAGACTGGCTGAATGGATACAAAAACAAGACCCATATATATGCTGTCTACAAAAAAACCACTTCAGACCTAAACACACATATAGACTGAAAGTGAGAGGATACAAAAATATATTCCATGCAAATGGGAAGCAACAGAAAGCTGGAGTAGCAATCCTCATATCAGACATTATAGACCTTAAAATAAAGAAGATAACAAGAGATAAGGAAGGACACTACATAATGATCAAGGGATCAATCCAAGAGGAAGACACAACAATTGTAAACATCTGTGCACCCAACATAGAAGCACTTCAATACATAAGACAAACACTAACAGACACAAAAGGAGAAACTGACAGGAACGCAATAATAGTAGGAGACGTTAACACACCAGTCACACCAATGGACACAGCATCAAAACAGAAAATTAATAAGGAAACACAAGTCTTAAACGATACATTAAATGAGATGGATCTCATTGATATCTTGAAGACATTCCATCCAAATGCAAAGGAATACACCTTCTTCTCAAGTGCATATGGAACATTCTCCAGGACAGACCACATCTTGGGTCACAAATCAAACCTCAGTAAATATAAGAAAATTGAAATCGTATCAAGCATCTCCGACCACAATGCTATGAGACTAGGTATCAATTACAAGAAAAAAGCTGTAACAAACACAAAGATATGGAGATTAAACAATACATTTCTAAATAACCAACAGGTTACTGAAGAAATCAAAAGGGAAATCAAAAAATTTCTAGAAACAAATGACAATGAAAACATGACAATTCAAAACCTATGGGATGCAGCAAAAGCAGTTCTAAGAGGGAAGTTTATAGCAATACAATCCTACCTCAAGAAACAAGAAAAACATTGAATAGATAACCTAACTTTACACCTAAAACAACTGGAAAAAGGACAACCCCCCCCCCCCCCACCAAAATTAGCAGAAGGAAAGAAATCATAAAGATCCGAGCAGAAACAAATGGAAAGAAATGAAAGAAACAATAGTAAAGATCAGTAAAACTAAAAGCTGGTTCTTTGAGAAGATAAACAAAATTGACAAACCTTAGGCCAGACTCATCAAGAAAAAAAGAGAAGAATCAAATCAACAAAATTAGAAATTAAAAAGGAGAGGTTACAACAGACAAGAGAGAAATACAAAGGACTATAAGAGACTAACTATATGGCAATAAAATGCATAATCTGGAAGAAACAGACAGAGTCTTAGAAAAGTTCAATCTTCCAAGACTGAACCAGGAAGATATAGAAATCATGAACAATTCAATTACAAGCACTGAAATTGAAGCTGTGATCAAAAATCTCCCAAAAAACAAAAGCCCAGGACCAGATGGCTTCACAGGAGAATTCTACCAAAGATTTAGAGAAGAACTAATGCCTATCCTTTTAAAACTCTTTCAAAAAACTTCAGAGGAAGGAACACTTCCAAACTCATTCTACAAGGCCACCATCACCCTGATACCAAAACCAGACAAAGACAATACAAAAAAAGAAAATGACAGGCCAATATCACTGATGAACACAGATGCAAAAATTCTCAACAAAATTTTAGCAAACAGAATTCAGCAACACATCAAAAAGTTCATACACCATGGTCAAGTTGGGTTTATTCCAGGAATGCAAGGGTTCTTCAATGTATGCAAATCAATCAATGTAACACACCATATTAAATTCAAAGATAAAAACCATATGATAATCTCAACAGATGCAGAAAAAGCCTTTGACAAAACTCAGCATCCATTTATGATTAAAACACTTCAAAAAATGGGCATAGAAGGAACCTACCTCAACATAGTAAAGGCCATATATGATAAACCTACAGCAAACATTTTTCTCAATGGGGAAAACTGAAAGCATTCCCCCTAAGATCAGGAACAAGACAACGGTGTCCACTTTCACCACTATTATTCAACATAGTTCTGGAATTCCTAGCTATAGCAATCACAGAAGAAATAGAAACAAAAGGAATCCAGATTGGAAAAGAAGTAAAGCTCTCACTGTTTGCAGATGACATAATACTGTACATAGAAAACCCTAAAGATAGAGTCAGAAAAATTACTCAATTTTGCAAAGTTGCAGGATACAAAATCAATACACAGAAATCACTTGCATTTCTACACACTAACAATGAAAAATCAGAAAGAGAAATTAAGGAATCAATCCCATTCATCACTGCAACAAAAAGAATTAAATATCAAGGAATAACCTTAGCTAAGGAGACAAAAGAGCTGTACACAGAAAATTATAAGATACTGATGAAAGAAATCAAAGATGACACAAACAGATACAGAGAGATTCCATATTCCTGGGTAGGAAGAACCAATATTGTGAAAATGACAATACTACAAAACGCAATCTCCAGATTCAATGTGATCCCTACCAAATTACCAAAGACATTTTCACAGAACTAGAACAAATAATTTCACAATTCATATGGAAACACAAAACACTCCTAATAGTCAATGCAGTCTTGAGAAAGAAGAATGGAGCTGGAGGAATCAATCTTCCTGACTTCAGATTATACTTCAAAGCTACAGTCATCAATACAGTATGGTACTGGCACAAACACAGAAATATAAGACCAACGGAACAAAATAGAAAGCCCAGAAATAAACCCATGCCCCTATGGGTACCTTATTTTTGACAAAGGAGGCAAGAACATACAATGGGGCAAACACAGCCTCTTCAATAAATGGGAAAACTAGACAGCTACATGTTAAAGAATGAAATTAGAAAACTTCCTAACACCATACACAAAGATAAACTCAAAATGGATTAAAGACCTAAATGTAAGACCAGAAACTATAAAACTCTTAGAGAAAAACACAGCCAGAACACTCGATGACATAAATCAAAGCAAAATCCTCTATGACCCACCTCCAAGAGTAACAGAAATAAAAACAAAAGTAAACAAGTGGGACCTCATCAAACTTAAAAACTTTTGCACAGCAAAGGAACCTATAAGCAAGGTGAACAGACAACCCTCAGAATATGGAGAAAATAATAGCAAATGAAACAACTGACAAAGGATTAATTGCCAAAATATACAAGCAGCTCATACAACTCAATACCAGAAAACCAACCAACCCAATCAAAAAGAAGGAAAAAAGGCATTTCTCCAAAGAAGACATACAGATGTCTAACAAACACATGAAAAGAAGCTCAACATTGCTCATTATTAGAGAAATGCATATCAAAACTACAATGAGATATCACCTCACACTGGTCAGAATGGCCATCATCAAAAAGTCTACAAACAATAAATGCTGGAGAGGGTGTGGAGAAAAGAGTAGGCTCTTGCACTGTAGGTGGGAATGTAAATTGATAGAGCCACTATGGAAAATGGTACGGAGATTCCTTAAAAACACTAGGAATAAAAGCAGCATATGACCCAGCAATCCCCCTCAGAGGCATATATCCTGAGGAAACCAAAACTGAAAAAGACATGTATCCCATGAACATGTATCCCATTGTTCACTGCAGCCCTATTTACAATAGCTAGAACATGGAAGAAACCTAGATGTACACTGACAGATGAATGGATAAAGAAGTGGTGGTATATGCACACAATGGAATATTACTCAGCCATAAAAGGAAATGAATTTGAGTCAGTTCTAATGAGGTAGATAATCCTAGAACTTATACAGAGTGAAGTAAGTCAGAAAGAGAAAGATAAATATAGCATTCTAATGCATATATATGAAAACTAGAAAAATAGTACTGAAGAATTTGCTTACAAGGCAGCAATGGAGAAAGACATAGAGAATAGACTTGTGGACATGGGGTCAGGGGAGGGGAGGGTGAGATGTATGGAAAGAGTAACATGGAAACTTACCTTACTGTATGTAAAATAGACAGCCAATGGAAATGTGCTATATGGCTAAGGAAACTCAAACAGGGGCTCTGTATCAATCTAGAGGGGTAGGATGGGAAGGGAGGTGGGAGGGAGGTTCAAAAGGCAGGGGTATATGTATACCTATGGCTGATTCATGTTGAGGTTTGACAGAAAACAACAAAATTCTGTGAAGCAATTATCCTTCAATAAAAAAATAAATTAAAAAAAGACTGAAGTCATATCAAACATCTTTTCTGCACACAGTGCTATGAGACTAGAAATCAACTATAAAGAGAAAAACCCCAGACACCACATATACGTGGAAGCTAAACATGCTACTAACCAACCAACGGAATCACTGATGAAATCAAAGAGAAAATAAAAAAATACCTGAAGACAAATGAAAAAGGAAACACAACGATCAGAAATTTATAGGACTCAACACAAGTAGTTCTAAGAGGTAAGTTTATAATGATACAAGCCTAACTCAGGATACAAGAAAAACTCCACACAGCCTAACTTTACACCTAAAAGATACTAAAGAAAAGAACAAACAAAACCCACAGTTAGCAGAAAGAGCAAATAAATAATAAAATTAATGAAATAAAGACTAAAAAACGAATAGAAAAGATTGATGAAACTAAGAGCTGGTTTGTTGAAAAGACAGACCAAACTGACACACCTTTAGCTACATGCACCAAGAAAAAAAAGAGACACTACAAATGAATAAAATCAGAAATGAAAAAGGAGAATACAAAGGATCATAAGAGTTTACTCTGAAAAACTATACAGGAATAAAATGGACAATCTAAAAGAAACAGAAAAATTCCTAGAAATGTACAATTTCCCAAGATTGAATCAGGAAGAAAAACAAAACTTGAACAGACCAATTATCAGTAATGAAATTGAGTCAACAACCAGAAAACTAAGAATTATCAAATGTCTAGGATCAGACAAAAAACAACACCCAGCTGTAGATGTGACTGGTGATAGAAGCAACGTCCAATGCTGTAAAGAGCAATATTGCATAGGAACCTGGAATGTTAGGTCCATGAATCAAGGTAAATTGGAAGTGGTCACACAGGAGATGACGAGAGTGAATGTTGACATTCTAGGAATCAGCGAACTAAAATGGACTGGAATGGGTGAATTTAACTCAGGTGACCATTATATCTACTACTGTGGGCAGGAATCCCTTAGAAGAAATGGAATAGCCATCACAGTCAACAAAAGAAATATAGTACTCGGATGCAATCTCAAAAATGACAGAATGATCTCTGTTCGTTTCCAAGGCAAACCATTCAATATCACGGTAATCCAAGTCTATGCCCCGACAAGTAACGCTGAAGAAGCTGAACGGTTCTATGAAGACTTACAAGACCTTTTAGAACTAACACCCAAAAAAGATGTCCTTTTCATTATAGGGGACTAGAATGCAAAAGTAGGAAGTCAAGAAATACCTGGAATAACAGACAAATTTGGCCTTGGAGTACAGAATGAAGGAGGGCAAAGGCTAATAGAGTTTTGTCAAGAGAACGCACTGGTCATAGCAAACGCCCTCTTCCAACAACACAAAAGAAGCCTCTACACATGGACATCAACCAGATGGTCAACACCGAAATCAGACTGATTATATTCTTTGCAGCCAAAGATGGAAAAGCTCTATACAGTCAGCAAAAACAAGACCAGGAGTTGAGTGTGGCTCATCATGAACTCCTTATTGCAAAATACAGACTTAAACTGAAGAAAGTGGGGGAAAACACTAGACCATTCAGGTATGACGTAAATCAAATCCCTTATGATTATACAGTGGAAGTGAGAAATAGATTTAAGGGACTAGATCTGACAGACAGAGTGCCTGATGAACTATGGACGGAGGTTCATGACACTGGACAGGAGACAGGGAGCAAGGCCATCCCCAAAAAACAGAAACGCAAAAAGGAAAATGGCTGTCTGAGAAGGCCTTACAAATAGCTGTGAAAAGAAGAGAAGCAAAAAGCAAAGGAAAAAAAGGAAAGATATACCCATTTGAATGCAGAGTTCCAAAGAACAGCAAGGAGACACAAGAAAGCCATCCTCAGTGATCAGTGCAAAGGAATCAAGGAAAACAATAGAATAAGAAAGACTAGATATCTCTTCAAGAAAATTAGAGATACCAAGGGAACATTTCATGCAAAGATAGGTACAACAAAGGACAGAAATGGTATGGACCAAACAGAAGCAGAAGATATTAAGAAGAGGTGACAAGAATACATAAAAGAATTATACAAAAAAAGATCTTCATGACCCAGATAATCACGAAGGTGTGATCACTCACCTACAGCCAGACATCCTGGAATGTGAAGTCAAGTGGGCCTTAGGAGTATCACTACAAACAAAGCTAGGGGAGGTGATGGAATTCCAACTGAGCTATTTCAAATCCTAAAAGATGATGATGTGAAAGTGCTGCACTCAATATGTGAGCAAATTTGGAAAACTCAGCAGTGGCCACAGGACTAGAAAACGCCAGTTTTCATTCCAATCCCAAATAAAGGCAATGCCAAAGAATGCTCAAACTACCACACAACTGCACTCATCTCACACGCTAGTAAGTAATGCTCAAAATTCTCCAAGCCAGGCTTCAGCAATACATGAACCGTGAACTTCCAGATGTTCCAGCTGATTTTAGAAAAGGCAGAGGAACCAGAGATCAAATTGCCAACATCTGCTGGATCATCAAAAAAGCAACAGAGTTCCAGAAAAACATCTCTTTCTGCTTTATTGACTATGCCAAAGCCTTTGGCTGTGTGGATCACAGTAAACTGTGGAAAATTCTGAAAGAGATGGGAATACCAGACCACCTGACCTGCCTCCTGAGAAACCTGTATGCAGGTCAGGAAGCAACAGTTAGAAATGGACATGGAACAACAGACTGGTTCCAAATAGGAAAAGGAGTATATCAAGGCTGTATATTGTCACCCTGCTTATTTAACTTATATGCAGAGTACATCATGAGAAATGCTGGGCTGGAGGAAGCACAAGCGGGAATCAAGATTGCTGGGAGAAGTATCAATAACCTCAGATATGCAGATGACACCACCCTTATGGCAGACAGTGAAGAGGAACTAAAAAGCCTCTTGATGAAAGTGAAAGAGGAGAGCACAAAAGTTGGCTTAAAGCTCAACATTCAGAAAACTAAGATCATGGCATCCAGTCCCATCACTTCACAGTAAATAGATGGGGAAACTGTGGGAAGAGTGGCTGACTTTATCTTTTGGGGCTCCAAAATCACTGCAGATGGTGACTGCAGCCATGAAATTAAAAGATGCTTACTCCTTGGGAGAAAACTTATGACCAACCTACACAGCATATTAAAAAGCAGAGACATTACTTTGTCAACAAAGGTCCATCTAGTTAAGGCTATGGTTTTTCCAGCAGTCATGTATGGATGTGAGAGTTGGACTATAAAGAAAGTTGAGTGCAGAAGAATTGATGCTTTTGAACTGTGGTGTTGGAGACTGTTGAGAGTCCCTTGGACTGCAAGGAGATCCAGTCAGTCCATCCTAAAGGAAATCAATCCTGGGTGTTCATTGGAAGGACTGATGTTGAAGCTGAAACTCCAGTACTTTGGCCACCTGATGCGAAGAGCTGACTCTTCTGAAAAGACCCTGATGTTGGGAAAGATTGAAGGCAGGAGAAGGGGACGACAGAGGATGAGATGGTGAGATGGCATCACCTACTCAATGGACATGAGTTTGGGTAAATTCCAGGAGTCAATGATGAGGTGGGCGTACTGTGGTTCACGGGGTCGCAAAGAGTTGGACATGACTGAGCGACTAAACTGAACTGAGGATCAGATAGGTAATTTCCACCATTTAAAAAAGAGCTAATAACCATTCTCAAACTATTCAAAAAAACTAAAGAAGAGGAACTTCTGAACTCATTCTATGAAGCCAGCGGCATCTTCATCCCAAAACCTAATAAAGACAATACAAAAATAAAAAAGGAAATTATAGGCCCATATGACTGATGAGCACAAAAGCAAAAAATCCTCAACAAAATATTAGCACATCAAACTCAACAACATAATATAAGGATCATATACCATATTCAAGTTGCGTTTATACCAGGAATGCAAGCATGATTCAGTATCTGCAAATCAATCAATGTGAGAGGCCAAGCCACGTGTCCCAAGTTGACCAGCTCATGCCACCTAAGGCTGAAGAAGGCTCTAGGCTTGCCCATAGCAAGAGTGCCACACCATTCATTCATTTATTGAGTACCTTCTGAGTGTTGACAATACCAGGAATCAAACCCTACTCTTTTTCCCAGCCCCTGTTCACAGCCCTGGATAGGAAAGAGGGCAAGGCCCTGGTGGAGATTGGGGATATACCATATTAACCAATTTAAGAATAAAAATCGTGTCATCATGTGGTCATCTCCACAGATGCAGAAAAAGACTGTCAGTTAATTTAATAATCACTTATTATTTTTTAAAAAAAAGGGTATAAAGAGAACACACCTCAATGTAATAAAAGCCCACTTCACTGACAAGTCCACAGCTAACATCATACTCAGTAGAGGAAACCTAAAAGCATTTCCCCTAAAGTCAAGAATGAGACAAGGATGCTCACTCTTGACATTTTTATTCAACATAGGACTGAACATACTAAACAAAGCAATGAGAGAAGAAAAATAAAAGGAATCTAAATTAAAAAGAAAGAAGTAAAACCATCACCATTTGCTAATGACATATACTATACAAAAAAAAGTTTTAAAAGATGCCATCAAAAAACTGTCAGAATAAATGAATTCAATAAAGTAACAGGACTCAAAATTAATATACAGAAACCCATTGTTCCTATATACTCAACAAACTATCTAAGAAACTTAGTTTCTTAGAGAAAGAAACTAAGAAGACAATCTCATTTACAATTGCATCAAAAAGAATAAAACACTTAGGAATATATCTAACTAAGGAGGTAAAAGACTCAAAAACACTATAAAACACTGACAAAAGAAATTGAAGATGACACAATTGGAATTATACTGATTTTGTGAACTGGAAGAATTAATATCATTAAAATGTTTATACTACCCAAGGCAAGTTACAGATTTCATCCAATGACTATCAAAACACAAATGGCGTTTTTCACAGAACAAATAATTTCAAAATTTGTATGGAAACACAAAACATCCCAAATAATCAAAACAATCTTTATTAAGAAGCTAAAAGTATCACACTCTTGATTTCAAACTATACTACAAGCTAATGCAATAATTGTACTGGCATAAAAACAGATACAGACAATGGAACAAAACAGAAAACCCAGAAATGAATGCACACATAGGTAGTCTATCAATCTATGACAAAGGAGGCAAGTATATACAATGAGGGTAAAACCCTCTTCAATAAGTGGTGTGGTAAACTGTTATATTTGAATGGATAACCAACAAAAACCTATTGAATAGCACATGAAGTCTGTTCAGTGTTAAGGGCCAGTCTGGAGGGAAGGGGCTTTGGGGAAGAATGGATCCATGTTTCTGCATGGCTGAGTCCCTTCAGTGTTCACCTGAAACTATCACAACATTGTTGATTGGCTACACCCCAAACAAAATGTCTTTGGTATTAAAAAATACTAAAAACTTTTTTTTAAAGGCCAAGACAAAAAAATGGAGTAGTAAAATTGGACAGCTACATGCAAGAGCATCAAACTGAATGAACTTTCTCACATCATATGCAAAAATTCAAAATGAATTAAAGATTTACATGTCAGACTTGAAACCATAAAACTTCTAGAAGAAAACATAGGCAGTAAGCTCTTTGACATCAGTCTTAGTAGTTTTCTTATATGCTTCCTCAGCAAGAGAAACAAAAGCAAAAATAAACAGGGTTTCATCAAACTAAAAAGTTTCTGCACAATTAAGAAAACTATAAGAGGCCACCAATTGAATGTGAGAAGATTTTTGCAAACAATATATTTTATAAAGGGTTAATATCCAAAATATACCAACAACTCATACAACATAATATCAAGATAAAACCCAATTACAAAATAAGAAGACCTAAATACACAGTTTCTTTTTTTCTTTTTAATAGACCCTTTTCCCAAAGAAGACATATAGATGACCAACTCACACATGAAAAGTTGCTCAACATCACTAAACATCAGAGAAATGCAAGTCAAAATCACAATGAGGTATCATCTCACACCTGTCAGAATGGCTATTATTAAAAAGATAACAAATAAGTGTGTGAGAGGATGTGAAAGAGAGGAAGCCACACTGTTGGTGGGAATGCAAACTGGCACAGTCACTATGGAAAGTGATGTGCAGGTTTCTCAAAAAACTGAAAAGAGGACTACCTTACTACCCAGTGATTTCACTTCTGGGTATCTTCCAGAAGAAAAAAAAAAAAAAACAGTAACTAAAACAATTATATGCTCCCCTGTTTTCTTTGCTGCATTATTTATACTAGTCAAGATGTGGAAGTAACCTAACAGACCATCAACACATATTTTGATGTGGACTACTTCTAGTACTTTGGCCACCTCATGTGAAGAGTTGACTCATTGGAAAATACCCTGATGCTGGGAAGGATTAGGGGCAGGAGGAGAAGGAAACGACAGAAGATGAGATGGCTGGATGGCATCACTGACTCAATGGACATGAGTTTGAGTAAACTCTGGGAGTTGGTGATGGACAGGAAGGCCTGGAGTGCTGCGATTCATGGGGTCGCAAAGAGTCGGACACGACTGAGCAACCGAACTGAACTGAACTTCTTGTTTAGTCACTAAGTTCTGTCCAACTCTCTGCAACCCCATGGACTGCCACATGCCAGGCTCCTCTGTCCTCCACTCTCCCCTGATGTTTGCTCAAATTCATATCCAACGAGTCAGTGATGCTATGCAACAATAACATCCTCTGCCTCCCCCTTCTCCTTTTGCCCTCATCTTTCCCAGCATCAAGATCTTTTCCAATGAGTCAGCTCTTTGCATCCTGTGGCCAAAGTATTTGACCCTCAGCTTCAGCATCAGTCCTTCCAATGAATATTCAGAGTTTCTTTCTTTTAGGATTGACTGGTTTGATCTCCCTGCTGTCCAAGTGACTCTCAAGAGTCTTCTCCAGCACCACAGCTCCAAAGCATCAAATCTTCACCACTTAGCCTTCTCTTCATGGTCCTACTCTCATATCCATACGTGACTACCAGAAAAACCACAGTTTTAACTATACAGACCTGTGTCAACAAAGTGATGTCCCTGCTTTTGAATACACTGTCTAGGTATATCACAGCTTTTCTTCCAAGGGATGTCTTTTAATTTCATGGTTGCAATCACTGTCCACAGTGACTTTTGGAAGCCAACTCTGTCACTGTTTCCATTTTTACCCATCTATTTGCCATGAAGTGATGGGACTGGATGCCACGATCTTAAGTTTTTTGACTGTCGAGTTTTAAGACAGCTTTTTCACTCTCCTCTTTCACTGTCATCAAGAAGCTCTTTACTTCCCCCTTGCTTTCTGCCATTAGAGTGCTATCATCTGTATATCTGAGGTTACTGATATTTCTCCCAGAAATCTTGATTTCAGCTTGTGATTCATCCAGCCCAACATTCCGCATGATGTATTCTGCATATAAGTTAAACAAGCAAGGTGACAATATACAGCCTTGATGTACTCTTCCCAATCTGGAACCAGTTTGCTGTTCCATGTCTGGTTCTAACTGTTGCTTCCTGACCTGTATACAGGTTTCTCAGAAGACAAGTAAGGTAATCTGACATTTCCATCTCTAAGAATTTTCCAGTTTGTTGTGATTCAAACAGTCAAGGGCTGTTTTCATTTCACTTCAGCAAAGAAGCAGAAGTAGATGTTTTTCTAGAATTCTCTTGCTTTCTCTATGATCCAACAAATGTTGGCAATTTGATCTCTGGTTCCTCTGCCTCTTTGAATCCCAGCTTGTACATCTGGAAGTTCTCAGTTCACATATCATTGAAGCGTAGCTCGAAGGATTTTAAGCATTAACTTGCTAGCATGGGAAATGAGAGCTAGTACAGTATTTTGAACATTCTTTAGTATTGCCATTCTTTTGGACTGGAATGAAAACTGACCTTTTCCAGTCCTTTGGCCACTGCTGAGTTTTCCAAAGTTGCTGACATATTGAGTGCATCATCTTTCAGGATCTGAAATAGCTCAGCTGGAATTCCATCACCTCCACTAGCTTTGTTCTTAGTTATGCTTCCTAAGGCCCACTTGACTTCACGCTCCAGAATGTCTGGCCCTAGGTGAGTAACCACACCATTGTGGTTATCCTGGTCATTAGGACTTTTTTTTGTATAGTTCTTCTGTGTATTCTTGCCACCTCTTCTTAATCTCTTCTGCTTCTCTTAGGTCCTCGCTGTTTCTGTTCTTTATTGTGCCCATCTTGCCATGAAATGTTCCTTTGTTATCTCCAATTTTCCTGAAGAGATCTCTAGTGTTTCCCATTCTATTGTTTTCCTCTAATTCTTTGCATTGTTACTTAAGAAGGCTTTCTTATATCTCGTCATTACTCCTTGGAACTCTGCATTCAGTTATGTATATCTTTGCCTTTCTCCTTTGCCTTTTGCTTCGCTTCTTTTCTCAGTTCCTTTTAAGGCCTCCTCAGACAATCATTTTGCCTTTTTGTATTCCTTTTTCTTGGGGATGGTTTTGGTCACCACCTCCTATACATTGTTACGAACCTCTTTAGCTCTTCAGGTACTGCCTACCAGATCTAATCCCTTGAATCTATTTGTCACTTCCACTGTATAATTGTAACGGATTTGATCTAGGTCATATCAAAAGGCCTAGTGGTTTTCGCTACTTTCTTCAATTTAAGCCTGAGTTTTGCAATAAGGAGCTCAAGATCTGAGCCACAGTCAGCCCCCGGTCTTGTCTTTGCTGACTGTACAAAGCTTCTTCATCTTTGACTGCATAGAATATAATCAATCTGATCTTGGTATTGACCATCCAGTGATGTCCATGTGTAGAGTTGTCTCTTGTGTTGTTGGAAAAGGCTGTTTGCTATGACCAGAGTGTTCTCTGGTGTTCTCTCAACTGCCTTGCTTCATTTTGTACTCCAAGGCCAAACCTGCCTGTTACTCCAGGTATCTCTTGACTTCCTACTTTTCCATTCCAGTCTTCTGTGATGAAAAAGACATCTTTTCTGGTGTTGGTTCTAGAAGGTATTGTAGGTCTTTATAGAATCATTCAACTTTAGCTTCTTCAGCATTAGTAGTTGGGGCACAGACTTGAATTACTGTGACGCTGAATGGTTTGTCTTGGAAACAAACAGAGATCGTTCTGTAGTTTTTGAGATTGCACCCCAAGTATTGCACTTCAGACTCTTTTGCTGATTATGGCTACTTCATTTCTTCTAAGGGATTCTTGCCCACAGTAGTAGATATAATGGTCATCTGAATTAAATTCACCCATTCCTGTCCATTTTAGTCACTGATTCCTAAAATGTGTACTCTTCCCATCTCCTGTATGACCACATCCAAGTTACCTTGATTCATGGACCTAATATTCCAGGTTCTATGCAATATTGTTCTTTACAGCATCAGACTACTTTCACCACCAGACATATCGACAACTGAGCGACATTTCCATTTTGGCCCAGCCTTAGTAATATATTGGACACCTACCAGGGCTTCCCTCTTGGCTCAGCCAGTAAACAACCTGCCTACAACGCAGGAGACCTGGGTTTAATCCATGGATCCAGAAGACCCCTGGAGAAGGGAATGGCAACTAACTCCAGCATTCTTGCCTGGAGAATCTCATGGACAGAGGTGCCTGGCAGGCTATAGTCCATGGGATTGCAAAGAGTCAGACATGACTGAGCGACTGACACCTTCACCTTCACCAACCTGGGGGTCTCTCTTCCAGTGTCATACCTTTTTGCCTTTTCATACTGTTCAAGGGGTTCTTAAGGCAAGAATACTGAAGCGTTCTGCCATTCCCCTCTCCAGTGGACCTTGTTTTGTCATACTTCAATTTAAAATATTAGGTCAGTGCAAAAGTAATCGAGGTTTTGAATCATGGAATTTTGCTGTTTGACACTGAAATACATTTTTAAATAAATGTGATTATGTTACACATTACTTAATGCACATTTCTCGATTTGTTGTTTTGCTAATGGCATTACTTGCTGTTTATTTTATATTTATTTTAGACTAGACAAATGACATTAGACAAAAAGCAAATTTGAGTGTTTTGTTTTTTTTTTTACTCAAGTTCAAAATGGGTCATAAAGCAGTGGAAACAACTCACAATGTCAACAATGCACTTCGCCCAGGAACTGCTAACAAAAATATACATGCACTGCACTACAGTGCAGTGGTGGTTCAAGAAATTTTGCAAAGGAGATGAGAGCCTTGAAAATGAGAAGCACAGTGGTTGGCCACTAGAAGCTGACAATGACCAACTGAGTGGATTATCAAAGCTGATCCTCTGACAACTTCACAAGAAATTGCTGAAGAACTCAACGCCAATCCTTCTAAGTGGTGAACCACTTGCATTTGAAGCAAATTGGAAAGGTAAAAAAACTCCATACGTGGGTGCCTCCTGAGCTGACCACAACTCAAAAGTTCATCATTTTGAAGTGTCATCTTCTCTTATTCTGTGCAAGAATGAACCATTTCTTGATCAGACTGCGACATGAGGTGAAAAGTGGATTTTATGCAACAACCAGCGATGGTTGGACCAAAAAGCTCCAAAGCACTTCTAAAACCCAAACCTATACCAAAAAGGCCAGGGTCACTGTTTGATGGTCTGCTGCCAGTCTGATCGACTACAGCTGTCTGAATCCTGACGAAACCATCACATCTGAGAAGGATACTCAGCAGCAGATCGATGAGATGCGCCAAAAACTGCACCACCTACAGCCAACATTGATTAACAGAAAGGACTCAATTCTTCTCTACTCCAACGTCCAACCAAACCTCGCACAACCAATGCTTTAAAAGTTAATGAATTGGGCTTCCACGTTTTGCCTCATATGCCATTTTCACCTGACCTCTTGCCAACCAAATAGCACTTCTTCAAGCATCCCAACTTTTTGCAGGGAAAATGCTTCCACAACCAACAGGATGCAGAAAATGCTTTCCAAGAGTCAGATTTTTATGCTACAGGATTAAACAAACTTATCTCTCATTGGCAAAAATGTGTTGATTGTAATGCTTCCTATATTTATTAATAAAGATGTGCTGAGACTTTGGACCGAAACAATAATTACATTTGCCCTAAAACTTCAATCTTTAAAAAGTAGAAAAAAATATAAAGATAGTAAAAGGAAAAGCATATGAAGATATGTTCAACTCAGCCTTTAGGGAAATTATGACTTTAAACCACGATTTATTACTACATACTTATTAGAATTACTAAATAAAAAACAACAGCAACACCAAAAGCTGGTGATGATGTAGAGGAAATAGATTACTCATACATGGGTGATGGGAACATAAAATGGTTCAGCCACACTGGAAAAAAATAGGGCCATTTCTTACAGAAATAAACAATGTCCTTATCATATAGTGCAACAACTACAATTCTTGGACATTTATCCCAGAAATGAAAATTTATGTTCATACAAAAAACTTTATATGGATATTCTTAACAGCTCTCTAATAGTCAAAACCTGGAAACAATATACAAAGATCAGTCAACAAATGAATGATTAGATAGTCGTACATCCATTATCACAAAACAACAATCGACAACAGAAAGAAATAAACTATTGATACACACAACTTGGATGGATCTTAATGGAATTATGTGCAGAATGAAAACTCAATCTCAAAAGTTTACATGCTGTTATTTACAACATTTGTTACTGTTTAGTCACCAAGTCAGGTCTGATTCTTTGCAACCCCATGAACTGTAGCCTGCCAGGCTCCTCTGTCCATGAGATTTCCCAGGTGAGAATACTGGAGTGGGTCACTATTTCCTTCTCCACAGGATCTTCCCAAATCCAGGAATTGAACCTATGTCTCCTGTATTGACAGGCAGATTCTTTACCACTGAGCCACCAGGGAAGTCCCCAATTTATAATATTACATAACAACATGTTATTTATATAACATTCTTGAAATGACAAAATTATAGAAATAGAGATTAGTAGTTACCAGGGGTTAGCAGTCAGGAGAAAAGGATGTAGTTGTGATTAAAAATGGTATCACAAAGAATTATTGTGATAGAACTGTTTCATGTCTTAAATATGCTGGTAACCACTTTAATCTATTAACATTAATTGACAATTTATTAAAATTAATTAAAACCAATGTTAAAATTGCATGGAACAAAATACACAAACACACACATAAAACTGGGGAAATGGGAATAAGATTTCTCGATCTATGTCAATTTCAAGATTGTGACACATTAATATACCAATAGTTGTACAAGATATTACCATTGGGGAATTGACTGAAGAGTATATGGGATCTCTTTGTATTATTTCTAACAACTGCATATGCATCTACAGTTATCTCAAAATTAGAAGTACAAAACAAAACAAAACCTTCCCACAAAGAAAACTCCAAGCTCAGATGGTTTCAATGATGAAATCTATCAAACATTTAAGGAAAAAGTAACTTCAAGTCTACACAAACTCTTCAGAAAAAAAGAACACTTCCAACTCATTTATGAGGCCAGCATTATCCAGACACCCAAAACAGACAAAAATATAACAAGAAAACTGTAGGCTAATAGCCTTAATGAACAAAAACAGCAAATTCTTACCAAAAGTGAAACCAGCAATACATAAAGATTTATAGCCATAGCCCACAAATTGAATGTTGTGTCAATTCAAAAATCAATGTTTATGTATTAATATAATCTATGAAAAAGAAATCATATAATCAACTCAATAGAATAAATCTTGACAAAATTCAACAGCTAGTCATGATAAACACTCTCAGCAATTTAAGAGCAGAAAGGGATCTCTTCAATGGATACCTACAAAAACCTACAGTCAACAACATTTGTAATAAAGACTGAATTCTTGCTAGGACAAGGAATAAAGCAATGATCTCCACTCTTACTACTTCAAGATTCTACTGGAGTCCTAAGTACAATTAAGCAATAAAACTGGAAAAAGGAAGAAAAAAATAACAGAGGTAAAAAAGAGGAAATCTTTTTTTTTTTTTTTTTGACCACACCACATGGCTTGTGGGAGCTCAGTTCCCTAAACTTGGATTGAACCCAAGCCCTCAGCAGTGAGAGCATGGAGTTCTAACCACTGTACTGCCAGAGAATTCCCAGGAAGAAATCTCAATACACAATGACATAATCATCTACAAAAAATCCAGGCACATGGCTCATGTGGGAAAGAATCCACAGGCCAATGCAGGAGACATGGTTCAGTCCCTGATCCAGGAAGATCCTGCATGCCATGAAGCAACTAAGACTGTGCTCCAGCACTACTGAGCTTGTGCTCTAGAACTGGGGAGCCACAACCACTTAGCTCACATGCCAAGAGCCTGTGCTCAGGAACAACAGAAGCCACCACAACGTAAGAGCCAAAAATTTAAAAATTCTAGAAAACAAGCACAGTATATCTTTGTCACCTTGGATCAGGTAAAGATTAACGATAAAGATTAATCTTTAAACAGCACACAAAAAAGCATGAACTGTAAAAGATGCTGTCAAGAAAAAGACAAGACACAACAGGGAGAAAATATCTGCAAAATACACTATATGGTTAAGGATTTGTATCAAAGGCTATATAAAGAACTATTACAATATTAAGAAGGTAAATCTAAATATTTAACCAAAGTATATGGATGGCAAATAAGCCATGAAAATATACTCAACATCATTAATCATGAGAATTAAATCAAATGCAAATGAAAACAATAATGGTATCATTATACCTACATATCTATTTAAAAAGCTAAAATTAAGAAGACATAATGCCAAGTGTTGATGAGAAGTAACAACTAGAACTCTCAAACATTACAGATGTGAATGCCATATGGTATGATTATTTTGAAAAAGTTTCTTACGGAGTTAAACACACCACACAACTCAGAAATCCCATGGTAAGTATTACTCAAGAAACAAGAATTTAGGAATTCCCTAGCAGTCCAGTGGTTAAAACTCTGGGCTTTGACTGCCAAGGCTCTGGGTTCAATCCCTGGTTGGGAAACTAAGAAAAGGCCTCAGGACACAGGGGAAAAAAAAAAAAAGCCAAGGATTTAAGTGTCCTACCCTACTTATTCTTTGCCAAAGTATAAATTAAAAGTTTTATTATCTATATCTTCATTAGCTATCAGCAGTATTCAGAAAAAATATTTTTAATCTGCCACCCTATGTCAGTCACCCTAACATTCAATTACAACTATAAAAAACACACACCACCTAGTAGTTTTGCAAACCTCAAGCCAATACTCATTAGTGGATATTCTACTGGGTAAACACCAACATTTTTTAATAACATGATATGAAAACAGAACGCATCATACCTGCTGCTGCTAAATCGCTTCAGTCGTGTCCGACTCTGTGCAACCCCATAGATGGCAGCCCACCAGGCTCCTCCATCCCTGGGATTCTCCAAGCAAGAATACCGGAGTGGGTTGCCATTTCCTTCTCCAATGCATGCATGCATGTGTAGTCACTTCAGTTGTGTCCGACTCTATGCAACCCCATGGACAGCAGCCCACCAGGCTCCTCCTTTTCCACAGGATTCTCCAGGCAAGAACACTGGAGTGGCTTGCCATTTCCTGCTCCGGCACCATACTTAGTAAGGCTAAATGTCATTGGGGAAATCTTTTTAGTTATGTGTGTATCACAAATTGCCATGTAACTGTAATATTACTGTGGACAATGGTCAAAACATTTGAAAAACACTGACATAAAACATACCTGTAATATAAATTTCATGCTATCAGAAGTTCCTATCCCTTTTAAACACTTTAATTCTACACCAAGTAGGAATGAAACCAACAACAGAGCTATTCAATGGTCTGCTATCGTTATGATTAGTAATATGCATTTGGTGGCCTAATCTTCAGGAATTATCAGTATATTCTATAACATATATTTGTCATATCTGTCATTCACTATTAAAATCAGACATTTTTCAGCTTTCATTGAGATTTTTTTTTTAAGACTAAGGAAACAAAATACAAATATTTTCACTTACTTTTCCCCAGTAGCTAACAAAGGGGCAACACTCAGAATTTTCTGACCCTTATAAAATATATTGTAACTCTGAAACTTTATGAAGAACTTTGTAAGTCTGAATATAGATGTACTCAAGATACACTACAAGACTAATCTAAATGCAAAATTAACCATTTCAATACATAGTGACCCTAATGATATTCAAAGGACAGAGACATTCTAATCCCCTTACAAAAAGATATTTCAATCTTCACTATAAAGTTGTCACTGGCTTAGTGGTTCCTATTCCCCCAACCGCCTCCTCCGGACAAATTTCTCTGCTGAAATTCTAACCCCCAAGGTATTAGTATTAGGAGACAGGAATTTTGGGGAGGTGATTAGGCTTGGGTGTGTGCATGCTCAGTTGTGTCCGACTCTTTGCAACCCCACGGACTGTAACCCAACAGGCTCCTCTGTCCATGGGATTTTCCAGGCAAGAATTCTGGAGTGGGTTGCCATTTCCTTCTCCAAGATTTGGGTTAGGGCCCTTATAAAAAAGATCCCAGAGAATGAGCTCACCTCTTGTGCCTTGTGAGGTTACAGTGAAAAGACGGTTATGAACCAGGAAGCAGGCCCCCAGCAGACTTAGAACCTGACCATGTGAACACACATGGTGTGTTCCAGCTTCCCAAATTTTGAAACATAAATTTCTGTTGAAATAATTTTCTTTGATAGGAGGAAGAGAGATAAATAACCAAATTTAAATAAAATCACCTGTAATGTTTCAATACTATTCAAAAGAAACATGTTATGATTAATTTGAAATGCATGTTACAAAAAAAGTCAGTTGCTTCTATCCCATTTTACTGTTATTTAGAAGTAATTCATTATTATAAGTATATATAATGGACATAATTAGAGAAATATTTAACCTATGATATTATGAACAATCAAAATGTTTAAATACTGAAGTCTCCAAAAAAAAAGAATCCATTTACTTTTTAAAACCCTTTTTTAAAACAGGCTTTTAAAAAAGATTTTATGAGCACTTCAGGTACAATCACTGACCAGTCAGAGAACCAGATCCCACATGCGGCAACTAAGAGTTTGCAGGTCACAACTAAGGATTCATCATACTGCGACAAAAACAGAAGATCCCACATGCCACCACTAAGGCCCTGTGCACCAAATAAATAAATTTTTAAAAATTATTTTTAGAAAATCTCATTAATTCAGACAGTGCTAATATGGATTTTGCTGTTTCCTGAATGCTAAGCCAAGATTAGCACTGGATTGTGGATGAGCTAGATAAACTAAAAGTGTAAAGAAAGTCTCTTAAGGCCAAGAAATTACTTTTCAAACTATTTCTGAATACTTAAAAAGCTCACTTTAAAAAAAACCCCACTTTTAAAGGAAGCTGTTCCAAGAATGCAATAAAGTATATATTACTAGCACATTTAAAATAGTATGTAAGATATGGAATTCATTGTATGAATATACATGTTTGAAAAATCTGTAATTTAGACTTTCTACTAAAGACAGTGAAGTCACATTCTTCAATTCCCCTCCACCCAAGACAAACTTCACTTCCATTATGGAGCTAGAAGAGAAAGGGAAAAAAAATTTATGATCTTACTATATTTTAATTGACTCTATCATAGATACAACTGAACTGTGCCAGCAGAAAACATTAATAATAAAACTAAATATAATCACTACTCATTCAAATGCTCCAACTAATTGAAATAAAGGACCACATATAAATTCACTCATGTAGAACATGTATTCTTTTTATCAAGCCAAAATTAAGTTCTTTCTCAGCAAGTAAATATTAAAAGAAATATTGCACATCTTTTAGGTTAATGGTTTAAAAAAGCATGCTCTATTTATATTAAATTTTAAAATGATTAATCACCACTCCAGGTACTTATCCTAGAACAAATGCACAAAAACCACGTACTGATAAAAGGATGTTCACTGTTAATAACAGCAAACATACAGGAAAAGAAAGAAGGCTGAGTCAACCTTGACACCTTCATACTGTTAAATACTATGCAACAGTTTAAAAGACTGCACAGATATATTTCTACGACCATGCAAAGATCTCCAAAATGTAATGGAAAGGCAAGTTGCAAAACAATATTTACAATATGACATCATACATGCAGGTCACTCACACACACACACACACACACACATACACACACACACACACCCTCCTACAGCATTTCTATATGTACACATGTGCTTGTGAGAATTCAAAGGAAAAGGTTTAGAAGAATATTCAGGAAACAGAACACTGTTACCTCTCTAAGGATGTGTGTGTGAAACGAATGGGAAGAATCATAAGAATTTGTGCTTCATTTTTACAAGGAGAATGTACTCAAGTCACTTGAGACACTAAAAAGCAGGAGGAAAGAAAAAAATGCCTGTCAACTTCTCTCAAATAATCACAAACCAGAACTATTAGGTGCAATGAGATTTCAATTTCTTTCATTGATTTTAAGTCAAAACCATCTGACTTAAAATCATTTAAATGACATTTAAAGCATTTAAATGACATCAACAAATACCTAAGATAAAAGTGACAAAATAGGTAAGAAAAAAATTTTAATGATGTTGTCTTGCCTTCAAATGAAAAATAAAAAAGAATAAAGAGTAATAAGATTGCAGAGGAAGGAAGAAAAAAGAATCTTACTAAATCCATCCACTTTTAGCTCAGGCGTGACCCAGAATCCTCACAAATCCACTTATACAAAACGAAAAAAAAAAAACTGGACTACCGTTCCCTCAAGTATCGAAGGTTGTTTTTAGAAAGCTTAACTAAGAAACAGTAAATGCCAAGTGTTTCACCGGTGTGGGAATGGGAACGCGAAACCCTACACCTCCTTAAAGCAATCTAAACGACTGAACAGCAGAGTCCAACTGGGAAAGCGCGCGGGGGTGGGGACAGCTCAGCTATCACTTTTAGGTTCTGGCTCGGAGCCGCGGAACAGTTTACCCCCAGTCTGTTTGGAGCGTGGAGTCCCCGAGGGTGGTCAACGCGTCGCCGCCGACACCTAAGCCCGACCGAGACTTCAGAGGAGGGGCGGTCAACACAAACTTAGCTCCTTCGGCTGAGCCGGGAGAGCGCTGAAGAGCAAAAGCGCCAACTTTTGCTCTAAACGCGGCAGCTCCGGGAGGTTCGACAAGTCTTCCCCCAAGCCCCACTCCTGAAACCATCCCAACGCCTTTCCCGGCCAATACTGTCCGCCCCAGGTCCGGCCCCCGGAGGAAAACCCGACCAGGGCGGCGGCTGGCAGCATGAAAGAGTGCCTTAGCCATGGGAGGACGACAAGGGCGCGGGGTCCGCCGGCTGAGGGCCACCCGGCACCTCAGAGTCTCCGGGACGCCCCCGCCCAGCAGCTGTCCGGTCTCCAACAGACCGCGACGCGGCCCCCTCCCCCACCTCGGGCGGCGACCTCCGCGCCCCTGCCCCGGGGCCCCGGCTCACCGAGGTAGCGGCTCCGCAGCCGGGACGGGTCCTCCAGCCCGAGGGACCTTCTCCTCACGTCCCACAACAGGTGTGGGCAGGAGCCACCCCGAGACATGGCTCTGCCAGGCTGGGGGAGGAGGGGAGACCACCGCGTGGGGGAGGGGAGGAGGGGGAAGAGACACGCGGATCAACACCCGAGCCGCACCGGGACCATCCACGCGCCGGCTCTCCCAAGCGCAGCGAGTCAGATGGCGGCGGCGGCGCCTTCGCCTGCGAAGTCCGGCCGTACCCGGGCTGGAGCTCGCTTCATACTCTCCTCCTCAGACTACCCAGAACAACCAGAGATCGGCAACAGTCCCCTCCCTCGGCACCCCCTCCTGAAGGAGGAGGCGGAGGCGGCCTCGACTCCTCCCTCTCCCCGTTCTCTACACCCGCCCTTCCAAACCTTTCTCGCGAGATGACTACCACTGGGCATTGAGGCAGGTGTGTGCCATGGCCGCCCCTACCCTAGAAAACTGGGTTCAGGCCATTCTAATTAAATCCTTAATACTCTATGGATAAATGAGGAATAGAGAAGTAGCTGAAGTCGTAAGCCTCGCGCTCACGAGTCTCATTCCAAAGGAAGCGAGAGAGTTATGCGGCGTCATCTTTAGTCGGGGCACGGAAGGCCCGAATAGTCCATTTTATTTAGGGGCCTCCTTAACCAGAGTGAAAGGGTATCCGCCGATGCAGCTTCACTTTCCCTTCTCCAACATGGCTTCCAGAGCAGGAAGAAGAAATTGGAGGTTTGCTTTGGACCCTGCCCGCGCCCGGGACGGGCCAATCAGTGCGGGCAGCTCTGGTTGCGCAAGCGCGCTGCCTGTAGGCCTCTGGGTCGACTCGGTGAGGCCATCCTTTAGCCACCTGTTTTAGCCACTCCTCCGGGGTCCCGGCGGTGAGAAGCCAGTAGGCGGGCTCGGGGCGGGCCGTCGCAGAGTCTCCGCCCCCACCACCTTCTCTGGGCGCGGGCCAAAGGGTGGTTCGCTGGGGGGTCAGGCTCAGCCACGGGAAGGGCAGGCACCCAGGGAGAGAGGGCGCGAGGCGTTGATACAGGGGAAAGTGACGAGCTGCCCTACATTGCCAGCCAGGGACGAGCACGCGGCCACGCTACCACCCGGCTGCCCACGATCACTCGTCCGCAGAAATGTCAGCCGCCGGCGTCCGGGGCCTGCGGGCCACCTACCACCGGGTCCTTGATAGAGTGGAGCTCCTGCTGCCTGAAAAATTGAGGCCGCTGTACAACCACCCGGCAGGTAATGAACCCAGAGAGGCTCCCACCGAGACCTCCCTTCCTGTCCCTTTCCTCCCGTTACCGATCCGCTGACAACTCTGCCGGTGGACAGTTCACCCACCGCCCCAACCCCTGGTCCTCAAGTGAATCTGTGCACTTTCCCATGCTCCTTGCTTTTCACAGTTTCTTTTCCAACATGTCTAAAACTCGTGATTTTCAAGTCTGCGCCCTTTGCGACCTTTGTTGCACTGCTTCTCTTAGGCACCACTCAGATCCGGACCAGGCCTCTCGGTTTGACCCTTCTCCGTTTCTGCGGCCAGGAAAGGGTCTGGGCCACCAGGAGACCTCATTCTCTCCCCTTTCCTTCCATGAGTAGTGATATATTGACCCACGCGCAGAAGAGCTGTCTTACCGCCCGAGTGTTTGGAGTAAAGGTCATACTTCCTTCAGCTCCAGCTGACAGGCCTGCAGAAGCCTTAGCCAGTTTCTGAGTCAGTGTCATTCCTAGGTCTAGTTTGTTTAAGTCTATACTAAATTACTACTGAACAAGCTCCTTCTGAACCTTTTTGTGTTGACAGACCTGGACTTAAATTCGGCTCTGCTGCTAATTGTAGATGTGACCTTGGGTAAAATCCTAGATCTTAATTTCTGTGAAATGTGGTCGATGTGAAAGTTAAAGATAACATATGTGTTTGATTCTTCGTAAACGCTCAATAAATATCAGCTCTCTCTTTAACCTATTGGAAAACAGCGTTCTTGTAGTTGAAAAAATAATTCTGTAAGAAACTGGAAGATCCCAGTGCCTCCAACTCTTTATTTTAAGGTCTAAAATCCTGTTACCTCTTATATAAACGTTAGTAATAGTACTTACTTGTCTGGGAAATCAAACCAGATACATTCTGAAGTCACTTTCAAGCCGAAGACTTAGCAAAGGAGAAAGTGTGTTATAAATAGAAAGATTGAAGTGCAACCCCCCTGTGGCCCTTTTCTCTACATAGTTAAATCTATCTCTGCAGTTGGTGTCATTAGGAAAGTGGTATATCTCCCCACATAGCTGACTATGAAGCAGCTCTTGGGAATCTAAGATGATTACTAAATCTGATTTCCAAGTTTGATAATGGATTAATCTGTGTCTTGGAATTATGCTTTAGTATAATATTATTTATTGCAGTAGTTTATCCTTTATAAAACTGACCTTTAAGGAGAGATTTTTATTAATGAAGAAGATTAGTTTATCTGCTTTTTGGTTCTTTAAGACACAGTTTTTGAAATTGTCCTCTGTTTTATGGCAGAGATTTTCAGGAGGAAGAGTTGAGCAATGCTTCTGTAATAATCTGGGCTTTTTCTTTCTTTTTTTTTTTTTTCATTTTTTGGCCGCACTGTGTGGCATGATTATGGCCTGCATGATTTTGGCCAACTGTTTGGCATGTGGGGGATCTTAGTTCCCCAACCAGGAACTGAATGCTCAATCCCTGCATTGGAAGCTCCAAGTTTTAACCACTGGGCCACCAGGGAAGTCCCTCGGCTTTAGTCTCAACTGAATTCTTGTGGTCAATGCTGACCCTCTTAAGCTTTGTATTTGGTCTGTAGGATAAAGACAGACTAGAGGAGGAACAGTTTTAAACTACTTTAAAACAGAACTGGAGGGCAGTTTTATAGTGATCTTTTCCAGGGTCTTGGCTTTAACCACTTATAGTCATTGTTTATAATAGTTTATTCAACTTTTAGAATGAAGGAGAATTATCTTTCTTTTGAGATTGGTTTGTAGATCATGTACTTTATCTAGATACTCTTGGAGTAGTTCAGTTATTGTAACCCTTTTCTCAGTGTGATGGAAGGAGCTAGACTTTGAAGCCAGATTGACCAGTGTGACCTTGATCTTAAATCCCCTAACCTTTAGCTCTAATATATAAAATGGGAATAATAATTATCTCCAAAATAATGGACATGAATTTGAGCAAGCTTCGGTAGTTGACGATAGACAGGGAAGCCTGGCGTGCTGCAGTCCATGGGGTCACAAAGAGTAGAACTCGACTGGACTAAACTGAACCGAACTGAATTATCACCATTTAAGGATTGTTGTGAAAGTTAAGTGATGTACTGTCTGTAAAATGTAGCTATGTTTGCACATAGACTTTCAACAAATGTTAGTGTTAGTTCTCTCTTATTTACTAATATACGGAGTAAGAATACCCATCACTGCAAAATTGTGATTAGAAAGTTGTAGGCACACCAATGCAGAAGTGAAGAAACATGAAAAATATAACTTGTTGATTGTCACAAGTATTGAATAAAATCTGAAGAAATTATTGTTCTAAGACTTAACAGGGAATATTCAAGGTTTTTGTGTACTAGTTTACATTATAGTGTGTTTTTGAATCATTAAATGATATATCTAATCATCATTAGACTGGATTCACATATTGGAGGTTTTCACAGTAATATGCAAGGCTGGGTTCTAAATTTTTGAGATTTAATCGTATCATTAACAAATATGTCTAGACAAGTCACAAGAATATGTCTTTATATAAATATTTATTAGACTTAGAATATTGCATTATATATATATATAGTTAGACCTGTGGTCTTCATCATTCATTTATCTACATATTGTCTGTGGCACATAATCATCTACTTCTTTAGAGTAAGAATAGAGTTCTATCCAAATATGTGTCCTGGCAAGTTCAGTTCTCAGTCCCCCCACCGTCTCCTGACTGTCAAAGTATGCTGTCCAGAGTTTACTGTAAAAATCATGCTGCTCAATGTTTACTTAAAAGCTTCGTTTTGGGAAAAAAAAAAATTATTAGTGGAAAAGTATCTTTCATTTGTATTTATGAGCTCCAGAATGGGGTGAACTGTCCCAAAGGATGCACAAAATGAAACTTTGGAATATAGGAAGAAAACAGTAGAACTTCTGTTACTACTTACTTTATCTTTTTAAAGTTTCCATTTTGTGTATATTTTATAATATATAATGTATTAGTGCACATTTACATATATGTGTCTGTGTAAATAGACAGGCCCTTTCTTAGGATGGTTCAACTTAAGATTTTTCAACTCTACACGATGGCTCAAAAGCAGTATAAATTCAGTAGAAATCCAAATTTTGATCTCTTCCTGGGCTAGCGATATGTGGTACAGTGCCCTTACAGGTGGCAGCAACAAAGTACAGCTCCCAGTCGACCATAGAGTAAACAACCAATGCCTCTTCTCTGCACCCGTATAACCATTCGTTTTTCATTTTCAGTACGTGTGTGCTGTGTTCTTGGTCTCTCAGTCGTGTCTCTTTGTGACCGCGTGGCTCTTCTGTTCATGAAGTGGGCTGCCAAGATCTCCTCCAGGAGATCTTCCCTACCCAAGCATTGAACCTGCATTTCCTGTGTCTCCTGCATTGGCAGGCAGATTCTTTACCACTGTGCCACCTGGGAAGCCCCAGTGTTCAATAAATTGCATGAGATATTCAACAATTTATTATAAGCTTTATTTATTTATTATATATTAATAATTTATTATAAATAAAATATAAACAATTTATTATAAATATTATTATAAATAAAAACAATTTATTATAAATAAATTATATATTAACAATTTATTATAAATAAGCTTATTATAAATAAGATGATTTTGCCCAATTTAAGGGTAGGTTAGCTAAGCTAGGTGTATTAAATAAATTTTCAATTTATGATATTTTCAACTTTCAATGGGTTTATTGGGGTTTAACCCCATCATAAATTGAGGAAAATCTGTACACACCTGAATTCCGTGGAGTCAACATGTATATGTAAATTGTATATAGAGGGTATATGCTCACGTATTTTTTAAACTGATGGGGCAGTATGTTCAAAAGAAGTTAGGAAACGACTTCTTTGGCGGCCCAGTGGTTCAGAATCCACCTACCAATGCACAAGTTCAGTCCCTGCTCCAGGAAGATCCCACATGCCTTGGGACAACTGAACCCACGCACCACACCTACTGTACAGCTCTAGAGCCTATGCTTCGCAACTAGAGAGTAGCCCCCGCTCACCTCAGCTGGAGAAAGCCTGCATGCAATGAAGACCCAGTGCAGCCGTAAATAAATAAATTTGTAAAAATTTAAAAAAAGTTAGGAGACCACAGCTCTAAAGAGTTATACCTTAGAAATTACCGGGTTAGGATTCTGAACTTTCACTGCTATGGCCCAGGTTCAGTCCCTGCTTGGGGAACTAAGATCCCACAAGCGGTGAGGTGCAGCCAAAAAAAAAAAGTTATATCTCAATAAAACTGGGGGGGGAAATTAAATGAGAAATTAATAAAAATAAAAACTATCCTTCAGTTAAGTCAGCACAGAAAATAACTATCTTAACCATATAATTTTTGCTTACCATAGCTTTGCTTATAATGAGTTATATTTTGGCTTAAGTGGAAGAACTTTTGGAAAAATATTTCTGCAAAATGTGTTGCTGTGTTTAGCTTACTATTGCTAAGAATATTCTTTACATTGCATGATGTTCTCTCTGTGAAGGCTGATGAGAAAAGTTACGTTAAGGTGTTCACAACAGGAATATTTGCTTTTTCCTAGACCAGAGAATTAGTTTTTCCTTTTTATCTTATAGACCTAGAGAGTATTTTTAAAATAAAAACATACTAAATGAACTATTATTAGCAGTGTTTAATATATATTATGATTAAATATACCGTAAATATGTAAGTATACATATTTATTATAGTACTAACTTCTATTAGCTTAAAATTAAGGAATGAGAACCAAAAGGGAAAGTTGGGATTTCAAATGTTTAAGTCATTGATGTCAAATAGAATATCTTTAAACTAGTTAGCTCCAATAAAGTTGAATTATTTAATATTTATTGAGGGCCTACTGTATATTGGATACTGTTTTGGCATTTGAGTTATTTTAATGAATAAAATAAAAATCCCTAGCCACAGAGATTTTGTATCCTCAGAAGAGATCATAAAAGTAATACAATCCTTGCTGTAATTGTTAGTTTGACACTTAAGATAACTTTTGATTTTAAACTAATTTTAAGAAGTTAAGATTGTTTATGCCTCATCTAATTTGATTCATTAGATACACTAAAGGAGAAGCAAAGCCCTTAGAGAAGCTATAAATAGTTATATACATGTTACTGTTTATAAAATAGATAACCAAATGTATAGCACAGGGAACTATACTCAATATTTTGTAGTAACCTATAAGGGAAAACAATCTGGAAAAGTGTTTACATATATATATAAATCAATGAATCACCTTGCTGCACACCTGAGGTTAACACAACATTATAAATCAATTGTACATCAATAAGTAATAGTTTATTATTTCTCAGACGTAATAATTTTGGCTATAAAAGATGGAAATATGTTTAAAGTATGGTATGGCAAAGTAGAGAGACGGCTGGGATCAAAGAAGCCTGCATTCTGGTTCTTACTCTATCTGGAACTATCTGAATATGAGACAAATTAACTTTGAAGAAATGCCTTTTCTTTTCCATCTATAAAAATAAGAGGGTTTGTATTTTTTTTTTTTTTTTTTTTTTTGAGGGTTTGTATTTTCTTTAAGGTCCTTTCCAACTGTAACAGTTTACAATTTGGTATTTCTGCTGTGACTTTTCTTAGTTTCAGAGGCTCCAGGAAATTCATCAGGGAAGACTATATAATTATTGTTAGTTTAGGTTTTAGGCATCTAAATTTTTATCCTTGCTGTGCTATGTACTTTATATAAGTAATTTTACCTTTCTTGACCTCATATACCTGGCTTATAAGATGAATGCTTGAACTAGATAATTTAAACAATCTTTCTAAATCTAGAAGTCATTGAGTCTGTTGTTGAAGAAATATATAAATTTAAAATGTATCAACCCTAAAATGCATATTACCTATCATAGTTAGTCACTTCACCTGTTATTTTCTTTGGCATTTTCACCAAAGCCTGTTTTCATTCAACATTTTAAAAATCATTATTCACCCATGATGCTCTGGGTACTATTTCAGTAAGCTCTTTCCAAGGCCTTACAGAAGATAGACAGATTGCTTAACTCTGAAATGGTAGCCCCATCATGTTCTCCATGTGAAATCAGAACTAGGTTTAGTACAAATAAAAATGAGTAATTTTTGACAGTCAGTATCTGTGTCAAAGAATAATAACCTGTATGAATTCTAAGAATTTGTAAGTAGCTGGTTCCATGATAGCAAAAAGGTGGACTTGATTGACACAAGGAACCTCAGAGGAACGTTCAGGGATGTTGGAAGCAATAAACTGTAAAGAAATGGTATGAAAGGATCTAGGTGGGGTAGTGGATGGCTTTCAATAAGAATTTTATTTTCAACATTGGGAGCAGCTCTATTCAATATTTGTATATGTGTATATTTGCATGTGTGTAAAAGTTACTTATTCTGTTCCAGGAAGGAAATCTTTCCCTAGGAAGAGAATTATACAATAAAGAACATTCTTTCTGGGTAGAATTTATGAAGTATTTCATTAGCAGAAATTCTTCTCAGATAAGGAAATTAGGAAATAAAATTAGCAATATGTCATTGTTTTATTAACAAGTTCATCAAGGCAACTAGATTTGTTAATTTGTTTGAAAATATATGTCTCTTACATATTTGGTTGTATTATTCTCTTGCAGAATTCCTCAAATTCTTCCATAAAAATTTGAACTTTAAAGAACATCAGTTGCACTTTAAAAATCAGACAAACATTTAACAACACAAGAGAAAATGACCATTATATTATTCTTTGTATTTTTTTTGTTATGCTTAAAAATAGTTCATAGTTTTACAGTAAATCCTTGTTGCGGCTCTAGTTTATATATAATAGTTTGTATCTGTTAATCCTATACTCCTAATTTGTCCCTCCCCACCTTCCTTTTCCCCTTTTGTAACCATACATTTGTTTTACATTATAGTTTTACACTATGGTTTTAAGTAGTCAGCATTTGACATCTTTTTCAACTTTCAAAAGTGGACTTGTAAGAAACAAGATGAAAATGTATTCTTAGGTAATTGTTTGTCTAAAAGAATGTACGTTTACATCTGATGGGAATACATTTTTCTCATCTTAGACTTTAGGTTAAATTTCTTAAAAGCTGCTTTTTATTCAGTATATTTTCAGCCATTTAAAATTTCTGCCTAATCAAGTTTTTTCATTCATCATAATGATTGTTAGCTAGATACTCTAGTTATGCTTATCTTGATTTTAAGGTATTATAATCACTTCCGGTATCATGATTATTTAATGACTTTATTATTTATTATTTATTTATTATTCTCTTCAGAGAGAACAGCTGTGTCATTGTAGAACATAAACCAGTTTTTCCCAGACCTAGGAAAGATAGTGTAACATTGTATTCTCACTGTTTGAGTGGTACCTGTTTGCAAAACATTTTTGTCTAATCTTCATGTTTTAGGTAAATAGCAAGGATCTATTTTATACTTCAAGGACCAACTGTGAAAGTGAAAGTCACTCAGTCGTGTCCGACCACAGAGTCCATGGAATTCTCCAGGCCAGAATACTGGAGTGGGTAGCCTATCCCTTCTCCAAATCCCAACCCAGGGATGGAACCCAGGTCTCTCACACTGCAGGCAGATTTTTTACTAGCTGAGCCGCCAGGGGAGCAAAGCTTTCACTTTCACATATTCAACATCTTGTAATAACCTGTAATGGGAAAGAATCTAAAAAAGAAAAAAAAGTTTTTATATATACATTTATATATGTATAACTGAATCACTTTGCTGTACCCCTGAGACTAACACAACATTGTAAATCCACCATACTTCAATAAAAAATGTTTTAACTTGTTTCATGTTTTAAATGTCAAAATCAGTTGGCATGTTTCCTCATTACTATTTTCATTATTGATTGACTGCTGTTTTTAAGAAAATAGCCTCTATACCTAAATTAATACATGTCTACATTTATTTGACTTCTTTACTTTTAAGGTAGAAAATGGCTACTTAAAAGTGGAAGGATAAAATAAAATAAGTTTTCTTTGAAAATTTTTGTTTACTTATTGTATGATCATGGGTATTGCTATTGCCCCCTTTTTCTTAAACAATGAAGAAAACACTACTTGTTGTTTGCACTTACACATCTCTAATTATTTATGTCAGTTGTTAGCATCCTCTAATATTTCAGAAAAATTAGAAATTTAGAATGTCTTATTATTACTATATATATATATATGCTACTTATGTTTTTAAATTCAGTGCTTAGCCGTCATTAAACTAATTTAGGCTTTGTTTTGTAGTTTAAAATTATTCCTTAAATAAAATATCTAAACTTCTTTTGGCCTTTGTTCTAGCAACAGTAATTTACTGTTTGAAGTTTTTGTTTGGTTTGGTTATGTGGGAGAAGGGCAATTGATATTTTAAAACCACCACCAAGCACAGGGCAGTAGAGTAAATCAGTTACCAGGCAAAGCTACTGAAAAGCTTGACTGTTCATTAACCCTGAAGGGTCAACCATTTCAGCTCGTAAAGAAACTAGAACCCTAGAGGAAACAGTTTTGGGGGTGATAGAAGAGGAAGCATCAGTTTTGAAAAAGAAGAGTGGAGCCTGTTTGGGAATCCAAAGCCAGAGACTAAAACAATGTATTGGCTTATCCTTGAGTGATGAAGCCAAGCTTCACGCAGGGATAAAAAATAAACTTGGTAATTGATACGGCATATGACCCTGAGACTTTGTAAATGACAAAGAAAAATAAACCAAGTGTGATGATAGGAATCTCAGAAACTCAAGCTAAATAAAGTAACCAGAGAGTTTGAAAAGATTGACTTATAGGATTAGTACATTATGGCATCAGACTCATGGAAAGAATTTTCAAGAGCCAAAAAGGGGAGTATAGTGGTGTAACAGTAGCGTAACTAATGAGTCACAGTCTAGTACAGCCCTGATGTAAAGAGAGCCTGGTGTCCTGGAGTTCATCCTTGAAGATGCGGCAGTATCAAGGCAAGTATTCAAATTTCCTAAAATTTGAATATCTGATTAGCATCTCTCCTGGATATGGTTCATCCAGTTAAATTCTGTTCAAAAATATTTGTCTAGGAAAACTAAGAAACAGTCTTTAACTTCAGGACTTTGTCCAATTAAAGTAACGGTTGCATAAATAGTCCAGTTTAATTGTTATGTGCAGAAAACAATAGAAGAATAGACAGGCTGCCCCTTTGAGAGTTCGGAGAAGGAGCATTTAATCTAGTCCTTGAGGAGACAAAACCTACAATGAGTTTTAGAAGGATGTTGGAGTTAGCCAGATGAAGACAAGGCCAAATATTGAGAGGAGATAGTATGAACTAAGATTTAGAACCATGAAACAGCATGAAACTAGTTGCATGTTTGCCTAGCTTGTCAGTCCACCTAGACCAAGGTTTCCTAACCTTGCACAATAGATATTTTGGGGGCTGGATTATTGTTGTAGGGGGTTGTCCTTTGCATTGTCAACGTCTCCTGAGGAGCAAAATCACCTCTGGTTGAGAACAAGTGACCTGGGCTAAAATCTAATTAACTTAGGCTTCCCTGGTGGCTCAGGAGTAAAGAATCTGCCTACCAATGCAGGAGATGTGGGCTCGACCCCTGGGCTGAGAAAATTCCCTGGAGAAGGGAATAGCAACCCACTCCAGTATTCTTGCCTGGGAAATCCCATGGACAGAGGAGCCTGGCGACTACAGTCCATGAGGTCACAAAGAGTCAGACATGACTTAACGACTAAACAACAACAAGTTCGGATTAGGAATTTATATTTTGAAACTCCATGCCTTCATGTTTTCTATCCTTGAAACATTTCTTTTGAAATGCCAACCTAATCGACTAAAGATTTCCCCATCTTGTTCAAATATTGAGGAGAGGGAATCACCATGTGCCAGAGTTCTAGAAGTGCAATAATGGCTGTGATCAGAACAGTACAAAATTTAGGACACTGGATTAAAGATTAATAACTCAGGAATTAAATATAGATTTTCACTCAGTTAAAAGAACATTAAAATTTAGAATTCCTTAATAGTTTTAATTCTCCCAGCAACCATTTCAGTACTGTCTAGATTTGCTCTAATTTAAAATATAGAAAACTATAGTACATAGTCAAGCATAAAAATGACTAACTGTCATATGTATGTAAGAAGATGAATATTAAAAAAAAAAAAAAAGATGAATAATTGTTTTGGGCCATAAGGAAAGACAGGGGCTATGCCATGATACTCTAGTGTTCGAAGAATTATTAAAGATGGTATCCAGCTCCCTGAAGATTGAGAAAATAAGATAAATTACAGAGGAACTTTAGGATTAAGTTCAAATGTTCTAGGAGCAAGAGGGGAAGGCCCCTAGCCATCCCAGCTCAGCAGGAAATAGCCAGAGAGACCTTGACACCCCTATTCCCAAAGAATTGGGCCTCCCATCTTTTGAGGGGGGAACGTTAGAAAGTTAGAATAGGGAAAAGGAGCCTAAAATGGTGGTGGCTAAAAGACAAAGGAAAAAGCCTGCAAAAACAGAACAACGGAAAATCCACTGACACAGTGAGAACTTCAGGTGAAGTTCTTAGCCAGCCCAATTTGCCTAGGGCAGGCTCAAGGCAGGGAGGAGACAAACATATAAAAGGAGGAGGTCAAAGAGGGATTGAGGCCTCTCCTTTTGGGCTGACCCGCCCTCAGGCCTAGAGGGTGTACTATCCTTTGCTTGCCGATAAAACTGAGTTGTAACTGGAAAAAAAAAATGTTCTAGGGAATCAATAAGCTTACTTAGAAACTCATATGTATAAGCCAGACTTATCAATATAAGTAAATACAGAGCTAATTACAGTAGATTATTAGTAAAATATTAGCAATAGTACATCTGATTTTTAAATCCGTTGTATTTAAACCACATTGAACAATGTGAATTAGTTTGAGAGGACTACAAAACTATACCAAGGAGATGTTGAATAGTGGCATAGTCCAAACTGTAACATTACAATCACTTAGTATTGCTAAAGGTGAGCAATAGTTTATACTGTTTGATACTTTTTTAGAACTAATTAATAAGCAAAAGTTACACAAGGATCAGATACCATTTTTTATATTTTTCAAATTTCTCTCCTTATTGTTAACATTAACCAACTACTTTTGATAGTAGTTCAGCCAAAATGCATCCAAAAAAGAAGTATTATCACTGCTTTAATTTTCACTTTTGAGTGGTAGTATTATATAACTGAAAATAGAGTGGTTTTGATGAAAAGCACTTGAGAATTGTTTCCCTAAAATGTTTTTATACAGCTTACAGATATGATTTTACTTAACCTGCCTGTGCTTAAGTTATGAAAAACCAGCTCTGTGTTTTATTTGCCAATGTATCCCTAGTGCCTAGGGGACTATAAAGCATGAAGTAATTACTATGAGTGAATGAATGAATGTATGATCTCTGCAACAAACTGAAGCCACGACTGCAACTAAATCTTAGCTTAAATCCCGGCTTTTTCTTTTTTTAGCTCCGTGCTTTTTCAGTTTCACTATTTGTTATTTTTAAATAATAGGTTTAATTCAATTTTACCTTTTAAATGTTACTTATGTATGTGATTGGAAACATTTCTTTATTAATGACAGTGAATATTCACCTTGTTATTGTTGTTCAGTTGCTCAGTCATGTCCAACTCTTTGTGACCACATGGACTGCAGCACACCAGTCTTCCCTGTCCTTCACCATCTCCTGGAATGTGCTCAAACCCATGTCCATCGAGTCGGTGATGCCATCCAGCCATCTCATCCTCTGTCGTCCCCTTCTCCTCCTGCCCTCGGTCTTTCCCAGCATCAGGGTCTTTTCCAATAAGTCAGTTCTTTGCATCAGGTAGCTGAAGTGTTGGAGCTTCAGCTTCAGCATCAGTCCTTCCAGTGAATATTCAGGGTTGATTTCCTTTGGGATGGACTGGTTTGATCTCCTTGCTGCCCATGGGGCTCTCAAGAGTTCTCCAGCAACACAGTTTGAAAGCATCAGTTCTTCGGTGTTCAGCCTTCTTTATGGTCCTACACTCACATCCATAGCTGACTACTAGAAAAACCATAGCTTTGACTGTGTGGACCTTTGTTGGCAAAGTAATGTCTCTGCTTTTGAATACACTGTCTAGGTTTGTCATAGCTTTTCTACAAGGAGTGTCTTTTGATTTCATGGCTGCGGTCACTGTCCACAGTGACTTTTGGAGCTCCAAAAGACAAAGTCTGTCACTGTTTCCATTGTTTCCCCATCTATTTGCCACGAAGGGATGGGACCAGATGCGATGATCTTATTTTTTTCAATGCTGAAATTTAAACCAGATTTTAGACTCTCCTCTTTCACCTTCATCAAGAGGCTTCTTAGTTCCTCTTCACTTTCTGCCATAAGAGTGGTGTCATCTGCATATCTGAGGTTATTGATGTTTCTCTTGGCAATCTTGATTCCAGCTTGTGCTTCATCCAGCCCAGCATTTTGCATGTTGTCTCTGCACATAAGTTAAATAATCAGGGTGACAATATACAGCCTTGACGTATTCGTTTTCCAGTTTTAAACCAGTCTGTTCCAAGTCCGGTTCTAACTGTTGCTTCTTGACCTGTGTACAGGTTTCTCAGGAGGCAGGTGAGGTCGTCTGGTATTCCCATGCTTACCTACTAGGGGTAAAATTGGGAAAAAAAATCATTCTTACCTGATAGTGCTATTGAGAAATATTACTGGAGTAGATGAAGAGAAGTAAATGTGTTACATTTGGGTGATGATGCCCTTTTAGATGTGATTTATTTATTTTTACAAAGTAAAGTGGAATATTAAGGTAGAAATAATATTCATGAATATAATTAGACTTTTTAAATTTTGAATTTGCTTAAAAATCTTATGTGAAATTATGTTAAGAAATAAATGTCTTTTGTTGATCCAGTGTGTTGAGAACATTACACACCATATTAAGTGCTCTGATGTGTATTAGATTTGGCTTTTGATTTACCATGGACAAATCTGTTTTTTTCCTGTCACTGTATGCCCTGAAAGATTAAAAGAGATCTGTGATTTGGAAGAGTAAGAAGTTATGTTATTGGTTATTGGTTAAAGAGCACAAGTTTTGAGAGTTAGAACATTTAGTTTCTAGTTACAATGCTGGGCTTACTACCCGCATGACTTAAGTAGGTCATGGAACTTCTCTGAGCCTATTGGTAAAAATGAAGGATGATCTGTGAGTTTACTTCTAGCTCTGAAACAAATTGCTTATTTGTTTCTGAAATTCACAGTGCTTCTCATATCCCAGGTTATCTGGAAAACCAGAGTTGTTTTTCAAAATACTGTCACTATTTTGAAATTCAAATATATTCAAAATACTGACAGTATTTCAAAAATACTGTCAACATTTATTGAACATTTTGCATGAGGTGGATGAGTACCAGGATAACTAAAACAAGGACTTTTCCCTTTCTCAGGTGCCCTTTAAAGTTAGGTTAAATTAATTTAGGTTAGGGTCATTAATTTTTTACTAGGATATATAGAATTTTTGTAAGAACTTTTACTAGAATACATGTGGTGACATCATTTATAATAATAAATATTAATAGAATTAGTGAATATATACATATGTATATATCTACTGAGGTTTATATCACAAAAATTCCATAATTTATCATTTCCTCAAATTGAAGATTATCCTTAAATAAAATGATATTAAGTTCCATGTTCAAAGCAAAATACACTGAGAATAGTTTCCAAAACCACCTCTATTATACTTTAGCTAATTTTAATAGTTCTCAAAAATACAGAGAATTGACATGGAAATCAAAACAACTTGTATGAAAAATTGATACCATGGTGACTCTCTAAATTTTAACTTAAATACAAAGCATGCAGAAAGCACAGTAATAATTATTTGAAATTGATTCATAAATCTTTGAGTCTTTGAAATGTGATGGCTGTTTAAAAGGCATATATAAAATAGTTGGTTTATTGCTAAATTTTTCTTTCTTTTTTTTTTCCAGGTCCCAGAACAGTATTTTTCTGGGCTCCAATTATGAAATGGGTAAGTCTTGGGTTTTGGCTGACGTTACTGAAAAAGATATTCTTTAAAAGAGCTTATTAATTTGAAGTAATTTTTCTGAAGTATGTACTTTATGTATTTTTTTTTTTTGAAGGATGTACTTTAAATGTTCATGGTACAGCTTGAAATAATTTCATGCAAATACTCTCAGATGTATCATTTTTACTCTATAAGCATACTGCCTACCTGGGGTCTTTTGAATTCCTTAGATAAGGAGCCCTTTGGGGAACTTATTATCATCAAAAAGCTTATAATTATGGGCCCTAAGAACATGAAACTTCATTCTAAAATTTTGTGACTATGTAAAACATTAAATTGGTTTGAACTCCTCCCCCGCCCAAAATTAACTTTTGTTATTAACTTAGTTTGAGAACTTAAGATACTAACACCAAAACAGAGGCAAGGAAAATTAGTCTCAAAAAGTAGAAGAATTTATCCAGGATATATATATATATATATATATATATATATATATATGTTAACATTTGGTAAATGATAGAATCTGGAACTTCTGACTCCACAGTAAATGCTTTTATCCTATGCCAGAGTTTCCATTCATAAAGTTCTCATTTAGCTGAAAAGAAGTAATTGTAATGGCTATTAATAACAAATCACTGATTTTATGTTGGAAAGGCCAGTTTTGGCTTGATGCAGTGCTTCTCAAAATGTCATCCCCAGACCTGCAACCTTGGCATCATCCAGGAACATGTTAGAAACACAAATTTTCAGGCCCCATTGAAGATTTACTAAGTTTGAAACCATGGGGATGGAGCCCAGTAATTTGTGTTTTAATAATAGGCCCTATATCTGTTGCAGGAAGGGGGACCCCTTCCAGGGCCCGAAACTGGGCTCTTGTCTAACACTCGAAAATGAATTGTCCGAGGAGACACATGTGCTGACAAAGCAAGAGATTTTATTGGGAAAGGGCACCCGGGTGGAGAGCAGGAGGGCGAGGGAACCCAGGAGAACTGCTCTACCCCATGCCTCGCAGTCTCGGGTTTTATGCTGATGGAATTAGTTTCTGGGTGGTCTTTGGCCAATCATTCTAATTCAGAGTCTTTCCTGGTGGCCCATCGCTCAGCCAAGATGCATGCTAGCAAGAGGGATTCTGGGAAGTGGACGGACACGCGGTGTCTCCTTTCGACCTTTCCCCAACTCTTCCGGTTGGTGGTGGCTTATTAGGTCTGTATTCCTTATCAGGATCTCCTGTCATAAAACAACTCTTGGCAAATGGTTACTATGGTGCCTGGCCAGGGTGGGCCGTTTCAATCAGTGTGCTTCCCCTAACAGATCTACAGGCTTTCTTTTTTTATTGTAATAAAATGCACATAAAATTTAACATCTTAACCTCTTTTTTAGAGTTGAGTATATCACTATTCAACCAATCTCTAGTACTTTTCTTTTAATTTATTTTTTAATTGTAAGATCATTGTTCCACAGTATTGTGATCTAGTACTCTTGATCTTGCAGAACTAAAACTATGAACCCATTAAACCATAGCTCTTCACTTCCCTCTTCTCCAGCCCCTGGCAATTAGCATTCTACTTTCTCTGTGAATTTCTATAAATTAAATCATATAGTATTTCAGTATTTGTCTTTTTGTGCCTGGTGTTTTTCACTTAGCATAACATCCTAAGGTTTAAATGTGTCAGAATTCCCTTCCTTTTCAAGTCTGAGTAATATTTCATTGTTTGTATGTATCACATTTTGTTTTTTCAGTTTTCTGTTGATAGACACCTGGGTGTCCATACAATATCTGTTCCAGACCCTGCTTTCTGTTCTTCTGTGTATGTAACTACAAATAGAATGTTGAATCATATGGTAATTCTATATTTAATCTTTTAATGAACCGCTTAACTATTATCCACAGTGGCTGCACTGTTTTTACATTTCCACCAGCAATTCACAAGGTTTCCAGTTTCCATTCATCCCTGCCAACACTTGTTACTTTTGTTGTTGCTTTATAATACCCTTCCTAATGGGTGTGAAGTGGTGCGTTGTTTTGATGTGCTTTTAGCTGTGCTAAGCATCTTTTCATATGCTTATTGACCACTTTTACATTTTCTTTGGAAAACTATCTATTTAAACTCTTTGCCCAAGTTTTAATAAAGTTGTTTTTTTTTGTTGGGTTGTAGAATATTTTAATTCTTTTAAATGTGTAGTTTTAAATTGTTAGAACAGTTCAGAAACTCAGTTGTAAATCTAAGTAGTTGAGAATGTTAGAACTGGAATTAGCTATCCCTCAATTTTATGGCGGAGAAGGCAATGGCAACTCACTCCAGTACTCTTGCCTGGAAAATCCCATGGATGGAGGGGCCTGGTAGGCTGCAGTCCATGGGGTCGCGAAGAGTCGGACGCAACTGAGCGACTTCACTTCCACTTTTCACTTTCATGCACTGGAGAAGGAAATGGCAACCCACTCCAGTGTTCTTGCCTGGAGAATCCCAGGGACGGGGGAGCCTGGTGGGCTGCCGTCTATGGGGTCGCACAGAGTCAGACACGACTGAGGTGACTTAGCAGCAGGAGCAGCAGCAGCAATTTTATGGCCTTACGCAAGTTCTATCTGTGCCCTTTTGTCTCACCTATAAAACAGGACTAGAGTAAATTAGTGATAGGGGACTATATTTACAGAGAACTAGGGAGCAGTTCTTTTTTTAGATTTGTATATTGCAAAAAGGCTCTATCAGTTTAAAAAAGAAATTACAGAATATCAGCTTTAATGATTCTGCCCATACTCTAAGCATTTAAAAGTAGTGTAGTATTAAAAAAAAAAGTACTGTGAAAGGTATATTACTATTTCCTTCCTCTTCTCTCCTACCAACACTTAAAATTATGCATCTACAAAGTTGAATTAATTTCTGAAATATTATTTCTAGAAACATTATTTGAAAAGTAAGAATGATAAAATAGATGACTAATGAAGATCTACTGTGTAGCACAGGGAACTAGTGCATAGCAATAGGGAACTTTATTCAATGCCTTGTAATGACCCGTATGGGAAAAGTATCTAAGAAGAGTGGGTGTGCGTGTATCTATAACTGATTCACTTTGCTACACACCTGAGCTAATACAACATTGTAAATCAACTATACTCCAATAAAAAATTACCAAAAAAAAAGCTAAAAGAATGATTTACTGTATTTATAGTAAACTTGTGAGGGGTCCTCTGATCACAGATTTGCCACAATTTAGATGTTTATGTTACCAATAGCTTTGGTGGTTCTTTGATCTGGTCTATCAGTGTTTTGAAACATTAACGGTATTATATACTCATAGTGCTTTCTCCACTATCTCCTTTAAAAACTTCTATTTTAAGTTCATGTTGACATCATGCATAGTCTCCTGATGACAGCACAACCGTAGAAGCTCCTGTGTCTTGTTCTCACATAAGTTCTACATTAAGAATTTTAGACTGTGCTTCTTTAGACATTTAACTATGGTTGAATCCTTCTTAGCCACTTGTAGTTGAAATCAGATAATCATAAAGGTCAAACTGGATAATTCTAAAAAATAATACTACATACTTTTAACTATTTTAACCCTAAGACTATAAACACATATTCATTTATCCACCATTTACTATAATGCCAGGGCTTCATGTGTGGATCCACTGATTTTGAGTTCCACATCATTTATCATGGAAGAATTATGGCCACAGTGCATCCTGTATAATTTTAGTTTAGTTTTCTTTAAATCGGAGCAAGTTTATAGACTCTTTCATAATAGTCTGATAACAGAAACCTGCTAGATTTCTGTTTCCCCCCACCAATCTTTTTATATCTGTCTTGTTTACACCAAATTTGATCGCAAGTTTAACAACTTACCTTTATTCAGTCTTTCCAAAGCAATCACTTTAGTTTCATAGAAATAGCAACCCTCTTTTCGTATATCACCTGTTTACCTAGTTCATTAAATTAGATAAATTATATTAAAAAATAAAACTGTTACCGAGTCCAAGCTCGCTCTGCTCTGCTCGCTGCACAACGGGCCGGTGAATCCGAGAGACGAGGGATTGAGGCAAGGAAGCCTTTGATTGAGGAGCTGGCTGACCGAGAAGACGGCAGTCTAACGCCTCAAAATAACCATCTTATCGGGATCTGGATGCCAGGTTCTTTTATAGATCAGAGATGGGGGGAGGTGAGGAACCAAAGTAAAAAGGCCATTAATCTTGCCAATCTCCTGGAATGGCAAGCCTCAGGCAGGGGATGTGTTGATTTCTTCCCTCCTTCCGTCTACAGGTACACAGGGTTCTGAACAAAGGCACTTTATAGTCAGAGGGGCAGGATTCTGAGGCAGGCTGTTCTGTGTAATTATAATAACAAAAGCAGCAAAAAGCAAGTCAAAGAAACAGTTCCAGCATGGAGTCAGAATTGGCTTCTCTGCAACAAAACTGGTATAAACAGGTCTGAGGACAACTACAGTGACTTGATAAAAAAAAAAAAAAAACTGGTGAGAGCAAAAATGCCTGAGTACAATACAGAATAAACAGCCCAGTATACAGTCTATGGAATTCTCCAGGCCAGAATACTGGAGTGGGTAGCCTCCAGGGGTCGAGCCCAGGTCTCCCACACTGCAGGTGGATTCTTTATCAGCTGAACCACAACGAAAGCCCAAGAATACTGGAGTGGGTAGCCTATCCCGTCTCCAGGGGATCTTCCTAACCCAGGAATCAAACCAGGGTCTCCTGCATTGCGGGCAAATTCTTTACCAACTGAGCTATCAGGGAAGCCCCTTGGCTAACCTGGGGAAACTATTATGTGAAGGTCAGTTCAGAGAGCTTTTTTTTCTTTCTGCTTGTTGTCTTTTTGCACAGACTAGGTTATATTTAACTCTTGAACAGTATACCATATTGTGTAGCTAATTTTTTTTCTTTCTGTTCTTAGGAATAAGTCAAACTGTTTTAAGATTATCTATGCTGATTTTTAGTATCTAACTACTTGCTTTTCCAGCTGTAACTCCTAACATAGGCTAATTCACAGTTTAGAATCTTGAGAACTTTGCTATCTCTTAAGTGTTTGGAATTGGAATATTATATAGTGGTTTTTCATTATTTTTTACACTCCTCTAAAAGTGTTATATGAGGTTTTTTTTTTTTAACTAGAGGAGAAAATACTGGAAGAAAAGAAGGAAAAAAATGTTCCACACTTATCTGATGAGTATTTACTCCACCCAGTGGAGATAACAAGGTGCCAAAAAGAATCACACACATTTGAAAACCAGTTTTTAATTAATGGAAGCAGAGAAATAACTTGAATCTGCTAGATGCCAAACTGTCTGTATTGGATTATTTAATACATTGTCTCATATTTAATCTTCACCAGAAAAAATCTGAGATGTAAAGATACTGAGGTTCAAAGAACTAAAACTGTTGTTAAGTGACGTAGGACTCAGGATGTGAGCCCTCAGGTCTAATTTGACTTCAAAGCCTAGGCTCTTAAACACTTACATGACCCCCTTTAAAAGTCACTTTGGACCTTTCTACAATTGGTAGACCTTTCTTCCTATGTTAGGGAGTAATTTACACAATCTTTTGGTATACTCCACGCACTCTCTGACTCTACATTTCTATTATTTGAGTAAAGTTCATAATAAAGAAGAGGAACATTGACCTTCTAGCCCCTGAGGCTAGAAATACAGGAAAGAGTACAGAGACTAATATTCCCTTACCTCTGTTTCTCTAAAAATGTGAACTACTATTTGTCGTTGCTAACAGTAATATTTTCCAGACACTATGCTAACTATCTTTAAATCGTATTATCTCATTTAATAATATGTCACTCTTGCAAGGGTAGCTATTAATATCCTCATTCTATACATGAAGAATATAAGACAAGTGTCATGGGGAATTCCATGGCTGTCCAGTGGTTAGGATTCAGCGCTCCCACTGCAGGCTGCCCAAATTCAATCCCTTGTCAGGGAGCTAAGATCCAATAAGCTGTATGGCCAAAAAAAAAGAGAGAGAGAGAGAATTACATAACTTGACCAAAGTCATCAAACTAGTAAATGACAGAGATAAGTAAATTCACAATAAGATTTTCTAAGGTAATTTACATGAGATTAGAGTGGTATAGAAATTGAAAGGGCTTTTTAAAAATTCAGGAAAGGAAACTAAGTAATATAGTATTATAAACCAACTATACTTCAGTTTCAGAAGAAGACTAAAAGGTGTAACATCCAAATGCAGTGTATTCTCCTGACCTAACTACTCTAGACAAGAAAAAACAATTTTTTTAAAGATATTTTGGGACAGTTTTAATTATGTCAAAATTTAACTGTGAACTGTACATTAGACAACAGTGTCTTGTCCATGTTAAATTTTGTGATTAGATTATGGATTAAGAAAATGAGAAGATAGTCTTGTACTTAGCAAATATACACTAAAATACTAGAGAGTCAAAGGGCATGATATCTCCAACTCTTTGTAAATGGATCAGAAAATATATACATCTATATTAAGAGAGAAGATGATTTCAAGAAGAAAAGAAAAAGAACTGTGGGGGCGGGCACTCAGGACCTTTGTGAGAGAGAACGATTACTAATATGCCCTAGAAAAATGAAATGTATACTCTGAGCATAAACAAAATCATGGCTGTTACCTTCTTCCAAAAGACAATGCTAGAATATAGCCTCTAGTCTATTTGAAAAGCCACAGTGTAGTAATACATGGACCGAGTAGAATAATGATGGAAATCAGTCCCCTTCTTCCTCTATACAAGGGCAGTATTCCACCCTGCCAAAGTGGAACAAATATGCAAGAGAGAAAATGTATGTTAGGACCTTGAAGAAAAAAGTGAGAGTGATGATTTCGAGCTATTTGAGAAGAAAATCACATGACTATGGGTGAAAATTAAGAAGAAAAGTAGTGTTAGTTATGATATACCTCTACTTCCACTTCTGTATTTAAGCATTTGCCACTTTTTGAGCCAGAATCACTGCTTTCTTGAACCAATGACTTTATTAAATAAAAATCATTTTAACTGGTTTAAATTTGTGTATAAATCCACTAGTATGCATGTGTTGTATTTAGGAGGAAAAAAACTGTTTTTTAATGTGTCATGCATCTTTTAGGAACTGAATAAAACCTGAAAATGAATTTATTTATTTATTTTTGGCTTTCTTGGGTCTTCGTTGCTGCACAGGCTTTCTCTAGTTGCAGTGAGCAGTGGCTTCTTTTGTTGCAGAGCACCACCTCTAGAGCACTCAGGCTTCAGTAGCTGCAGCAGGCGGGCTCAGTAGTTGCTGAACTCGGACACTCAAACACCCAAGCTTCAATAGTTGTGGCTCTGGGCTTAGCTGCTCCTTGGCAGGTGGGATCTTCCCAGACCAGGGATCCAGCTCATGTCCTCCACATTGGCATACGTCTTCCTAACCTCTGGACCCCAAGGGAAGTCGAAAATGAATTTCTTAAGACCTTATTTTCTAATGACATGTTTAGAATTTGATTTAAAATACTTAAAGAAAAAAGGAGAAAGGGAGGAGGAAAGGTAAATATGGCAGAATCTCAATGATTATTGACTGGGTGATGGGTATATAGGGGTTCATTGTCCTAGTATCTCTTTATTTTGTGTAGGAGTGAATTTTTCATCAATAAAAATCATTCTATTGTATATTCTAATCTGTGTAGTAGAGTAGCATAACTAATACTCTATTAGGACTCATTACTCAACTTTCTGACTGATGCTGGTGGTGGAGTATGAGTAGAAGGATTCTGTAAAAGACAGTATTAAAAATATGCCAGAGAAGAAATGACCATGTATACTTTGACATTAAGGAAAAATTACCTAACCAAGAAATTTAAAATTATACCAGCTTTCTGATACTTCCACTTCTAAAAAAGAGTAACACTGAAAAAACATTTATTTCCAGGGGCTGGTGTGTGCTGGATTGGCTGACATGGCCAGACCTGCAGAAAAACTCAGCACGGCTCAATCTGCTGTTTTGATGGCTACAGGTAAATTAAATGAATATCTTCCATATAGGACATTCAATAATTAGTTTTACATCAATTTACTTGACTGTTTAACATTTGAAATACATACACACACACTCACACACAAAGAAACTAATGGTATTACCTTTAGGCAGTTATTAGACTATAGCCGAAGAAGGCAGAAGGAGGGTTATAAAAGTTTTTCTTTGATGTAATAACTGAGTGTTTTGTGTAATCCTGAGTTATACCAACTTCATTAAATCTCAGATTATAACCTTTTTCCCCTACTTTATGCTGTTGTTTTTCAGTCGCTAAGTCGTGCCTGACTCTTTGTGACCCCATGGACTGAAGCATGCCAGGCTACTCTGTTTCACTATCTCCCGGAGTTTGCTCAAACTCATGTCTATTGAGTTGGTGATGCCATCCAATCATCTCATCCTCTGTTACCCCATTCTCCTCCTGCCCTCAATCTTTCCCAGCATTAGGATCTTTTCCAGTGAGTCAGCTCTATAGCCATAGTACTGAAACTTCAGCTTTAGCGTCAGTCCTTCCAATGAATATTCTGGGTTGATTTCCTTTAGGATTGACTGGTTTGATCTTCTTGCTGTCCAAGGGACTCTCAAGAGCCTTCTCCAAAAAAAAGTCTTCTCCAGCACCACAATTTGAAAACATCAGTTCTTCAGCACTCAGCCTTCTCTATGGTCCAACTCTCATATCCATACATGACTACTGGAAAAACCATACCTTTGACTATTGTTGGCAAAGGGATGTCTCTACTTTTTAACATCCTCGCTAGGTTTGTCATAGCTTTTATTCCAAGGAACAAGCATCTATTAATTTCATGGCTGCAGTTACCATCTGCAGTGATTTTGGAGCCCAAGAAAATAAAATCTTAGTCTAATTATTTTACTCTAATGTTAAATGTTCAGATAAGATTGCAGCAATGCCTATGCTGTTTTTTAAAAATATTTTATTTCAACAGGCTTTATTTGGTCAAGATACTCACTTGTAATTATTCCAAAAAACTGGAGTCTATTTGCTGTTAATTTCTTTGTTGGGACAGCAGGAGCCTCTCAGCTCTTTCGTATTTGGAGGTAAGCTCTCCATGTTTTCGTTGTCGTTTACTCATTCAGTTGTGTCCGACTCTTTGTGACCCTGTGAACTGTAGCCCACCAGGCTCTTCTGTCCATGGGATTTCCCAGGCAAGAATACTAGAGTGGGTTGCCATTTCCTTATCCAGGGAAACTTTCCCACCCAGGAATCAAACCCGCGTCTCCTATATTGCAGGCAGATTCTTTACCACTGAGCCACCTGGGAAGCCCTTGAAACTATTTATTCAGTAATTAGTATTATTTGTCAGTGACTAGCTAACACTCTGGAATGAGCTTAGATGAAGGCTCTGACTTTGTTTGAACCATAGGACCTTCCAAAATTACACAAAAATGTTATGATCATAACAGCTTTCTTTGGCTAAAAAAATTGAATGATCTCAATAAAAAATTAGAAAACATTGAGTTATGTAATATTCCTTCTTTTCAGAAAGCATTCTATTTTGTAGTGTATAGTACATTTAATTTCATTTATCTGTGCCATACCTAGCTTTACTTGCAGCTTAATTGTGTAATCTTTTCATAATAATCTAGGACATAAACAGATAGATGAATACTCCCTTATTCTACAAATGCCTGATAACCATTTTTAGGTCTTAACTTCTATCAATATAAACTTCAGTTTGTGCAGTGATTTTATTCACAGAGTACTTTTCTCATACACCATCTTATTTTAACCTTATATTAACTCATGATAGTAAAACTATGAGAACACTTAAGTGCCACATTCAAAAATGTTATTTCTAATAGCAGAAATTCAGATACAATTTAATAAAAGGATATTTAGCCTTACAATTAAAATAGCAGATTAAGAGATTTAGTTAGAAATACAAATGTTGGGCTCTCTGGAGCACTCAGGAAAATAGGGTTTAATATTTGAAATCAGGACCTTTTGAGACGTATAGGAGGTATGATAGGCTTCATAGAATAGCTTCCTTTTTGTGCTTGTTCAGTTTTCCACTCTATTTTCAGCTGAGAAGATTAGTAAATGAAGCCCAGGGTGTTGTAAAACAGAAAGATTCTGTAGCTTTGTGGTTAATTCTTCTTTGAATTAATGAAAATTGAGAATTAATGAGAACTGAAGAAATTGTCTTAGTTTCAAAAAACTTAAATGTTACACCTCCTAAGCCAGTAGCCAGCCTGTGTCACAGAATTATATTTTTAGTGACTAGACAGGCTCATTCCCAACTGATTTTATTCTCAGGGAAGATGCTTTGTGAATATAAAATTAAAAGCTCTAGGTGACTACGTTTTGGTAAATTTTATACATATGTTCACATTTGTCATACTCTCATATAGTTCAAGAATGAAAATATTCTTACATTAAATTAATACTTTTGTATAGCAAACTGTAAGTCAGTTAAGACTTTTTGACAGTTTCAAGCCAGATTCAAATAAAATCCTTAGGTTATTCTCCTTTCTGCATATTTCTACCTATAAGCCCCTGGCAAGATTGTATTTACAACTGTATAGCCTCTTGACTAGTGAAAAAGAAGAGATGGAATATGCTTCTCATTCCCCTCTTATTATAAATATTATCTAGGGACTTCCTGGTGGTCCGGTGGTTAAGATTCCACATTTCCACTGCAGGGGGCATGGATTCTATCCCTGGTCAGGGAGTTAAGATCCCACATGCTATGCAGTGCAACCAAAAAAAGAAAAAAATTTTTTAGTTAAAAAATGAATGTGTTTATTGTGATTCATGCTTTTTTCTTTCTGTTTTCTTTATAGATATAACCAAGAACTAAAAGCTAAAGCAAACAAATAAGAGTTCCTGATCACCCTGGCAGTCTAGATATGGACATAACCACCGGGACCTAGTTTGATTTATTATTCAGTTGTTGATGAGGTGATACTAACTGTGCTAATGTTTGTAAGGCATAAAATGTAATTGGGAGATAGTATTGATACTTGATTCAACAGAAAAATAAAGCAAACTTTTAATAATATTGTCTCTTTACATACGACTTAAGGAACTTATCTGTGGATATTAGTAGCATTTTTTCTACTATTTGTCCATAATAAATCATATTGCTCATACATACCACTCACCTCCTTCTGTTCTAGTCAACCAAAGTGTGTGCATATAAGAGCACACATATTCCAGTGAGTCAAAAGATAGTTGGAAGGTTTAATAACTTAAAAGTGAAGGATGATGAAGTAGCTAATGGTAAAAGGAAACAGAGCTAAAGAGAGTAAGAAATGGGTCATGGAATATCCAGCAACATGACCTCAAACTGTCTTAACATATTTTAACTTGAACAGAAGAATAAATTTTTTTTATGTATTTGTTGTAGGAAGGGGGACCCATGGGGGCTCTTGTCTAACGCTCAGAAATGAATTGTTTGAGGAGACACGTATTGACAAAGCAAGAGATTTTATTAAGAAAGGGGCCCTTAGGCGAAGAGCAGGAGGACTCTGCTACGTGACTGCAGCCTCCGGTTTGATGGTGATGAGATTAGTTTCCAGATTGTCTCTGGCCAATCATTCTGACTCAGGGTCCTTCCTGGTGGCTCAGCCATTGCTCAACCAAAATGAATTTCAATGAGGAGGATTCTGGGAGATCAGTAGGACAGGTGGCATCTCTTTTTGACCTTTCCTGAATTCTTCTGGCTGGTGGTTACTTGTTGGTTCTGCATTCTTTACCTGGCCCACCTGTCAAAAAATAATTCTTGCAAATGGTTGCTATGGTGCCTAGCCAGGGCAGGCAGTTTCAATCAGTGTTTTCCCTAACATACTGTGTGAAATTCTTTTACAGCTACAGAGTAAAAATGGATTTATAAATTTTTGAAATACATTCAAGAATCAATGTGATGTGGCAGAAAAGCTCTACAGTCAGGCAGACCTGAATATGAATCCTAGCTCTGTGACATAATCTCTGACTTTGGGCAAGTTAAAGTGTCCTGCCGAGTGCCTGGGACATAAGTCAGTTTTCTGTAAATGTGGCCTTTGTCCCATTATGAAGGTTCATATTTGATTCAAAAACCCATTTGTAGTACTGAGCTTTCTTTTGAAAATCCGAGTAAAACCAGTCCTGTTAGAACTGTAGTCAGAGGAACGAACAAAGCCAGTTATTTCTAAATTGGAAGAAGCAAATGACAAAGAGCTTTTTGAATAATAATATACTATAAACAAAATTTGGCAATTAACAATTGAAAAATTTATCTTCTCTTCTTTCAGCATTTTATATACTTGAAGAGGAACGATTAAAAAATTTGACAAAAGCAAAAGTTCCTGAAGGGTCAAATTATTACTGCTTTCTCTTTTCAAGCCACCCTGTTAAATTTGTTTGTTATAGGAGCACACCCATGTGTACATGTTTTCTAGGGTTAAGCATTTACAATAAAATTTACTGTGAAAAATGGCCTAGATACAAAAAAGTTTATTAAAATGCATGTATTGAATTGGTATTTCATTTCCTTTCCTTAAAACCTGCTCTTTCCCCTGTGGGTTCTCTAACGCCCAATTGTCAGTCAAATTAATTGTAGTATTTAGAAGCAATCACTTACTCTTCGTTCTCAAAATTTCTGACAGACTACATCATGCTTCTTTTCTACCCCAAAACTTTAATCCATCCCATTACTGAATCTTCAGTTCAGTTCAGTTACTCAGTAGTGTCCAACTGTTTGTGACCACATGGACTGCAGCACTCCAGGCTTCCCTATCCATCACCACTCCCAGAGCTTGCTCAAACTCATGTCCATTGAGTCGGTGATGCCATCCAACCATCTCATCCTCTGTCGTCCAATTCTCCTGCCTTGAATCTTTCCCAGCATCAGTGTCTTCTGAGTCAGTTCTTCGCATCAGGTGGCTAAAGTGTTAGAGCTTCAGCTTCAGCATCTGTCCTTCCAATGAATATTCAGGATTGATTTGAGTCCTTGGGATGGACTGGTTTGAGCTCCTTGCAGTCCAAGGGACTCTCGAGTCTTTTCCAGCACCACAGTTCAAAAAGCATCAATTCTTTGGCACTCAGCTTTCTTTATGATCCAACTCTCACATCCATACATGACCACTGGAAAAACCACAGCTTTGACTATACACATCTCTGTCAGCAAACTAATGTCTCTGCTTTTTAATATGCTGCCTAGGTTGATCATAGCTTTTCTTCCAAGGAGCAAGCATCTTTTAACTTCATGCCTACAGTCTGCATCGCCAGTGATTTTCAAGCCAAAGAAAAAATGAGTCTGTCACTCTTTCCACTGTTTCCTCATCTATTTGCCATGAAGTGATAAGACCGGATGCCATGATCTTCATTTTTTGAATGTTGAGTTTTAAGCCAGCTTTTCCATTCTCCTCTTTCACTTTCATCAAGATGCTTTTAGTTCCTCTTCACTTTCTTCAGTAAGGGTGGTGTCATCTGCGTATCTGAAGTTGTTGACATTTCTTTAGGCATTCTTGATTCCAACTTGTGCTTCATCCAGGTACAGCATTTTGCGTGATGTACTCTGCATTTAAGTTAAATAAGCAGGGTGACAACCTACAGCCTTGACGCACTCCTTTCCCAATTTGGAGCCAGACTATTGTTCTATGTCTGGTTCTAACTGTTGCTTCTTGACCTGCACACAGATTTCTCAGGAGGCAAGGAAGTTGATCTGCTATTCCCATTGGACAATTTTCCAGTTTGTTGTGATCTACACAAAGACTTTGGCATAGTCAATAAAGCAGAAGTAGATATTTTTCTGGAATTCTCAGGCTTTTTCTTTGATCCAACGGATGTTGGCAACTTGATCTCTGGCTCCTCTGCCTTTTCTGTATCTAGTTTGAACATCAAGAAGTTCTCAGTTCACCTAATGTTGAAGCCTGGCTTGGAGAATTTTGAGCATTACTTTGCTAGCACGTGAAATGAGTGCAGTTGTGCAGTAGTTTGATCATTCTTTGGCATTTCCTTTCTTTGGAGTTGGAATGAGAACTGACCTTTTCCAGTCCTGTGGCCACTGCTGAGTTTTCCCAATTTGCTGGCATATTTGAGTGCAGCACTTTCACAGCATCATCTTTTAGGATTTGAAATAGCTCAACAGGAATTCCATTACCTCCCCTACCTATATGTGTAGTGATGCTCCCTAAGGCCCACTTGACTTCACACTCCAGGATGTCTGGCTCTAGGTGAGTAATCACACCATCGTGATTATCTGGATCATCAGGATTTTTTTTTTTTTTTTTTTTTTTATAGATCTTTTGTGTATTCTTGCCACTTCCTCTTAACATCTTCTGCTTCTGTTAGGTTCCATACCATTTCAGTCCTCTATTGTGCCCATCTTTGCATGAAATGTTCCCTTAGTATCTGTAATTTTCTTAAAGAGATCTTTAGTCTTTCCCATTCTATTGTTTTCCTCTGTTTCTTTACAATGATCACTTAGGAAGGCTTTCTTATCTCTCCTTGCTGTTCTTTGGAACTCTACATTCAGGTGGATATATCTTTCCTTTTCCCTATGCCTTTTACTTCTCTTCTTTCCTCAGCTATTTGTAAGGCCTCCTCAGACAACTATTTTACCTTTTTGAACTTCTGTTTCTTGAGAATGGTTTTGATCACCCCCTCCTTTACCATGCCACAAACCCCCGTCCATAATTCTTCAGGCACTCTGTCTATCAGATCTAATCCCTTGAATCTTTGTTTGTCACTTCCACTGTATAATCATCAGGGGTTTGATTTACCTCATACTTGAATGATCGAGTGGTTTTCTCTACTTTGTTCAATTTGAGTCTGAATATTACAATAAGGAGTTTATGATCTGAGCCCCACTCAGTTCCCAGTCTTATTTTTGCTGACTGTATAGAACTTCTCCATCTTTGGCTGCAAAGAACAGAATCAATCTGATTTCAGTACTGACCATCTGGTGATGTTCACAGGTAGAGTCTTCTCTTGTGTTGTTGGAAAAGGCTGTTTGCAATGACCAGAGTGTTCTCTTGGGAAAACTCTGCTAGCCTTTGCCCTGCTTCATTTTATACTCCAACACCAAACTTGCCTGTTACTCCAAGTATCTCTTGTCTTCCTAGTTTTGCATTCCAGTCTCCTGTGATGAAAAGGACATTTGGGGTGGCGTGGCAACCCACTCCAGTATTCTTGCCTGGAGAATCCCATGGTCGGAGGAGCCTGGTAGGCTACAGTCCACGGGGTCTCAAAGAGTCAGACACAACTGAGTGAAAATAAATAAAAAAAATAAATAGTTCTAGAAGGTCTTCTAGGTCTTCATAGAACCATTCAACTTCAGCTTCTTCGGCATTACTGGTTGGGGCATAGACTTGGATTACTGTGATATTGAATGGTTTGCCTTGGAAACAAACCAAGATTGTACCCAAGTATTGCATTTCATACTCTTTCGTTGACTATGAGGAATACACCATTTCTTCTAAGAGATTCTTGCCCACAGTAGTATATATAATGGTCATTGAATTAAATTTGCCCATTCTGATCCATTTTAGTTCACTGATACCTAAAATGGCAATCTTCACTCTAGCCATCTTCCAATTTGCCTTGATTCATGGACCTAACATTCCAGGTTCCTATGTAATGTTGTTTCTTTACAGTATCTGACTTTACTTCCATCACCAGTCACATCCACAACTGGGCATTTTTTTCGCTTTGGCTCCGTCTCTTCATTCTTTCTGGAGTTATTTCTCCACTCTTCTCCAGCAGCATATTGGGCACCTACTGACCTGGGGAGTTCATCTTTCCATGTCATATCTTTTTTCTATTTTCATACTATCCATTGGGTTCTCAAGGTTCTCAAGTTCTGAAGTGGTTTGCCATTCCCTTCTCCAGTGGACCATGTTTTGTCAAAATCTCTACCATGACCCAACTGTCTTGGGTGGTCCTACAAGGCATGGCTCATAGTTTCATTGAGTTAGACAAGTCTGTGATCCATGTAATCATTTTGGTAAGTTTTCTGTGACTGTGGTTTTCATTCTGTCTGCCCTCTGATGGATAAGCATAAGAAGCTTATGGAAGCTTATGGAAGCTTCCTGATGGGAAGGACTGGCTGTGGGTTACTCTTGGTCTTGTTCTGATGGGTGAGGCCATGCTCAGTAAATCTTTAATCCAATTTTCTGTTGATGGCTTTCCCTGCCTGTTGTTTAGCCTGAGGCCAAACTATGGTAGGGGTAGTTCAGTTAAGTCCTGTCTGATTCTTTGCGAACCCATGGACTGCATGCAGCATGCCAGGCTTCTCTGTCCATCACCAACTCCCAGAGCTTACTGAAACTCATGTCCATCGAGTCAGTGATGCCATCCAACCATCTCATCATCAGTCATCCACATCTCCTCCCACCTTCAATCTTTCCCAGAATCAGGGTCTTTTCAAATGAGTCAGCTCTTCACATCAGGTGGCTAAAGTACTGGAGTTTCAGCTTCATCATCAGGCCTTCCAATGAATATTCAGAAAAACAACACCCAGCTGTGGATGTGACTGGTGATGGAAGTAAAGTTCAATGCTGCAAAGAGCATTGTATAGGAACCTGGAATGTTAGGTCCATGAATCAAGGTAAATTGGAAGTGGTCAAACAGGAGATGGCAAGAGTGAACGTCATCTTTCTAGGAATCAGCAAACTAAAATGGACTGGAATGGGTGAATTTAACTAAGATGACCATTTTTATCTACTACTGTGAGCAAGAATCTCTTAGAAGAAATGGAATAGCCATCAAAAGAGTCCAAAATGCAGTACTTGGATGCATCCTCAAAAGTGACAGAATGATCTCTGTTCGTTTCCAAGGCAAACCATTCAATATCAAAGTAATCCAAGTCTATGCCCCAACTAGTAATGCTGAAGAAGCTGAAATTGAACAGTTCGATGAAGACCTACAAGACATTCTAGAACTAACACCCAAAAAAGATGTCCTTTTCATTATAGGGGACTGGAATGCAAAAGTAGGAAGTCAAGAGACACATGGAGTAACAGGCAAGGTTGGCGAGGTAGTACAAAATGAAGCAAGGCAAAGGCTAACAGAGTTTTGCCAATTACACCTGTCATAGCAAACACCATCTTCCAACAAAACAAGACTCTACACATGGACATCACCAGATGGTCAATACTGAAATCAGATTGATTATATTCTTTGCAGTCAAAGATAGTGACTTTCTATACAGTCAGCAAAAATAAGACTGGGAGCTGAGTGTGGCTCAGATCATAAACTCCTTATTGTAAAATTCAGACTTACATTGAAGAAATTAGGGAAAACCAAACCACTAGACCATTCATGTATGACATAAATCAAATCCCTTATGATTATACAGTGGAAGTGACAAATGGATTCAAGGGATTAGATCTGATAGAGTGCCTGAAGAACTATGGACAGAGGTTCATGACATTGTACAGGAAGCAATAATCAAGACCATCCCCAAGACAAAGAAATGCAAAAAGGCAAAATGGTTGTCTGAGGAGGCAATACAAATAGCTGAGAAAAGAAGAGAAGTGAAAGGCAAAAGGGAAAAGAAAGATATACCCATTTGAATGCAGAGTTCCAAAGAATACCAAGGAGGGATAAGAAAGCCTTTCTCAATGATCAATGCAAAGAAATAGAGGAAAATAAGAATGGGAAAGACTAGATATCTCTTCAAGAAAATTTGAGATACGAAAGGAATATTTCATTGCAAAGATGGGCACAATAAAGGACAGAAATGGTGTGGACCTAATAGAAGTAGACGATATTAAGAAGAGGTGGCAAGAATACACAGAACTATACCAAAAAAATCTTCATGACCCAGATAACCATGATGGTGTGATTACTCACCTAGAGCCAGACATCCTGGAATGGAAAGTCAAGTGAACCTTAGGAAGCATCACTACAAACAAAGCTAGTGGAGGTGATGGAATTCCAGTTGAGCTATTTCAAATACTAAAAGTTGATGCTGTGTAAGTGCTGCACTCAATATGTCAGCAAATTTGGAAAATCCAGCAGCAGCCACTGGACTGGAAAAGGTCAGTTTTCATTCCAATCCCAAAGAAAGGCAATGCCAAAGAATGTTCAAACTACTGCACAACTGCACTCATCTCACACACTAGCAAAGTAACGTTCAAAATTCTCCAAGCCAAGCTTCAATAGTACATGAACTTCCAAATGTTCAAGCTGGATATACAAAAGGCAGAGGAACCAGAGATCAAATTGCCAACATCCATTGGATCATAGAGAAAGTAAGAGAGTTCCAGAAACACCTATTTCTGCTTTATTGACTATGCCAAAGCCTTTGACTGTGTGGATCACGACAAACTATGGAAAATTTTTATAGAGATGGGAATACCAGACCAACTTACCTGCCTCCTGAGAAATCTGTATGCAGGTGGAGAAACAACAGAACTGGACACAGAACAACAGACTGGTTCCAAATAGGGAAAGGAGTACGTCAAGGCTGTGTATTGTCACCCTGCTCATTTAACTTAAATACAGAGTACATTATGCGAAATGCCAGGCTGGATGAAGCCCAAGCTGGAATCAAGATTGCTGTGAGAAATATCAAAAGCCTCAGATATGCAGATGACACCACCCTTATGGCAGAAAGGGAAGAAGAACTGAAGAGCCTTTTGAGGAAAGTGAAAGAGAAGAGTGAAAAAGTTGGCTTAAAAACTCAATGTTCAAAAAACTAAGGTCATGGCATCCAGTCCTATCACTTCATGGCAAATAGATGGAGAAACAATGGAAACAGTGAGAGGCTTTATTTTTCCCAGGCTCCAAAATCACTGCAGATGGTGACTGCAGCCATGAAATTACTCCTTAGAAGTAAAGCTATGAGCAACCTAGACAGCATATTAAAAAGCAGAGACATTACTTCACTAACAAAGGTCCGTCTAGTCAAAGCCATGGTTTTTCCAGTAGTCATGTATGGGTGTGAGAGTTGGACTGTAAGGAAAGTTGAGCACCAAAGAATTGATGCTTTTGAACTGTGGTGTTGGACTCTTGACAGTCCCTTGGCCTGCAAGGAGATCCAACCAGTCAGTCTTAAAGGAAATCAATCCTGAAGACTGATTGGAAGGACTGATGCTGAAGCTGAAACTTCCTTACTCTGGCCACCTGATGCAAAGAACTGACTCATTGGAAAAGACCCTGATGCTGGGAAAGATTGAAGGCAGGAGGAGAAGAGGACAACAGAGGATGAGATGGTTGGATGACATCACCAGCTCTATGGACATGAGTTTGAGTAAACTCTGCAAGTTGGTGATGGACCGGGAAGCCTGGCATACTGCAGTGGATGGGGTTGCAAGGAGTCAGATACAACTGATTGACTTAAATGAGCTGAATGATGGACTTGACCACTCAGAAAAGACAAGTCAAAAATTTACTTCACAAAAATCTCTGAAGATAAGTATTGTAGTGTAAATTTCATAGTTCTGATGGAAGTCACAATCATTGTTAACCATAAATGGGTGTTTACTCAGGAGAAACTTGTCTTTATAATCACCTGCCAACTATTGCCTAAGTTCAGCCACCTTCCACATAGTCAGGACTGCTTTGGGGTCATATCAGTCTCTCTGAACCTTGCCCCAAATCTCCATCTAGGGACCCTGAGACCATCCTTCTGTGAGCCATGGGCCACTGGGGCTGTTGGGGGAGGGGAAGGGAGTGCCAGCCAATCAGAAGCACAGTCCCTGCCCGTGAAACAATGAGCTACTGATGAGGGTGTGGCCAGGAGAACGGCTTTTAGAGAAAACTGTCATTTTACGGGTCAGCTTTAGACAGACATGGCACTTCTGCTGTCTTCTGAATGATGTCATCCAGGCTCTTTTCCTGTCTTTTGCACTCCTGACTAGATCCTGAAAGATCTAGGCCCTGATTTTCCTCAGCCTTGGAGAGAGAAGAGGTATGTGACTGTAGGGAGTAAGTAGAAACAGTGGTTGCAGAGCTAAGATGAGGGCTACCCTTGGGGAGGGAGGTTTGGGAACTTAAGGAAAGGGGACGCCTTGGGCTAGGAATGGAAGTTCACCTTGTATATATCTGTGTCAATCCTTTAAGTGAGGTTAGAAGTTTGAACGTTTCAGTGTTACCTCCTCCTATTTATCCTAGATGTTCTATTTTTCTAGATTACTATCAATTTACCTCTCTCCTGCAACTTCTCATGTGATACCTTTATCAGTCATCAAATAGCAAATGCCTACCATGTGAAGGAGCTCTAGAAAGATGCGTGGAAGAAACACATATACATAGAATGTGATCTCTAAAACAGAGAAGCTTCAATTCAGAGAAGACATAAACAGATCAAAAGATAACCAAGGATTTTAAAAATAGATAATAAGGCACTTAAATTTATAGACACTAAATGTCCTCATAGCTTAGAGGAAAAATTACCTTGAAAAGAGTGGTCTGGCAAGCTTTCTTGGCAGATAACATTATCCCTTTATGTTCAGAGTATCTCCTTCGGATTCTTGTAAAACCTGATTTTACATATTGATGAAAAATGGGATGGAAACTGAAATCTATTAGAAGTTTCTAGAAAAGATATTTAGAGAAAAAATAATGAATGTAATTGATCTTTAGTTTCTTTTTCCTTTGAGGGTATTGCTGACTTTTCTTTAAGCAAATTAAAATTGGACACACTTCTTCACTCAGGAAAATCTGTCTTGGTATGTCATCGAGGCCTTGCTCTTTCACTCTGTCAGATAGCCTCAATCCTAGATGTTTTCATGTTTTCTCAGTGGCCACACTCTGCTCAAGCTCTATTCTTGATTTAACTGGCCAAACAATTGACGACGGTACATCACTAGGCATTGAAAGTGCTGTAAAATTAAATATTTTCTCTAGGTTGTAAACATCCCCAAAGTGTCATTAAATGGGATGTACCATGGTATACTAGAAAGAATAGGGATTTTGAAATTCACAGACCTGGGCTTGCTTTCCAGCTGTGTGACCTAAGGCAAATTCATCTGAACTGCTGTTTCTATATTTAAAAATGGGGATGAAGCCTACTTCACAGCGCTGTTTTGAGGATTAAATGAGGTAACCTATGTAAAATACTTCATATAAAAGGCCTTAATAGGGACTTTCCTGGTGGTGCAATGGTTAAAACTCCATGCTTTCACTTTAGGGGGCATGGGTTCAATCCTTGGCCAGGGAATAAAATCTCAGAGGCCGTGTGGCATGGCTGGAAAAAAAATGCCGTAACAGTAATCATTTTCTGATGTTGCAGAACTTAAAGCAGAAAAAGTTAGTCTTCTAAAACAGAAAAGCTCAGGTATTCATTTTAGATATCTTTGCCTCTTCAGTCCATTAACAGATAATTTTGTTATTCTAGTTTCCCTTCTATATTTGTCAGCTTAATCTCCAAATGCACCTACTTTCCTTACCTGATAATCATAAACTTAGAAAAATCTGTCCAAATCTTCAAGTCACCTTATTTAAATAATACACATCTGGAACATTGTAAATACTACAATTAAAAAAATATATATGTAATTCATCTTTCCACTAAAGACAAGAATCACCTATACAGCCTTGCAGACATACAGTCTCTCACTCCAATACTCCAATACTAAGACTAACCAGGTACAATGTTAAATTTGCCTCCCAGGAATCGATAGCCATTGATCCTACTTGATCCTTTCAAAGCAAAACATAAATCTAACCCATTTTAGTTTTAGAGTTTAAAGCAAAACAGTCTTAACTGTACATGTGGAGAGGGTGTGGTATTGCCAAGATTGAAGAGGCTGGTGGTAGCAAGCAAGCTGAGATATAGTTATACTAAAAAATTATTCACTGTTTCTTTAAAATTCAACTTTAACTGGATGTCCTATATTGTTGCTTACTGAAACTGACATTCTTTTTTTTTTAACACGCCCAGGCCAAGTGACTCCTTGGCTTTTTTTTTTTTTTTTTTCAGTGGGTTTTGTCATACATTGATATGAATCAGCTATGGATTTACACGTATTCCCCATCCCGATCCCCGCTCCCACCTCCCTCTCCACCCGATTCCCCCGGGTCCTCCCAGTGCACCAGGCTGGAGCACTTGTCTCATGCATCCCACCTGGGCTGGTGATCTGTTTCACCATAGATAGTATACTAATGCAGCACTGTTTATAATAGCCAGGACATGAAACTGACATTCTTACAAGTGACAGCCAGAGAGAGCGAAGCTGAGCTAGTCAAGGGAAGAACAGAGCTACGCCCTGCTCAGTGCTCTTCAGTCCCGACTGTTCCTGACTGCTCAGCACCTCTGCGGAAGCCTCTTCAGAGCGTCCATTCCTACAGAAATCACATGCCTTCTGGTTACCTATTCTTTGATAAACTAGCTCCCTCCACTGAGGAAAAAGAACACCAGCTTTACTTTCCCTCTTCAACCCTCTCACGCACTTTTTTCTCGTTTAACCAAATCCAGTCTCTACCTGAGGGAGAAAGTAGGGGAATTCTTCTGTTAAATTCAGGGGTCTAATTAGACTTTGCACATATGTCTCCTGGTTTCTCCACACCCTTCACAGTTCAGTTTAAACATCCAAAGGCAATAACCATTTTTACCCAAGTGTCATCTCCTGACAATGTTTCTAATGTCTCCCATCATTCCTCAAATTTCATAGTCCATGAACTTCAAATGAAGTGAGTAGAACTAAACCCAATACTCTGAATCAGATCTGAACACTGCTTATTACCTTAAGATCTGCATGGCATCCAAGATGGCCATGCTTAATTTCTCTAGTACCTGCAGGGAAACAAAACCACAAATATCACCACACATCTACCAAGAAGTCCAAAATTTTAAAAGACTGACAATAGTAAATGTTAGCTGGGATATAGAACTCTCACATTTTGCTTGGGGGGGTGTAAATTGACTCAGCAATTCCACTCTTAGGTATATGCCCAAGTGAAATACATATATGTGTTCTCCAAAACACATGCACAGGAATGCTCTTAAGCACTTCCCTTGCTGTCCAGTGATTAAGATTCCGAGCTTCCAGTGCAGGGGTCATGGGTTCAATCCCTGGTAGAGGAACTAATCCCAAATGCCATGTGGCAAAAACAACAATAAATAAATTCTTTTTTTAAAAAAGAATGCTCTTAGCAGCATTATTCCTAATAGCCTGAAAATGGGAAAAACAACCCATAGGTCAATAGTAGAAGGGATAAATAATTTGTGGATAATCAAATGACACCATACAGCATTGAAAATAAATGATTACTAATACACACACAACAACACGGATAAACATCACAACCATTTGAGAAAAGAAAGTGTATATAATATTACTCCATTTACACAAAGTTAAAAATAAGGTAAAAGTTATCTATGATATCACAAATCAGGAGATAGACTAACATTGGGGAGGTGGGGGGGTAAACAGGAGATAGTATGAAACTGGCCTCTGTAGTGCCAGTTCTTTTTTTTTTTTTTAACAAAGCATATAATAAGTGCTTTACTTTTTTTAATTCGTTAATTTTTTACTGCACTTGGTCTTCATTAACTGCATGTGGACTTTCTCTACTTGGGGTGCACGGGCTTCTCATTGCTGTGGCTTCTTTCATTGTGGAGCATGGGCTCTAGGGCACATGGGCTCGGTAGCTGCAGCTCACGGGGTCTAGAGCTCAGACTCAGTAGTTGTGGGTGCATGGACTTAGTTGCCCCAGAGCATGTGAAATCTTCCTGGACCAGGGATCAAATCCATGTACCTTGTTTTGGCAGGCAGATTCTTAACCACTGGACCACCAGGGAAGTCCACATGTTCTTTCTTGATATGAATAGAGAACATGGATTGGTTCACTTTATAACTCATCAAGCTATCCACTTAGAAATTTTGCCTTTTCTGCACATATGTTATATACTTCAATAAGTTTTTTAAAAGACAGCATTGAATTTGCAGTAAATCTAGTCTTTTACACTACATGCTTATGGGTTTGATATTGTTAAAATTTTAAGCACAGTACTTATTTGCATTCATTCTCCTGAAATTTCATTGTTATTTCAGTCAAATATTTTGACTGAAAGATATTTTAAGATTCTATCAGTCAATATATTAGCTTTCCTTCCAACTGTATCTTTATCTGAGTCCTCTAGCACACTTGTGGAGGATCCCTCAGAGTGGACACTAGAACACAAATCAATATCCTTTAAGTCTAACTGTTAACCAGTTAGGGACATTTTCATCTCTCTTATAATTTAGTATGTTACCCATAAAGATGTGAGAAACTTGGCCAAATGCCTTGTTAAATTCAACATATGCTTTGTAGACAGCATTCTCTTGATTTAAAAGTTTAATAAATCAAAAAAAGGAGATAAGGCCAGTTTGTTCTCAGCTGTGAATCCATTTTAATTCCTTTTCATCACCTCTTACTGATACAAGTGCTCATGTATTATGCAGCATGCTCTGTGCTCAGCTGTGTATGACTCCTTGCAGCCCTTTGGACTGTAGCCTGACAGACTCCTCTGTCCATGGGATTTTTCTGGCAAGAATACTTGAGTGGATTGCCATTTCCTCCTGCATGGATCTTCCTGACCCAGGCATAGAACCCGAGTCTCCTGCGACCCCTGCGTTGCAGGCAAATTCTTTACCGCTGAGTCACTAGGGAAGCCCTATCACTGAATGTGGCAACTCACAAATATTCCAGATCGCTCTCCCACCGCGCACATGGTAGGATCGCACTTTCCTGCTTTGGCCAACCAGTATCACCCCACCGGAAGTGAAATAAGTTACTTCTGGGAGGACACTTTAAGAAGGAATCTACAGTGGAATACTCTTTGCTATTTGCTACTGTGTCTGGGAAACTGAAAGGTCCCAGCCTGGGTCCCAGAATGAAGGCAACGATAGAGTAGGGCCTCAGCCTACCTATAATGGACATGGGGTGGTGGTTTAGTCACTAAGTCGTGTCCAACTCTTTGTGACCCCTTGGACTGTCCATAGGATTTCTGAGGCAAGAACACTGGAGTAGGTTTCCATTTCCTTCTCCAGGGAATCTTCCCCACCCGGGGATTGAACCCTTGTCCCCTGCATTGCAGGCAAATTCTTTACCACTAAGCCACCTGGGAAGCCCACAGTAGATATGTGGCATGAGTAAGAAATAAGCCATTGTTATATCCAGCCACTGAGATTTTGGAGTTTTCCATTGATGAAGCAAAACTAGCTTATATTAACTGATACACCACATTTACCAGACTGTGTTTTCTGGAACCCACATGTAGGCTCATCTTTCGAAATTCAGAAGAAAATGTACCAGCCTCTAACTTTCCAGCATTTCTCACATTCTCCTTTTTTTTTTTTTTAAATAATTTTATTTTATTTTTTAATTTTTGGCTCTTCTGTGTCCTTGTTGCTGCATGGGCTTTTCCCTAGTTGCAGCAAACGAGGGCTACTCTTTAGCTGTAGTGGGCAGGCTTCTCATTGCGGGGGCTTCTCTTGTTGCATGGGCTCTAGGGCATGCAGGCTTCAGTATCTGTGGCTTGTGGGCTCAGTAGTTGCAGCTCCTGGGCACTGGAGCACTGGCTCAGTAATTGTAGCACTAACATACGGGCTTAGTTGCTCCTCAGCATGTGGATCCTTCCAGCCTAGGGATCGAACCTGTGTCTCCTGCATTGGCAGGTGGATTCTTTACCATTGAGCCATCAGCAAAGCCCTCAATGAGCCACCACAAAAGGCCTTTCCATTGTTTTTTGAGATTACTGACATTACATCTGTCAATTCTTTCCACGTATTTCAGTGGATATGGGTTATCTGGGGATGGCTGTGAAGGTGGGTTAGTCACTAAGTCGTGTCCAACTCTTTCCACCCCATGGACTGTAGTCTGCCAGGCTCCTCTGTCCATGGGATTTCCCAGGTAAGAATGCTGGAGTGGGTTGCCATTTCCTTCTCTAGGGGGATCTTCCTAACCCAGGGGTTGAACCTGAGTCTCCTACATTGCAGGCAGATTCTTTACAGCTGAGTCACCAGGGAAGCCCTGGGGATGGCTGCTTGAATTTAAATGACTGGGTACTTTAACACTGTTTTCTTATCTTGGACTTCAATTCTTTCTTGTCAATATTTATTATATTCTCACTTCTCCATAATGGAGAAGACAGAAACAAAAGAAATGTTGTGTAGTACATCATAGTTAAGCTTTGTCCTTATTCTTCCTTTATTAATTACCTTGCTGTCAATAAAACCTAAAAGCCCCTCTAGGTTTTCTTAACTTCAGCATTTTCCTAAGTCTCAGCTCATTCTAGTCATTCTCATAGCCTTCTTATAAGTTCCTACAGCACTTATCAAATTTACTATCTGAAAATATTTATTTGATGTATTTATTATCTATTGACTGTTACTAGCATATGCTGTGTTTCAGTGATACTCCTTTAAAAAAAACACAACAAAAACTTAGTTATATGCTTCTCCTACCTTTTGTTCATTTCTTAACATTTGTATTTACCAAGTTTTTCCTTTTAAAGATTATCTAATACCTAATATTTAGCACCCATTTTTAAAGATTTCTGTCCATTTCAAGGATTTTTTTGTAAAATATGCTAATATACTAATGTTTTTCTTGACTTAAAAAAAATGCTTCATTGAAGCTGTCTCAGTTTTTCTAATACTCTTATGTACCCCAACATGACTTACAACTGGTTGAAATTACTAACAACTTCCTTCATGTTAGTGAGTATCAGTGCCTCCTTTTTTTTTTAAACTCCTTCTTTATCTGTATCATTTATTCCAGGAACTTGAATTGCTCTGAAAATATTAGGTATGCTATTTCTGTTCAGGGTGGTTCAGCATGATTTTCACAACATTCAGGTGTGAGTGTTTCATTAGCCCCAGCAGTCAAAGAAATGCCTTAGTCTCGGAACTAACTAGATAAGAAATCAAAATTTCCACGTTTCCTTCCATTTACAGTTTAAAGTCTTATATACACACATACACACAGCCCTTTTAATTCTTTTTCTCTATTTCTTTACACCTATACCTTAAAACACTTCATCTCTTGCTTATATATGACCCTCCACTTTGCTATTCACCTTTCTATAAATTGGGCTTCCCTGGTGACTCAGCTGGTAAAGAATCTGCCTGCAATGCGGGAGACCTGGGTTTGATCCCTGGGTTGGGAACATCCCCTGGAGAAGGAAATGAATGGCTACCCAGTCCAGTATTCTGGCCTGGAGAATTTCACAGGGTCACAAAGAGCCGAACAAGATGAGCGACTTTCACTTTTCTATAAATATTCACACACACAAACTCATGTTTATGCCTTCTTTTTTAATTTTCAAACAAGAGAAAGAAAAAATAAGAGACCAGAGGGAAGGGGGAAGGGAAGAGGGAACATGAGGACAGAAGGGAGAAGGGCCTGGACCAAAGCACTTGTGTTACTGGGCCCTCCGCCAGAGCACTTGCACCCTGAGCGCTCACCCTTTCATGCAAACGCTTGGTCAACAGCTCAGTCATTACCACATCAGCCACTTAAATGAGCGTTCTGCAGGTTAGAGTAAATGGGGAAAAAGAAACAGGAAAGCGAGTGAATGAATATGAGTCAGATTGCCTCCAATCTCAGCTTTGTTTTCTAGAAGGTCCATTCAGGACTGTTCGTGGTGATCATACAATCCTGAATATTTGCCTTGAACATGAACACTCGAAGAGAACTTGAATCACAGGACCGGGCCATCGTCAGAATAGCAGCTCATTTACCGGACCTCATTGTCTATGGAGATTTCTCTCCAGAGAGACCTTCTGTGGATAATTTTGACGGAGTCTTGATGTTTGTTGATATTTCAGGCAAGCACAAAAAGGATGTTTAATGTGGGTGAACAATAGGTTTGCATCAAAATCACACACAGTGCTTGACTGCAGAGTAGGGGTGCTGTTTCAGAGTTTTTGTGCTGTTATTACAAATATTGCCACTGAGAAGACAGGAGGGAGGGCCTGGCTGTGGGCCTGGCTCCCTTTCATTTTCCTTTACCTGGCATGTCCAGTGATGGGCAAAGGTTTAAGATGCCTAAGTCCTGGGCCTGGTACTTCAGGCTCCAGTGTCCCTGGCCCAACTTCACTGACTCAGCCTCCAAGCCCTACACCATCCCAGGCAAAATTGACCTCTGGAAATGATCTCTCCAATGTTATTTACAGCTTAAGAGGAAACTTACCACCTCTTCAGAAGTCATTGAATTTTGTGTGTTTTCATTACCATGAAATGGCAGTTCTATACCCAGTTAAAACTGAAGTCAGCCCTCTTCGAGTTGGGAAGTTAGGAGGGAAGAGTTATCTGGTGCCTTTCCTTGGCCCCTAATAAACATAGATATAGGAGACCCAATATCTGACACTTGGCCTGCCACAAAGATAATTTAAAAGAAACACTGCCAGTTCTTAAAACACTTCCATTGCTAGCAAGTGTGGTCCTCTTCTCCTGACACTGTTTGCTTCCTCCAAGCACCCAAGGAAACGAGCTGCACAATCGTTACAGGTTTTACTGCGATGACTGAGAAGTTCAGCACAGCCATGTACATGGACCGAGGGGCTGAGCAGTTGGTGGAGATCCTCAACCACTACATAAGTGCAATAGCGGAGAGTAAGTGTTTCTGACTTAAGCATATTCATTGTTTTCTGTATTTGGTGGTTACAACCTGAGAGACTACTGTTGCTTAGTACTCTTCATTGTCTCCATGAAATGTGTATGAAACCAGTCTTTTTTGAAATATAATACAGTACAAGTGAAGGAATGTAATCAAACCTCACTAACACAGATTGAGGGGTTAGTTTTGTATTAGTTACAAGACTAAATTAGAGATTACTTTGAAAAGAAATGTAGTAGTAATACTTTTAGTTATGTTCAATAACTCCTAAAAGCTAGCATCAGTGTGACTCAAACACAGTCATTAAGAGAATATGTTATGAATGTTGTTCAGTCACTAAGTTGTGTCTGACTCTTTGTGACCTCATGGACTGCAGCACATCAGGCTTTCCCGTCCTTCACTATCTCCTAGAATTTGCTCAAACTCATGTCCATTGAGTTGGTCTTGCCATCCAACTGTCTCATCTTCTGTCACCTGCTTCTCCTCCTGCCTTCAATCTTTCACAGCATTAGGATCTTTTCCAATGAGTTGACTCTTTGCATCAGGTGGCCAAAGTATTGGAGCTTCAGCTTCAGCATCAGTCCTTCCAATGAATATTCAAGGTTGATTTTCTTTACGACTGACTAGTTGGATCTCCTTGCTATCCAAGGGACTTTGAAGAATCTTCTCCAGCACCATAATTCAAAAGCATCAATTCTTCAGCACTCAGCCTTCTTTATGGTCCAACTTTCACATCGGTACATGACTATTGGAAAAACCATAGCTTTGACTGTATGAACCTTTGTTGGTGAAGTGATGCCTCTGCTTTTTAATATGCTATCTAGGTTTGTCATAGCTTTTCTTCCAAGGAGCGAGCATCTTTTAATTTCATGGTATGAATAGATGAATGTTATAATCTACTTGTCAGTAATTTGTGTACTAATAATGGATTCTGAAGTATTTACTGATGACTGAAAAGTTTGGTCTCCTTTTCAACCTCTGCCTACCAACTTGTTTGCATTATTAATTTGAATTTTTCATGAAGAAAAGGATTTATCCTTTTAAGGTAAGTCCTAGGTCTAGTCTATTATCTGAGTTTCCTAGGAATACCTTAATATCACCCACTAGACAACACTAGACAACTCAGTGTCCCTGTGAGGGACAGGGTGGCCTGGCGTGCTGCTGTCCATGGGGTCACAAAGAGTTGGACAAGACTAAGTGACTGAACAACAACAACAGACAACACTTAATCCTCATTAAAAGCAGAAATATACAGTTCTGGTTCCTCTTTGCATTGCACTTAGCACATTTTCAATGCTGCAAAAATCAGAGGAGAAATGTCAGTTTATGTCATAAAGCCTAAATAAACAAAATGCAAGTTGGTAATAAAATTCAAGTTGACCATAGTTGTGGTTTTTTCTGTCTTTCAGTTCTTATGGAGCCCTGTCATCTATGCACTCACCCACACTCACTTAAGCCCTGACTCATAACATATACAGATCAGTAAAGAGCATTTCATTATCATAGGAGTAGGGTAGCTGTCCTTAGGCCTCATAAGAAATCCTAACTTCTTCTTTCCACTCACAGAAACAGAGCAGGTACATAATCCAATTCACTGTTATTCTTGTCTGAGCCTTAGGTTTAAATGCCTTGTCTGAGAAGACATCTTTAGTATAAACCTATCTCTGAACTGCTCTTCTCTTGACCTAATTTCTACCCCACTGTTGAAGGGTAGATTCTTTTTATTGGCTTTATGAAATCAAAGTTATGCTGCTCACGCTCACATGAAACTTACATAATTTAAGAGAATGAATGAAAAAACACAGAGTTTAATGTCACCTTATTTTCTTTTTTTCCCTCAGAAGTGTTGATTTTTGGAGGAGACATCTTAAAATTTGCAGGTATGGGGGCTTACTGAGAAGGCAGGGGTAAGAAAGGAGAGCCAAGGTTCCTGGACTGACAAAGGAGACATCTCAGAGAGAGCAGTGGGTAGCAGAATGGGTAGAGAAATGTTTGAAGAATAAGTTTCTGTATAGATTTCATACAGAACAGACTGGAACCCCAGGGCAGGTTAGGAGTCCCCAATGTGTCTGTCTTTTCAAGGTGATGCACTGCTAGCCCTGTGGAAGGTGGAGCGGAGGCAACTGAAAAACATCATCACGGTGGTAATTAAATGTAGTCTGGAGATTCATGGATTGTTTGAGACCCAGGAGTCTGAAGAAGGCCTGGATATCCGAGTCAAGATAGGTAAGCTCTGGTTGTACAGTAGTTAAGACACTTTCTTGGCAGTTCAGTAGTTAAGACACTGCACTCCCAATGCAGGGAGGACAGGTTTGATCCCTGATCTGGGAATTAAGGATTCTGCAGGCCATGTGGTATGCCCTAAATATATATATAATATATAAATATTATATATATTTATATACAAATTTATATAAATATATTTATATAAATATATATATATATATCATATATGTAAGCTTTTGAGAAAGAAGAGATGCTATAGCAGTTTGAATATGGGTCCTAACTCCTGAGGAATCTCCCCTCTAAAGAGAAAACAGTGGAACATCATGACTCAGGCCCACCATCAGGTCATGAACTTTGACTAACCAGAAGGTGAATTTTGCTTTCCTCATTTACCAGTTAAGAGAACTCCTAATGTACACCTCATAACTTTTACAAAAAGTAAATTTGAATGGTTAGAATAGTACCTGGCACAACCACTCCACAAAATACTCTTTATCGTGACTATTGCTATTATTTTTAGGTCTTGCTGCTGTCAGCAATGCTTATTATTAAGCACAGTAGGGAGCAACTTGTGATTACATAGATTCAACAATGTATTAGGACTAGTCCTCCCCCACTTCATAAGAATCATGTGCAAGAAAAGCTTAAAAGGTCAGCCTGCAACACAGCTCCACTTAATAGAGGGCTTCTTAAATTCACACATACAATAACGATCACCCGTATTTCCATATTGTATTGCAGACATTACACAGTGTCATTTCGGCTTCACCACACTCCTGAGGTATAGGCAGTGTGGGATCTATTTCACAGGTGGAAAATGAAACTCTGATAAGTGTAAATGATGAGTTATAGCTGGTGCTATTGGTATTCATGTCTACCTAACTGTAAACTTTAGAATTCTTGAATATCAGAGGTGATAAGAAGATGGATCAGAGGTTATCCAATCAACTGCTCTCAGTTCTCCTTAGGTCAGCAGTCCCCAAATTTTTGGCACCCGGGACTGATTTTGTGAAAGACAATTTTTCCATGGACTGGCATGGGGGGACGGTCGTTTTGGGATGATTCAATCACATTACATTTATTGTGCACTTTATTTCTATTATTATTATTATTATTATTTTTTTTTTTTTGCAAACTAAGTTTATTACAATGTTTCCTCTGACTGGTTACAAGACAAACACCCAGTTTGCCTGAGTTTTAAAAGGTTATTTCCTTTGCCCCACTTGAATATTTCTATTATTATTATATCAGCTCCACCTCAGATCATCAGGTTTTAGATCCCAGAGGTTGGGGACCCATGCTTTAGGTTACTCAAATTTTCCAAGATTTTTTTTTTTAATTTTCCAAGATTTTTAAATCTTCTGTTTAAGAAAAGTCAGATTTGTTATAATACTAAATATTTCTTTCCAAGTTACGACCTAGAGAGTTTTGGTGTATTATTCTTCTTGAAAAATGATGGGGACCCTTCAGGTGCATACTTACTGGCTATTAAAGAAGAGGTAACCAGCATCTTTTAACCAGCCTAAGCATCCATGTACTTCAGAGGGAAAACAAACCCCCTGTTTATGTATATATCAGGGGAATTCAGTCTTGACAAATTAGCACATCAGAGAGCAAAGATAAAAAACAACCTTTGATTATGTTAATTATGGTAATTTAAAAGAACTGTGTACCACAGCTCATTTACACATATATTTTTTTACACGTCATATTTTAAAACATTCTGTCTTTTGTTGTTTTGGTACCAAAATCTTCAGCTCTCAACTTGAAAACAACTAGAAGACACATTCTTGGGATGGAACACTTGACAGTCAAAATACCTGCTCATTTCTCCAACCTTTTCTTGTCTGTTGCCTGAAATTTCACGCTAAGTGTTACTTTTTAACTAGAACCTCATCTCTGATAAAATGCAAATCTTTCCCAAACAGAAGTCATTAAAATTGTCCTCTGTATAAATAAGAAGTAGTTTGAAGTATAAATAAATTGAAGAAAAAATAAAATAACTCTGAGGAGTGATAGGGCTATCTAGTATAGAAGGCAATGGCACCCCACTCCAGTACTCTTGCCTGGAAAATCCCATGGATGGAGGAGCCTGGTAGGCTACAGTCCATGGGGTCGCAAAGAGTCGGACAAGACTGAGCGACTTCACTTTCACTTTTCACTTTCATGCATTGGAGAAGGAAATGGCAACCCACTCCAGTGTTCTTGCCTGGAGAATCCCAGGGATGGGGGAGCCTGGTGGGCTGCCGTCTCTGGGGTCGCACAGAGTCGGACACGACTGAAGTGACTTAGCAGTAGCAGCAGGGCTATCTAGGGAGCTAAATGCCACAAAATGGTGAAAATAAGTAGCTAACTTTCTAGATTCCGGAGCAAAGGCATTTGGGAAGGCCTGGGCCCACAAGACATTCACTGATTTCTAAGCAAAATTTTAGAGACTAGACTTTTCTCTGAGATGCAAAAGATTCTGATTGTCCAAGAAGCCATGTTCCTGGGGACTAGGCCAGAACTTCTCACGCAAACCCTTGCTTGCCTTCCTGCCAGGACTGGCTGCTGGCCACATCAGCATGTTGGTCTTTGGAGATGAAACTCGAAACTACTTTCTGGTGATTGGTCAGGCCGTAGATGACGTGCGCCTCGCGCAGAACATGGCACAGGTGAATGACGTCATTCTATCCCCAAACTGCTGGCAGCTCTGCGACAGGAGCATGATTGAAATTGAGAGGATTCCAGATCAGAGAGCAGTTAAGGTAGGTGTGATGCTGCTACTTGCCGAAAGTTCTGCCAGTCCATGCCAGGGGCCTCCTGCCAGAAGAGCCACTGGTTCTATGAAGCTGGAGACTCGGATGGGGTCAGTCTGGGTTAGATGAAAAAGTGTTAGCCCAGGACTTCTCCTCTGGGAGGAACCGAGCCGGGTGAGCTCAAGAGGAAGTGGTCAGCTTTTCTGTGGTAACTAAGGATGTGGAATCTGGGTATGGAGGCCTTTGGTGGGACCAGTGCACTTGTTTAATGAAAAATTTCCTGGCTATTCCCTGGGAGCAGAGCGTTGTACAATAGTTTTGGAGGCTGCCATTGGCCCTCAAGTTCTCTCCTCAACACTCCTAAGTCAAGGCAAGTGATCACAGAGGATGAGAACTGGAGGCGAGTGGGGACAGCAAAGACTATGGAGGGAAAGGAATTTTCCCTGAGCCCTGCCTAGCAGAAAACACTGTAGTTAAGTTGAAGCTGGACTATAAGCAGAACTGTTCCTGGGATATAGCCAATTTGAGAAAGGAAGGAGAGCTCTGCTGCTAACTGAACCAGGAACAGGACTGCTTGGCAGATGGAAAGAAAAGATGGTGAATCCATGGAGTTGCCGGCAAAGATGAGAACCCCACACCATGCCCTATGCATCAGTCTACACCCCTCCTAGCCTCCCAGACTCACTCTTCCAGTAATACACATCATGGCTGCATGACCTAGCTGGCTGATAGCAATGCCCCTGCTCCCCCAATCTTCTTCAGTCATTACTTATATCTTTAAAATTTGTTTTTAATTTTTAAATTAAGTTTAAACTCACAGAAAAGTTTCAGAAACAATAGAGTGTTTCCATATATCCATTAGCCAGCTTCCACAAATGTTAACATTCTTCATAACCAGAGTGCAATAGTCAAAACCTGAAAACTGACATTGGTAGAGTATACTATTCACTAATTAAAGGCCTTATTTGGATTTCACCTGTTTTCCCACTAATATCCTTAGTGAGTTTGCCAGGATTCTATCCATGATTTCACCCTGCACTGTTATTTTTAACTTAGTCTCCTGCAATCTGTAAAACAGTTTTTCCTTGTCTTTTATGACCTTGACACTTAACATGAGTATTAATCAGTTATTTTGATGCATGTTCCTCGATTTTGTTTTGCCTGATAGTTTCTCATTATTGGACTAAAGGTTATCCATTTTTGGAGGCAAAAATATTACAGAAATAAGGTTGTGCCATTCTTTATGTATCATATCTTGGAGTTCATGATCTTGATACGAATTTTATTACTGGTGATGTTCCTAATACCTTTTGGGGCATCAGCACCCTTTGTCCTTTTACACTTGTAAGAAAGAAATGGTATGCAGTTTAACCAAGTATTATTTCAATTAAAATGTTGTAAAGTAATAAAAAAAGGAGAAAGTTATAAGAGTGGAAGAGTATACAGGTTAGTTCCCTGGAATGGCCTGCTGTGTATATACTGAAGATTGAGATCTTAACAATAATCAGAGATATTTTTAATGTCATTACATGCAAATTAAAGCTCTTCACTGTTTAAGTATGCCAGTGTCTGATTATCATGTTTGGGACATTCAACACCCTTCCCTTTCTGTTGAGAAATTATATTCAAAGGGCCAGGCAACCCTCAGAATAACCAAAAACTTCTCCCTTTCTCTTTTTATTTTTAATTTAGGTTAATTTCTTAAAACCACCCCCTTCTTTTAACTTTGATGAATTTTTCACAAAGTGTATGGCTTTCATGGATTATTATCCTTCTGGTGACCACAAAAGTAAGTACCCTCTATACTCAAGAGCCTTGCCTCTACCAGTGGTCCGTAGGGTCTTATACCAATGCCAAGGGCTCCATTACAAGTGATTGGTGTCTTCAATACAGTTCACAGTCCCAGCAGCATACAAAGGGGACCTTCTTCCCATTCCCCACAATAGCTATTCTAAGTAAAACCCTCCTTAGGTCCTCTGCTTCTCCCTTGGCAATGACCCCTTTCCCTCATATTCCAAACATTTGCAAGTCTTCTCCATGGTAAAAGGAAAAAAAAATCTATGAATCCTACTTTTCCCTTCTAACATTCAGCACCAGACTTCTCAAGGGTAATCTGTGTGTCTCTACCTCTTCTTCTGTCCTCTCTTTTAATTATTCACCCAATAAGCACTGATTACATGCACCTTGAGGTGGGGATGGAGAGCATGTGTTCACCTACTTGTCAGTCTTGAGTCCCTGACATCTAGCTTCTGTCCACTTTCCCCCCATCTCCTGGGACCGTTTATGTCAAGGTGTTAATAGCCATCAACTTACCAAACCAGCTGACCTCTCTTCAGGCCTCATAACTAGGTGATTGGCTTTAGATTACTCTCTTTTCTAGGTATTATCTTCTCCTCATTCCTTGAGTTCAAAAATATTATTTCCTAGTTTTGCTTTTACCCATCAAACTACCCATTTTCAGTTCCCCTTCTGTTCCTTGAATGTTGATGATTCCAGGAATCTGTCTTGGACTGTCTGGTCTTCTCTACTGACGTTTTGTGGAACCATTAATCTATGCTGGATTTCCCTATGACTGCCAGCAGGGCTGGGACTAGTGTGAGGAATGCAGGACAATTTAGGTGATAACAAACTTTAATACTTCATGAAGTAGACAGTCTCCTGCAAAATGGTGTGGAAGGCAAGAAGTAAAAAGTAAAGAACAAGGAAAGGCTATTAAGAATAAAGAACAAGGAAGAGACAAACAGAAAGTATCTGATTGGCTGGGGTCATATATTCAGTCTTGTTTGGGGTAAGAAGGCTGGGAGTTGACTAGGCATTTAGGGATTGGCTGACTATGATTACTGCTTTTTTGGTTAAGTGGAGCATTTACTGGGACACAAAAATTAATCTAAGTCTTGGTTTGCTGACATGGCATGCTGGATAGGGAGCAGCTTATCTTGGGCCTAGAAATTTATTTCAACAATGTCTCAATTCTATGCTACTTATCTTTTCCTGAAACTGTTCCTTTATCCAGACTAGAAACTTCAGAAACATCTTTGAATCATTCTTCTTTGTCACCATTTTTGTGTAGGTCTTGAATAGTTTGAACATCACAAATTTAGACTGTAATTTTACAAAACTGCAGTAGGTAATGGGATGAGAGGGGTGTTCAGGGGAACTGTAGGCAAATTGACCAGGAAAGGCCAAGAACCCAAATGCTCCAAGGATAGAGAAAATCTAGTGATATACTCCTTGAACTGTACCTTATCCCATCTCCGAGATCTTAATAATGCCTTCGGTAACTTATTTTGGGCTCTGCAATACCACAGTGCAATTCTGGTGCTAACTACCTGGAGTCAGCACAGAGAGATGGAGTCTTCCATAAGACTTCTCTTATCACCAGCTACAAGCTCTGTGATTAGTAAGTCACCTGCACTTCTGACCAACTGGCTACAAATCCAAGGGTTCTCACAATGCTCTCAAGTTCAATAATTCACTATAATAACTCACAGAACTCTGGAAAGTACTATGCTTATAATTATGGTTTCATTGTAAAGAATACAAATGAGGACCAGTATTGTATTTGTCTCTGAACACATAGGATGAGGTCTGGGAGAGTCCCAAATATGAAGCTTCTTGATTGTCAGGACACATCATGCTCCTTGAACATCAAAGTATTTACCAGCCAGGGAAGCAGAGGTTCGCATATTTTATTGGTGGTTTATTTAATAGGCATGTACTATGAAAAACTGGCCTCATAGTGAAGAGTGAAAGCATTAGATGTTCAGTCCTGTCTGTCTCTTTTCGACCCCATGGACTGCCTGTCAGGTTCCTCTGTCCATGGAATTCTCCAGCAAGAATACTGGAATGTGTAGCCATTCCCTTCCCCAGGGGATCTTCCAGACCCAGGGATTGAACTTGGGTCTCCTGCATTGCAGGCAGATTCTTTACCATCTGAACCACCAGGGAAGCCCCATTGGGCTTATAATTGAACTAAATCTCCAGCCCCTTTTCCCTCCTCAGATGTCATGAAGGTTAGGCTCTTAACACCTGGTTCAAAGCACCAACCCTCTTATCACATGTTTGGTCTTTGCAGATAGACACCTATCCTGAGTCATCTCATTAGTATAAATTCAGGTGTGGTCCAAGGGACCCACCATAAATAACAGAGACAGTTTCATGATCTGGGAAATTCCAAAGATTTAGAAGTTACTCTGGGATTAGAAGCAAAGACCGGCCAAATTCCTTATTATTTGTCTCTTCCCTGGTAGCTTGGATGGTAAAGTGTCTGCCTACAATGCAGGACACCCGGGTTTGATCCCTGGGTCAGAAAGATGCCCTGGAGAAGGAAATGGCAACCCACTCCAGTATTCATGCCTGGAAAATCCCATGGACCGAGGAGTCTGGTGGGCTACAGTCCATGGGGTCGCAAAGAGTTGGACACGACTGAGCGACTTCTCTTCACTTCACGAGTCCCTTGGATAGCAAGGAGATCAAACCAGTCAATTGTAAAGGAAATCAACCCTGACTATCCATTGAAAGGACTGATGCTGAAGCTCCAATACTTTGGCCACCTGATGTGAAAACCCTGATGCTGGGAAAGATTGAAGGCTGGAGAAGGGGGTGACAGGGGACAAGATGATTGGATGGCAGCCCCAACTCAATGGACATGAGTTTGAGCAAACTGCAGGAGATGGTGAAGGACAGGGAAGCCTGGTGTACTGCAATCCCTGGGGCTGGAAATAGTCGGATATGACTGAGCAACTGAACAACAAACTTTTGTCACCATGATCGTCTAGACCTTTACAGTGCCTGCTCTCTTCCTGAGCTCTTTGCTTCTCTCCACAGTCTGCTCAGCATCATTTCTTATTAATCTCCCATACTCACATGGGGCTCATGCCAGTTTAGTCTTTACCAATTCTTTAACATACTCTGCTCATTCTTGACTTTAACCTACATCTGCTGGGCGTGCATCCTTCTAGTAAAAAGCCACAAGTTATTCAAGATTCAGTAAAATTCCTAGTTCTCCTTTTAACCCTTTTCTGATTAAACCAGTTTATCTAGACCACTGATTTCACTGAGTGTCTCTGGTCTTTATAATCTATTAGCCCATTTGGTCTTTTTTGTATTTAACTTTTTCTATACATATGATACTTGAATGTGCGTAAGTGCCTCCAGGAAAAACTCAATTTCCTAATAACTTTTTATTCCCACACAGTGCCTAGCACAGCATTTAAAATATACTAGGTTTTGAATACATTCAATCCAAACATTTGCTCCCCAATTTGTATCCTTTTCAGACTCCACCATTATTTTTCATCTTTTTTACATTATTATCATTCTTGTATTCCCTGCTGAAAACCTATCATAATTTCTTTCCATTATTTTTTTATTTCTTCAAATTCATTCTTACCACCTCCTAACAGTCTATTTTATAGAGTATGGAACAATCAACCATTATAGTGAAAATAATCATAGAGATGATGAAAGCCTGGTGCTTTTTTCCTGGATGAGGAAATAAGAGTCAACCAGGGCAGTGAAGTGACTTGTCCAGAGTCACACAGCAAGTTGGTATCAAACCTGGGATCAGAAGCCAGTCTCCTGATTCTTAACTCATGCTGCTCTTTCAACTCGATCATCCCCTGCATTCTGTCATCATTGTCCTCCATTATCATCCCCTCATCTGTTTATTCCCATCACCTGTGACAATACTTTTAGCTCAAGTATGGAGGTGAAAGTCTCCTCCTTAAGTTCTGAAGTGTGATGACATTCAGAACAGGGTTTTGAGCTACATGCAACTGAATTTTGGGAAACCCTCAACTTCTGAGAACGTCTCATTGGCTTTCCCTTGGCCCTATTTGGCCACGAAGTAGCCCAGAGTTTTCTGACTGAACAGTGAAGACTACTGCCCAAGGAAATGGGGACTGGGAGGCACCTATCTCCCACATTGCAGAGCCAAGCTTCCCTTTCTGATCCTACCTCTCCTGCCCTCTTAGACCTCCTGAGACTTGCTTGCATGCTAGAGTCTGATCCTGAACTGGAATTGTCCCTACAAAAGTATGTGATGGAAAGCATATTGAAGCAGGTATTTGAATAATTTAATTCATTGACTTTTGGGGTGTCAGGGATCTTGGACAGCTGCTAAGATCAAGAAAATCCGTAGCTTGTAAAATGTTTCATTGAAATAGAAAGAGGTGGGACTGACATTCTCCACGTGTTCAAATCAGAATGTTTTTAAGAATTAAAATGGGTATTACTCATAATTACACTGTGACAGCAAGGGTAAGCTAGGCCTTATACAACTGGGCAAACTGAAAGTGTCGCAAGCGTATAAGAACATGTCACACACACAAAAAAGAACATCACATGTCTTTTCTACATGTCACATAGCAAGTGAATGATACTGTTTCTCTTGTCACTTGAATTATATCTTAAGCTTTGAAAGTTAATACAGATAATTAGAACTCTCAGAAGTACCTCTAGCCCCTAGAGTTTTCCCTTCTCATTTGCTTAGATCCAGGTTCTTCCAAAGGCATTAACTGTTCAAATTGTAACTATTTCTCAGCACTCACCATATGCCAGACACTCTACTCTTTCATGTATTTATTCTCCACAATCCTTGGCAGATGTATTTATCCATTATATATGAGAAAACAGAGACAGAATGATACCATGAACTTTCCTGAGATTATAAAGTAAGAAATGTAGCTAGGATTTGAACCCTGTTCTCTCTGAACCCTACATTTCTTTTAGAGGCTGTATACATCCTCTCTAATACAATGCCTATTTTAATTCTTAATCCTGTCAAAAATGCAGTTATGTCCTAGAGGAAATATTTGTGGTACAAGCCTGATCTGTGGGCAGCTGCCTTCACAGTGTGGGTTGAAGAGCTGTCAGAATGCCCCCCTGTACCTTTCACTCAATTGAGAAACACTCCCCCTGCTGCTGCTAAGTCACTTCAGTCGTGTCCGACTCTGTGTGACCCCGGAGACGGCAGCCCATCAGGCTCCCCCGTCCCTGAGATCCTCCAGGCAAGAACACTGGAGTGGGTTGCCATTTCCTTCTCCAGTGCATGAAAGTGAAAAGTGAAAGTGAAGTCACTCAGTCGTGTCCCACTCTTCACGACCCCATGGACCGCAGCCCACCAGGCTCCTCCGTCCATGGGATTTTCCAGACACTCCCTCTAGTGTCTGCAATTGTTGGATTCTTTAAGATTTTTGAAGCTCAAGAGAGCCATCCCACTCTTCCCCGCCCTCCCTCTAAGATAATATGTTATGCTTCTTCAGCTGCTACTAGCTGAGAGCAAGGTCTGCAGGAAAGGGATGTAAGAGAGGTTCTGTGAGTCACTGTGAAAATTCTGAGTAGGAGTGACAAACACGGGCTAAGCAACAGCAGCTTGGGAGCCGAAAGGAGGCAAAAGACAGCTTTACCAAGGTCTGTCCCTGCACTTAACGAACAAAGATCTGGTTGAATTTTTCAAACCAAAATTCAGAATACGTGGCCTGATGGAATAATTTAATTTCTTTAACATGTTTAGTATTATGTATTTAATATTAATTACTTAAATTCATTTGAAAAATCAAAGAAAATGATCATGTTGCCTAGTTAGAAATTATTAAATCATCTTTTATGAAAAGTACATGAAACCTCAGCTTGGAAGCATGATTCCAAGATTCCCTGTACACAATTTCCTTTTTCATCCAGATGTGTTTCTTATTGTCAGTGGAGAATCTGACACTTTTGTGTTGTCTGGGGGAGAAAAAATGCAATGCAATGCTTCTCCCCCATTGTTTTGTTATGTACTTAAATTTAACAAAATCCAGGGCTAATGAATAGGTAGGGATAATCCCTACTGGTAGGGATAGGGATAATTTGGGAAACACTCACCTTTCCCTTCCCTGTGCCTGTTTGGATAGACTTAGAGTGAAGATGGGAACTGAATGAAATATAACACCAAAGAGAGGCAAGGGGGTGCTACAAATAGAAGTCCATAGATTTGGATTTTGTTTGATACTGTTTTCCCATATGACTTGGAAAATTTTCTTATCTCTCCATCCCTCAGTTATCTAATTAGTAAAATGAGGATAATGTAATTTTATTTCATTTGAGGATAAAGGAGGATGGAATATGGAAATATTCTGAAAAGTACCTTGCTATGAAAATATTAGGTTGAATTATGCAGCAGGCTATTCTTATTCCTAAATTGTTAGAGAGCCAAAAGAAACAGCAGTTCTTTTATTGTGATGGCTCATATTGGCTGAGGGAGCTAGCAGTTGGAACAAGGGAGTGGTGGCTGGCCAAAAATGAGCAGGCTTGTAAGTTCCTATCGGAAGAGATTTTGATAGTCCATTCCATTTCCATCTTTTTGACTTTAGGCTGGCTCTGCTGTGTTCTACCTCCCAACTTTGATAACTTCAGTTTCCCTAGAGAATCTCAAAAGGCTAGTTCCCTCCCAGTGATAATTTTGGGTGTGGTGGTGATGATATTGGGAGGAAAGATCCACTGCCAAGGACACATGTTAAGGAAAGCTTCCTTCTAAATTACAGATTGATGACAAACAGCTTCGGGGTTATTTGTCTGAGCTTCGCCCCGTGACAGTTATGTTTGTGAACCTGATGTTTAAGGACCAAGATAAAGCAGAAGTCATAGGCTCAGCTATTCAGGATGCCTGCGTGCACATTAATTCTGTCCTGAGGGTCTTCCGAGGCCAAATCAACAAAGTCTTCATGTTTGACAAGGTAAATTTCCCACGCTAAAGATGTGGAAGCCTACCAATAATTTAAGATTAGCATTATGTCCATGGACATGGGAGAAAGAGAAGGAATAGACACGTTTAATCTAGAACCATCAGTCTTTATTTATAATATAATAACAGCCTACATGGTAGATGTGGCACTCAATGTGTGCAAGGCATTGTTCTCCACACTTTTACACATATTACTTCTTTCTTCACATGCCTACTCTAAGTGGTAGGTATTGTTGTTATTGTCCCTATTTTACAGATGAGGATGTTTAGGTAAAGCTAAGGATAGTGAGCCAAAATAAGATTAAGTGGTGGACTGGATTTCAGACCCAGGTAGTGTGCCTTCTTGGTCTGTGCTCTTAACCACTGTGTTCAACTAGCTTTCTGTATGTACATACATCTGAATCCAGGGTATAATGAATCTCCCAGAGATTTTAGGTCAGCCTTCTAGTAACCATCCTAGCCTAGAAGCTATAATCTCCACCTGCCATACGTGCACTTCCAGCTCCCCTTTCAGCTCCTTAATTGAGATGAGGTGGGGGTGTCACCTTTAGCTCTCCATGTTTTCAATCTGGTCTTCATCTGTTCAGAGAAAAATGATGTGATAAATTATCATAGTAGTGCTCATGAGAATTGACTTCACCATCTCAGGTGTTTTTGTATTGCAAGAGCGGAGCACTTAATTACTGCTCCACACTCATTCACTCACTGATTAAAAAAACACAATGAGCATTGGCAGTGACGGAAAGCTAGGGCTGGGCTGCAGAGGCGAGAAACTCTCACAGGTTGTCACAGAACCAGGCAGAAATAATTAATTTTTGTACGAAAAATACTCTGTTCTGTGGGAGTTCTGAGGCAACGGAGACCTCCAGTCCAGTGTAGTCTGATACTTTCTTCCATATTCATTTATGAGTGTCATCAGAAAAGAGCATAGACCCAAGAGAACAGTTTTTAGTGTCTTGCAGATACTCCAGACAATTCCTGGAGAGACAGTTCCTGGCTCCCACAGTTCCCAGCTGTGTGTCCTTAGCAAGTCATTGAACTTCTCTGAGACTTAGTTTGTTCCTATTTATTTTGCATAAAAATAGGGACATTATTTAAATGAGGGTAGTATTTGCTTAAAGTGATTGTTGAAAGTTTTAAAAAATATGTGTGGGAAGCACCTGTTGTGATGCCTAGTTCAAGTCAGCACTCAGCAGATGAGATCTGACAGTCTCACGGCCAGTGTGAGGTCTTGCCAAGCCACTAGGCAGAATTCCCAGCAAAGCAAACCCAACAGTGCCCCCAAAGGGCTGCCCTCGAATCTCTTCACAGACCTGGATTCAGGGCCCCCCAGCCCCTTGCCCCACCAATGCCACAACAGAGCCTAATGCCAGTGAGAATCCGACTCTCAGTCAGGTGGGCTTCCCAGGCGGCCCAGTGCTAAAGAGTGCCTGCCAAAGCGGGAGACACAGGAGACGCAGGTTTGATCCCCAGCTTGGGAAACTCCCCTAGAAGAGGAAACGGCAACTCACTCTAGTATTCTTGCCTGGAAAATCTTGTGGACAGAGGAGCCTGCAGGCAAAGAGTCAGACACAACTTAGTGACTAAGCATGTACTTGGTCAGATTCTTTTTGGAGAGGGTTGAAGAAACGGAGGCATTTTACTGTTCTTCTGCATTTTATCAGGATAAAACATACATAGACTCAAATTTTTAACCCATTGACTTTTATTCACTATGCACTATTTTCTTACAGAAAATAGCATCTGAAGTCAATTTTTAAGAGACTAATAGTAAAAGTGCCAAACTTCAGAGTTTACTGTCTCTTTGAAAGAGTTAACTTTCTGCCAAGAAAAAACACTCCCAACTTAAGCCTTTATCCTTAAGAAAAATGAATAATAACAATATCTGAAGAGAACTTTAGAGTTCATGAGGTGCATGTGTATATATGTAAATATAACATACTAATTTTTCAGTAACCTAACCAACCTCAGCAAGTCTAAGTTATACCTGTATTTAGATTGATAAACTGAAGTTCATAAAGTGTAATTGACTTGTCCAAGTTTCCACACTTGGGAAGTGGCATGAGAACACATATTTTCTGATCTCAGAGCTGGTGCCTTTTGCTCTGTGCTACTTTTTGGACTTAAACTTAGGACTTTGCAACCCAAGACCTTGGCTACAGTAGAGAGTAGACAGGAGGGTACACTCTCAGGTTCTAACCCTACTGTTGATGATGCAAGAGAAGTTATATAATGTTTACTAAGAATGAAATAGGTATATATTTGATGAACTTTGTTTCAGAGAGTGAAAATTGCTACTCAGCCTCCACTGGGCCATCTAAATGGTCCAGTTTAAAACTAACAGTCCACCAGTTGTGTTTGCTGCCTTTCTCCCACACAGGGCTGCTCTTTTCTCTGTGTCTTTGGTTTTCCTGGGGAAAAGGCACCTGATGAAGTCACTCATGCCTTGGAGAGTGCTGTGGATATATTTGACTTCTGCTCTCAGGTCCACAAAATCCGGTAAGTGTTGACCCTGATTCCATCTGATTCCTGACTCTGTTGTAGGATATGGGGAGACAGGACAAAGGTCAGGGAATAGGAAGGCGGGAGACTGAGTGTCTTTCTGTCTACATTCATTATTTACTGAATGTACAGGTAGGGTGAGCAAACCCAGCCCTGATGCAGTCAGATGGGGGGATGGTCAAGGCCAGGTAGAGAAAGGATACTCCTAACAAATTCAAATGTACCAGAGAGGGTCTAACTGGATTGTCTCTCTATACTTCTGGCTTACTTCCTGGGAGAGGTTCATATTTCCAAACTATGTTGGAGACCTGAGATGATTTTTAAAAACTAGGAGATAAAGTAAGTACTAGGGCTTCCTCATAGCTCAGTTGGTAAAGAATCTGCCTGCAGTGCAGGAGACCCAGGTTTGATTCCTGGATTGGGAAGATCCCCTGGAGAAGGAAACGGCAACCCACTCCAGTATTCTTGCCTGAAGAGTCCCATGGGCAGAGGAACCTGGCAGGCTACAGTCCACGGGTTGCAAGAGTCGGACATGATTTGGTGACTAAAACACCACCACCAAAGTAAATACTAGGATTGGAAATTTATATATTGATCTGGCCTCAAGATGATCCACTGAGTAAAATTATTAAGAAAATGTTTACATTTTTGACCCTGGCTGTCCAAGAGCCCAGTGCCCTCAGGCTCCCCCTGTGTACCCCAATAATCCTGACTTGTGGTCCAACCTGGTCTACTCCAACAGGTACCACCCTTTGCCCTAAATATTCCACCTTCTCAGCCTCTAGTCATTTGTATATGCAGCCATCTTCATGCATTAGAAAAGTTAGTTTTTGATGCTACACAGTTATTTCCTTTTGAAAAAATGACTTAGTTCTTTCTAGCAATCACAAAAGATAGTTAATTTTTTTTTTTTTTACAACCACAATCATTCTACATTGAAAGTCCATTGGGGTGATGAGATTATTTTCCAGAAAAATAGCTCAGATGAATACTTAAAAGTAGCAGAAAAGTGAACTGAGTTGTCACTTCTAAGAACTTCGCTCTCTGTCTCAAACTGCCCGTCCTTTATACCTCCAGGCCATGCACAATGGCCCTAACCTAACTGCAAAGGGACGAGTGTTCTTTTTTTGAAAACTCTTTCCCACCCCTCCCTCACCCCATTCATCTCCACGTCCCCACCCTCCCTGCCTTCTCTGTGTTCATTGTCTTATCTCTTTCCCCACAACTCTCTTTCTCTTCCCCACCCCCGGAGCCAGCACTGTTTCCATTGGCGTGACCAGCGGGATTGTCTTCTGCGGAATCGTCGGACACTCTGTGAGGCACGAGTATACAGGTGTGCTGAACTAGCTTATGTCCAGCTTTCTCTCAGCAAGCATTGTGCCTTGCCCCTGGACTGGGTGGGAGACGGGACAAAAATTAGCTGGACGTGGACCCTGTGCTCAAAGGTTTACAGTCTTTCAGATGAAACCAAAGCTTATCGGTTGGTCCCTGGACAGCGCAATGATTGCAACATGTGTATTTCTGGGTCTACGACTGAGTATAAGAAATATGCAGTCTTTAGACGGGAACTGTGGGAGGCCATGCTTCCCTGGTGGGTCAGACAGTAAAGAATCCACCTGCAATGAGGGAAACCTGGGTTTGATCCCTAGGCTGGGAAGGTCCCCTGGAGGAGGGCATGGCAGCCCACTCCAGTATTCTTGCCTGGAGAATCCTCATGGACAGAGGAGCCTGGTAGGTTACAATTCATGGGGTCACAAAAGAGCTGGACACAACTGAATGACTAAGCACACACACACGTGGGAGGCCATACGCTCAGGGAATGATGGGCCTTTATGTTAATTTCCTGTTAACATTAAGCGATTACTCCTTTTAATTCCTGGGATAGATGAGGACTGATTCTTAAAATTATGAATATTGGCATTACTGAAAAATAGCACTAATCTCAAAAGTAAGTAGGTATTACCTCGAGATTTCACTGCTCTTTCCTGTTCAATCCTATTAGGGTTTTAAATGCTCAGAAATAATACATTTAAAATACTGCATATATATAAAATATTGAAACAGTTATGTCTGAAGTAATACAACTCTGAGATTTTCTTCAAAATAATACAAGGTGGAGAGTGGATGGTTAATGGTTGGGGGGCCTGGGTAATAGATATATAGACTCATGATACCATGCTTTATTGTATGGTCAAATTTCCCCATAACAAACTGGCTTTAAAAAATGAATATCTTAATCAGGAGTATTCAAGTTTATCTCAAAGTACAACATTTAATACCTAATTAGTAGTAGTATTAATTGAGGGCTTACTAGCAGCCCAGTACTTCACAAAGTTCTTTATGTTTATTAACTCATCAGTCTCCATAAACTACCCTCTGAGAGAAGTACTGTTATCAACCCCACTTTACAGATTAGAAAACTAAGGCATGGAAAAGTTTAAGTATTTTGCCTAAGTAATTTACACATAGTAGAGGTAGAGCTGAGAGGTAGCCTGGTTCAGAGTTTGTGCACTGCAGTATCCCCTCTTGAAGTATCCCCTAAATTTAAACCTACAATTCACACCCCTTCCAGCCCTATTTACTTACTCTTACAAAATCAAATGAAGGCTCATGCACAGAAACATACAGACCCAATTTTGTGCCTCCTTTGGAGGTCAGTGGTCCGTGTCCAAGCTTATGTGTATCTATCTTAAATAGCAGAAGACCAACTATACCTCATCTGAGAGCCCTCAGGCCCTGCTCACCATCCCACTTAAGAGAATCCTCTCCATATTCAAGGCGCTTTTAATCCTTGAGCAGATAATCCCCTTAGCCTCTCAAATGGCTAGTTAACTCTTGGTATATTCTAAAATGTGGTTTAGTTGCTAAATTGTGTCCAACGCTTATAATCCCATGGGCTATAGCCGGCCAGGCCTGTCCATGGGATGTCCTAGGCAAAAATACTGGAGTGGATTGCCATTTCCTTCTCCAGGGGATCTTCCCAACCTAGGAATTGAACCCAGGTCTCCTACATTGCAGGCAGATTCTTTACCGACTGAACAATGAGGGAGCCATTGGCTAAATCTGGGTAGTTGCAGGTAAGATTGCTGTGTCATCTGTGAAGGCAAAGGGAGTAAAGGGTAAAAATGCCATCTGGGGACAATATGCATTAGGTTACACTGAGTTCAATGACTGTTTTCTCCTTTCTCTCTCTCTTCTTCCTATTATAGTCATTGGTCAAAAAGTCAACGTAGCTGCCAGAATGATGATGTACTATCCAGGAATCGTGACCTGTGACTCTGTCACCTACAATGGCAGCAACCTACCAGCCTACTTTTTTAAAGAGCTTCCAAAGAAAGTCATGAAAGGTGTTGCAGATTCTGGACCAGTGTATCAGTGTTTGGGCCTTAATGAGAAAGTGTGAGTGTGGGACATTGACCTTGCAGTACTTTTTAGTAAAGAAGTGGGAGAATTATGATAGCAAAAACAGTAGGTCACCAATTTCAGATTTGAAGCCATTTCAGAAAATTAAAAGCTAGTCCTTCCCAGGCCAAGACCCAGATTTCAAATTCCTTCATCTTCCTCCATCCCACTGATAGTATACATAGTGGAAGATCCCACTCTACTGTCAATTTTGAGACTATGATGGTAATTTATCAAAGGTTGTACAAAAAGAAGAGAGTCTTCTCATTTGAGTATCTCTTTGGACTCAAAAGGACCCAATCACCAACCATTAACTATTGATCACTTCAACTGTGTGTTCAGGTATTGATAAAGATTGCTCCTCTTCTAGGTGCTTAGTGACACACGTTCTCCCAAAGCCCAATTAGGGCTCACTTAGGAGCTGAAGATCCCTCAGTACCTGCCAGTCATTTTCATGATACATTCAAATTCCTTGCAATGAGACACAAAGTAACCACCTGCCTTTCCTGCCTTATCTCCCCCTATGTCCCTTCCTCTGGGGGCTTCCAAGGGGATTAACTCACTTTCATTCATTCCATCCCTAGTCTACTAGGAAAACCGCAGTCAATTTTTGAAATCCAACTCAAGGATTTATTCCTTTCTAAAGCTGCCTCTGAAAGCTACCCAATCCCAAGTCCAACAGTTTAGCTCTTTCCTCCTCTGTGTAACTCTGTAGCACAATAGAACACTCAAAACAATCAGTGTGCTTTTCACTTCCTACACTGGGAGCTTTATGAGGATAGTGATCATTTTTTGTTCATTCTTATATCCCCAATGCTTGGTAGGCATCAATAATGATGACTAAATGAATGAACAGCATGGGAAGCTCTAAATAGTAGTGCTTGGTGGATGGAAAGTGAAAAGGTATTATTCTTTATATTAGCAAGCTAGAATTTAGGTCTTAAAGGGTCAGATAACAGAATTAGGGCTGTAATTGGTTCAGTGAGTCTGTATTATTCATCTTCGTATTCGCAGGGCTCAGCATTGTTCTTGGCATGTGTAGATCATCAATAAAATGCCGTTTGAATAAATGAATGAATAATAATTTTTTTGTGAGCCCTTATTAAAGATTAGGGACTTTACCTCAATATCAACTATATGAGGTAGAAACAAACTAATATTAACTCCATTTTATAAATTTAAAAATGGAGACTCAGAGATTTGTTAGATGACTTGTTCATAGTCATAAATCTAGTAATTTATGGAGCCACATTGCTTTCAGGTGCCATAGTAATGCTGCATTATAGTTAACCTGGAGAAGGTAATGGCAATCTACTCCAGTATTCTTGCCTGGAAAATCCTATGGACAGAGGAGCCTGGTGGGCTACAGTTCATGGGGTCGCAAAGAGTCAGACATGACTGAGTGCCTGAGTGCATAGTCAACCACAAAATCTCAGTGGTATACAACAGTACATTTTTACTTATCTCATGAATATGTGGGGTTCAGTTGTTCTTGGCTGGATTTGGCTGATCTTGCCTAGGCTTGTACGTATGCCTGGGGTTGAGCAGGTTGTCAGGGACGACTTCAGATAGGAAGGATAACTGGGAATTGTGGCTGACATAACTGGGACAGCGATTCTATGTATCTCATATTGGGCTAGCCCAGGCATGTAGCCATGGCAATATCAGAAGAGCAAGAAAGAGCAAGTCCAATGCACAAATGATTTTCAAATCTCTGTGTCATGTTGGTTAACATCCCATGGGCCAAAACGTCTGCAAGGATGAGCCCAGCATGGGAGGGCGCTGCAAAGGGCATGGATACAAGTGGGGTTGAAGAAGTGGAGCCATTAATGCAGTCAGTCTACCACAGAAACTGTTTCTGGAGCTACCAGGACTATCTGGTCCCGAGACCTGCCCTCTTATTTGTTTCTCTATACCATCTCTGAAAGTAAGAGACTATAGAAATACACATACAAATATGAAAGGGCCTGCTTCCTGTCCTGAAATCCAATGGGAAAGACAAGATGCACAAAATTAGCAGTATGGGAGACTTTGGTATGTGCTATAATACAGAGGCATAATAAAATATTTAGTATGATAGTATAGACAAGGGAATGAGTCATTTGTTGAAAAAGGCCCCTTTGACAGATGATATTATGCAGTGGACAAGAATATGCCCTTGATCCTAGTTTTAGATATTGACTCTATCAATATCCTCTGTCACCACTAACCATGGGATCTTGTTCACGTTAAACTCTCTGTACCTCAGTTTTCTCATTTGTAAAATGGGCATAATAATAATAATACCTTCTTAATAAGCTTTTTGTCTGGAGTAAAGAAAATGATTATGTAGAGCACTTGAAAGTGCCAGGCGCATAGCATCTGTTCCACAAAGATGAGCTATTATTGATTGAACAACTGGTAGAATCTTTCTGTGCTGGGAGACAATATAACACTTCTAACTTTATTGGGTCCCCTACTGAGTGTCTGGTTTCCCTGGAAGAGGGTCAGTTCTACCAGTGCAGGCTCAACAAGCATTTTTTGAACAACATATCAGGCTCTGTGCTAAAGGCAGCTACGTATGTTGTTTGGAGACTCTATTACCAAGTAAGAACTTCTTTGTTCCCTTCCTCTTGACATCTGCACCCCTTGAGTCAGGGGATAGACTCCTGTTAAAGATTGAAAAAAAGGCTTTCTGGGAACTAAGAGCTAGTCCTTCTGGCTTTCAATATTTCCCTATTTTGACACATCTTTTTTTTTTTTTTTCCCTTCTCTTCAGCATGTTTGGGATGGCATACCTCATCTGCAACAGAAATGAGCGTTACCCTTTGCTGGGTAGGTAGTGGGCCTTGATTTTTAAACCTCTTTATTGAACTATAACGAGACATACGGAAAAGTACACCAATGATAAATCCTCAGCTTAGTGAATTTTCACAAAATGAACATATAATCACCATCCAGGCCAAGAAATTAACAAAGAAAAAAAGAATAGCTGTACTCTGGAAGCCCTAAATGCTTTATTCTCCTCCCTTTTACCCGAAGATCAAAAGTAATTCTAAATCACTGCAGTTCAGTTCAGTTCAGTCGCTCAGTTGAGTCCGACTCCTTACGACCCCATGAGCTGCAGCACGCCAGGCTTCCCTGTCCATCACCAACTCACCACCAACATCACCTAAATTACTTAGGCCTGTTCTTAAAATTTATATGAATGAAATCCTACATTGCATAATTACATAAGCCTTCTTTTAGTCAACATTATGTTGTGAAATTCATCCATATTATTGGCTGCATCTATAATTCATTCATTTTCATTGCTATGTAGTAGAGTTGGCCCTCGGTAATGGCAGTGTCAGCATCCACGGATTCAAACAACCACAAAACAAAAATACCTTTTTTAAGAAAATTCCGAAAAGCTAAACTTGAATTTATTGCACACAAGCAACTATTCATGTTGCATTTTCATTGTACTTGCTATTATAATTTATCTAGAGATGATTTAAAATATACAGAGGATATGTGTAGATTGTATGCAAATACCATGCCATTTTATATAAGGGACTTGAGCATCTGTGGGTTTTGTATCCCTGGGGGTCCTAGAACCAATTTCCTGTGGGATACAGAGAGGTAACTATTTTCCATTTTATAAATATACAACAATGTATTCCTTCTGTATTTGTACATTTGAGTTGTTTCCAGTGTGGGTTCTTATGAATAATACTGCCATAAAAAGTTTTGTACAAGTCTTATGATGAACATTTGTTTGCATTTCTGCTGTTGAGTATATATATGTATATACAGGTGATATTGTTGCAAAAGGTACAGTTTTGGTAGATGATGCCAAATAATTTTCTAAAATGGTTGTATTTGATTATACTGTGACTGACGGTGTTACAAGCATTCCATTTGCTTTTCATTCTTACCAACAACTTAGTTTTATCAGTCTTTGTACTTTTAATAATTCTTCTGGTATTATAGTGGTATCTCATTGTGGTTTCCATCTATTCCAACCCTGATGTGGTTGAGCGCCTTTTCCAAATATTTATTGACCATTTGGAAATCATCTTTTATAAAAGTGTCTGTACAGATCTCTTGTTTATTTTTCAGTTGGGTTATGTTTTTATAGATGTGTTGGAATTATATATTCTGAAAATGAGTCCATTTGTTTTTACTGTATGTAACTTTTCCCATTCTGTGCTTGTCTTTTTATTCTATTAGTGATGTAATTAATGAACACAATTTTTTATTTTAATGAAATCCAATTTACTAGTCTTTTCCTCTGTAATTAGTGCTTTTGTGCACTGTTTGTGAAATCTTTCCTCACCCACAAATCATGAAGATACTTTCCTACATTCTCTTCTAGAAATTTTGTTTTACCTTTTACTTTTAGAGCTGTGACCCACCTGGCAGTGTTGTTTTTGTAATTCTTGGTAAAAAGGACCCTATCATAAGAAAGCTAACTCAAGACTAGACAGGGAAGTAGACATAAAATGAAGTAAAGAAGAGACCGAAGTGAGGATTGGCCTATGGATTCTGAAGGCAGCCATTTCTAATAATGGCTTGTAATTTCCTTCTGTCGGAAGGAATAATGGTTTGTAATTTCCTTCTGTTAGACCTGAGCATACCTCAAAGTATCATTATAAATTAGATCCTGGTCATACCTGTGTTAGGGCAGTTAAGAGGAGGCTCCGCCCCACACTTTGGGGGGTGGGTGGGTATTAGGACAGAATCTTGATGTCAGCATAGTCTAAAAGAAGGCAACAGTTCCAGAACAGCACAGAGCACACAGACCAGCAGCAGTGCCTCACTTTCAGTGCATTCGGGTAGTTTTCAGAGTTTGTAGGCACATCATTTCTTCCAAGTCCAGATCCCCAAACTCCTGAAGGCTAGAAAGGAGAAGGAGTATCTACTCTCACCTTTCTCCAAGGCCTTAGTTTCCATCCTAGGATATGCTTGCTGTGACCATGATTGATAGCAAATGGAAACCCTAACCCCCTTTCTACAAGATCGAGGACTCAGTATGACGGACATACTAGAACACATTGGTATAATATGTATATATTTTGCAGTCTGGTCTATTTGCCTTTTTGCCCTGATTTCACCAGAATAAGATAAAAAATCAGGCCTATATACCGTTCCTTAAAGCTGTAAGCCAAAACAGACTGTCTGAGGTTAGCAGGATGGAAAGTACTCTACTCTTAGAAGAGCTCCTGTAGAAGAACTTCTACATGCACATTGACAACAAAACTAACATGAACAAAAGTGTCTTTTCAGGGGTCAAAAATGCATACAAATACTCTCAGATATTAGGACCTTGTTTAAATAGAAACAAAGTACGCATACTTCAAGTCAAGAGGTTAAACTCATTTCAGAACCCAGCTAAAGAAAGAATTCAGAAGTTCTTACCTCTATGTGTTGTATACAAATAGAACACAGAAAGCTAGAAAAGTCTGCTCTGCAGCCTTCTGGGCCTTATCCTCTGAGTTCCTGTGTAAACTTTAGGCCAAAGAAGAACACTATACATCTCACAAAACCAAATTCAAATGCATTTTCAGAAAGGAAATGTCTCATCTGAAAGAAGCAGGATGGTCTACAGAGTAGTTCTCACTAAATCTTACCCAGAAATCTACATTACCAAATGAATATGTAAGCTTCTTTGTATGAAATTCTAAACTTAGAGTAGTGGCCTTGGTTTTCAATAGATGTTAAATAACACTTGGGTATGTATTAACTCTATCAATGGAAAAAAAAAAAAAGGGCACTCCACAGTAATCAGTCCATCAAAGAAGGAAGAGTCAGCCCTTATTTGGTCTCTGGCTCTTTTGACAGGAACAACCCCACAAGAGACTGAGCCAGACTTGCCTGTAACTGTCCAGGAGTCTCCAGCAGAGGCGTGGGTCGACAGTGGCCTGCTGCAGGGTCAGGGGCACTGACTCCAACAGTCCTGGGAACAGGGGCATACTGACATGAGTCCTTTTGAAGGAGGTTGCCATTACCACCATTACCCCTACCATAGTTTGGCCTCAGGCCAAACTACAGGGAGGGAACATAGCCCCACCCATCAGCAGAAAATTGGAGTCAAGATTTACCAAGCAAGGCCCCACATGTCAGAGCAAGACCCAGTTTGCCCCTCAGCCAGTCCCTCCCATCGGGAAGCTTCCATAGCCTCTTATCCTTATCCATCAGAGGGCAGATAGAATGAAAGCCATAATCACAGAAAACTAACCGAACTGATCACATGGATCACAGCCTTGTCTAATTCAAGGAAACTATGAGCCATGCTGTGTAGGGCCACCTAAGATGGACAGGTCATGGTGGAGAGTTTTGATGAAACGTGGTCCACTGGAGAAGGGAATGGCAAACCACTTCAGCATTCTTGCTTTGAGAGCCCCATGAACAGTATGAAAAGGGAAAAATATATGACACTGAAAGATGAACTCCCCAGGTCGGTAGGTGCCCAATGTGCTACTAGAGAAGAGTGAAGAAAAACCTCCACAGGAATTAAGAGGCTAAACCAACATGGAAACAACGCCCAGTTGTGGATCTGTCTGGTGGTGAAAGTAAAGTCCGATGCTGTAAAGAACAATATTGCATGTTAGGTCTATGAATCAAGATAAATTGGAAGTGGTCAAACAGGAGATGGCAAGAGTGAGCATTGAAAATTTTAGGAATCAGTGAACTAAAATGAACCGGAATGGGCAAATTTAATTCAGATGACCATTATATCTACTACTGTGGGCAAGAATCCCTTAGAAGATATGGAATAGCCCTCATAGTCAACAAAAGAGTCCGAAATGCTGTACTTGGGTGCAGTCTCAAAAATGACGGAATGATCTCTGTTCATTTCTGAGGCAGACCATTCAATATAACAGTAATCCCGGTCTATGGCCCAACCATTAATGCCAAAGAAGCTGAAGTTGAATGGTTCTATGAAGACCTGTGAGACCTTCTAGAACTAACACCAAAAAAGATGTCCTTTTCATCATATGGGACTGGAATGCAAAAGTAGGAAGTCGAGAGATACTTGAAGTAACAGGCAAGTTTGGCCTTGGAGTACAGAGTGAAGCAGGACAAAGGCTAACAGTTTTGCCAAGAGGATGCATGTGTCATAGCAAACACCCTCTTCCAGCAACGCAAGAGATGGCTCTACACATGGACATCACCAGATGGTCAATACTGAAATCAGATTGATTCTATTCTTTGCAGCTGAGGATGGAGAAACTCTATATAAGCAGCTAAAACAATATCAGGAGCTTACTGTTGCTCAGATCATGGACTCCTTATTGTAAAATTCAGATTTAAATTGAACAAAGTTGAGAAAACCATTAGACTATTCAGTTCAGTTCAGTTCAGTTGCTCAGTTGTATCTGACTCTTTGCAACTCCATGGACTGCAGCACGCCAGGCCTCCCTGTCCATCACCAACTCCTGGAGTTTACTCAAACTCATGGCCATTGAGTCGGTGAGGCCATCCAACCATCTCATCCTCTGCTGTCCCCTTCTCCTCCTGCCTTCATTCTTTCCCAACATCAGGGTCTTTTCAATGAGTCACCTCTTTGCATGACTCAAAGTGGCCAAAGCATTGGAGTTTCAGCTTCAACATTAGTCCTTGCAATGAACACTCAGGACTGATCTCCTTTAGGATGGACTGGTTGGATCACCTTGCAGTCCAAGGGACTCGCAAGAGTCTTCTCCAACACCACAGTTCAAAAGCATCAGTTCTTCAGTGCTCAGCTTTCTTTATAGTCCAACTCTCACATCTATACATAACTACTGGAAAAACCATAGCCTTGACTAGATGGACCTTTGTTGGCAAAGTAATGTCTCTGCTTTTTAATATGCTGTCTAGGTCGCTCATCACTTTCCATCCAAGGAGCAAGCATCTTTTAACTTCATGGCTACAGTCACCATCTCCAGTGATTTTGAAGCCCAAGAAAATAGTCAGTCACTGTTTCCCCATCTATTTGCCATGAAGTGATGGGACCAGATGCCATGATCTTAGTTTTCTGAATGTTGAGCTTTAAGTCAACTTTTTCATTTTCCTCTTTCATCAAGAGACTCTTTAGTTCTTCTTCACTTTCTGCCATAAGAGTGGTGTCATCTGCATATCTGAGGTTATTAATATTTCTCCCTGCAATCTTGATTCCAGCTTGTGCTTCATCCAGCCCAGCATTTCTCATGATGTACTCTGCATATAAGTTAAATAAGCAGGGTGACAATATACAGCCTTGATGTGCTCCTTTTCCTATTTGGAACCAGTCTGTTGTTCCATGTCCAGTTCTAACTATTGCTTCCTGACCTGCATACAGGTTTCTCAAGAGGCGGGTCAGGTGGTCTGGTATTCCCATCTCTTTCAGAATTTTTCACTGGAGAAGGGAATGGCAAACCACTTCAGTTATCTTGCCTTGAGAACCCATGAACAGATCATTCAGGTATGACCTAAATCAAATCCCTTACGATTCTACAGTGGAAGTCACCAATAGATTCAACAGATTAGATCTGATAGACAGAGTGCCTGAAGAACTATGGATGGAGGCTCGTGACATTGTACAGAAGGCGGTAATCAAAACCATCCTCAGGAAAAAGAAATGCAAAAAGGCAAAATGGTTGTTTGAGGAAGCCTTACAAATAGCTGAGAAAAGAAGAGAAAGGCAAAGAGAAAAGGAAAGACATACCCATTTGAATGCAGAGTTCCAAAGAACAAAAGCAGGGATGAGAAAGACTTCTAAGTGATCAGTGCAAAGAAATAGAGGAAAGCAATGGAATGGGAAAGACTAGATACCTCTTCAAGAAAATTAGAGATACTAAGGGAACATTTCATGCAAAGATGGGCACAATAAAGGACAGAAACAGTATGGACCTAACAGAAGCAGAATATATTAAGAAGAGGTGGCAAGAATAACAGAAGAACTATACAAAAAAGATCTCCATGACCCAGATAACCACAATGGTGTGATCACTCACCTAGAGCCAGACATCCTATAGTATGAAGTCAAGTGGGCCTTAGGAAGCATCACTGCAAACAAAGCTAGTGGAGTTGATGGAATTCCAGGTGAGCTGTTTCAATCCTAAAAAATGAGGCTGTGAAAGTGCTGCACTCAATATACCAGCAAATTTGGAAAACTCAGCAGTGGCCACAGGACTGGAAAAGGTGAAAATTTTTCATCCCAATCCCAAAGAAGGGCAATGCCAAAGAGTGTTCAAACTACCACACAATTGCATTCATGTCACACTCTAGCAAAGTGATGCTCAAAATTCTTCAAGTAAGGCTTTATGAACCAGGAGCTTCCAGATGTTTAAGCTGGATTTAGAAAAGGAAGAGGAACCAGAGATCAAATTGCCAATATCCATTGGATTATAGAAAAAGCAAAAGAATTCTGGAAAAACATCTACTTGTGCTTCATGGACTACACTAAAGCCTTTGACTCTGTGGATCACAACAAACTGTGGAAAATTCGTTAAGAAATGGGAATACCAGACCATCTTACCTGCCTGTCTCCTGTGATACCTGTATATAGGTCAAGAAGCAACAGCTAAAACCAGACATGGAACAATGGACTGGTTCAAAATTGGAAAAGGAGTATGTCAAGGTTGCTTATTGTCACTCTGCTTATTTAACTTAAAAGCAGAGTACATCATGCAAAATGCTGGACTTGATGAAGCACAAGCTGGAATCAAAATTGCCTGGAGAAATATTAATAACCTCAGATAGGCAGATGGCACCTCCCTTATGTCAAAAAGCAGAGGAACTGAAGAGCCTTTTGATGAAAGTGAAAGAGGAGAGTGAAAAAGCTGACTTAAAACTCAACATTCAGAAAACTTAAGATCATGGCATCCAGTCCCATCATTTCATGGCAAGTAGATGGGGAAGCAATGGAAACAGTGACAGACTTTATTTTTTGGGCTCCAGAATCACTGGAGATGGTGACTGTAGCCATGAAATTAAAAGATGCTTGCCTCTTGGAAGAAAAGCTATGAGCAACCTAGACAACATATTAAATAGCAGAGACATTACTTTGCCTACCAAGGTCTGTCTAGTCAAGGCTATGCTTTTTCCAGTGGCCATGTATGAATGTGAGAGCTGGACCATAAAGAAGGCTGAGTGCTGAAGAATTAATGCTTTTGAAGTCTGGTGTTGGAGAAGACTCTTGAGAGTCCCTTGGACTGCAAGGAGATCCAACCAGTCCATCCTAAAGGAGATCAGTCCTGGGTGTTCATTGGAAGGACTGATGCTGAAGCTGAAGCTCCGTCAGCTTCGCCAGCTGATGGAAAGAACTGACTCATTAGAAAAAGACCCTGATGCTGGGAAGGATTGAAGGCAGGAGGAGAAGGGGATGACAGAGGATGAGATGATTGGATGGCATCATCGACTTGATGGACTTGAGTTTGAGCAAGCTACAGAAGTTGGTGATGGATAGGCAAGCCTGGCATGCTGCAGTCCATGGGATCGCAAAGAATCGGACACGACTGCGCAACTGAACAACAGCAATGCGTTTCTGTGACTCCTTCCATTCACTGAGGTTTCAAAGATGGTAGGCTGAGTTTGGGATTTCAGTCAGGGTATCCTGTTATTCATATTTAAAAATATAAGAAAAATAAGGATGATAGGGTTGTAACCCAAGGTGACTTATTTTCCTTTTCTAATTTTTCTATATTTTCTACAGTGAGCTTATGTTAGTTTTATAATCAAAAAAGGGTATAGTTTATTTTTAAGAATTTATGTTGTTCTTATGATTAATCATATATATGAGGTTTTTTTAAAAAACAGATTGAATTTTTTTTTATCATTGGTAACTCTTCTTGTAGCCCTGAGATAAGTATAGTTTCTCATTTACAAAGAGTAAGTTTCCTTCACAGAATTAAAAGTAAAAATATTTTATCCATCCTGTACAACATGAGAAACAACTTTATAAATTGATTTCTTAACGTAATATGCTATAGTTGCTTCTAATGTGTTATAGAAAAAAGAGAAAAAGGAAAAGAAAACAAGCATTAGGGTCACATAACCCTGATTTAATTCCTGGTTGTATATTCTAAGCAAATCTCAGTTTGCTACACTAAATTAAATTGACATCATAGTGAACATAATAAGAATCCTTTCCCTCACAGCTTATGGGCATCAAAGAAACAAAACAAAACAAAACAAAAAAACCCTGTAAAACCACATTACTAACTCTAAAATTCTAGCTGAAGATTTTTTTAAAATTTTAAAGTGCACAGGACCTCAAGAAACTCCATGAACAATGCCATGGAAATTCCAAGGGTATTCTTAGAAGCAGTATCACTGTGTGCTTTTTTATATCTCTAGACGATTTTATGTTGATTGGGTTTGCTCCCTTTTTGAAAAACAAAAATAACAGGACGTGAGGAGGAGATCAAATACTTCATGTGTACTATGAAAAAATTTTTGATGTCTAACTGCAGTCAAGTCTTGATGTATGAAGGAGTATCAGGATATGGGAAAAGTCAGATTCTTGTGGAAATTGAGTACCTGGCCCAAGGTGAGAACCACAGGTGAGTGTCTTGCAATGACCACTTTTTTGTGGATCCAGAGAATCCTGACATCCTTAAGAATTTCATTTGTTTTAATGTTCCTCTCCTTTATATAGGTTGCCTCTTATAAACTACTCACAATCTATCAGTTATTATTGGGTATCATGCCCCTTATGCTAAACAAGTAATTAATGAGAAACACATTGAAGTGAGAAAATAAAAAGCTGGGTTGACCCCTTGAGATCCTAATTTGATGCTTGGAGGGGCTTGGATATTGATATTTTAAGTTTCCTAATGCTCAGACAGTTTGAGAACAACTGGTATAGATGCTGAAACCAAAGCTAGATTTGGTCTGAAGCAAATACATAAGTTTATCCTGTAGCTGACAGGGAATCACTAGTTCAAACCATTGAGCCCTGAGAATGCGGTTAGAGAATGGAAGGCCTCTGAATTTTCCTTTGAAAGGCAGAGCTAATGTACTTACCTCTTGCTATTTGTCTCTTTTCATATAAGGAATGTCATGAGGGCTGTCTTTGGGACAGCCTGTCTCATGGAGGTGAACAGTGTGGTGTTCAATAACAGTGATGATAACCAAGACAATGGTAATTGTGTTACACACATCCTTTCACCATCTAACATAAAGGCTTTAAGGGGAAAATTCTTATTAGTTTTAGTTTTGGCTGTGTTTCTACTCTCTTTAAATGTCAGGCCTGAGAGAGGCTAGTTTTTAAATGTATTTAACCTTGCTGAAGGAATAAGTCAAAATAACCAGAAGACGTTTTATTTATTCCATCACTTACTGAGTACTTATAGTACCCAAGTGCTGCATTAGTTTGCTAGAGCTACCGTGACAAAGCCCCACAAACTAGATGGCTTAAACAACAGAAGTATATTGTCTCTGTGTATAGGAGGATAGAAGTCTAAGACCCTGGTGTTGTAAAGTTGGTTCCCTCCATCAGCTGTGAGGGACAATCTGTTTTGTCCCTCTTTCCTAGCTTCTGGTGGTTTGCTGGCGCTCACTGGTATTCGTTGGCTTGTGGAAGCGCTACCCCAATCTCTGCCTCCATTTTCACATGATGTTCTCCGTGTGTGTTGTCTGTGTCCAAATCTGCCCCCTTCCCAAAAAATATTTTTAAAAACTCTCTCTGATTCCTGACTTTCTTATAAACAGGACTATTGCTATTGCGTTGACTAAGATCAGCTTCAATCAAAATTTTTATACCATCCAGATACTCATGGCCAATGTACTAGGTCTGGATACTTGCAAACATTATAAAGAACGACAGAGTAACCTTCAAAATAAAGTCAAGTCACTGTTGGATGAAAAGTTCCATTGTCTTCTTAATGACATTTTCCATGTGCAGGTAACGAGCTGGTGTTAGACTCCTGTGAGAAATTGTGAAGGGACAGGTGAGGCCACCCCTCCGTCATGCTTTATGACACTGCGTCTCTTTGGTTTTTATGATACTTTTTTTTCTCATCTAGGGCATCCAAGGTGGTAAGGAAATGGCTCCCAATCCTTGAATGAGCACCCACCTTCCTAAGATATATTGGTACCAGACTCAAGAAAATCCAAATAACCACCTGCTGATTCATTTTTTTTTTCCTCACCTTCCCATCCTAGGTATACTATATTAGCTAGTCAAGGGCACAAAATCCCTCTGCTCCCAAAGGTGATTGCCAATGCAAAGATAAGAGTGTGCCCTATTTTTTCTCCTATCTATTAGATTCAATGACATAGAGCTGGAAGAGATGTTATGAATTATCTAACATACGAGGATTTTAAGGCACAGAACAGTAAAGTGAACAGCCAAAGACATACAACTAGTAGTTCCCTCTGCTATTTTTCAATACTCAATATTCTTATAATTTTTTATATAGTTCCCTATTTCACGAGAGGTTTCCAAGATGAGCACCATAAGAAAACAAAAGCAGTTGGAGGCGTTGTTTATGAAGATCTTGGAGCAAGTAAGAGCATCTATGGGTCAAGTAATGGGGGGAGGGGAGAAACTGGGCATCTCACCACAAAGCCAGGTTGCCTCAAGCGTTCAGATTCCAATGACAAGAAGCTGTGAATTATGTGAAAGCTTTAACCCAAAGTGTTTCATTGTCCTCCATCCTTCGAAACCCCAAGGTGAGAGTCTGTTGAGAATTTAGTTGTATTTGAAAGAAGTTCTTTCACATTACTCCTGGGAGCTTGACCTCTTCTTAAAACCAGTCCTTTTTTTTTCCTCCCTCTGTATAAGAAGTGATCTATCAAACCAGTTATGTATACAGGCTCTGTAGTCAGACTACAAAAGCTTGCGCCCTTAGGCCTATCATTTGCTACCTAGGTAAGCTTGATCAAATGACTCAACCTGTCCATGCTTTTACTTTATTTTCTATAAAGTGAAGAAATGATAGTACCCAGCTCACAGGGTTATAAGGTTTAAATGACTAAATTATGTGTAAAACACTTAGAATAGAGTCTCTTTCATTGAAGCCACTCAATCAATGTTAACTTTTTCCTCTCTGAGTAATATGATGACTATCCATTATATGCGGTTGATCACCAACTTTATATCCCATTCCCTTGCTCTCTTATAAGCACCAGAACCATATTTCCAAGAACCTTCTGTGTATTCTACTTGGATATGGGGAATCATACTCAGTTCAGTGTCTAATACTAAATTCATTTTTTCCCCCTACTTCGGTATCCTATCTTCCTCAACCTGATCCTGACTTTTGGTTTAGTTAATAACGAGTTCATTCACACATCGTTCAAGTTAATCTTTGCTACTTTCCTCACTATTTGCCAAATCTCCTGCATCTACTCAGTTGCCAAGTCCTCCATGTCTACCTCAGACCGACTCTAGAACCCATCCATCCTCTCCCCACTGTGGCTCAGGCTCTTTCTCTTCTATTACTATAGCTTTCCAGCCAAGCTCTGTGCGTCATCCTTCTCCACTGCAACTCATCTTCCACATAACTGCCAGAGCATGTGCAAATTGCTCCAACCTTTGCTTTATACTAGTCAAACAGTTCTCAATACTAATGAGATAAAAGCCAAAAGACTTTTTTTTAACCTTGGAGAAATGCTACTCATCGTTCAGTGTTACCTCTTCAGTGAGAACTCCCCCAAATCACAAGGCATAACTACTATCACTGTGCTCTGTGACACTGTGGACATATCTCTTATTATGTTTTCCACACTGTATTGCAATTTGCTACTTAAATCTGTGTCTCTCTCCCTCAGGAGACTGTGAACTTCTTAAGGAGAGGGAGCCTCTTATTCATTTTTGTATCACTATTGCCCAGAAGAATGTTTGGCACATAATAAACAATTCAAGTTTGTGGCAATAAATGTACAATAGAACTTCCTTCTTCTCCACTGAAGGCAAATAAGGCCATATCAGTAATTTCTAAATGTCAGATTTTGAGGACGGTTTGCATCACGAATATCCAGGAAGCTTGATAAAATATATGTATTTATGAGTTCCACCTGAAATTGAAAAAGGCTTGGTTTGGGCCTAGGAATCTGTTTAATTTGTTTTTATTTTAAAATTCCTCAGTGATTCCGATCCAAATCTAGTTGGAGACTGTGACTAAAGCTGTGCTTTGACTCAGTGCTATGATGACAATCTTTGGATCACTTACTATCAATGTGATCTTGGACAAGTGGCTTTATTTTTGTCAATAAATAGATTCAATAGTGCCACCTCTGTAAACATTATGAAGATTTAAAATGAATTAACTTATGGGAGTGCATCACACAGTGCTGGGAACATAGTAGGTACAGTGTAAATGTTGGCTTTTATTCACATTAGAGATGACCCAATTCAATCTATTTAAAAAAAAATTTTTTTTTTAAATTTATTTGGCTGTTCTGTGTCTTAGTTGCAGCACACGGGATCTTCAGTCTTCATTGTGGCATGCAAGATCTTACAGTTGTGGCCTGTGGGATCTAGTTCCCTGACCAAGGATCAAACCTGGGCCCCTTGCATTGGGAGCAGAGACTTAGCTGCTGGACCACCGGGGAGTCTTCAATCTTCCTATTTTAAACCTATGGAAGCTGGGGCTAATGATGGACTATTGAATTCATGTGGGGGTTTTGGTCCTTGCTTTACTCTCCTCAATTCACAGATAATTCACTAAGACCATTCTATGACTAAAACTCGCATTCCTATCTGCCCATAGTTTTAAAAATATTAGTCAAATACAAAACAAAACAATGGGATGCTAATCCCTATTCGTTAAAATGTTCTCAGAGTCAGTGAAGAGCTTACGATCTGGTGACAGAATGAGGCTGCAAGAGGAGACTTACTATGTGTATGTGATAAGACAGGCTATAATAATACTTTAGAATGATCGTCTTCTGAAATTTGAAATTACCCTTTACTGCTTTGGTTTATAAAAACATATAGAGAGAAAGAATGGCTTAACAATCACTTCTCAGAGGGAACCAAAAGAAGCCAAGAGCAGTCTGGAGCAGTAAGAATGGGAAAAGTTTTCTCCATTTAGATATCTTACACTATGGAAATATAGAGCCCACTATACAAGGGCTCACACTAAAATGTAAACTCTCTGTTCTGTCTAATACTGTATCCCCAGTGCTTAGAACAGCTGACACTAACGGATGCACGGTAAGTGCTTAATGAGTAAATAAATAATTCAGACTAGTCAGGGAAAAGCAGTCTATACACGAAGAGGACACTTGGTCTGTTTTTAAGTGTAACGTGCTGTAATTCAAGCTAGCACAGCATAAACTGCTGGCAGGGCAAAGACCAGATCGATTCCTCTCAGCACTTTGCCTCCAGCATGCAGCCCAGTGAGTGCCTGGTAAAGACGTGTTGAATAGATGTTGGCTGAATAAATGTCAAATTGGTATTTCCAGGAGACCTTCATTTTTCAATAAATTAGAATGACTTGAAGTAAATCTCAGTTATTTTTATGTAATGGGTGTTTAACTTGACTACAACCCATCTATCCTATACATTATCTTGTTACAAAGATCTGACCAAGTATGAGTCTCTTCTAGCCAGTTCAGCCCGAATGGTCACAGATTCCAAGTTAGCAGAATCTAAATTATCACAAAGATACTGGAAAGAAAAGATTTAACTTAGCTTTGCAAAACTCAGTGGAAACACATGTATACCCATACATATGTACAAGAAAAATGAAGTCATGGGAGTTCCCTGGTGGTCTAACTAGGATCCAGTGCTTTCACTGCTATGGCCCAAGTTCAGTCCCTTGTTGGGGAACTGGGATCCCATAAGTCTGGGGGTGGAGCCAAAAAACAAAAGCAAAAAAACCCTGAAGTGTCCTACAGCATTTTTCTTTCTATTTTTTCACCTTGTTTAGACAGTGAAAGAGGAAAGGATTATTTTCATCATTGATGAGGGCCAGTTTATCGATTCAGCCTCCTGGACCTTTATGGAAAAGCTCATCCGGTCTGTTCCCATCTTCATCATCATGTCCCTGTCTCCCTTTGTCAACATACCCTGTGCGGCTGCCAGTGCCATAATGAAGAACAGGAACACCACCTATGTCACCCTTGGACCCGTGCAGCCTAAGGACATCCTCAACAAAGTCTGCCTAGACCTCAGTGTCAGGGGCATCCCCAAAGAACTGGACACGTGAGTAGCCCATTTATTCTAAGGGCTAGACAGCTGCACTTATTCACCAGGTCCAGACTTCATCAGATTCCTTAGGTTGTGTCTGAAAGCACCCATTTCAGTATTCTTGCTGGTCCTGCCTTTCAAAGGCAACCATTGAACATGCTTGGTAGGATGGATGCTGCTCACCTTTTCTTTTTATGGTTCCTGTTACATCATGTTCAACTTTGCTTAGAGGCATGAGTTTTGTTTCCCTTTCATCAAGCTGGGTATAGGTACACTCAACTCTTACCAATAGTGACTAAGGGCACAGTCGTGGGCAAGTGACATGAAAGGCAAATTGGTAAACATTAAAGACCACAACCCACAACTGAGCCAGGTCTTAGTCACCAGTGATAACATGGTCTGGTACTGGTGTTCTTTGTCATGGTAGATTGGGTGTCTTCTCAGTGACTCCTCTACTGTGTCTTGTTGGCAGTCCCCTTAACAACATAGACAATGCCCCTTCCTTAGCTGTCTGTTTACAACCCACCATGGTATCTGTTCTTTATAATGAGGTTATCTTGCTTCTAGAAGAGCAATGTCTCGGACACCAGGCATGAATTTTCCGTGTTCTCTCCCTTTGACTCCCTGCCTCTCCCTCCTTATCTCTGTATTTATTTATTTAATATGTATATATTTATTATGTATATGCATCACCTTTTGATCTAGCCTTCCTAATTCTAGGACTCTGTCTCAAAGATATATTTATGGGGAACTATACTCAAAATTTTGTGATAACCTATAAGGGAAAAGAATCTGAACATATGTAACACAGTTATATATAACACAGTTATGTGTATATATATGTACATATATATAGGATCATTTTGCTGTATACCTGAAAATAATACAACATTGTAAATCAACTCTACTTCAAAAAAATTTTTTTTAATATATGTATTGACCAAAATATGAAGTGACGTATGGACACAGTTTTTATTGAGGCATTATTTATACTAGTAAAAGACAGAAAACAATCCAAATGTCCATCTGTAAGGGGACAGTTAGAGTAAACTAGGATGCATCCACAAAATGGAGCCCTACATAGCTACAAAAAGAAATAAGAAAGTCCTACTGATATGGAAGGAAAGTTATGACCAACCTAGACAGCATATTAAAAAGCAGAGACGTTACTTTGCCAACAAAGATCCATCTGGTCAAGGCTATGGTTTTTCCAGTGGTTATGTATGGATGTGAGAGTTGGACTGTGGAGAAAGCTGAGCGCCGAAAAATTGATGCTTTTGAACTGTGGTGTTGGAGAAGACTCTTGAGAGTCCCTTGGACTGCAAGGAGATCCAACCAGTCCATCCTGAAGGAGGTTAAGTCCTGGGTGTTCATTGGAAGGACTGATGCTGAAGCTGCGACTCCAATACTTTGGCCACCTCATGTGAAGAGTTGACTCATTGGAAAAGACCCTGATGCTGGGAGGGATTTGGGGCAGGAGGAGAAGGGGACAACAGAGATGAGATGGCTGGATGGCATCACCAACTCGATGGACATGAGCTTGAGTAAACTCCGGGAGTTTGTGATGGACAGGGAGGCCTGGCGTGCTGCAATTCATGGGGTCACAAAGAGGCGGACACGACTGAGCAACTGAACTGAACTGAACTGATACGGAGGGATGACCAAGATACATTATTGAGGGAAAAACAAGGGGCAGCCTAGTGTGCAGTATGGACAAAGTGCTGTTTTTTAATCTAAGGAAAGGGGTGAAATATATATGTGCATTTTCTATAGTTTTTGAAAGAAACCTTGAAAGGATAAGCCAGAAACTAATTTAAATGGTTACTTATAAGGTGAGGTAGGGAAGCAAGACTGAGGATGTGCCTTATTACATAGTTTTGAGTTTGGAAAGATTTAAATGTTTTATGTAATTTTCAAAAATGAAAGAAAAAAAAGCAAAGGCAATCCCTAAAAATGGAAAGCAAACCAAAACAAATGGAGAAAGAGATGTGATTATTTCTGAGTGATTGAGAAGACTCAAATATTTTTCCTTCCTAAAAGATAGTTCTTTGATATAAATAGGTTGCCTTGTTTTCACTACAGGTATCTGGCGGAGGGAAGCTGTGGAATTCCATTTTACTGTGAAGAATTGCTTAAAAACCTAGACCATCACAGGGTACTCATTTTCCAAGCAATGGAGTCTGAGGAAAAGACAAATGTGACCTGGAATAACCTGTTCAGTAAGTCCTGTAATGATGGTTCTTTCTCTCACTCTCCTTCTGAAGAGAGGGTGACAAGAGTAGGCTTTTCCATAGGCTTCTTCCTAAAAGGGTTTGAGGAGGCAGTGAATGTTGGGCTTGATATCCCAGAATGTGAGAGAACTTAACATTGTCAGGGTCTCACTGAACTGGGAGAAAGAATGTCGACCTGTAATAGAAATGAAAGAATGGGGAACTCATGTAAATCCATGGCTGATTCATATCAATGTATGGCAAAAACCACTACAATCTTGTGAAGTAGTTAGCCTCCAACTAATACAAATAAATGGGAAAAAAAATTAAAAGATTGAAAAAAAAAGAAATGAAAGAACACCAGAGAATCTTAAAGCCCAGAATCAGAACTGATGAGGGATGTGGATGTTATCAGGGAAAAAGAATAACTTGTTTTCTAGAGGTAAAATGATTATCTCAAAGTGAATTGTCAACAAGGTTCTCATGGTAGACATGCAGGAGGATGAATTTTGAGATAATGGCACAAAGAAACCAGGTGGAATTTTTAAGAAAATGGTTTTGTTGAAGGGAGAAGGGTGGGGGTTGGGGAAAGGGATACAGATGCAAGCTGGGGTGCAGAGGATTAGGATTAATGTGAATGATAGGAAAATGTCTGGGGTGGGTATGCTAGTTGTTCAGGGAGGTGGCAGTGATAAGGAGAAAAAATAATATGCTCACAAAAAAGAAAAGAAGGAACTATATTTAGAAGAAAGGAAGAAACTATATTTAGACACAAAGGTTTAAGAGATAGCATCTATGCTATGAAAAAAGTTAGAACAGTGCAATCAAAAGAAAATTTTGGCTTTGAAGTTAGGAGTCCAGATTTCAGTTCTCCATATGACATTTAATAGCTGATATTTAGGGATTAGTCACAACCTTTATTGCCAGCTACCTGCTCTATAATGTAGAATAGAGGAACTCAAATCCTTTCTCATTTATTCACTCAACAAAGGTCTATTGAGCACCTTTCCTGTGTCTTACACCACAGTAGGCGTTCTGGGAATCTCTTTGAATATAAGCGAAGTGACTGAATACAATAATACTTTGCTGCCTCGATGAGTTTCTTTCATTAAACTTTTTGAGGTGGTCATAAGTTTACATACAGTTGTAACAAGTATTGGGTTGGCCAAAAAGTTCCTTTGGGTTTTTCCATAAGGTGTTATGGGAAAACTCAAATGAACTTTTTGGCTAAAAGAATAATATGGAGAGATTCAATTAATGTGCACCCTTTACCTGGTTTTCCCCCATAGTAACATCAGCAAAACTCCGATAATATCACAACCAGGACATTAATATTGATACAGTCAAGATACATAATATTTTCATCACCACGAGGATCCCTCGTGGTGCCATTACAGCCACCCCACTTCCCTCCCACCCATTCTTCCTGCCCTGGTAATCACTAATCAGTTCTTCATATCTATAATTTTGTCACTCTAAGGAATTTTTATAAATGGAATAATACAGTGTATGTGATCTTTTGAGATTGTTTTTCACTCAGCATAGTTCTCTGAAGATTATCTGGGTTTCTGTGTGTATCGGTAGTTTGGTCTTAGTTGCTGAGTAGTGTCCCATGGTATGGACATATCAGAGGTTGTTTAGCCACTCACCTGTTGGAGGACGCCTGGGATGTATACAAAAAAAAGAATGCTAAAGAACCTTATTGAGTCAGCTGACAAAACTGGAATATGGACAGCAAAAGATGATAAGTACTTCTACTTACGTAAGAGAATTGTTATTCTTGGGGAGTTCAGAGTAAAGTATTTGGGAGTAAAAGGGCGTGATTTATACGACTTAATACTCAAATGAAATGCTTCTGAGAAATATGTACATAGAGAACAAAGGGTATATATAGCAAATGGGGCAAAATGTTAACAATAGATGAATTTGAATAAAGATTAATAGTGTTATTCTTACAACTTTTGATAAATTTGAAACTTACCAAATAAACAGATTTTTTAAAAACCAAACAACTTTTAGTGGTTTCCTATTGGATTTACAATGAAATCCAAATTCCCTACCTTGGACTGGAGATCCCTGTGGGAGCTGACTTCCACCCCCGCTGTGGTCACACCAACATTCTGAAATACGCTCCAGCCACATCTCTGCTCCTCTAACACCCTGAGTTCCTGGCTGCTCCCCTCCTCAGGTGTTTTGCATACCTACTTCCTCTTCCCTTACCTCAGGTGTTATCACCTCAATCACTTTCTCTGACCATGCCTTGCTTAAGGAAGACCTTCCCTATTCTGAGCTTTCTCATTAGTCTCTATCACTGTGTTTCTTTGTTCACAAAACTGAGTCACATTGTGAGGTTATCCTATTAATTTATTTATCTGTTGGTTATTATTTGTCTTCCACTGTGAGAATGTCAGCTCCCTGAGGCAGGAAGTTTTATATACTCCTGAATCTCCAGTCCTAGGATGGCCTGTACCTAAAGGTCTTGTACCTAGAGTGATAAAAGAATGGTCACCACAGTGCTAGGTCCTGGAAAGGGAGATTAAAAAGCACAGAAGAGCGTGGATCAAGTCGTGTTCTGTATATATTTTTGGCCGTGTGGCTTGTAGGATCTCAATTCCCTGACCAGGAGTTGAATCCGGGCTACAGTAGTGAAAGTGCTGAATACTAACCACTAGACTTACCAGGAGTCTCCCTGTCAAGTCAAATTCTTAATCCCTATTCTCCTACCCCCATGACACATGCACACACCTGACCCCTTTTTTGGTATGCTACCCTTCATTTGCTTCCCTGATCCTGAACTCTTCCTTTGCTCCACTTGCCTCGCTGACCAGTCCTCAGATTGGCTCCTCCCCCTGGGTCTATGTTCGGAGGAGAGCATTCTTCACATTCCATCCTCAACCTTTCTCTTTGCTAACTCAGTACTCTGTCTCCACTTGTTTTCAGTTTTTCATTTGTTTTCCAGCCTTCTATGTGTGAAGTGCACATGTGAGTGAGTATGTGTGTGTTTGTGTACGTAATATCCAACCTTAATTTCACTCTTAATTCCAGACCCATATTTGCAATTGCCCATTGGACTGTCCTATACATCCCACTGAACTCAACAAATAGAAAATGTAACGCATTACCTCCCTCCCATACTGCATCTCCTCTTATATTTCCCAGCTTGATTATTGGCAACACTAATGTCTCTCTCACCTCCATCACTATCTTGCCTAGGTCTCATTTTCTCAATATCATCAGTTTTCTTTGCATTATCACTTGCATAATCCTATCCATCTTCACTTCCTGATATTCCATTGTCATAGTTTCTTACGCACCTTCCTAGTCTCTTGCCTGTCCTCCCTGCTTCCAGTGTTATCTTCCTAAAAATAGTTGGTTGGATCACTACTATCCAACTTGGGATATTTCCCCACTGTCTGTGGAACAAAGTCCAAGCTTCATAGTGTGGTATTGAATGCCCTGCACACTCTGCTCTCAAGCCTTCTCTCTAAGTACATACATCTCCTACAGTAATGAAGCACTCCAGCACTTCACCCACTGTGGTTTAGTCATGTCATACTGGCCTCTTTACATTTCCCTACATTGCAAAATGCTCATGGCTTCTGTGCTTTTGCGTTGATCACCCTTCTATTTTCTACTTGGAATATCCCTTCCTTCTTTAAGGTTCAACCAAAATATTTCTTCCTCTATGAAGCCTTCCTGAATCTACTGACTGAATTAATTGTCCTTTATTCTCTATTCCTCTTTGCTCTTTAGCTCTTAAGTCACTTTTCCTGTTTGATGATTAGTTACCTAAATATCAGATTCCATAAATCTTAAAATCCTTGAGGGCTGGAAGCATGCATTAGCCACATTTATAGCCTTCACAGGTTCTGATGCATAAAAAGTCTATACTGTGTTATGAACCCTCCCACACTTACCATCTGTGCCTACTCATGTGGCACTTATTTACTGTCTGGTTATCTGACTCTCTGTGTATATAGCTTTTCTTTCCAGGAGTTCAGGAACTTGGTTATGGTCACCCTCATATTTCCACATCGCCTATCTCAGTGTCTTGCATGTGGTGACCCAAGGACAAAAGAGTAGATAAAACCAAGGAGGGTCCTGGAATGCAGGAACGGAAAAACCAGACCCTTATCATCACTTCCTCCCCCACATTGTAACTGTTAACGGATTTCAGGTCTTCCTAGCATAACCTGTCTCCTCTCCTACCCCATAGGGAGAAGATATTTGCCTTACTCTTCCCACCCACCCCCCCACCCCCCCCCAGTTTATGTGCCTCATCCAACCAGCAAATGACCTGCAGGACCTCTATCCCACTCCTTGTACCCTGGGTATAAAAGTGGACTGAGGACCCCTGTTCAACGCCAGTTCTCCCTTGAGCTGGCCTGCTGTTCTAACAGCTCTTCCCACTCTAATAAACTGTATTTCCCTCTCATTCTGTCTCATGTCTGGAAATTCTTTTCCAACCCGTGCCCGGTCCATGACATTGCAACTCAAGTGTTAATGAATGACTGGAGGGACAAATAAGTAATACATTTTGGAGTGCCAGGAGAAAAAATTACTATGCAAGTTTATATTCAAACTTCATTCTTAATATCTTTCTTTTATTAAAAAATTAGTTCTTAAAATTTTTTTTAAAATTTATTTTTGGCTGCACTCAGTCTGTTGCTTTGTGCAGGCTTTCTCTTGTTGTGGCAAGTGGGGTTACTCAATTGTGGTTTGTGGGCTTCTCATTGCAGTGACTTTTCTTGTTGCAACACTGAGACTCTAGTGTACAGGCTCAGTAGTCTGCCAAGTAGGCTTAGTTGCTCCAAGGTATGTGGTATCTTAGTTCCTGGACCAGAGATCAAACCTGTGTTCCCTGAACTGGTAGGTGGATTCTTAACCATTGCACCACCAAGGAAGTCCCTAAAATCTCTTTCTGACAATAACCAATCTTAAGGAGAGTACAGTCTTCTACAGAATATGCCTGCCTCTGAGTGTGGGTATTTCAGTGTGCATACAAGTATATACTGTAAGTATACATATAAGTATATCATATATAAGAAGTATGGGCTTCCCAGGTGGTGCTAGTGGTCAAGAACCTGCCTGCCAATGCAAGAGACATGAGACACCAGTTCAATCCCTGGGTCGTGAAGATCCCCTGAAGGAGGGCACGGCAATGCTTGCCTGGAGAATCTTCAGGGATAGAGGAGCCTAGTGGGCTATGGTCTATACAGTTGCAAAGAGTCGGATGTGACTGAAGTGATTCAGCATGCATGCACATATAGTAAGTATGAACTGTAAGATACATCCTGATAATCTTTGAATCGAATTTTTGTAAAAGTGCATGTATTATGGAAGACGTTCAGTTGTTATTACCAATCCTTTTTTTCTTGGGCAGGGGAGGGAAAGAAAAACATGTTTTGAGTAAATTTTGATTTTCATATGTCAGCTTTACTTAAAACAGTATTCCAGAATATTTTAGGGGCTGACACACATCTCTGCCTGCTCTTTCTCATGTGAGACCCATCTTGAAGTTTATTGGAAAACCCAGATAATAATAGTGCAATGACTCTCAACTTTTCTTCCCCTATACCTCTCTATAGAGAACTTTGCTAAGCCAAAAGAGGATTTAAAAATGTTTACTTTCGGTGTTGAGGAGGAAAATGAAGAAGTCTGTAACCTCGCGAGTGGTGTCAGATTGAAAAACTTGTCACCACCAGCATCATTAAAAGGTAAAGAAAATGTGATATGGTATTCATTTTCCAGGACCTAGATTTTCCTCTTGCTTTCTTTAGGATGCTTCAACAAAGGAGAAAGTGAGAGGGTAACAGACAGGAAGGCCAGGGGTCTCCAAACGAGGAAATAGGCTGCAAGTGTCAGACATTTTTTATCTCTCTCTTAAGTGGCAGGAGGAAACAAACTACAAGTGTTAGATGTTTTTCCCCTTCTCTGTACAAATTTAAAATGAGGTTTCTTTTAAAATTCTGTGTTGCCATGACAACACCTGGTTCTACCTGAACTTAACTTTTCTCAAACCTTGAGCTAACCAATGCATTTTTCTTATGGAAATGTTTTTCTTAAGCTATGTTAATGAACAATGTGTTTATCCTAGACGGTCTTCAAGTTGGTTCTGCCTAAGACAAGGAACTGACTTGACAAACCACTATGGTTTACTCATGCAAATATTCTCTTAAGCTATGTTAGTAAGACTGTATTTGCTTGGAAACCTGCCTTTCTTCAAAATTCATGTCAATCGTTTTATGGCCCAGGATGACTCCCCTGGTGCCAATGTCATCTCAAAATGCATGTTGTGGATGAGGGGCCTGGTGCCAGTCTGAGTTTTGAGACATCTCCTTTCTCTAATTAGCAGCTTGCTAGGAGCTATCCCTGTAGCTCAAGTGGTAAAGAATCATCCAGCAATGCAGGAGACCAGGGTTTGATCCTTGGGTCAGAAAGATCCTCTGGAGAAGGCAATGGCAATCCAATCCAGTTATTCTTGCCTGTAGAATTCCATGGGCAGAGAAGCCTGGCAGGCTACAGTTTGTGGGGTCACAAAGAGTCGGACACGACTGAGCGACTAACAGACACACACAGTAGCTATGGACTGGGTAAAGACTAGCAGGGGGGCACTCTTTCTGCCCCCTTCTGATGTCTATGTCAGAAGCTTTCTCTATCTCCTTTGTACTTTAATAAAACTTTATTACACAGAAGCTCTGAGCGATCAAGCCTTGTCACTGGCCCTGGATTGAATTCTCCTCCAGAGGCCAAGAATCCCAGCGTTTTGCACAGCTCAGCAACAATCTTTCAAAAGGAAGATAGAAGACTGGCTTTATCTATTTCATGTTACCTAGGCAATGGGAAGGCTCCATAGTAGGCTTGGCTTTTCCTTTTCTAAATAGAAGCCACCTTCCCCCTGTGCATATTCTGGAGTCTGATTTGAACAAGGTTTTATTCAACTGCATAAAAGAATGAAGTATAGTCCATTTGCAATTAAGCAGAAATCAAATAATGAGATAAAAAAATCTAACTGACATTTTTTCTCAGCTATCTACTTCTGAAATGACAAACAAGGGAATTTATATCAGGGCTGTACTATTATTCATTTCAAGAGAAACTAATTTCAAGCAGTGTTCTAGCATGCATTCAGCTCAAGTCCATGCCTTCTATGGAATGTTCAAATGTTTAGTAGAAGGATGAGACCTCAAGTTCTCAGTCTTCAAAATAGCATTGCTTGTGTTTCATTCACTATGACTAGTAAAGTAGCAAGGTAAACTAGTTTGGCTTCTTTTAATCAGTGTTTTTTTATTGAATAAGTTGATCTACATATAATGTGTGCTAATTTCTGCTGTAGAACAAAGTGATTTTTGTTATATATATATATATATATATATATATATATACACATTTAAATACACAAAATGTATATATATATATACATTTTTATACATATATATTACATATATATATACAAAATTGTATACTTTTTGTTTTTAAACTGTACTATGTGGCTTGCAGAATCTTAGTTCCTCAACCAGGGATTGAACCCAGGCCACGTCAGTGAAAACCTGGAATCCTAACAAGTAGACCTCCAGGGAATTTCCACATTCTTTTTCTATTATGGTTTATTACAGGATATTAAATATAGTTCTTTGTGCTATGCAGTAGGACCTTGTTTATTCATTCTCCATATAAAAGCTTACATCTGCTCTCCCTCCTTACATCTGGACTAGTTTGGTTTCTACAGTGTTCTGTGGACAGGTTGAGGAGTTCATATTTTGTCCCGATGTGGGTGATGCAATACAAGGACATACTGGTCAAGAGCCCAGGAAGTTATGTGACCTTTGATACTCAAGCTTAGATAAGAAGATGGAATTGGAGCTAGGAGCTCTCTGCCACTTGGTCTTGATCATAGAGGTAATAATGAGTTGTCACAAGAATAAATTAATGCTGGTGCAGATAGAGAAATTTTATTGCCAGGAAGTTCCAGGAGAAAGGGTAGCTAGTGAAGAAGATAGAGAATGACCCGCTGGAGAAGTCAGCACAGAACATGGAAGTCAGGCCCTGCTCTTTTTTATTTTTTGGCTTCACTGTGCAGTTTGTAGGATCTTAATTCCCCAACCAGGGATTGAACCCAGGCTTTTGGCAGTGAAAGCCCGGAGACCTAACCACTGAACTGACAGGGAATTCCTGGGTCCTGCTCGTTCTGACCACTGTGGCCTACCGTGACCTCTCCTCTCCTCACACACCCCTGTCACATTTTAACACAAAATCAGAACACCTTGAAATTGATCTTATTGTCATGGCCAATGGGACATGCATATTTTTAGGTCATAGCATCTCCATCTTTTGTACTCCCGAGTGCTATCTGCTAAGTAGGTACTAAGCAAATACTTCTTTTGGCTTAGCTCAGCTGGCTATAGTTTTGTGAACAAGAACTGTAGAGCCGGACAGTTGTCCATCTCTCGAATACTTTTGATAAAGACAGATGACTAATTCCCTATTTGTGTGACTTTCTACCTGCAGAAATCTCTCTGGTCCAGCTGGATAGCATGAGCCTGTCCCACCAGATGTTGGTGAGATGTGCTGCCATCATTGGCCTAACTTTCACTACAGAGCTATTGTTTGAGATTCTCCCTTGTTGGGACATGAAGATGATGATCAATGCCCTGGCAACCCTTGTGGAATCCAACATCTTTGATTGTTTCCAGAATGGCAAGGAGCTCCGAATGGCCCTAGAAAAGAATGCAGCTTCATTTGAGGTGAATTATCGATCCCTTTCTCTGAAGCCACTCATTGAAGGAATGGGTGAGTAGAGCCTGGAAATGAATCATAGTTCCTTCAGTTTAAGGCACATCTTGATAAAAGAACAGATCTGTGTTTTGTAGCAGAGGCTGACTTTTTATCCATGGTGTCTCTGCCCTCTCTAGATCATGGTGAGGAGGAACAGCTCCGTGAACTGGAAAGTGAGGTGATTCAGTGCCACATCATTCGATTCTGCAGCCCAATGATGCAGAAAACAGCCTATGAGCTGTGGTTGAAGGACCAGAAGAAAGCGATGCACTTGAAATGTGCCCGCTTTCTGGAAGAAAACGCCCACAGGTGTGACCCCTGCCGAAGTGGAGACTTCGTCCCCTTTCATCACTTCGCAGTGGATATCCGGCTCAACACTTTGGACTTGGATAACATTAGGAAGATGGCTAAGTCCCATGGATTTCAAAGTAAACTTTTGTCATTCCTAATTAGTTCTAATTATTCCTGGGGAAAACAAAGGCAAGACCTAAAGGAGTAGATCTAGACCATGAGGGTTTCAAGTCCTCTTCTGACTCAGACACCACAAATGATGAGACTTAAGCAGTGTAGGTCATCGAGGCAGGGAGAGTTGAGGAGTGTACATGCAACTGAGTTGGCAGAACCAATCTCACGGTGAGATTGTCAGGGTGGATATGGGGATAAGGACTCTGGTAGAAATGAGATATGACCAGAGCTCAAATTATAATTTCCAAAGGGGTAAAACAGACAATCACATCAAGGGGTGGAACCCAAGGAAGGGAGCATGATCGAAGAGGGAGTAATGTTTCTTGCAGATAAGAATGCTGTTGCTCTGTGTAGTTTGAAACAAGGTTTCAGTGGAAAAGGAGTATGAGTGGGAGAGAATTAGCCAGGACTAAACAGGTCAGGGTCCCAGAAAAGAGCGCTTGGGTTCAGGACAGGGATTCATGATGTTAAAATTTGTACCAAGTACCAAGATACAATGAATGTTGCAATCCAAAGTGAGGCAAATAGATGAATGTACAAAGGAAATAGTTGAGAATCAGTTATTATCTTGGATCCTTCATCCACATTCAAGACATGAAGTGAGGAAGAGCGTGGAGAGGGCTGGGATTTGTGGGGAGACTTGGCAAGAACTGAGGAGTAACTGTGTACCCCCAAGTGGCTTGCTTCCGTCATCACCCCAACCCTAGACAGTTGTCTCCTTTGAACTTGCTTGGAGGACACAGAAAACCTCATACCCCATGAAGCCAGAGTGCCCAGTGGCTGCAGCAGGATCAACCTGCCCTCCCAGAGTTTGGGAAAGGATTTATTTATCCCATAAATAAGATATAACTCACCTGGGAGAAAAAGTCAGCCTGCTGCCATTTTAAGTTGCTCCCAAGAGTACCCGTAAGAGTGAGAGAAGACTCCTAGTAGTGGAGTGTTAGAATAAAACAAACATTAAGAGAGCAGGCAATGGAGAGCTAAAGAAGATGCATGACCAGATCAAGGTAGCTTCAGTGAAAGATCCCAATGTAGGGCTACAGTCAAAGCACCAGTGAAGGTATTCATAGGAGAGAGTTGACTGACAGAGATAAAAGGGAAAGAATATTCCAGACTCTCTGGAATCAGCGAGTCTTACTTTACAAATAAATATGTATGTTTTAATTAATTTACTTATTTGGTGAGGAGTAAAATCAGCTGGCAGCTAGCAGAGCTGGTCTTCAGCAGGCTGGCTAGGGCCACCAGAGAAAACAACTTGAGTTATTTCAGGTTCTCCAATGCACCGTAACTTTCACTCTGGAACATATATGGTGGGGTGTCTCTGAGAAATGTCTGCTGATGTCCAGTCATCAGCACCTCCAGCTGAGTGAGGCTAGGGCTCAACTATCTCCCTTATCAGAATTTTTCACCTATTCAGAAGGGTGTCAACTAGATATCTTTAAATAAAGACATTTTTTATAAACTCAAAATGGATTAAAGATCTAAATGTAAGACCAGAAACTATAAAACTCCTAGAGGAGAACATAGGCAAAACACTCTCCGACATAAATCACAGCAAGATTCTCTATGGACCCACCTCCCAGAATATTGGAAATAAAAGCAAAAATAAACAAATGGGACCTAATGAAACTTAAAAGCTTTTGCACAACAAAGGAAACTATAAGCAAGGTGAAAAGACAGCCTTCAGAATGGGAGAAAATAATAGCAAATGAAGAAACAGACAAAGGATTAATCTCAAAAATATACAAGCAACTCCTGCAGCTCAAGTCCAGAAAAATAAATGACCCAATCAAAAAGTGGGCCAAGGATCTAAACAGACATTTCTCCAAAGAAGACATACAGGTGGTTAACAAAGACATGAAATGATGCTCAATATCACTCATTATCAGAGAAATGCAAATCAAAACCACAATGAGGTACCATTACACACCAGTCAGAATAGCTGCTATCCAAAAGTCTACAAGCAATAAATGCTGGAGAGGGTGTGGAGAAAAGGGAACCCTCTTACACTGTTGGTTGGAATGCAAACTAGTACCGCCACTATGGAGAACAGTGTGGAGATTCCTTAAAAAACTGGAAACAGAACTGCCATGTGACCCAGCAATCCCACTCGGGGGCATACACACCAAGGGAACCAGATCTGAAAGAGACACATGCACCCCAATGTTCATCGCAGCACTGTTTATAATAGCCAGGACGTGGAAGCAACCTAGATGCCCATCAGCAGACGAATGGATGAGAAAGCTGTGGTACATATACAGTATGGAATATTACTCAGCCATTAAAAAGAATTCATTTGAATCAATTCTAATGAGATGGATGAAACTGGAGTCCATTATACAGAGTGAAGTAAGCCAGAAAGACAAAGAACATTACAGCATACTAACACATATATATGGAATTTAGAAAGATGGTAACGATAACCCTATATGCAAAACAGAAAAAGAGACACAGATGTACGGAACAGACTTTAGACTCTGTGGGAGAAGGCGAGGGTGGGATGTTCTGAGAGAATAGCATTGAAACAAGTATACTATCAAGGGTGAAACAGATCGCCAGCCCAGGTTGGATGCATGAGACAAGTGCTCAGGACTGGTGCACTGGGAAGACCCAGAGGGATGGGATGGAGAGGGAGGCGGGAGGGGGGATCGGGATGGGGAACACGTGTAAATCCATGGCTGATTCATGTCAATGTATGGCAAAAACCACTACAATATAAAAAAATAATAAAAATAAATCATTTATTTAAAGCAAAAATAAATAAGTAAATAAAGACATTTTTTAGATTTCCTGAAAGTTTTACCATAAAAACAATAGTCCCAAGACCTACTGTCCTGCATTCATATGTTCAGTAGTTCCTTTTTTTAAAGGGTTTTTTTTTTTTTTTTTTTTGGTGTGGACCATTTTCAGTGGTTATATATGGATATGAAAGTTGGACCATAAAGAAGGTTGAGCACCAAAGAATTGATGCTCTCAAATTGTGGTGCTGGTGAAGACTCTTAAGAGTCCTTGGATTGCAAGGAGATCAAACCAGTCAATCCTAAAGGAAATCACCCTGAATATTCATCAAAAGAATATCAGTGATGCTAAGCTCTAATACTTTGCCCACGTGATGCAAAGAGCTGACTCACTGGAAGAAACCTTGATGTTGGGAAAGATTAAGGGCAGGAGGAGAAGTGGGCAACAAAGGATGAGATGGTTGGATGGCATCACCAACTCAATGAACCTGAGTTTGAGCAAACTCTGGGAGATAGTGAAGGACAGGGAAGCCTGGCATGCTGCAGTCCATTGGGTCACAAAAAGTCAGAGAGGACTTAGCCACTGAGTAACAACAAAATTTTTAAAGCCTTTTATTGAATTTGTTACAATGTTGCTTATGTTGTTTTTGTTGGCCATGAGCCATGTGGGATCTTAGCTCCCCAACCAGGGATGGAACCTGTACCCCCTGCTTTGGAAGGTGAAGTCTTAACTGCTGGACCCTGAGGGAAGTCACAAGGGCAAATATTTTTAACTCAGTTCTTCTTTCTAGTCATTACCTCCATATGCTAAGTGATATGTTAACGCTGCTTTTTAAAAAATCAAATTCTGACATCACCTGTTTTAATCTTGCTATGGTAGGTGAAAAATCTAACTTTATTACAGCACTCTTGGGCAACTCTCTCCCAATATTGTTATAGCACTATCATTAGATAAATTAATCAAGTATCTACATTATTAAGATTATGTAACTGCTGTTATAGAACTAAGTAATATACTGTGAATAGATTTCTTAACAAAAGTTTAGTTTTCCTAGAGTTTTTATGAAATTTCCTTTTTGCAATGTCTTTGCTATAATATCCTGTTTCAGTCTTGGCTGAAAGCAAAAACAAAGACATTTGTTATCGCCAAATCTCCCCTAAGTGTGAGGTATGCTTTTAAGTAATGCTGGAGAAGGGCATGTTAATATCATATGAGTTTTAAGAACACAGCAGGAGGTATGCATCAGATAGTGAAGAAGTTGATTCCCTTTTCAGTTCTCTGTCAATCCTGAGTCCTTCCTAAAAACTTATTTTCTAAGTCTTGATCCAATCTAAGGAAGCCCACGGGCTTCCTCCTGGGTTCTTTCCTTCCACTTGCTCCACCTAATTCTTCAGGGACCTCTCCTCTCATTCCTTTGATCTTCTCAATATGCGATTTTCTCATTCAACATTTCATTTACTCATTTAGTAAATATTTATTGAGTTTCTTACATGTGCCAGAGGTTGTTTTAGGCACATCGATAGAGCAGTAGGAGCCAGCAAAATGGGCAGCCAGTGAGGAAAGAAATCAAGGGAATGGGTGTTGGAGAAGCCAGTAAAGGCGAGGAGAGGTCAGTTGTTGCAAATGCTGCCAAGAGGTGTCATGAGGTGCAGACAAAGGTGTAATGTTTGGGTTTGGCACCTTGTTTTTACTGGTAACTCTAACAAGCAAGTTCTAGAGAAGTAGGAGGATAAAGGTATAATTCAGTTTATTCAGCTTCTATTCACTAGAGTTGAATTAGACAGCAGACTAGGAAAGTGAAAGTTGCTCAGTCTGATTCTTTGCGACCCCATGGCCTATACAGTCCATTGAATTTTCCAGGCCAGAATACTGGAGTGGGTAGCCTTTCCCTTCTCCAGGGGATCTTCCAAACTCAGGAGTTAAACCCAGGTCTTCCACATTGCAGGCGGATTCTTTACCAGCTGAGCCACAGGGAAGCCCAAGAATACTAGAGTGGGTAGCCTATCCCTTCTCCGGTGGATCTTCCTGCCCCAGGAATGGAACCGGGGACTCCTGCATTGCAGGCAGATTCTTTACCAACTGAGCTATTAGGGAAGCCAGACGGCAGACTAGGAGAGGTGGACAAATTAATCCTTATATAGTATGATAAAGGATGATGATAGAGATCTGAATGGGGTCATTGGACACACAAGTTGGGGCACTAATTCTAAGGGGCAAAGGCACAGAAGGCTTTCAGAAGAAGGTGATAGTAGATGCTAAGACTGCATTGTATAAATTAAAAGATCTGTGGAGTAATGCATTTATCTTGGAGTCCAGAGACCTCTATCACTAACAGATGTATGATCTGAGACAAGGCCCTTCTGCTCTCTAGGATTCTTCCCTCTCCTTGAATGGAGAAGTAGCTAGATTCAGCAATCCTCATTTGTTTTCTGTTTTAAGATCTTTATGGAATTTTCTAAACTATTGCAGTCTGGATAGACTGAAGGTTTTAAATTCAAGGGTCTCTGCCCTTAAGTTATTCTCCTTTTGGGGGTATCCCAATAAATGTCTATTTCTCTATTAGAAGCTGACATCACTTTCTTCAGCATCATGAATTTATACTTTGAGTTGTGCTTAGTCACTTCAGTCATGTCCAACTCTTTGTGGCCCCATAGGTTGCAGCCTGCCAGGTTCCTCTGTCCATGGGGATTGTCCAGGCAAGAATACTAGAGTGGGTTGCCATGCCCTCCTCCAGGATACTTTGAGTAAATTATGATTGTGTTATCATCTAAAACAAACCCCAATATTTCATTGGGTTAACACAATAGAATGATAGTTTTTTCCTGCCTAGTTAATGATCCAATGAGCATTTTGACAATAAGCCTTGTTCGCAGTCAGTCAGGGACCCAGGCTCCTTCTGTGTTGTGGGTTTGCTACCCCTTAGATCTCCACAATTAATTTGTTTTCCTGTGAAAGGAGGTGGTGAAGATATCTAACCATCTCAATTCAGAGGTGACATATATTATTTCTGATGGAATCCCATTTTTAAATTTAACACATGGCTTCACTTAAGACTGAATGAAGAATGAATGAAATAGGAGGAAATTCCGTGGTGGTCCAGTGGTTAGGACTCACTTGGTGCTTTCACTGACATGGGCTTGGGTCCATTCCCTTGCCAGGGAATTGAGATCCTGCAAGCTGCACAGCACGACAGGGACCAAAAAGGAAAAAGAAAAAGATGCAAAAGGGACTGAGAAATGTAGATCCTGGCTAGGCAACAACAATTTTCTTGTGGAAGGGGAACAGGAAGCTTCAGTATAGTCCAGATATCTCTGCCACATGATCATTTCAATGACTGATACAACTCACTTGTTTGTTTATTTTCCAGCTGAAGAAGAGATCACTTTTTCCAGAATAGAGACTTCTAAGAAATCTGAAATATTTTCTGAAAACCTCAGGTACAGTCATCTATAATTGTTTAGAAAGTAGAGCATGAACAATTGGCATTAAATTCAGACAATTGTTAGAATTATTTGTTTGGCCAGTGCTCTGGCTCTTTAAGGCACAAGTCAGAGGGTTATGTTTTAAGTCTAATCAGTCATTGTGTAACTGAGCAGGATCCTGGTGGGCCCTTCCCAAGACAGACCGCAGCACCCCACCCCACCCCATGTCCTCTGCTGTATGTAACTCCTCTCTGAAAATACATAGATAGTAATATCTGATTCATACTTCCTGAGTTATTTTACAGATGCTAAAACCTATCAAATGGAAGAAATCTACATTAGCATTCTTTTTTTTTTTTTTGTCCACACTGTGTGGGATGTGGGATCTTATTTCCCTGACCACCTGAGCTCCCTGCAGTGGAGTCTAAACCACTATACCACCAGGGAAGTCCCTACATTAGGTTTTCTTATCTTGCTCTTTCATTTGTTTTAAAAGATATTTTCATATCAAATCCTATCTATATCTACAAATTATTACTCCTATTTATTTCTGCATTTGGACAGTTCTGAAGAAATAAGAGAAAAGATCTTGAGTTTCTTTGATATCATTATAACAAAAATGAGGACATCTGAAGATGACGTCATCCCTTTGGAATCTTGCCAGTGTGAGGAGATCCTAGAGATTGTCATCATGCCTCTGGCTCACCATTTTCTTGCTTTGGGAGAAAACAACAAAGCCTTATATTACTTCCTAGAACTTGTGTCTGCTTATCTCGTCTTGGATGATAATTATATGGTAAGCTGTTTCTACCCAGATCACCTCCATCCTTGAGACAACTTACAGACCAGAGAGCCAGAAGGGAAGCTCTAGGTTTTTTTTTGTTTTTGTTTTTAATTACTTCGTGTTCTTGATTCCTGCCAGTACCCTCTTCCTTTGAAAATCAAATTGCTCAGAAGGCAAATGACCTGAGATTAAAAAAAGTCAGAACAAACCACAACTACCATTATACATTATTTTGCCACCTTTGGAAACTTGCTATGGATTGTCTACCTATATGAGACTCTGGTCTCAACTCTTCAGTTTCAGTAGAGACTTCCTCAGTAATGTCCCAGTTGCATTTGCCCTCTGTCTTCCCCAAATATCTGTCAGCACAATACCTGTAGGTCTTTGAATAAGAACAAATCTAGTTTTACTCTTGTGATCTCTGAAGGGGCTCACTCACTTTGGTCTTCATGTAATTTGTGCTAAATTATCGTACATACCTTTAGGCTAACCAAAGCTCTAGTGAATGTTTCTCCAGGATAACTGTAAATAAGTTTCAGGGCAGTCTGCCTTTAGAAATGTGGGGATTTGGTACATATAATTAAATGAAAGAATTCATTGTTAAGTTGGGAAGCCCTGAACTGAATAAAGATAAACAGGTTTCTGTACTACAGATACTCAGAGCGTTCATATGCTAAGATACACAGAAATCTCCCAGAGGGTTGGGCTAGGACTGGGACATATTAGTTCTCTTAAACTTATTTGACCTTAGATCACTTTTCACAGAGTAGCTGGCTGGACTAAGCTTCCATGAACTCATTCGAGGAAATGTCTTTCTGGGCCTTGCTTCATCTGACTTCCAGCCAGCTTCAGGAAGAGCTTCCCACCCCTGAGTAGCCACTTGCCACCCTTCATGCCTGCACTGGTGGGCCAATCCAGATTTTATAGTTGTGGCCTAATTAACCCCTACACCTTAGATTTACATAAAATTTGTAAATTAAACTATTAAAAATGTCAGTAAGCTCTGGTTCTCTCAAGTATTTTGAAGGAAAGCCTCCTGTATGTATTTTATACACATATGTGAAGAAGAGGGTGATGTGGCCAGTGAATAACAGAAAGAGAAGGTTTAGGTAGCCTTGGGGGCCAACTTGCCGAGCCTATGCTCACCCTCATCTCACTCTACAGGGAGTGGAGAATGTTCAGGAAAACAGTGATTGGAAGCAGAGCCCAGAGCAAGGTCCCAAAATGTGCCATTTGCATCGCCCTCTCCCAGCAAAGAAACCCAGCCTTCTGCACATACCACTTAGACTGCATGAGACTTGGGGAGATCGTCTCACCTTGTTTTACTCCTCAAGTCTGAGCTTGCCTTGGTGTTCACATGTGCCAAGACTGTCTTAACAATGTTACATTGCAGATGAAGTGACAAAGTTTGTTCAGGGGCTTAACTTTCTCTTCTACCTCCCAAAGATGGCCCTGACCAGAAAAAAAAAAAAAAAGGAAACAGTTCATGATTCATTCCATAAGTAGAGACTGGCCTTCAGGGATGTGGGGATGGTCTCAGGAGCCATGAGTACATAGTTGGAAATAGGGAATTTGGGGATGGAAGTACTCAAAGAGGGGAACTGCCTTGGGGAAAACATCAGGTAAGATGTCTTATATGACAACATGAGGAAAGGAGATTTCTAGATTCGTCTTCTAGTGTGAGAGATTCAGTGACCAAGATGGACATGAAGATGATATGTATCTTTAGCAGGAACTTTCTCCACCCCTCCTTTCTGACCGGGGGCTAAAGGTAGAGATGGGATCAGGAGCTACAGTGGTCCTGACTCTCTTCCTTCAGTCGAGTTTGGGACAATGGCCCCTCTGTGGTCCTGGTCCCTGTTGACTCAACACTTTCTATTCCTTGTGTGGTTGCAGGCTTATCTATATTTGAATGAGGGAGAGAGGTTGCTGAAAATTCTCAAGAAGGACAAATCTTGGAGTAAGACTTTTGAATGGGCTACCTTTTTTACCCTCAAAGGTCAGGTAAGAAATCATTAGAAACGTGATTAATCTGTTATTTATCACTGGGGCTTTACATAGAAGAAGTAATAGAAGTCATCCCTATACTTTCTACATCCTCCTCCCATCCTCTGCTACAGATCTTTTCCAAGACTCCAGGACCCCAAGGCCTGGGACTCAAACCTCCTCACCATCACTTTCTGTGGCAAGATCTTCCTTAGCCTCTTAGTGACAGCTTTATGAAATATTTTTTGTAACAACCTCCAAAAAAAAGGGACAGGAATAAGTAAACATTTTCTCAGAGGTAGATTATGAACAATGAGGATGCAAAATCCTAGTCATTCAACAATCCTTCCGCAGATATAACCAAGAAACATTTCAGATTATGCCAAGCACAGGGGGATTTTGTTCCTGGGCTTTAAATTACTTTTTTTAAAAAAAGGATTCCTAAATTACATATTTTTGGAACATTTAAACCAAGCTTGGAATCATTGCCTTTTTCTTTCCTTTCTTCCCCTTTCTTCTCTTTCTAGGTCTGTTTCAACATGGGCCAGATGGTGCTTGCCAAAAAAATGCTGAGGAAGGCTCTGAAGCTCCTCAATAGAATCTTTCCTTACAACCTAATCTCCTTGTTTCTCCAGACTCGGGTTGAAAAAAACAGACACTTTCATTATGTGAATCAGAATCAGCAGGCCCAAGAGAGCTCACCTCCAGGGTAAGGAAAGAGCTGCAGAGAGCTAGGGGTCTCATCTCACTCCCCAGGAGGAGAGAGACCTACACATAGTCCAACAGTCCCCAAAGAGTGGGCCTCTAACAGGCGTGAGGGGTCCGGGGGCTCACTGTGAGGGAGAGGTTGGGGGGGCTCCCAGGCCAGGGCTGGGATGCCTCAGAACAACTTAACAGGCAGCTTTTGCCAAAAGGAGTTCAGGTGACAAAAGCTCAAAGGAGCCCTTTGCAAGAAGAACTCCAGTGCCTCCCCTGCTCATCTCACCCGCTAACCTCCTGGCCACCCATGTTTCAATGGGAATCTGCACCACCTGTTCCTAGAGCCTCAGTCAAAAGTCATCTTCCAAGTCAGTGCCAAAACCCTGGGTATTGTCCCTGCCCCAGAGGAAAATGGCAGGTCCTGAAGACATCTGCTAAAAGACAAAATGGCCCACCCATTTTTGTATCTCCATAGATAGAAAAATTTGTGGGTTACAGAGGGTATCTATCGATCAAGATTATACCGTTAAGATCTATACATTTCAACATGTAAATTTTATCTATAAAAGAACTGCAAAGAATAATGAGGTGGTGTAGGGGAGGGAAACAGTGAGTAAAAGAACAGATGCAATAATAATGCTGACAGCTGTTGGAGCTGAATGCTGGGTATATGTACCTCATATTTTTCTGTTTTATGTGTATGTTTAAAATTTTCCACATCAAACTTTTTACAATATATTCTACCTACCTAGGAATTCATACCAAAAGAGGTGTCACCTAGTTGGGGATCTGAAGAACTGACAGATAATCTGTTCCACCTCGGGAGAGGCCAGTAGCAATATTCCTACAGGTTCTGCCTGAGATACAAATATCTATGTCTATGAGCAAATGGCTGCAATCCTTTTGCGGCCTCACCAAAAACTGCCTTCCCCAGTTTCCTGAAAGTGTTCTCTTGACTAGGGGTAGGGTGGAGGGGAGCAGGGTTGGAAATGAGGTGGATCTGAACTCCTTTGCAGGTTGGGGTTGGGCTCCTGAAAATCTAAAGCCTGCTGCTTCACAAGACACCAGGAGAGAGAGGGGCAGGGAGAGGTTCAGCAGAGATCTCTCTGTGAGATAAGAGAGAATTGAAGTTTGGGTCACAAGAGAGTTGTCAGATGAAATAAAGGATGCCTAGTTAAATTTGAAGTTCAGATCAATAATGAATGATTTTTTTGGTTTAGTATACATTATATCACACAAGATATTTAAGGCATATGCATTTTAAAAGAATTGTTTTGAAATTCAGATTTAACTCAGCATCCTATATTTTCATTCCCTAAATCCGATAAGCCTAATATACAGCCACATTTTGTAAAAGGAATAAGAAGTACCTGCACAAGAGGAGAAGGAGAAAAATTGATGATCAGGAAGAAACTACAGAACTTAAAACGCTCTCCAGTCAAAAGGTTCTCATCTCAAAAATAAGGACACAAAAAAACACCTTTAATGTCAGAGTTTCCATAGCTTCATGAACTCCCTGTTATAAGGGATTTTACATTCTCCATGTTTCCTTTGAACCTTTAAAAACTAATTTCCACAACAGAATGAATGTTGTCAGTGTCTAAACAGAATACCTGGAGTTCTTCATTACGAATCTCTAGGATAGGGACTTCCCTGCTGATCCAGTGTCTAAGAACCTGTAACCCAATGCAGGAGGACCTGGGTTTGATCCCTGGTCAGGGAACTAGATCCCACATGCTGCAACTAAACTAAGACCCTGTTTAGTTCAGTTCAGTCATTCAGTCGTGTCTGACTCTTTGCAACCCCATGAATTGCAGTATGCCAGGCCTCCCTGTCCATCACCAACTCCTGGAGTTTTACTCAAACTCATGTCCATCGAGTCGGTGACACCATCCAGCCATCTCATCCTGTCTTCCCCTTCTCCTCCAGCCCCCAATTCCTCCCAGCATCAATCAGAGTCTTTTCCAATGAGTCAACTTTTCGCATGAGGTGGCCAAAGTATTGCAGTCTCAGCTTCAGCATCAGTCCTTCCAATGAACACCCAGGACTGATCTCCTTTAGGATGGACTGGTTGGATCTCCTTGCAGTCCAAGGGACTCTCAAGAGTCTTCTCCAACACCACAGTTCAAAAGCATCAATTTTTCGGCACTCAGCTTTCTTCACAGTCCAACTCTCACATCCATACATGACCACTGGAAAAGCCATAGCCTTGACTAGACAGACCTTTGTTGGCAAAGTAATGTCTCTGCTTTTTAATATGCTGTCTAGGTTGGTCATAACTTTCCTTCCAAGGAGTAAACATCTTTTAATTTCATGGCTGCAATCACCATCTGCAGTGATTTTGGAGCCCCACAAAAAATGAAGTCTGACACTGTTTCCACTGTTTCCCCATCTATTTGCCATGAAGAGATGGGACCGGATGCCATGATCTTAGTTTTCTGAATGTTGAGCTTTAAGCCAACTTTTTCACTCTCACTTTCATCAAGAGGCTTTTTAGTTCCTCTTCACTTTCTGCCATAAGGGTGGTGTCATCTGCATATCTGAGGTTATTGATATTTCTCCTGGCAATCTTGATTCCAGCTTGTGCTTCTTCCAGCCCAGAGTTTCTCATGATGTACTCTGCATATAAGTTAAATAAGCAGGGTGACAATATACAACCTTGACATACTCCTTTTCCTGTTTGGAACCAGTCTGTTGTTCCATGTTCAGCTCTAACTGTTGCTTCCTGACCTGCATATAGGTTTCTCAAGAGGCAGGTCAGGTGGTCTGGTATTCCCATCTCTTTCAGAATTTTCCACAGTTTATTGTGATCCACACAGTCAAAGACCCTGTACAGCCAAATAAATAAATACTGTTGTTTTTTTTTTTTTCAAAGAATCTCTATGATATTTTTCTTCCTTCTCAACTTTATTTAAAATCTCTTTTTTTGATAGTTATTTATAATTATATTTTGTTTTCTTGGCTTTGTTAAATTACTAATATTGTAGCCAGTTTAGGATCCCATTTTTATCACAAACAGAAAAGATTGGGGGCTACATTATCAATTAAATGATTTGTGGAGGCTGAGACTGAGTCCCCAAACATTCCAGAAGGTGGTCAGTCATCCTTTCCTTGAACAATTCCAGCACAGGAAGTTCACCATCTCCTGCGACATTCCATCCCATAGTCAGAATGTGTTTTAGTCTGTTTGGACTGCTATGACAAAATTCCACAGGCTGGGTAACTTATTAACAGCAGAAGATTATTGCTCACAGGTGTGGAGGCTGGAAGTCCGAGGTCCTGCTGTCAGCATAGTTAGGCCAGGGCCCTCCTAAGACTTCTTGTCATATCCACCCTTGGTGGAAAGGGGCCAGGAACTTTTATAAGAACTCTAATCCCATTCAAGAAGGTTCCACCTAATCATAACCTAATTGTGTCCTAAAGGCCCCACTACTAATCCTGTCACTTTTAAGAGTTAGAATTCAACCTTGGGGGGATGAATTCAGACCACAGCAGAATGGATTTGTTTAAAGTGCTCATTCGTTTGTTGAGCTGAGACCTAGGGCCTGACAGCAATGTGCATAGGAAATGACATACTGGACTGGCTGGGCTGGAGGTGGCCAGGGCTGGAGTCCTGACACCGTTACATTCTCGCTCTGTTACTTTTACTTAACTACTTAACCTGAGTCTCACTCTCTGCTTATGTAAAATGGGGTTAATTATTCCTTCCTTTCTTATGGGGTTGTTGTCAGGCTCAAATGAGATAAAATTATATAAATGTGCTTTTCAAATAATTTCACTTAGATGGCAGTGACCTGACAGGGGACAGGTCTTATATATAAATAAATTATAAATAAATATTTATAGATGTAAGTAAAATGATTTACCTCTGTGCTCTTACATATAAATAAATTATCTTAACTAATCATCACAAAGCATTATGCTTTCCACTCTGCAATGGAGAAAATGGGCTTCATAAAAACTAATGTGCATGTACAACAAGGTCCTACTGTATAGCACAAGGAACTATATTCAATATTCTGTGATATATCACAATGGAAAAGAATATTTTAAAAAATAATGTATATATATATATATGTGTGTGTGTGTGTGTGTAATTGAATCACTGCTATACAGCAGATATTAACACATTTGTAAATCAACTGTACCTCAATAAAAAACATTGCTTGCTGAAACTGAAAAACAATTAATGTGCATGTTAATTTACATGTGGGGCTTCCTTGATAGCTCAGTTGGTAAAGAATCTGCTGGCAATGCAGGAGACCCCAGTTCAATTCCTGGGTTGGGAAGATCCGCTGGAGAAGGGACAGGGTACCGACTCCAGTATTCTTAGGCTTCCCTGGTGCTCAGCTTGTAAAGAATTTGCCTGCAATGCGGGAGACCTGGGTTCAATCCCCGGGTTGGGAAGATCCCCTGGAGAAGGGAAAGGCTACTCATTCCAGTATTTGGGCCTGGAGAATTCCAAGGACAGTACAGTCCACGGGGTCGCAAAGAGCCGGACACAACATGTAAACTTAATTTACATGTAAGGGAAATAGGCCTCGAACTCAAGTCTATTTAGACCCCCAAGCCGGTACTGAGGACTGCACCTGTGCTTCCCTCAAGTATGTTGGTGATGATTTCTTTTTCTTTTGTCCCATGTGTGTCCTTTAACAGGAAGAAGAGGCTGGCACAGCTTTATCAGCAAACCACTTGTTTCTCCTTGCTGTGGCAAATCTATAGCTTAAATTTTTTTTTCCACTACAAGTATTATTGTCACCTGGCAGCTCTGATGCAAGTGAATACTGCACTGGAAACTCAAGATGATTTCCAGGTAGGGTATTTTTATAGCTGCTTTTTATATTTCTGAATCTCATTTGGAGAGAAAAGCCTGATGAAATCCAATCAAAATTCAAAATCATGAAGGTATAATAAAGGCCTTCCAGGATGAATTGTTCTGCTGAGGCCCGCAGTTGTCAAACATTCTGATCCCAGAATCCCCTTACACTTTTAATAATTGAGGACCTCTAGTAGCTTTTTATGGGCTTCCCAGGTGGCTCAGTGGTTAAAGAATATGCCTGCAACGCAGGAGATGCAGGAGACATAGGTTTAATCCCTGGGTCGGAAAGATCCCCTGGAGAAGGGCATGATAACCCACTCCAGTATTCTTGCCTGGAAGATCCCATGGACAGAGGAGCCTGGTGGACTGCAGTCCACAGGGTCATAAAGAGTTGGAAGTGACTGAGCATGCCTGCAATAGCTTTTTATGTGGGTTTGTATGTTTCTATGGGTTTATATACCTTTATATGGGTTCATACATTTATATAGGTTGTATCTACCAATATTGCCATATATGACACAAAAACTGATGTACTTTAAAAATATTTTGGGGGGACTTGCCTGGCAGTCCGGTGGTTAAGAATCCATACTTCCACTGCAGGAGGCACAGGTACCATCCCTGGTCAAGGAACTAGGATCCTACTTAAAAAAATTTTTTTAAGAAAATTAACCGATGACATATGAATATAATTAACATTGTCATTGGAAAAAATGCTATTCCCCCAAACAAAAAAATTTAGTGAGAATGGCATGTATTACATTTTTGCAAATACCTTAATGTCTGATTTCACAGAAGACAGGCTAAAATCTCAATCTGCTTCTATCTACACTTCCTTGTAATGTCACCTGATTCTCTCCTGGAAAACACCACATTGTACACATAAGAGGATGAAAGTGAAAAAGAAAATGTAAAAGGATAATTCTTTTTAAAAAGATAAAATTATTCCCTGCTCGTCCAAAAGTTAGGACTCTGCTCACACCTCTCACTGCCTCAGCTCAATCCTTGGTCAAGAAACTAAAATCCCATAAGCTGCACAATATGGCCAAAACAAAAAAATGTAAGAGCACACATCAAAGATTTTATTGAGCTCATTAAAATTAGTGAGAGAACTAGTGAGATATTACAACTGGTTCCCAGGAGAATTTAACTTATGAATGTATGCAAAACTAGTCAAGTCACAGAGCAAGAATAAAATCACCTATATTCCACCAAATATTTATATTTCTATGAAAAAGAGTCATTTACATTATTACCAGTTTTCTATAGTATACAGAATTGTAAAGTAGCCCAAAGACAGTGAAAAGCAGAGATTACCTTGGTAAGTAAGCTGGATAGGACACATTTTGATTTTGTTTTGTTTTATTTTGGCCCATTTCAAATTCTTTCACTATTTTTCCTGACCCAAATTTCTTGATGTTATGCAATTAGCTTTGATCTCTTCACAGCCTGAGTTCCTAGAATGGTGTCTGCCATGTAGTAGGTACTCAACAAATATTTTTTTGAATGAAATGCTTTACTTCTCCTTTATCCTTGGGGCTAGCTCCTAAACGTGTGGTGGAATAAGGGGCAGGGAAGACATAAAAGGGATAAATCAAAATTGGAAAGTGAATCAAAAGATGCCTATTAACAAGATGGCTGTGATTGAGACCAGAAGAGGAGGGAAACCTCCCCTGGGTGCTCAAAGCAGATGAGGTGCTCTGTGTGGGATAACAGTAAGAAACAGAATGGGTACCAGGAGTCGTTTCCAGGGCTTCCCCAGGGGTCCCGTAGTTAAGAATCTGCCTGCTAGTGCAAGGGACACAGGTCCACTCCCTGGTCTGGGAAGAGTTCCATGTTGCAGAGCCACTAAAAGCCCATGGGCCACAGCTACTGGACCTGTGTTCCTAGGGCTTGGACTCCACAAGAGACGCCCCGGCAATAGAAGCCAGTACCCTGCAACACAGAGTAGCCCCTGCTCACCACAACTAGAGAAAGTCCACGCACAGCAATGAAGACCCAGTGCAACCAAATGTTAATAAAGACAAAAAATTGTAATAAAAAATAAAATAATTATTTAAAAAAAGACTGAGAGAGAAGTTTCTAGGACTCTCCATCTATCTGTGGTGTGACTACTAGCAAATCACATAACCTGTAGCTTTATATTTTCCCCATAAAGTGAAGCAGTTGGCCTCAATTCTCTCGGTCCAAATCTGAGAAGAACTAGGCTTTATTATAGATCTGATTTTTCATTTGCCCAACAATTTTCTTTCTCTCACCGGGTTTCCTCCCTACTGGCCGCATTATCTTGAAACACGTTCTAAACAATGAATAAAGGAATTCCCTAAATGCCTCCAGACCATTCTACCATGTGAGGTTCTGTCTTTCTTCTGTTTGTATTTTTCAAAATAGTTTATATGTATTCTGAGCTTTGTGGGGGTTTTGGTGTTTTACTTTTTAGTAGTAAACTGTGTCTGTAGCAGGGACTGTTTTCTCTTCAGCCTTCTCTAAACATTTCTATCTTGGAGCAACTTTATCATTTTTAAAGAGCTGTTTAAAGAGTAACCAACTTGTCATAAATCTCCCAATTAAGTTTAGAACTAATCCTCACTTTTTTTTTTGAAAGCAAACAAAACCAAATCAACCTTTCTTTATTGTTAAATAATGAAGGTAATACATGCTTGTTATAACACTAAATTAAACATCAACAGAAATGCATAAAATAAAAAGTTCCTCAAATCTTTCCTCCAACTGCAACAAATAGGTAAACTGCTTTTTACAGTTTGGGATAAATCCTTCCAGGCCTTCTGGTATGCAGTCATATATCCACATATATAAGCTATTGCTTTTATTTTTCACAAAAATTCAGGTTCTTATATTTTGTCAAGGACTCTCTATGGGCAAAAGGGGCCATTGAGCTTGTCTTACATAGTTCATGTTTAAGGCATGAACTCATGCATTAAACTGCAGGAACTCAGCTTAATTTCTGTATCTAAGCCCATGTTTGGTCAAATGTCCAGCTCCATTCCAAAGCTCAATGGATCCATGTTTTCTGGCAGTATTGGGTGATATCCTGGTCTTTCTGCTTTGGGCTCCATCTAAGTCTCGCCCCATCTCTCTTCCTTTCCCCCACTGCTGCCATTTCAGATCATTAAGGCCTACCTGGACTATTCACTATATCAACATCTAGCTGGCTACCAGGATGTGTGGTTCAAATACGAGGTCATGGCCATGAAGCAGATCTTCAACCTCCCCCTGAAACGCGAGGGCGTTGAAATCATGACCTATGTGGCCGATAGGCTTGGCTATATAAAGCTCCTGATGGGTCATCTGGACTTGGCCATTGACTTAGGTAAGGGCTGGCTGGTCAAGAAAGGGCGTGCAAATACAAGTAATAGCCAGAACTATACTGGAATTGTTTTGTTCCCAGGTTCTCGAGCCCACAAGATGTGGTCATTGCTTCGGAATCCCAGTAAACACTATCTGGTCCTCTGCTGGCTTTGTAAATCTCTCTTCTTGAAAAACAGGTATTTATCTCAAGGAACTTGCCAAAATGAGAGAAAGAAAGACATACTTATGGAATGTTCTGGATTTCCTTAACCCTGGCCATAGGATGGGGAAGGGAGTAGGGCTTACCGAAAGCTGGTGTAACCAATGATCACCACCCTGTGGATGCCACTGCTGTCTCACAGAACTCGTGCCCAGGCACCATCTCTGCCCTGGTTGCTCTGGCCAGCGACGGGAAGAGGGCCAGACAGTCACCCCCAGTGTGAGAATCAGGCCTCCACCACTGCCAGGGGGCAGAAAGGGAACACTCTCGTAGGAGAGGCAAATGCCCAGAGAAGAGCAACCAAGCCCAGAGGCCCAGCACAAGTTGATCTGACTCTGGCCACCCTCATAGAGAGGTCTATGAAAGAACAATTGAACAGAGTCAATTTGGGATTTAGGAGTAGGTTTGAAGTCTGTTTCAGGATTGTATTTGCTTTTGCATTACTGGGCAGAACTGAGACTAGGACTGAACTTCCTTCCCCCCCACCATTTTTTAATCCTACCACCTTTTTTTTTTCATAGATACAAGCAGCTGATCCAGGTTCTGGGGTGGCTGTGGGATCTTTCTGTAGCAGAAGAGCACATCTTCAGCAGGGCATTTTTCTATTTTATTTGCCTGGATGTCATGCTTTATTCTGGTGAGCATGACCTTGGAATTTATGAGAACTGGGGGTCCATGGCAGTTGTGTTGGTGTGGTGTGGCAGCAGTCAGGGCAGGGGTATTGAGACCTCTGGGTTTCTGGCTAGAAAGACATACAGGGAAGGGAAGGGGAGAGCCTGGTGTTTTGAGCTAAGGAGCCATCTAGAAAGTGCAAGGATTATAAAGGACCAAGAAAAAGAAAGTTTAGAATTTAAGCTGCCGGTTAATGTGTCAGATCATTTGTCCCACAGTGACAGTGAGCGTGACTGATGGTGTCTTACCATGTGCGTTCCACTAGGGTATTTAATTTTTAACAGGATATACTTAGAGATTTCATGCTTTAAAGTGAAGGACAGGGCTGCTAATGTTAAGGGTTTCATTCACTGGTAGCTGTTGGTGATTTGGAAAACTAGTTCTTTTCTGATAATCTTCAGCTTATACCAGGCAGGCAGGCCTCAGTGTGCATATTAAACCAGAGCTGCCAACCTGGGCATTCTCTTTCTCACCTGTATTTTCAAAAGGGGATGAAGCTATTGCTGCCAGAAAGGGAAGTGTGGATAGGAAGACTGAGAAGTCCCAGGCTGCACTGAGGCTGACTCCTCAGATGCAAGCAGGGAGGTTGTTTTAAACCCCACTTCCGCGTGGCTGACACTCTGTACTTGTAAGTTATATGCATAAACTTCCATAAAAGCAGAAACTCAGCAAACACAGGGCAGTGCAGCCACCTGGTTGTTGATGTCTACGGGACCCTTTGGACTCAACAAAGGAATGAGACTGAGACCTCTCTTCACAGTGGGAACTATTCTGGGAGTTACTAGGCCAGAAAGATGATGATACCCCTCCACTCTCAATCTACCTGCCAAGCCCTCCTGTTTCTCTTCTTTTAAAGGCTTTGTTTATAGACCCTTTGAAGAGTGTTTGCAGTTCATACACCAAAATGAAGATAACAGAATCCTCAAATTCCAAAGTGGAATGCTCCTGGGACTTTACTCATGTATCGCTATCTGGTAACACTGTGTTGCATAACACTAAATTCCCAAATTTGAAAATGTTGAAGCCTGGAAGAGTTCTATGAGATTTGCTAAAAAGAAAGAAAGGGAAAGTAATTTTTAAGACAGATTGAAGGTGACGGAGCAGATTTACTCAGAAAGATACAGTGGGGATTACCTAGTCCGTCCCCCTCAACCAAGGCCAGAACAGTGATGCTGCTTAAATTGTGTTCAGTGCAACAAGCATTTATCTCATACAAAGCATGTTGTGTTAATACAGAGATGGATAAGAAAAGAGTTCCTCCTTCTGAGAAGTGTTAGGGTTTGAGGGAGACTAATATATAGCACACTTGCCCCCTCCCCACCCCCAAGATAGAATCGTAATCACTGTTGATAGAGTCCATGTTGGAGGACATGGCTTATATCTGCAGAGAAGTGAGCTTCTTGATATTGAACCTCAGGATTAGACTTCCCTATTAGCAGCAAGAAGTCCTAGAAAACTCTGCCCCTTCTCTACCCCATTAAGGCAGGTAGTACCATGCTCTCTGTGTGAGTCAGGCTCTCACTGACTCTCAAGATGAAAGAGAGCTACACCTGCCTAATTCCTGTCCCAAAGTCACCAACCAACTAAGTCACTCCTTACCACTGGAGGTGTGACTGAGGCAGAGAAAGAAATGCAGAGTTTTGCACCAGTGGAGCTCCCTCACATGGAAGGAAGCTTCAGGAGGGTGGAATAAGCAGGCCTCCTACCCCATTAATCCATTAAGCCATTCACCCGCTAAAGCTTCATCTTTTAACCCATACATTTTAAACTCAGTAAGCCTGCAACTATGACCTTAGCTTCAAAGAAGTAGATTAATAGTAAGGCTCCAGAACATTAACTAAATTACTGCCACAGCCATCCCCAAGACTTGAAAGTTATTCCCTATTCCACTTCCCATCTCAAATTATATAAGCAGTCATGTGGGCTTCCCTCATAGCTCAGTTGGTAAAGAATCTGCCCGCTATGCAGGAGATCCCAGTTCAATTCCTGGGTTGGGAAGATCCGCTGGAGAAGGGATAGTTTACCCTCTCCAGTACTCTTGGGTTTCCCTTGTGGCTCAGCAGGTAAAGAATCTGCCTGCAATGCAGGAGACCTGGGTTCAATCCCTGCTTTGGGAAGATCCCCTGGAGAAGGGAAAGGCTACCCACTCCAGTATTCTGGCCTGGAGAAGTCCATGGACAGGATCCTGGCAGGCTACAGCCCATGGGGTTGTAAAGAGTCAGACATGACTGAGTGACTTTCACACACACTTCCCATCTCAAATTACATATGCAGTCATGTAGTCCAATATTTAGAGATTTTATGATGACGTTAAATGACAATGCGAAGACATTCCTTTATAAAGTGCTACCACAGACTACAGCAGTTTCATATTCAAACAGAAATCTCCTCTTATTATAAAATTCGTTGGGAGAAATTAAAATCCAAAAATTTGGATTTAAAATTTAATTTAATTTACGCTTTGCTAGCTAAAGTCTGAAGAAATGGAAGTTCAAAGTCAAATTAATTTGCACATGTGAGTTAAAGTTCAAGGAATCTAAAATTCAAAAATCACCTTAATTTTTTATTCTACTCTATCTTCCCTGAGGAGTTCTTGCAACAAGTTTAGCTTAAGACAATACTACTCCCACTTTATGGGCATAGGAATCATCTGGAGAGTCCATTAACTCAGATTTCTGGTCCCATCCTCAGAGTGTCTGATTCAGTAGATCTAGATTGGACCAGAGAGCTTACATGTCTAAAAAGCACTCAGGTGATGCTGACGATTCCTGTTTATGGTCCACACTTTGAGTAGTTTTAGCCTAGGCTCTCTCTCTTTGGAATCAGCCTGCTCTGTTTCACTTTTTAAATTTTTTTCCCTTGGCCACACTGCGTAGCTTGCAGGGTCTTAGTTCCCTGACCAGGGATTGAACTGGGGCCCTCAGTAGTGGAAGCACAGAGTCCTAACCACTGGACCACCAGGGAGTTCCCTCACTTTTTAGAGTCTGAGAGTTAAATGGTACCTAATATCATCCAAGTATTCCCCCCAATTCTATTAATTTCAAATCATCAAAAAAGTTCTATTCTGTCCTTGCTCCACATCAGATAATTTCCCCTGAATAGGCCAGTGGCAGGGTTCCAGAGACCCACATTCTGGCCTCTAGAGAGACCATTTCAGAAAACCAGCCCATTCTAAGGGTGATATGGATATTTCTTATTCTTCTGTGGTAAAATAGGTATGCCAGACTTCAGGAATGGAACAGCTTTCACGTATTTTCCAATAGAGCCAAAAATCTTGTGTCAAGAAGAACCCCAACAGCTCTTTACTGCATAAGCATCAGTAGGTACATGGAAGGACAAGTTCTCTACCTTCAAAAGCAAATTGAAGAACAATCAGAGAATGCTCAAGACAGTGGAGTTGACCTACTCAAGGTGAGGCCTCTTCTCTGGTTTCCAGGGTAATTCATACCTTAAATGGCTTTTTCTCTATCTTCTGTGATAATTACTTTCTCTGATTGCAGAAGTTATACCTGTTTGTAGGGTAAGTTTTTGAAGGTAATTCTATCCCAGAATATGAATTGCCTTACTTACCTTACTACTCAGAGATAACCACTTTATGCATATTGAGAAATCACTTTCCAAATTTTTCTCTATGTATGTGCATGCATTTCCATTTTTTAAAACTTACTACTAAACAAGATATATTTATGAATCATGCTCCTGCTTGTGCTCAGTCACATCAGTCACATCTGACTCTTTGTGACCCCATGGACTGTTGTCTGCCAGGCTCCTCTGTCCATGGGATTCTCCAGGCAAGAATACTGGAGAATACTGCCATGCCCTCCTGCAGGGGATCTTCCCAAGCCAGGGATCAAACCCGCATCTCTTGCATCTCCTGTGTTGGCAGGCAGATTCTTTACCATTGAGTCACCTGGGAATCCCATCCCAAAGACAAAACAGGCGAAAAACATGATAGTTGCTATTGGGATTTCAGCAAAGATGAGTAAAGCATCGTCTTTGTACTTTAGGAGTTTGCGATTTCAAGGTGATGGAGGTGGGAAGCCCAGGAATGGGAGGGAGATGTAGAGGTGGGGACTAGAAAGAATAAAAGAGCCCAAAAGAACACAAAATCAAACTTGGTATTTCCCGCCGAACATAGAGCAATACCTTTTACATACGTTACTGAACCAAACTTGGGTTCATTCTCTCAAGTCCAGTAAAGCCGATCTAGTGATTCTGGGTTATGGTGAGGAAAGGTGCAGCCTTTACTGTAAGGTGCCAGATGAGGAGTCCAGGGCCGCTAGAACTCAAAACACCTGAACTCCCCAATAGGTTTCAAGGAAGCATTTCTAAAGGCAAGAAGCCCAGAAGTCACAGGGTATGTGATTGACTCAAGCACAGTTCTCTGACTGGTTGATGGGGAGGAGGCGGAGCAATGTCACAGAGGTTAACATGATCAGTCCTCAGGCTCTAGTAGGTCTGGGGGCTACATCTTGTGGTCGTTAAGTAGTTAACTTCTTCCATCTGGTGGGAGTTTTAGCGTTTATAAAACAACTCAGGAAATGTATAACAGGTCCTGTTATCTAGTTACTTCAGGGAGGAACTACAGAGTCTGTGGCTGCCGTATGGCTGATGTACTGTTTAAATTGTTGTCAGTTCTCCCGGCCTAACTGCTACTCTTGTCACTACACAGTCATATCCTTTCAGCCATTAATTCTGGAGCCGGTCTTCTGTGACTCACTGGAGGCCTGGGAGACAGACTATATAGCTTTTCTACAAACAAGTGAAGGCAGAGGATGTGGTGTGAATGGTTTGTTCTGGGAATGTCCCATAGGGTTGATTACACACAGGAGATGTTTAATTTCTTGAGTAAATAATTGATAGATGAAAACATGTAACAGTTTAGTCAGGAAAACTCTATGTTTCAATCTATTTCTATGATATTGAAGTTTGTTGTTGTTGTTATTCAGTCGTGTCTGACTCTGTGACCCCATGGACTGCAGCACGCCAGGCCTCCCTGTTCTTCACTATCTCCTGCACTTTGCTCAAACTCATGTCCACTGAATCGGTGATGCCATCCAACCGTCTCATTCTCAGTTGTCCCCTTCCCCTCCTGCTTTTAGTCTTTCCCAGCATCAGGGTCTTTTCCAAGGGTCAGCTCTTCCCATTAGGTAGCCAAAGTAAAGCTTCAGCTTCAGCATTGCTCCTTCCAATGAACATTCAGGACTGATTTCCTTTAGGATTGATTGGTTTGATCTCCTTGCAGTCCAAGGGACTCTCAAGAGTCTTCTCCAACACCACAGTTTGAAAGTAGCAGTTCTTTGGCACTCAGCCTTCTTACGGTCCAGCTCTCACATCTGTACATGACTACTGGAAAAATCCTAGCTTTGACTCTACAGACCTTTGACTGCTAAGTGATATCTCTGCTTTTTAACATGCTGTTTAGGTTTATCATTGCTTTTCTTCCAAGGAGCAAGTGTCTTTTAACTTCAAGCCTGTAATCTCTGTCCCCAGTAATTTTGGAGCCCAAGAAAATAAAGTCTGCACTGATTTCACTTTTTCCCCATCTATTTGCCATGAAGTGATGGGACTGGATGCCATGATCTTAGTTCTTTGAATGTTGAGTTTTAAGCCAGCTTTTTCACTCTCCTCTTTTACCTTCCTCAAGAGGCTCTTTAGTTCCTCTTTATTTTCTGCCATTAGGGTGGTGTCATCTGCATATCTGAGGTTATTGATATTTCTCACAGCAATCTTGATTCCAGCTTGTGATTCATCCAACCTGGCCTTTCTCATGATGTACTCTGCATGTAGATTAAATAAGCAAGGTGACAATATACAGCCTTGATGTACTCCTTTCCAAATTTTGAACCAGTTGGTTGTTCCATGTCCAGTTCTACCTGTTGCTTCGTGACCTGCATACAGGTTTCTCAGGAGGCAGGTCAGGTGGTCTGGTATCCCCATCTCTTGAAGAATTTTCCAGTTTGTTGTGATCCACATGATCAAAGGCTTTAGTCAATGAAGCAGAAGTAGATGCTTTTCTGGAATTCCCTTGTTTTTCCTATGATCCAACAGATGTTGGCAATTTGATCTCTGGTTCCTCTGCTTTCAATGATATTGAAGTAAATGAAATAAAAGAATAAGACATTGTCTTGTTGATGGTCAAATTAGCAGACAACAGAAAAGACATTAATACTCTGAAGGACTCTCATAAACTTTCTAGATAGCATTCTGGCAAAATGCATAAATATCTTTAAAATATGCACATCATTTAATTCTCCTCCTAAGAATGACCCTAAGGAGATAATCAGATGGTAAACAAAAATTATGTATATAAAGATGTTGATCTCAGATTTATAGTATTAAAAAACTAGGGGGGAAAAAAGTGCTATGCCTTTCAAAATGCTGGTTATCTCTGCATGAGGAAATGGCAACCCACTCCATCATTCTTGCCAGGGAAGTCCAACGGAAAGAGGAGCCTGGCAGGCTACAGTCCATGGGTTCACAAAAGCGATGGACACAACTTAAATATATATATATATATATATATATATTAGTCAGAAATGGTATATTTAAACATTAAGACATTTTCACATTAAAAAAATCTGAATTTGTGACTCTAAGCCCCAATTCTAAGTGGCAGCTATCGGCTGGAACTGATGAAGGGTGGCATTTAGGTCATACTCTCTCCAGTATGACATAATCTCCTTGCTTCTTATCTTATCTTACCTCTTATTTATGTTTCTTACTTGACTCTGTCAGCATTTGGATTTGTGAGATCTGATGTTAAAGAATCATGTCATTGGAAAAGATTCATAATGTTGTGCTAAATGAGAAGAAAATATTTTGAAGTGCTGTTTAGTATGATACCAGTTGTGGTGAGTATGAGTGTGTGTGTGTGTGTGTGTGTGTGTGTGTGTGTGTGTGTTAGTGCCAACTGACGTTGCAAGTTAGATTTTGTTTAGGGTTCTTTCTGAGGATTATAGCTGTAGCTTGGAGGACAGCCTCACAGATAGCTTTTGAGTAACTCCTCTGAGGAAGTAAGGAAGGGGGCTGGATATATAGGAGTTTTTCCTGGGAAAAACATCAAAAGATTACTGCTAATCACAAAGAACGATATCACAAGTTAATGATTTTAACACTTTTCTATGTATAGAAGATGCAAGGATTTGGATTCATTGAAATTATTCCTTAGATATGCATCTTAACTATCTATGACCAGTATCCAAAGCACAGGACACGTCCTGTTTTTCTCAGGCACACCATTGGTGGGTGGCTGCAGTGACTAATGGTTTGATTCTTGTAGAACTGGGATGGTGGGCAACATTCCCTGTCCACAGCAAAGAAATAAACATGTGTATCCAAATGTCAAAGTGTATATCCAAATGTCAAAATAATTTTTTTTAGGTGTTAGGGTTATGAGTGATTTTTTTTTTCTATCCTTTTTTTTTTTTTTAATTCTGTGCTGTTTGTTTTTCCCCTTCTTTCCCTCCTTTTCAGTGTTTACATTTTTTTTTTCAGTTGAGGTATAATTCTCTAAATTTTAAAAATTATATTGCTTTGGTAAGCAAAAGAAAATGTTGCTATTGTTACTGAACTGAACTTGGGTCTGCTTGCTGGCCACATAGCAAAGTCAATTTACTGACACCAGGTAGTGGTGAAGGAAAGTACAGCGTTTATTGTCAGGCCCAGCAATGAGAATGGGTGGCTCATATTCAAAAAACCCAAACTCCCCAATGACTTTCAAGGAAAGGTTTTTAAAGGCAACATTTGGAGTGAGGGCTGCAGTGTACATGACTTTATTCCGATTGGCTGGTGGTGAGGTAACCGGGTGGTGTTTCACAAATCTTAATCATCAAACTTCTGGTTCTAACCAGTCTGGGGTCTGTTTTACAGTCAGCATGGAGTCAGCATCCTGTAGCTGGGTGAGGGTCTTAGTTCCTGCAGAAGAACTCAAAGATATGTATTGGATTGTCATGTATTTTCCTTGGGGAAGAGCTCAGACTCTGTTTTTACCACTGAACTATAGTTTCTTGACTGGTTTTTTCCTATATTCCCCTACTTCCCTAATTAGTAACTGCTTGAATCTGCCCTTTGGAACTCAGGGAAGAGCTAGGAGACTTAAGCCTTTTTCTATAAACACGAAACAGGGGACATAGGAGGGCTTTTGTACATGGGAGGGCCCTGTGGAGTTCACTCAGTTTCAGCCTCCTGCTTTCTTCGATACTCCTCAAGTCAAAGTCTTGAGGGGAATGGGGCAAGACAAGAAAGAGAATAAAGTTTTGGGTAAAGAAGTTAATCATAAACTCAGCAGGGGAACTGAGTTTCAGAGGGACTCAGTTTTATTTTTTAAGAATGGTTGCCAAAAAGGGTTAATGAGCAGACCCATATCACATTCTTGGTTGGGGTAGGCCACTGGGGCCACTCTACTTGACTTGTATCATCTAATCTCCACTACGTTCTATGTATGTTTCTGTACGGTGCTTTTTTACTTGATTGCTTATACCGTTGAAATGATCCCAAATCATCTGAGATGGAAAAATCCTTTCAGTCAAGGATCCCTTTCTGATTCCACTATGTTGCTTTTTCCTTTAGAACTTGGAGAATCTGGTGGCTCAGAACACCACTGGGCCTGTCTTCTACCCGAGGCTCTACCATCTGATGGCCTATGTCTGTATACTAATGGGAGAGGGGCAGAATTGTGACCTCTTCCTGAACACAGCTTTACAGCTCTGTGAAACTCAAGGGAATGTGCTGGAGAAGTGCTGGCTGAACATGAGCAAAGTATGTAGCATCAGCTAGCAAGCTGGGGAAGATGCTCACAGGGGATGTTAAGGAACCCAAGAAGCCCACTACCTGCTTTGGATTTCACTGGGTGTGGAAGGCCGTCAGAGGCTTTTCTGTACTCTTACTGAAAGGGATGACATATCCATAGGTTTGGTATTTGCACCTCCTCTCCCCCTTTGAGTTCTCATGGGATCCTCCCCTCCTTCCAATCCCCTTTAGCAAGATCTCTACCTTTTCACGGGGCTTCCCAGTTGGCTCATTGGTAAAGAATCTGCTTGCCAATTCAGGAAACACAAGAGGCATGGGTTTGATCCCTGGGTCAGGAGATCTCTTACAAGAGGAAATGGCAACCCCAGTATTCTTGCCTAGAAAATCCCATGTACAGAGGAACCTGGCGGGCAGTAGTCAGTGGGGTCGCAAAGAGTCAGAAACAACTGAGACTAAACACCACCACCACCTTCTCATAGCTCTCACCACTTTCCACTTTATGCTGTATTCATGTGCATGTCTTGCCTGTCCTCGAGAATATGAACAATTAGAACACAAAAATCATTTAGTCTCCAACGCAGTGCCTTATACTCAGCATTTGTTGAATAAGTAAATGAATTTTCTCCTCTGTATGTTAGAGTTATCCTAGTTTGGGTAGCAAAAGTCACTGTTCATTTTAGAAGCTCAGGTACATTTGACCATTTCTGTTACTAGACCACTCTTGACCACACAAGCTGAGGAGCAGTGATGAATTCTGTGTTCTCTCTTTCTCCTCTCAGGAATGGTGGTACTCAAACTCCGAGTTAACAGAAGACCAATGGCTTCAAACACTCTTGAATCTCCCATCATGGGAAAAAGTTGTATCAGGCAAGGTAAATATGCAGGATATTCAGAAAAGCAAATTCCTGATGAAAGTTAATATTCTGGACAATCCTTTCTAACCTTTCATGAAAGAGAACAAAGATTTTAATGACTCATTCTCTTGTGATTATCCATTATTAACCTTTCTATATAGGCAGCATCTTCCAGGTTCCTGCATGTTCCCTTCTGTTCAGACACAGAACCAGACCTCTGGTTTCTCCTTTGTCTGGCGAGTCAGAGAGGGTTGGCAGTGTCATGCTTTCCTTTCTTCTAGCTTTGCACAAATTCCCTTTGCTTTTAATGCTGTTTTAGCTTATCTTGTTTATTTTCAGCCCATGCAGAACTGTATCAGATTGAAAAATTTTAGTAACAAAATGATACATTTTGTGACAGATAGGATAGGCTTATATGTAATCTATTAAACTGAAAATGGTTATTTTTAAATGTCCAGTTGTTATGTCTTTTGTATGTTGCCCAGGATTAAAAAATAGCGACTTCTCTTCATGGTCTGTAAGGTCAAAATTTGAAAAGACACGTCTTTGTTGTGCCTGACTGCAGCCTCCAAAGCCCCTCTGACTGCATGCATCCAGTATCTGTGGAAATAAACTTTTCAAAATTGAAATATGAGCAGTTTTGAGGTGGGTGTCTTTCCGTGCTTAGAGTTGACATATTTCTGTGTTTAGCAGAGTAATAGCATGTAGCTTCATTTCCCAGATGCTGGAGAAGCCGTCTGCGGTCACTGTCTCTCCCTGGCAGACAGAGCAATTGCCACAGGCTCTCTGCTCTGACGCTGCCCCTGGAGCACGTGGAGATCCAGCTGCTCCCTGTGTTGCTGCTGTTCCGTCCTGTTGGTTCATTTCACAAACCCAGCTGCCGGAGGAGATTTGTTGACTTTATTCACCTTTCGATCCTAGAAGGAGGTTTTTCATGTCTGACTTTAATGGACACCTCAAATTCTCATAGTGATTTCCAAAAGCAGTGTGCCACATGAGCCTTCTTTTAACAGGCTAACGTTTCACTGTCCTTTAATGCAAGAGGCAAAGCCGTGGTTTTTCCTCCTGGTGATATAACTGAATGGTAACCACTTAAGGAGGTTGGATAATGCCAGTTGGTACTAGCAGTTTAGCCACAGAGGCCTGGGCCCTGGCCTGGTGAAAAGGACAGCAGGCTGGGAGGTCAGGGCATTACGTTCCAACATAAGCTTTCTTTAAGCATACTTTATTCCTGGGGCTCGTCACCTAACCTCCCTATTTCAGCACATGAGTATGAGTATCAAGCAAGACAGTAAAGATGAAAAGGCATTGAAAATCATAACATGCTATATGAGTGAAAAAAATTAGTATCAGACATGACTGGTTTTAAATTAATGCATCAAATATTAAGCTTCATGTAAATATTGTCTTGTTCAAAGCTGTCATCTTGAAAGTTGTGTCAGCTAAAAAGAAGCAGAACGTGAGAGTTGAGAGCTAAGTGTTATTTGGGGAAAATGAGAACTGCAGCCTGAAAGGCAGCTCTTCAGGTAGCTCTGAGGCACTGCTCCGAAGCAGCAGTGGAGGAGTCAACATATAGGATTTTGGTGAAGGGGAGTGCAGTGCAATGAAGCGCTTACGTTAAACGAGATTTTCTGCTAGTCACGAGGAGCTGATGTCACCTTGAAGGATTTAGTGCTTTTCTAGATACGAGGAGCTACAAGGATTGGGATCATGAAATCAGTTCCCGAAAATACCTATCTAAAAACCTGTTCCACCAGTTTCTCTGGAGCACAGAGTGCCTCACTCTCTACCCTGTATTCCCTTCAGGGGGTGTTGAAGGTTAGCAGATGCGGCAGCACAGGCAGATGGCAAATGCCCCTGTTGTTGCTCACTTGCTGGCAAATGCTCCTGGCAAGTGCCAATTTGTAGTTGACTGTTGCATTCTTAGATGGTGAAGTGTTGTCCCATGTGCTCTCTTGCCACCTCCATTATTTTGTGTATCATTCATCTTAATCACTCACTTATATACTCACCCAGCTAACATTTTTTTTTTTTTTTTTTACTAATCACTGTGCATTTGGGCATAGATTAAATATCAGAGATTAAAATACAAAGATGTAAAAGACACAATTCTTGATCTTGGTGAGCTCATACATCCAGTAGAGGAAACAGACATACAAGTCAAACTCACTTAGCCCATGTTAGTCGCTTAGTCATGTCTGACTTTTTGCAACCCCATGGACTGTAGCCCACCAGGCTTATCTGTCCATGGAATTCTCCAAGCAAGAATATCAGAATAGGTTGCCATTCCCTTCTCCAGGGGATCTTCCCAACCCAGGGATTGAATCCAGGTCTCCTGCACTGCAGACAGATTCTTCAATGTCTGAGTCACCAGCGAAGTCTGTGTTTCACTGTAGTTACACTGCAGGTGTGTACACAGTAAACAGCATGGTGGGGAGAGTTGTTGTTGTTCAGTCACTCAGTCGTGTCTGACTCTTTGGGACCCCACAGACCGCGGCACACCAGGCTTCCCTGTCCTTCACCATCTCCCGGAGTTTGCTCGAACTCATGTCCATTGAGTTGGTGATGCCATCCAACCATCTCATACTCTGTCGTCCCCTTCTCCTCCTGCCCTCAATCTTTCCCAGCATCAGGGTCTTTTCTAATGAGTCAGTTCTTCACATCGGGTGGCCAAAGTATTGGAGCTTCAACTTGAGCATCAGTCCTTCCAAAGAATATTCAGGACAGATTTCCTTTAGGATGGACTTGTTTGATCTCCTTGCAGTCCAAGGGACTCTCAAAAGTCTTCTCCAACACCACAGTTCAAAAGCATCAATTCTTCAGCGCTCAGCCTTCTTTGTGATCCAACTCTTACATCCATACATGACTACTGGAAAAATCAGCTTTGACTACACGGACTTTTGTCAGCAAAGTAATGTCTCTGTTTCTTAATATGCTGTCTTAGGTCTGTCATCACTGGAGAAGGGATAGGCTACACACTCCAGTATTCTGGCCTAGAGAATTCCATGGATTGTGTAGTCCATGGGGTCACAAAGAGTCGGACATGACTGAGTGACTTGCACTTCACTTTCACTTTTTAGGTCTGTCATAGCTTTTCTTCCAAAGAGCAAGCAATTTCATGGCTACAGTCACCATCCGCAGTGATTTTGGAACCCAAGAAAATAAAATCTCCCACTGTGTCTATTGTTTCCCCATCTATTTGCCATGAAGTGATGGGGCTGGATTCCATGATCTTCGTTTTTTGAATGCTGAATTTTAAGCCAGCTTTTTCACTTTCCTCTTTCACCATCAAGAGGCTCTTAAGTTCCTCTTTGGTTTCTGCCATAAGGGTGGTGTCATCTGCATATCTGAGGTTATTGATATTTCTCCTGGCAACCTTGATTCCAGCTAGTGATTCTTCCAACCCAGCATTTCTCATGATGTACTCTGCATATAAGTTAAATAAGCAGGGTGACAATATACAGCCTTGACATACTCCTTTTCCTATTTGGAACCAGTCTGTTTGTTGTTCCATGCCCAGTTCTAGCTGTTGTTTCTTGACCTGCATACAGATCTCTCAGGAGGCAGATGTGATGGTCCCATCTCTTGAAGAATTTTCCACAGTTTGTTGTGGAGAGAGTAGCACACACAAAATCCAGATGTCTCTGAAGACTTAGCTCAACTGCCTCTGACACAAAGTCATTTTGATTACCCTGTCCCTTCCAGAGGAGGGCAGAGGGCAAATGTGGGTGAAGATAGGTGAGTGTGTTAGAGAGAGCAGGTGCACACAGAGACAAGCGTGAGCAATGCTGGCCTATAGCAGAGAGATGTTTGACATGGAGCTTGTTGGAGCAGTAAGCCCAGCAGCTGGGGGTCTGCTCTGCAGATGTTGTGCTCGACTAGAAGTGAAGTGTTGTCCTCCCAACCCCCAGCACATGCCTCCTCCTTTCCATTAACTTTACCAGCACCTTTCAGGTGAAGCCCTCCAGTGAAAAGCTGGGTGCTGGGTTCACCCACAATCTTTCATCCTCCAAAACTTCAAAAACGTCTTTTACTTTATTTTACTGGCTTGCCACCAAGCCAAAGCAAGACTGGAGGAGGTAGACAGGGGGAGGGTAGTCTGTTACTGGAAGTGTAATGACTTCCCCAAGGACTGATCAGAAGAGGAAGAGGAAGAACTAGAAAAAGATCAGAGTGCAAATGAGGGATTTTACATTTCATGTATCTGAATCCAGAGGAGCAGGCATCAGGCTCTACAGGAATCTTGAACTTGCTTTCTGGCCCCAGACTATGACACAGACTGACTGTGTGACCTTTTTGTTAGTTTCCTCACCTCTAAACTAAACAGGTTGTGACAAGTTCCCACCCCTCCCAGTCTGCCATTCCCAGCTCCTATAAACAGGCTGGGCACAGGTCCATCTTCTCCGTAGCCAGCAGATGGCAACATGAGCTCTTTGCTCTGGAGGAGGCCCAGGGAACTGTTTTCTGGTCAAGAGCCAAGCTTTTGTCTTCCAACCCACAGCCTCAGTCCTGAACACTTAGAACCATGTCAGCTTCCATGATAGCTCTCTTCAGTATCTGTAAGAAGCTTCCAGCATATGGTTCTCAGAAACATCACTTGAGAAAGTAGATTCTGGCTAGAATTCTTTTCAGGAGAAGGCAGATAATTTCATGAAGCTTCCAGGAACAGAGTAAGGAATAAGTGAAGATCTACCTTTCTCTCTTCCTCTTCCCTTCCTTCTGAGCTTGTGAACTCTTCTCCCCAAGTCTATGCCTCCTCACAGGGCGGAGGCTCTGCCCTCATTCCCTGTCTCCAGCCCTATTCTCAGGGCCTGGACATACAATCAGTGCTCAGGAAGCGTGAATTAGTGAATTAATTGATCACCTTGAATTAATTCTTGCAGGCACTCTTACAAAGAGGAACCTAATATTTATTGAATGAGTAAGCAATATGGACTGTCAGGGAGATCAACAAAAATTACTTATCATCAGCTCTGCTGGCTAGGCTCTGTACTCAGGTTACAACAATGGGTAAGAAATAGTCTGAATAGTGGTTATAGATATCAATTTTTTAAAAAAACATGCACAGCGTAAGAGCTTTGTGTTTATTCAGTGTCCTAGTACCTCACGTAGATCTGAGAAATTGTTCCCAAAAGGTAGGAGAGGAGCCAAGATATATATGAATTTTTCTGCTGGGGAAAAAATATGTAGTTGGACATAAAAAATATTACTGCTAATCACAAAGAGCAGACATCTTAGATTAATGATTTTACTGTTTTTTATGTATGGGAAGATGCAAGAATCTGGGGTCTCTGAAAATTTTCCATAGATAAGTTTCTTAACTATCTAGGGGCTGATATCCAAAGCACAGAATGCTTCCTGCTTTCCTCTACCCTGAATTCCCCAAAGGCAACTGCAGTGTCTAATGGCTTGATTCTTGTAGAACTGGAATGGCAGGCAATATTTTTTTCCCCCACAAATGTGGACCTGGGGCCTCACTGGATTGGTTCTCCATACTACCAGTTGCTAGCTTTGTGTCCATGGGCAATTTATTTAATCTCTTTGTGTCTCAGTTCCCTTGTTTATAAGTTGAGGGTGATGTTAGTATGCACCTTATAGGGTTGATATGAGTTAATTCAGATATATGCACCCAACATTTTGCTATTGTGTTAGTCGCTCAATCATGTCTGACTCTACAACCTCATGGATTGTAGCCCTCGAGGCTCCTCTGTCCATGGAATTCTCCAGGCAACAGTACTGGAGTGGGTTGCCCTTGCCTTCTCCAGGGGATCTTCCCAACCCAGGGATCGAACCCAAGTCTTCTGTATCATCTGAGCCACCAGGGAAGCCCCAATTCTGTTGAGAGAACAAACAGTCAGTTAAATTCAGAGCAATGAAGAACACTGCACAGACTTGCTGGAGAGTAAAAATAGAGGCACGTATGTTAACATGTCTTTAGAAGGTTCTAGGAAGCTTCCTGCAAGAGGAAATTGGACTTAGCCAGGTAAAGACATTTCACATCAGGAACTGGTGCTGGAGAAGCTTGGAGGCCATGGAGAGTCTGGGTACTTCCACTCGGTCTGCAGCAGGGGAGAGGTGTGAGTGAGCCATAGGAGGCAGGCAGGATCTGGATCACTTAAGGCCTTGTGGGCCAGGCAGTTTAGAGGTTGAGACTTGACCCTGCCAGCTATATGTCACCGAATGGCTTTACTGAAGATGTACATGGACCACGTTTCTGTTTTAGAAAGACCTCCCTCTTGGTGGAGAATGGATTGGAAGCAAGCTAGGCCAACATGTAGGCTGGGACATGGTTGCTATTGCAAGCCTGGGGTATGATGTCCTGCAGGGGTGAGAGGACAGTGGAGACAGAGATAAGGGCTCTGACTTGCAAGGTACTAGAATAGTAGGTACTGAAATCAGAGACTGGCTTTTCAAGGAGAACATTCAAAATGAACAAATACATAGAGGTTGCATAAACTAAGGACTGAAAAGTTTCAAACATTTGCATGTTTCCCATTACTTACTGAAAGAGTATTATATTCACTCCCCGTTCCCTCCCACCCAACCCCAGCCTTTCAACTCCAGCTTTTCAACCCCACCTAAGATCACCTGTGACACAGTTTGTCATCTCTGTTGATGGTCCCAGTCACTGCTCATCATGACTCTTCTCTCTTTAATTCACCAGCTCATCATATTCTACCAATGTCCTTTAATGTTCTGCCTAATACTTCTCAGATCCTTCCTCCTCATCTCTATCTCTATTACCAAGTTTGAGCTCACTGTACGATAGGCTAATAAATCTGAGATGAGGTATTGGGATGAAGAAGGGACTTTATTGGGGAGCCGGCTGACAGAGAAGATGGCAGGCTAGAGCCTCAAAATAACCATCTTGTCAGGGCCTGATTGCCAGTTTCTTTTATGTATCAGAGATGAGGGGAAGTGAGGAAACAAAGTTAAAAAGACTATTTAATCCTTGCAAATGTCCTCTAGAATGGCAAACCTCAGGCTGGGGAATGTGTTAGTTTTACTTCCTTACAGTCCTTCACATTATGTATGCCTACAATAAGAAAAAAGGCAAGATGAGGGTTAAAGTCACAGAAGTAGATCCAGCATAAATTCAAAATTAACCTTTCCCAGTTACATTCCCACCACTGCTGAAAATCTGGTTCTGTCGTCTCTGATGAAGCTCTGTAATAGCCACATAATTAACTGGCCTCTTAATTTCAGATTTCTAGCCTCCACCAACTGGGAGCATAAGCTTGCTAAAAAGAAAATCCTCATTTGTTACTCGTCTACGTAAAATCCTATTCGCCTTCAGGACAACCTTCCAATTTCTTAGCGTAGAATGTGGGACTTTCAAGACCTGTGCTTAGACATTCGACTCTTTGTGACCCCATGGACTATAACCTGCCAGGTTCCTCTGTCCATGGGATTTTCCTGGCAAGAATACTGGAGTGGGTTGCCATTTCCTCCTTCAGGGAGTCTTCCTGACTCAGGGATTGAACCCTCGAACCTGCATCTCCTGAGTCTCCTGCATTGCAGGCAGATTCTTTACTGCCGAGCCACTGGGGAAATCACTGAACATTTACGCATGACTGACTCAAGAGTTTTCCTTAACATTGTTATTTCAGTAGCCTAAAGCGGTTCTGTTCAATACCTGGATCTTCACCAAATCTGATGCTGCAGTCACAGGAGCCTCACTCCCACCCTGAAACTTTGGGTTGGTCCCTCCAACTGGAATGGTCTTTACCCGAGTCTCTCGGGATTCTCCCAGCTTGCTTTCGAATGTTTCTGGCCCTGAGTTGGGTTTATCAGTTCATCCTTATTGCCCAGACATTTATCCTTTCTCCTTTGAGCTGCTCGCATGTGACTGCCTAGAGCTCACTATGATTGTGGGGCTGTCTCCTCTGAGCTTGTCAAGGGCAGGGATTCTGTCTCCCTCATCTTTCTATCTCCTTGGGGATACACTTGGTGTAGGGTCAAACATTAGAAGGCTTCAGCATACTCCATCTTCACAGTTGCCTCCTACATGCCCTCAGTGTGTGGGACACAGTGGCAATAGTGAACTCCATCTATCCACTGCGGAGTGGCCTCCACCAGGACCCCCACTGTGAGTTATACAAATATTCCCACCCACCACAGCTAGTAAAGAAGCCGCCTGCAGTGCAGGAGACCTGGGTTTGACCCCTGGGTTGGGGAGATCCCCTGGAGAAGGGAAAGGCTACCCACTCCAGTATTCTGGCCTGGAGAATTCTATGAGCTGTATAGCCCATGAGGTTGCAGAGCTGGGCTCGACTGAGCAACTTTCACTTTCACTTTACTTTCACATAGCAGGAGAAAAAAAGGGTGTGGGGAGATGATGTGAACATGTGTGTGTGTGTGTATAATCTGGCACAACTATTCAAAAGCTTGATAACTCCTGCATGGTCTGCACTATCACCGTCCAATAGAATTTTCTGTGATGAAGGAAATGTTCTCTCTCTGCACTGTCCTTCGCCACATGTAGCTAGTGAGTACTTGAGACTGAAGATCTGAATTTTAAATTTAATTTTAATTAATTTAAATTAATGTTCTCATGTGGCCTGGAGCTATTATCTAGGACAGTGCTATAAGAGCATTAACCTTAAAATGCCAAAACAGAACCACTGGAGGTTGAGCTGGGACATTTCTATGACAGAGAATAACACCAGCTTGGATCAGAGGATAATTATTACTACATAAGAGAAAATGTATCACGCCAGTTAAGCTAAACCTTTTATCAATATGTATTGGATTGGCCAAAGAATTTTGTTCAGGTTTTTGTAACATCTTATGGAAAACCTTGAACAAACTTTTTGGCCAACCCAATATTCCTCCATTTAATGTGATTCCAGGATGCCAAACTAATGCTTAATAAGAGATCACATGTTAGTCTAATGCCCAAGTCATACAATAGTGAGGTTGCTTTACTGGGCCTTTGCCTCTGCAGGAAGGGATTGCATTTTGCAATGACTTTAATGCATGCTGGCCCATAGGGAGGAGGAGGCCTGAAGGGTGGCCCTTGGAGAGTCACAGTCTATAAGCTTGAAATTAGTTGAAATATAAAATTTATAATGAACCTAAATCTTTCACTTTCTCTCATGGTATTTTTGAGGGAGGACATAAAAGGAGGCCAGTTATTTCCAGCCAAGTGCTAGCTCTCCTAAGTTTACTTCACTTTTCTTCCTTGGGCTGTTTTCTCTCTTGCTCAACCTCGTTTAGCCAGCATTCAGTCGTGAGCTGAGCCCCCTGTCTGAGCCTGGCATGCCCTGAGGTGTCCTGCGTCCGAGGAGCCATGTGCGCCCTCCGTGGTGTGTACGCCTTCCTGATGACGCAGTGCTGGCTCATGTCCTTTCACACGGGACCTTGGTTTAGTTGCTTCAACTGCTGAAGGATACAAACAGCGTGTCACTTGCTGTCTGCCAGCAGCCCTATGCTCCACAGATGTTTCACATTCTTTGGGACCAAGATCCTTGAACACACTTTTCAGAGCCATTTCCCCCACTGCCAGACCCACTTCCTTCAGCAATGACTTACATGTAAAAAAGATCAGGGCTTTTAACTGGATAGGAACACCCAGACATGTTATAAACAAAGTCTCTGGGGTTCTTCTGGGCCAGCAAGCGCAAGGACATCGCTTTGCAAAATGATCCATATTCCTCTGAGCCTATTGTACATTCTAAGAGAGTCTCTACAAAATAAGTTTAGAGTTTATATTGCATTTATCTAATTGAAAGAAACTGTAATTAAAAAACAAAACAAAACCAAAGGACTTCCCTGGCAGTCCAGTGATTGAGATTCTGCACGTCCACTGCAGGGGGTTCGGGTTTCATCTCTGGTCAGGGAACTGAGATCCCACGTGCCATGTGATGTGGCCAAAAAATAAAAAGCTTATGCAAAAACAACGTCCTCCCCTTCCCACAATCAATTCTATTCAAAGCAAGAGAAAGAACCTAGACTGAATCTAGATTCAAAACTCAGCCTCCATGGAGTCCTTATCAGGGGAAGGGAAACCTCAGGTCTTCAGCAAGTTAACCTTAGCTATGCTATTCCTCCCTTACCCCACCCTCCTCCCCCCACCCCGTGCCCACAGCAGAGCAGTGATTCAGGTACACATGCCTGAAATTATTAACGCCCCAAAGGGAAAAGTAACCACAAATGTATCAGCCACATAGCACTGGAGGGCAGGAATTGAAAACAAATGTGAGAATATGAAACCTGTCCAACTTCCTCTTCCCAGATATTGGGAGATTAGAAGGAAAAAAAAATCCCTTTCTTACATTCTGGAATAAGAAAGGCCAGATCCATAAAGCCATAGTGAAGGAATGGATGGATTATTAAATCCAAACCCTGAGCCCAGAAGGGACAATAGCTTAACATCCTATTTTCAGAAGGAAACAGATGCTGGAAGCAGCTGCTCTCCTAGGACTGTCAGAACTTGAAAGATTTGTACTTCCTTCTTGCAAATGCAGCCAGGTCTCCTGGAGGTTCTAGAGCTCCTTCCTGCCTTCTGCCCCAGTTGTTTTTCTTATAACCTGACTCAATCTGACTTGATAGCAGCCTTCTACCAGGATGTGAGGAGGGGAGGGGAGATGATCACCTCTTTTGGCAGTTTTTTTAAAGAGTCCATATGGACAAACAACAATTATGTTACCACATGTGATAGGCAAAACAAGACAACTGGTTGTACAACTATTTTTTTTTTTTTTTGGCCACACAGCAAGCAGAATCTTAATTGAAACCATGTCTCCTGAAGTAGAAGCACAGAGTCTTAATCACAGGACCACAAGGGAAGTTTCAAAACAAGACAACTGGAAACAACCTGAATATCCAGAAACAGTTCACAACTTTGTGGCACAGCTGTTACCCCAAACTGGGCATGCCTCTTGTTGGATGTCAGACCAATAGTTACACTCAAGCCAAAGACCAAGAGGAAGAAAGATTTATTATTACTTGCATCAAGTAAGGAGAACATCGAGAATCTTTCCCAAAGTAGCATTTCCCCACTAGCAAACCTGGGGAAGTTTTAAGTGAAGAGTATATACATATGTATGAAGGGGCTTGAGCAGAGGAGAGTTCAGTGTAGAATTCAGGCAAGGAGGTTGACAAAGTCCAAGCTTTAGCTGATTGAAGTCAGGAGGGTCAACATCCTTCACCTGAGTGAGGACCTTACTTCCGCAGAACTCAAAGGTATAGTGTTACGCAGGAGGAAGAACTAGACCTCCCCTGGTGGCTCAACAGTGAAGAATCCACCCCCTCTGCGAGAGATGCTGGTTCAATCCCTGATCTGCAAAGATTCCCCCGGAGAAGGAAATGGCAACCCCCTCCAGTATTCTTGTCTGGGAAATTTTTTCAGGGGCAGAGGAGCCTGGTGGGCTACAGTTCATGAGGCCGCAGAGATTCAGACACATCTGAGCACAACTACAACCATGATAAACACACTCACAGGCAGCAAGACAGTTCTTAGGCCAACCATAATTCTTGGGCTCTAAAACCACTGCACATGGTGATTGTAGCCATGAAATTAAAAGACCTTCCATGACAAACCTAGACAGCATATTAAAAAGCAGAGACATCACTTTGCCAACAAAGGTCTGTATAGTCAAAGCTATGGTTTTTCCAATAGTCATGTATGGATGTGAGAGCTGGACCATGAAGAAGTCTGAGCACCAAAGAATTGATGCGTTTGAACTGTAGTGCTGGAGAAGATTCTCAAGAGTTCCTTGGACTGCAAGATCAAACAAGTCAGTCCTAAAGGACATCATCCTGAATATTCATTGGAAGGACTGATGCTGAAGTTGAAGCTCCAATACTTTGGCCAGCTGATGAAAAGAGCTACTCATTGGAAAAGACCCTGATGCTGGGAAAGATTGAGGGCAGGAGAAGAAGGGGATGACAGAGGATGAGATGGTTGGATAGCATCACCGACTTAACAGACATAATTTTAAGCAAACTGTAGAAAATAGTGGAGGACAGGGAAGCCTGGCATGCTGCAGTCCATGGGGTCGCAAAGAGTTGAACACAACTCAGTGACTGAATAACAAGAATCACAAAAGGCCAAAAAGTGGACAGTGGTCCAATTCCTGGAAATCCCCACCCCTTCCCCCAAATAGAATAATTCTCCCACTCATCAGCCTATAAAAATACCCAGCCCTGTAAAAACTGACAACCCTGTACCCTGGATTCTCTTGTCTTCTGAGATGGCCCATACTGTGTCTGTGGAGTGTGTATCTCCCTGAATAAACCTTTCATTTTACTATGACCTGCTCTTGAATTATTTCTTGCACAAAGTCAAGAACCCACACATGACTGCTGTCCCAGGGACTCGCTGAGACCTGGGATGTGACCACCCAGAGCACCCCATTCTCTTTCCTGCAACACTTGAAATTCTTCTTAATGAAAAATCTTGACTATACAGGAAAAATATGTGTTGCGGAATCTGCTGTGTGATCAGTCCATGCAAGATTGCTGCTCTCCTGCTTTCCTCACATCCTCTGCCTCCAGTCCCTGCCTCATCTATACCCTACTCTGACTTGCCTCTTAATCACAGAGCCCAAGTGGAATTGCCTGAGTACTTGGCTCCCAGCCACTCTTCCTCTCCCCCACCGCCAGCTTGTGATTGTTTTAATGCTTAGGCCAGAATGGCTCCATCCAGCTGGGAAATATCTGCCCCAGGAGGCTATGAGGGACTTGCTCCTCCCCTGTTTTCCCCAGTAACCAATGAGCCAGCTTGATGTCAATTCCCCTATTACCTGGTGTAGCCTTCCCTCCCCGCTGGTAGGAGACTGCTGCCTCATCTTGCCTGCAGGTTGGCTCCAGGACCTTGCTTTAGATGTGTCTGATTTCCTATCTTGTTCCCCTCTCCCATAAACCACTGACAGCTCTGTCGGTGGCTCCAGGCTGTTTCTTTGGTCTCGAGGCTGGGCAACTACATACCTTGCAGGCCTGCGAGGTGCACCCAACAACTGTCAAGCCAACCAGGAGGCCAAGGAAACTCCCATGAGTGCTGAGATGTCAGGAAATAAGGATAGGGAGTGGACAGTTGCCAGGAAAATCCTGGGGTGGTCGTGCACTTGCATGTGGAAGCCCCTTGATGAATGGGGGCTTCCAAGCGAGTACCAGAACTCAGAGACACTCCTAATCATATTGCAGAGCTATTGGCCTCCATTGCAGTGGGAGGAAAGAAGTTAGATAATAGGGCGGTGGCTGCGGCTATGCACTGACTCTTCCTCATTGTGGCAAGAGAGCCCACAGATGCTGAAGTAGCAGCCAAGGCTGAGGCTGGGCATCTAGAGGAGGAGTTAAAACACAGGAGAAATGCTAGACTGGCCCAAACCGCAACTATAGACACGAGTAGATCGAGGGGACAAGATGGGGAGTTAGAGACTTTAGTCTGCCATATGGCCTAGCTAAGAGGAGACAGCTTCCTCAGTTCAGATGGTCATGGCCCGTCCAGTTTGGGACCTCAAAGTGTGGGACTCTGCTGAGAGCACCGGTGACGAAGAAGACTGGGTGTGGCCACGGAAACCTCTGTCTCAGTGAGGCCAGTAGGTAGCCCTGTGGTGACAACAGAATAGAAACCAGATCAATTTAGACCACAGTGTATAGGAATGATTTGCTCCCAGCCCTAGAGTGGGGCAAACTGGCCTCCCTCAGAGACTGTACTTGGACTGAGTTAGTTGAACTGGGTGACAAATTTAGGCCAGTCATTGCTTGGTTGCTGTGTATCTGGGATGTCAGTGGGGAAGGCATTATATTAACTGAACAGCATATGTTAATGATGGCCTCAGTGACTAAGCATTCGGCCTGCTAGCAGCACTTATACAGAGCCATCAATGAGGGCAAAGTAATTTTCCTGCTTTCTTGGGTGGTGGCTGACTGCCAGGCCACCTGGCCCAATGAAGGGGATGTACCTCCTACTCCTCTCTGTTGGTAAATCATGGAAAAAACTATAGGATTCATTAAGAGAACCTGGCATGAAATATGCCATATATGACCAGCACTATTAGGGCCTAGATAATGAGTTATTTGCATCAGGCATGAAAAACATGGTCCTCCAGTCTGCTGCGGGGCAGCGGTCTGGGGCTCTAGTTTTCATCCTTAGTCCCTTAGTAGAGCACCCAGTTGCTAGGTGGTGCAAACAAAAGTAGAGTTGGGAGAAATGAAAAAGATATAGCACCAGAGGATCAGAACCACTAATCCCTGAAAGGGGGAAGGAAGCAAGGCTCCTCCTTGCTGTTTCTGGGGACTCACCTGAGTAACTAGAAAACAGATGTGGGAGGACCTGGAGGCAGTGGGGACCCCATAACCAAGATAGATAAGCAATCCAGTGCTACATTAGCAGAGCTATGGCAGAAGCTAAAACCTGAACAAATACCAAATAAGAGAAACCCGAGAGTCCTACGCAACTGAGCTCTTGAACAACAAGGCGCTCCTTCCACTCCTCCAGAGGAAGAGGCCCTGCCATCAGTGCTGGGAGGAGTGTGCAGCCCCAAGGCTACTAGATCAGGGGGTATGGTCAAGGTCCCGGAAAACCCAAGGTCACAGTAACGCAGGCTTCAGGGGAAGGTCCTGGTAACGCGGGTTTCAGGGAACCAGACGCCTCAAGTAGAATTAGGCATTTATTGGCCCCTAAAGAATAGAAGAATTGTTTAGCCATGGTAAACACCAGGGCTGAATGGACATTAACATATAGAAATGTCCACTGGCTCTGTGGCCCCTCTCTGTTGTTGACGGGTTTGTGGGTGGAACGGTAGAGCAAAAAGGATATCATTAATGCCACAAACTAAGTTGCCCCCATCCCTAATATGAAGTGTTCATAGTCCCAATCCCAGAATATACTTGGGATGGATGTGATAGCAGGTCTCACCTTACAAACTAGAGTGGGGAAGTATTTCCTATGAGTGCAAATGATAAAACAGATGAACAGAAACTTTGTCAAAAGGACCCTTATCAGATATTCCTAAGTATACAATAGAACTGAAGGAACTTAACTCTTGAAATCATACTCCCACTTGAGAAGGGCCTCTACACTGGACTGACCTATAGAAAAGACTGCTACCCCCAAATGACATCCACACTAGCACAAGAAAAAGACGGCAACAGTCATGGGCAACTGACCCAAAAATCCAGACCCAGCCTGTTAAGACCCATCCTACTAATGTAACTGAACTTTTTAACAAGTGTGTTTCTCCCTATCAACACTGAAAGTTAGTGTTTATTTCTAACTGAACTGTTGCCAGGATGGAAAGAGAATTCGCTAGTGGAGTTGTCACAGTGTACAACTACGGTGTAGCACTGCTTGCCTTAAGTCTGCTGCTAAAAGTGTACAACATGTAACAGCTCAGTGTAATTAATAAAATGTCTCTAAGCCTCTAAAGTGTTTCTCCACTGACACATCTCTGAGCTTGTCTGATTGGTTTTACACCAACATGGGTAACTAGGTGTTTATGTGTGTGTGTAATATACAAAGGAGGCCTAGCACCAAGGGACATGGTGGACCCAGGGCAGGCAGCAACCATCAAGGGACGAATATTTTGATCATCAATGCTTTCCATCAAAAGATTTGCAGTCCAAAGGGGAAAATGATAGAAGAAATGTTCACATATTAAGAGAAGTCATTCTGATCTTTACATAACTAAACTTTAGGCTAGCCAAAATAGCCAGTTTGTGGCCTATTAAACATTCATTGTACATCTGCTTTAACCATTAAACAAAAGTACATTCAAAATTCAAAATTATGCTATAAAAATCTTTGAATATAATTATTTGGCAAGGGATGTATCCATTAGGTCATACAACATTTATGTAGGGCAAACATCTGTCTCCTTCAGATACGGCCATTGTGGAGCGTTCTGAAGTTTCTCTGCTCAGGTCAAGGTGTTTTTGTGTCATCTGTAGCTAATAGTGTTGTATAGCCAAAATGACAGAATCATAAACTAAAGCCAACATTGTATTTTTAAAGTTCAGATTATATCCAAATTTCCTGACTTTTCCTTCCTCCCTCATTTTTTTCTATCCTTCCTTTTTAATAATTAAAACTATTGCAAGAAAAAAAAAAAACTATTGCAAGAAAAATAAAAAATCAAAATTAACTACAGTTCAGGTATCCAAAATAGAGCTGGATGGCTCTATAGATGTGGTTTTAGACATTTCTGTATAACTGAAAACTTGATATATCTGAACTATATTATAGGCCAGAAAAAAACCACAGGCAGGAGGGGTATCATTTCAGAATATGGTTTCTGCTTGTAATTTGCTTGACAGTCATGATCTCCCCTGTGCTATGCCTGTCAGAGGTCTTACATTTCATCCTTAGCTTGAGCAGAGAAAATCCGTTCATGGAGTGGGCAGCAACAATGGCCTCGCTGCAAAATGAATCTAATTGCTGGGTCTACAGCAAGCTGCCCTTGGTGTCGTCCTCTGGACTTCCATGGAAAATGGACCTAAGTAATGCAACCATGTGGGGACAGCTCACCATCTTCCTGTCCTGGAGCATGCCAATATGTCAGAAGTGCCCTCGTCAGTAAACATTATTGTGTAACAATTTTACACGTTGCCAGGATTACTGCTCATGAAGGCCCCTCAGGTTATGTTGTGCGGAGTGGAGTCGCCTGGCTCCCGGCCACACAAATCCAACTAGTGGGATTAACTGCTTTTTGTTTGGAAACAACTAACCAGTCCACCACTAATGGCACCCAACCTAAGGTGGGGTGGCAGACCTGTACTGTGACTGCTGACGCTTGGCTAGGCCACCAGAGTGTTTCCTTTAAAGCCAAGGCCCTCCTCCCGTACTCCATGGGGGCGGCTCTGGGTTTGCGGAAGCCAGAAGCGGTCTTCCTTTATAACTAGATAGGATGTCGCTGCCCTGGACTTCCTCTCCAGTGACCAGATGAGCACTTAGCTCCAAACTGTGCCCACTTCCTGGAGAGCTATTATCTTTAGCATGTCAGGTGTTTTACTGTTAATCTGCTTTAGCTTCTGTTGTCTGTATTGTATTTGTGGTATCTAGTTGCAGTGCACCTCTAACACCCAGCTCCAGGGATGTCGCGGATGATGGGTGGGCCAAGATTGTGAGTGCCTAGCAGAGTATATAGAGGTGGAGAGTATAATCCCCTCAGACCACTCGAGATGACTGTTCTCTTGCTCTCTGTGCACTCCCTGTTGAACCAGTCCCTGCCTCACCTGCACCCTAACTCACCATTAATTCACCCTAACTCTTTTTAAAAAAGAGGGAGTCTTTTTGGTCATCCCTTGCAGCATGTGGGAACTTAATTCCCCAACCAGGGGCTGAACTCACGTCCCCTGCATTGGAAGGTGGCGTCTTAACCACCGGACTACCAAATAATTCCCCTGACTCCTCCTTCATCGTAGAACCTAAACAGAACTGCCCACATGCTTGGCCCCCCTCCCCACCTCCACCCGCCTCCCCGACTCCTGCCCCTAGCTAGTGATTGTTCTAATCCTTAGGTTAGAACAGTTCCACCCATCAAAGGGAAACACCTGTCTGTGACAGTCAACCTGAGGGGCTAGGAGGAACCAGCAGAGAAGCAGGTTTTCCTGGTAACCAGTGAGCAAACCTGAAGTCAATTTCCCCTATAACCTATAAAGGTTATTTTTTCTTTATTAATTTATTTTAATTGGAGGCTAATTACTTTACAATATTGTGGTGGTTTTTGCCATACATTCACATGACTCAGCCACGGGTGTACTTGTGTCCCCATCCTGAACCCCCCTCCCACCTCCCTCCCCATCCCATCCCTCAGGGTCATCCCAGTGCACCAGCCCCGAGTGCCTTGTCTCATGCATCGAACCTGGACTGGCGATCTGTTTCACATCTGATAATATGCATGTTTCAATGCTATTCTCTCAGATCATCCCACCCTCGCCTTCTTCCACAGAGTCCAACAGTCTGTTCTTTATATCTGTTGTCTCTTCTGCTGTCTCACATATAGGGTCATCGTTACCATCTTTCTAAATTCCATATATATGTGTTAATATATATGGTCTTGGTGTTTTTCTTTCTGACTTACTTCACTCTGTATAATAGGCTCCAGGTTCATCCACCTCATTAGAACTGATTCAAATGCTTTCTTTTTAATAGCTGAGTAATATTCCATTGTGTTATATAAGCACCCTCCCTTCTACAAAGTTCCCTCCCTTTCCCCCTGGTAGCCACGGCTGCTGCCCTGCCATTTGCTCCTAAATGCAATTATTGATGTAATCAGCCAGAGGAGCCAGAAGGGGGCCTAAGCCTGGAAGGGGGCAAGAGAGTACGTGGGGTTCGCTTTCTAACACTGAGCCAGCTCCCCCAGGGCTGTCATCATCCTCAGGAATAGTATATATGTGTTTGGTTGGTATGTTCTTGTGCAGCTTGGAAGTCAGGGACCCAGAAGAAGGAGGAAACTCTGCAGCACCTAATTCTACTTTGGGAGGAACCAAGAGAACCTGATTTTATTACTGCTGCCCTTGCACGCTTGGGAAGCATCTGTTCTTTTTTTTGCCACATCACACATGATGCAGTTCACAGGAGATTCACCCTTACAGGCGATCTTGTCTGTTCAAAAAAGCATCAAGTTGTACAAGCCAGGAGCTGGTTGCGAATCCATGTTAATTTATAAGTCACTAGAAAATGTCAGTGCTTTATCAGTAAGGTGTTATTTGTGACACAGCTCTCAACAGATAAAGTCACCATCAGTTCAGTTCAGTTCAGTCACTCAGTCGTGTCCGACTCTGTGCAACCCCATGAATCGCAGCACGCCAGGCCTCCCTGTCCATCACAAACTCCCGGAGTTTACTTAAACTCATGCCCATTGAGTCGGTGATGCCATCCAGCCATCTCATCCTCTGTTGTCCCCTTCTCCTCCTGCCTCCAATCCCTCCCAGCATCAGAGTCTTTTCCAGTGAGTCAACTCTTCGCATGAGGTGGCCAAAGTATTGGAGTTTCAGCTTCAGCAACAGTCCTTCCAATGAACACCCAGGACTGATCTCCTTTAGGATGGACTGGTTGGAGCTCCTTGCAGTCCAAGGGACTCTCAAGAGTCTTCTCCAACACCACAGTTCAAAAGCATCAATTTTTCAGCACTCAGCTTTCTTCACAGTCCAACTCTCACATCCATACATGACCACTGGAAAAACCATAGCCTTGACCAGACGGATCTTTGTTGGCAAAGTAATGTCTCTGCTTTTTAATATGCTATCTAGGTTGGTCATAACTTTCCTTCCAAGGAGTAAGCGTCTTTTAATTTCGTGGCTGCAATCACCATCTGCAGTGATTTTGGAGCCCCCCAAAATAAAGTCTGACACTGTTTCCACTGTCTCCCCATCTATTTGCCATGAGGTGATGGGACCAGATGCCATGGTCTTAGTTTTCTGAATGTTGAGCTTTAAGCCAACTTTTTCACTCTCCCTTTTCACTTTCATCAAGAGGCTCTTTAGTTCCTCTTCACTTTCTGCCATAAGGGTGGTGTCATCTGCATATCTGAGGTTATTGATATTTCTCCCAGCAATCTTGATTCCAGCTTGTGCTTCATCCAGCCCAGTGTTTCTCATGATGTACTCTGCATAGAAGTTAAGTAAGCAGGGTGACAATATACAGCCTTGACGTACTCCTTTTCCTATTTGGAACCAGTCTGTTGTTCCATGTCCAGTTCTAACTGTTGCTTCCTGACCTGCATACAGGTTTCTCAAGAGGCAGGTCAGGTGGTCTGCCATATTGTCTTCCAAACTGAAGTTAAGGCCCCTGGGCATTTTTCTACCACTTACACAACCACCTCCCTTATTTCAGGGACATAATGCCTTTATCTGAATAAGGAATTTAGATTGCTTTTGGTGAGAAAAGCCCCAGGGCAGAGTGATGAAGAAACAAGTCTTTGGACTAAATTGTGCCAGCCCCAGCCCTTTCTCTCTGGAGAGTGACCTTGGCTGAGTGACCTTGGGCAAGTTATATACCCAAAACCTGATATTGTCTTTTTTTTTTTTTTTAATTGTAGTATAGTTGATTTACAATGTTAAATTCTACCATACAGCAAAATGATTCAGTTATATATTTAATATTCTTTCCCATTATGGCTTATCACAGTATATTGAGTATAGTCCCCTGTGCTATTCAGTAGGATCTTGTTATTTATCCATTCTGTATAAACTAGTGAGCTAACCCCGAACCTCCCTCCATCTCTCCCTGATTCCTCGTCCTTCTTGGCAACGACATGTCTGCTCTCTGCAAGCCTGTTTGTGTTTTGTACATACGCTCACTTGTGTCATATTTTAGATTCCATATGTAAGTGATATCATATGGTATTTGTCTTTTTCTGACTTCACTTAGTATGATAATATCTAGGTTCATTCATGTTGCTGTAAATGGTGTTATTTCATTCACTTTTATGGCTGAGTAGTATTCCATTGTGTATTTGTACCACATCTTTATCCGTTCATCTGTCAAGGGACATTCAGGTTGTTTCCATGTTTGGCTATTATGAACATAAGGATGAATGCATCTTTTAAAATTATAGTTTCATCTGGGTATATGCCCAGGAGTGAGATTGCTGGATCATATGGCAACTCTGTTTTTAGTTATTTGAGGAACCTCCATATTGTTTTCCATAGTGGCTGCACAGATTTATGTGGCCACCAACAGTGTGAGAGGGTTCCCTTTTCTCCACACTCTCTCCAGAATTTTTTATCTGTAGTCTTTTTAATGAAGGCCATTCTGACTGATGTGAGGTGGTATCTCGTAGTTTTGATCTGTACTTCTCTATGAAGAGTTGACTCATTGGAAAAGACCCTGATGCTGGGAAAGATTGAGGGCAGGAGAAGGGGGTGACAGAGGATGAGATGGCTGGATGGCATCATCGACACAACGGACATGAGTTTGAGCAAACTCCAGGAAACAGTGAAGGACAGGGAAGCCTGGCATGCTGCAGTCCATGGGGTTGCAAAGATTTAGATACAACTTAGCAACAGAACAACAATTAGCAATATTGAGTATTTTTTCATGTACCTATTGGCCATCTATATGTCTTCTTTGGCATTACCAACTCAATGGACATGAGTTTGAGCAAACTGTGGAAGATAGTGAAGGACAGGGAAGCCTGGCATGCTGCAGTCCATGGGGTCGCAAAGAGTTGAACACAACTCAGTGACTGAACAAGAACCAAAAAAGGCCAAAAAGTGGACAGTGGTCCAACTCCTGGAAATCCCTACCCCTTCCCCAAAATAGTTGGAATAATCCTCCCACTCACTAGCCTATGAAAATACCCAATCGTATAAAAACTGACAACACTGTACCCTGGGGTTTCTCCTCTTCTGAGATGGCCCATACTGTGTCTGTGGAGTGTGTATCTCCCTGAATAAACATTGTTTCATTTTACTATGGTTCACTCTTTAATTATTTCCTTCCAGTGCAGGAAATGTGGGTTTGACCTCTGGGTCTGGAATATCCCCTGGAAAAGGGAATGGCTACCCACTCCAGTATTCTTGCCTGGAGAATCCCATGGACAGAGGAGCCTGGCGGGCTACAGTCCAGGCAGTTTTAGAGTCAGACATGCCTTAGCAACTGAGCACAGTATGTATTCTTTGGAGAAATGTCTATTTAGGTCTTCTGTCCATTTTTCAAATGGGTTGTTCTTTGTTGTTGAGTTGTATGAGTTCTTTGTATATTTTGGAAATTAAGCCCTTGTTGGTCACATAGTTTGCAAATATTTTCTCCCACTCTGTAGGTTGTCTTTTAGTTTTATCTATGGTTTCCTTTGTTGTGCAAAAAGCTTGTTAGTTTGATCAGGTCCCATTTGTTTGTTTTTATTTCTTCTGCCTTGGGAGACTGACTTAAAAAAACTTTGGTATGATTTGTGTCAGAATGATTTGCTTATGTTCTAAGAGTTTTATGGTGTCCTGTTTTTAAGTCTTTAAGCCATTTTGAGTTCATTTTTGTGTATGGTGTGAGAGTATTCTAACTTCATTTATTTACATGCAACTGTCCAATTTTCCCAACACCACTTGCTAAAGAGACTGTCCTTTCCCCATTGTATATTCTTGCCTCCTTTGTCAAAGATTAATTGACTGTAGGTGTGTGGATTTATTTCTGGGATCCATATTCTGTTCCATTTATTCATATGTCTATTTTTGTGCCAAAACCATGCTGTTTTGATTACTGTAGCTTTGTAGTAGTGTCTGAAATCTGGGAGGGTTACGACTCCTGCTGCTTTGTTCTTTTTCCTCAGGATTGCTTTGGCAATTCTGGGTCTTTCATGGCCCCATAAAAAGTTTAGTATTCTTTGCTCTAGTTCTGTGAAAAATGTCATGGGTGATTTGATAGGGATTGCATTTGTCTTCCTTATTTCATGTGTGGCCTTGCTGCACAGCCTGTAGGATCTTAGTTCCCTGACCAGGGGTGAAACTCCCAACCCGGGAGTTGAAGCTCTAAGTCTTAACTACTGGACCACCAGAGAAGTACTGTTATTCAAAACTAATTTACCCTTCGTCCCACCTTTCTTTGGGAACCATAAGTTTGCTTTCTATGTCTACTTCTGCTTTATAAATAAGTTCATTTGTATCATTTTTTAAGATTCCATATATAAGTGGTATTATAGTTTTACCTGACTTACTTCACTTAGTAATGATAATCTCTATGTCCATCCATGTTACTGCAAATGGCATTTTATCATTCATTTTTATGGCTGGCTAGTATTCCATTGTATATTTGTACCACATCTTCATCCATTCATCTGTCAGTAGATATTTAGGCCACTTCCCTTGAACTGGCTCTTGGGACTAACACTGCAATGAACATTAGGGTGCATGTACCATTTTTAATTAGTTTTCACCTTTTGCAGATATATGGCCAGGAGCAGAGTTGCTGGATCATGGATATGATTTTAGATTTTTAAGGAACCCCCATACGGTTCACCATAGTGGCTACACCAATATATGTTCCCATCAACAGTGTAGAAGGGTTCCCTTTTCTCCATGCCTGCTCCAGCATTTATTATTTGTAGACTTTTTGATGATGGCCATTCTGACTGGTGTGAGGTGATACCTCATTGCAGTTTTGATTTTCATTTCTCTAATAGTTAACAATGTTGAGCATCTTTTCATGTGCTTGTTGGCTATCAGTATGTCTTATTCGGAGAAATGTCTACTTAAGTTGTGCCCATTTTTGGATTAGTTTTTTTTTTTAATATATTTATCTATGTGAGATGTTTATATATATATTAGAAATTAAGCCCTGTCAGTCGCATCTTTGCAAATGTTTCCTCCTATTCCATAGGTTGTCTTTTTGTTTTGTTTATAGTAACCTTTGTTGTGCAAAAGCTCATAAGTTTGGTTAGGTCCAATTAGTTTATTTTTGCTTTTGATTGTATTATTCTTGGAGATGTATCCAAAAAAATACTGCTGTAAAATACTGACTTTATCTTTCTAAAAGTGAGTTTGAGATTGCAACTAGCACTGACTCATAGTGCTAAACAGAGCAAGAAATTCTTGGCATACAGAAAGTATTACTGTGTAATAGCTATTATTACCACCATGTCACCTTCTCCCACCTCTGCTGTGGCAAGATCCTTGAGAAGCTGTGTGTTCCTCATGCTTAGCACAGTGCCTGGCATATGACAGGATATACATTTGTCGAATAGATAAATCCATCTATCCATCACCCATCAACATTTATTGAGCAACTGCTAATTGCCAGATAATGTGCTACACACTAAAGATGGAACCGTGAACAAAATTCTGGGCTCAATTCTGGGCTCGCAGTGCTTATGTTCTGGTAGGGAAAACAGATCAGCACGTGTGTGGTTTGACAGAGAGAAAAACAGCAGGGTTAAGGGGCTTAGAGAGAGCCAGGGGTGGGTGACGTTGTTTTTTTACATATCACAGAAGGTCTCTCTGAGAAGGTGATATGTGAGCAGACACTTAAAGGAAGTGAAGGAGCAAACCACACAAATGTGCAGAACGTGTATGCTAGGCTGAAGGTGCAAAGGGCCTGAGATAGGCATATGGGTGCTATTTCTGAAGGAGAAGCCTGTGTAGCTGGAGAGAGATTAAATTAAGGAAAGGGCTTTGATCTCTTCTTCACTTGATCTAAACTGAGCACACAACACAATCCAGTAATTGAAAAAGATGTATTAAAATATTCACAAAAGTACAACAATTGAAAAAGAGAAATTAATGAACAGGAGGGGTTTTTTACCTGGCTGAATACAGTTCCACTGAAAAACTACAGAGAGCTTGAAATGTAAATGTCAAGTAATCCCTTGTAGGTACCCCCTTACAAGAACCACGTGCAGTCTTGAGAGGCCTCATTCTGCCAAGAATCAGACATGAAAAGGACAGTCCTGCCATCTGGACGCAGCCCCACTATTGTTGTCTGTGTCCAGGAATGAGGATGTTGGGACACAGGAGAAAGGGCCAAAAGATTCATAGGAGGTGGTATGAGGAGTTTCAGAAAAAGCCCCAACGCTGAAGTGCTCCAGCCCAGTGTGAGCAGCTCCCCGCAGACCGGTCAGTCACAGACCCAGAGCAGGAGGCCGGGACCCTTGCTGGTGGAGGTGGGGAGAGGAGGCCCATAGCTGTGTTAGCAGCTGCTGCTCTGGGTGGGAGCTTCACAAACACGCAGAAAAACAGGGCTCTTGCTCTCAGGAGGTGTTAGGAATGTTCTATACATAGTAGATTCATTGGACCTGCTGAGAAAGGAGGAAAAGGAGAATCCCCTTTTCTCTGTAAAAAAAAAAAGTGACTAAGAAAATTACACACATCAATGCATACACTTGGTCTCTCCACAACGCATTTTCTTCTTCCTTGAAATCTTGGGTGGCTGTACAATTCTCACAGTGGGGGGGTGCTCACCAAAGTGTCCTCATCCTGGCAGCCTGAAGAATGCTGACATCTGAATGCCCGCATCCCTCCCCCGCTGCCCCTGCTCCCCACTACACAAAAAGGTCTCCTAAAGGTTCTGGAGTTTTCACTGTGGAGGCAGAGAAGCCCCAGGGTACACTTTGCAGAACTGCTCAGGGCGAGTGTTCATCACTCCTCTTCTGCATGGGGCCTGTGGGCACAAGAGGGGGACATGCAGCCCAGCCAAAAGGTTTTCCTCCCACGTGCAACACACACAGACAAACCAGGTTCAGAGCCGGCAGGTGTGTGGGATGGCAAAACTCAGTCCTGCTGACGTATGTATCAACAGAATGCAAGTTGGAGCACCATGGAATTAACAACAGATAGTCTCTCGGAAAATACAAGATTGTAATATATCATACACTTTTTCTCTGTGTAACCACCTCCTAGACATCTTTAAATCTAAATTATTCTTTATTTCCTTAGAACTTGGCCTTCAAAGTCTCTCAGAAAGAGAACAGTTCAGTTCAGTTCAGTCGCTCAAAGAGAACAAGACAGGAAGAAAAAGGGAAGCAGCTCTTAGGCAACCTCAAGCTAAATGAGATGAAAACTAACATTACCGGTCACACCCACTTACCCCAGTGTGTTCTGGGACAGTATTCCTCCTGGAACTGTGAGCTTTCAATTTTAAATGGAAAAAATTCTTTATAAATCTAACTGCCTTGAAGCTATTATTATAGGAGCCAGGCTGCTGGAAGCGTGACTGAAGCTCTATAAAGATTCTCTAGAGAGAGCTCTGCCATCCTAGAGACTGGCAATCTAATTATTCCATTCCTGCCTACTTAGAAGGAAATGAAATTCTGCTCCTTCAGCTACATGGGGACTTGTTACAAGCACAAAGGACTTCAGCAAAGAACATACCATACCTTTTGCTCTCCCAACAGTACAGTTCTCCTCAAGCCACTCCTAATTCTCTATTTCAATTATGTATTGATTATGGTATGGATCTAGAAGTACCTGGAAAGAAATGACTTCTGGCATTGATCCCCTGCTAATCTTGCTATGATGAATCCACAAATTGAGATGATATGCTACAGAGTGTACTTTTATAGTCTACACAACACTGAAAGCAGAAAACTGCCCTGTATTTCAGAGAGGAAAATAGCAACAAAAATCACAAGTGGCATAGCAAATGGATGCTTTCTAAAAACAACTGCCAAATAGGCGATATTTTCTGGGCTAAAGGTCATCCTGAACATGCTTCCATCATAGCATCTCCACTCTGCAACTACAATACACACAAAAGTGGGTTAAGCCCTTGTATTAAAAGGCCATGTCTATTAGAATACTAAAAGATCTGCTATTTTCCCCATTAAGGCAAACCACATCTAAATGATGGTGATAGGAATGTGTCTGAATTTTCTCAACTGTAAATGACCCTGAAGGGAAGTACAAAAACAGCAAGACAATTTATATATACATAGACTCATACTGTCTCTTCATCATGCAACACTGGCTCCTTGCATCAGGAAGATTAAATAGAACATTTATACACATCCTTTATACACATCTTTTTCTCCCTCTATGGCTAAACATGTGCTTCTCCGTGTTCCGGTTTCCAAGGCCACACACAGTTATGGGCTACATTTTCTGCACAAGAGTCCAGTTTGGATTTGTTTATTGCTTAGGATGTGATCACGGTCTTCTCAGTTTTTCCGAATGTCTGCGTACACCACAGACTCTGACTTGTTAATCCTGTCACTGTGATGTCCGCCAGAGTGGTCTAGTTGCGCATATATGACTGGGCCCTGGAGAAGAGAAGCAGAATTAGAGGTGTGGGAAAACCAGTGGCCTTGTGAGGTGCAGGGGCAGAAGCCATGATTAAAGTGATACTGTTAGGGTTTCAGAGCAACGAGTCCTCCCTTTTGAATGTCTTCAGGAACATATGTTCCTTCTTAGGAACAGAATGTCCGGGACTGACTTTAAAATAAGACTGTGTATACTCGGTAACTGTTCAAGATGGTACACAGAGATTTGTTACACTATTCTGTCTACTTTTGTATTTGTTTTAAGACATCTATAACAATATAATATTCCCTCTTAAGAGTTACCCTTAAATACCTGTCACAGAATTCCTCAACTCTTGTAACTGGGATCAGAGTCTCAAGGACAAATATGGGCACTTCTGCCAACCCAAGACCCACTGAAATCATGACTTTAAGGATGATACAAGAAGTCAACGTATGCAGTGCCACTCGAAAATACAATCAATTTGAACTGCTCATTTTATACAAATACATACTTAAAAAAAACTTCCTAGATTCTTCCACATACCTACTTATAGTGTGACTCTTTTAGTCTAACTATAACCAATAAAAACATTGCTTCTTTGATATCTAACATCAGGTAAGCATTTTTACTGCTTAAAAATTTAAAATAACCCCAAAGCCACATCTACAGACTTAACAAGAAAACGCCCTAGATGGTCTAGAAGAGGTCTTCCTCTCACCCTCAGCAGTAAGGAAGAGGGCTGGCAGGGTCCCCCCAGGACAGCAAGATTGCCTGGGGCAGAGCGAGTCCTGACTCTTGGGAGGACCAAAGGTTCAGGTATCAGACAGTTGGCTTTATTTCACAACCCTTAGAGTCCCTTCCAACACAGAGGTTCTAAAACTGTAAACAACAACAACTACCACAAAATAGCCTTCTTTAGGGGTAAAAAGAAGTTTAATGTAACCCAAAGGCAATTGTCCCAATCCAGGGAATTTCTCCTTGAATAGTCTACTACTGCGCTTAAGTTTTCAATTTTGAAGTCATAAGATCAGTAGCCAAAAGCATGTTGTTTAAAATAAACACTCTTGAAACTTCTATATGAATCTAGAATGGTAGATACACGACATATGCATTTGGCGAAATGCACAGAAATGTACAACACAAAGAGTGAACCTTAATATAAACCATGGACTTTAGTTAATTATAAAGTTTTCTATACTAATTCATCAACTGTTAACAAATGTACCACAACAATCCAAGTTGTTCATAATCAGGGAAACTTTGGAGAGGAAGGAGTACATAGGACCGCTTTACTTTCTGCTAGATTTTTCTGTAGACTTAACACTGCTCTAAGAAATAAAGTCTACTTTTTAAGAAAAAACTGAATAAAATAAAATAAACATCCTCACTCCCTTCTAGAGAAGGGATAAACTGAGCTGTGCAATGGTGTACCTAAAAGAAGAGTTACAAAATAACACCCAAGGGCTAGACCCATTTGAACTCTGGCAGATCTGCCTTCTGAACTTCTTGAGCATGGTAGTAGCACTGGTGAGCAGGAGCCTTGTGGCCTCAGGCCAGGCATATTTTTAACTCCCCAAGCATTACTGTCTTCATCTCTAACATGGCACTAGAAGTAGTATTATATTTCTTAAGACTGTTGTAAGAATTAGATGATATCTACAAGCAAAACTTAAGCAATGTCTGACAGCATTCAAAATACATTAATCATTTTTACCATGAACATACTGCTATACAAATAGACTTAAAAGTACACCAACATTACCAATCAAGTAAATCAAGCAAAGTCACTTTGTTTTTGGTCAGTGTGTGATACTTTCATGGCTGTCATGGGTAATGCAACAGATCATGCTGTTAACACTGAATCAAAGTGAAACCCTCTATACTCATCTCAGAAAGCTGCAAGTTAAATGTGATTCTAAAAAATAAAAAGTTCAAACAAACGAACAAGTGTTGTTCAAGTCATTATTTAAGGCGGTTTATTAGATGGCAAAAGGTAACCAGTCCACTGTGTGAGTGGGAAAGAGAGAAAACAGAGAAAGCAACAAAGGAAAATAACAGGATAATCTCTGAATCAGTCAGTAAATATTAAGAAACTAGGAAGGTCTTTCATGTGAGACAGTATAGTCTTTCATGGCACGAGAACATGACAGTTTGTGGAAAGGAACTGGGAAAACACTGAAGGATAAGAGGAACCCCTTACCACTGACTGGTTTAGTTTCTTCAAATTGCTTCCTGATGTCCTCATTCTTTCCCCCTTCAGGCCAGAGGCTTTGTTAAATGCCTAGAACAGTCCCCGGCAGACTGCAGGTGTTGGATGAAGGATGAAATAATGAATCTAGAGGAATTCTCACCAGAACTGGGATTGGGGATCTGCCGATGAATGTAGCTCAATTTTGAATAGCTCTCTAAAGTCTGGTCTGAGGGAGATTTGGAAGCTGATGGTACCCTGAGTCTCTGTGGAACACGACTCAGGACTTTGACAAGAAGTCAACGGTCTTCTTTGGCCAAGACCATTGAGGACTTCAGGAGGGGCCAGTGAACCAAGAACTTGGAAATGTACCTGCTATATCGCTAAAACATTCACTTTGGGGTGTTTGAGAGTTAAAATAATATCAACAATAACACCTATGCTAACCTAGCTGTTTTTACTCTACTATACATCCTGACACTCACCCTTTCTCATCCTCTACCTTTTTTTTTTTTTTTGGTGCTGCCAGAAAGAATTACAACAACCAAGTGAAAAATCACTCCATACATATATATTTTGCTCAACTATTTATTATTATTATACTAATAATCCTTACTATTAAAAATGTTTCAAAAACATTTTTTTTATTTTATTTAGTTCCAGTTAGAAATGAAATTATCCCTGGACACTACTTGCATGAAATTCATTTTAGTATATGTGCTGCCGAAGCGAGCACTACCTGCATGAAATTTATTTAAAAAAAAAACACACTGGTGACAGAGTAGGGAGAACCTCCGGGAAGAAAGGGTTATGGAAGAGCAAGGAGACCTATCTCTAAACACATATTAATTTCTTAGAAGTTATTATGTCCTGAATTACACTCTCCATAGCCTCTGCAGCCCTTGAGAATCTGAATCTGGTCCTTCAGGCATTAGAGGAATCAACCTTGACACCCTAACACAGATATCAAGATTTGCTTTAACCACATGCTCACTGACTGTTCACAAAACACATTTTCAGTATTTATTTCATATCACCAAATACAGATGTGAAACAGTGTGTGTTGTGACATTCTTTGAGATAAATGAAACTAGCTATCAAAACAAAGTTGAAAAGAACTGGATATAGGCATGACAGAATAAGTATATGTCTTGAGAGCCACACAGAACTGGGTCTAATACCAGTTCTGGCCATAGCTACTGACCTTGAGCAAGTGACTAAACCTAGCTCAGCCTTGGTTCCCTCACAAGTGAAATAGGGATAGTGAAGGAACTTACCTCATGGGACCAGTGTGAGAACTAAGTGAGACAATACATGTGTTGTACTTCTGGAGACATTACATATCTATGGACTAAAGTTGACAAAAACATAACTGTTCCACTCACTGTCCTCCAAAAATACTTGCCCACCGCCCCCCCCCCTTTTTTTTGGTTGGGCCATGTGATATGTGGGCTCTTAGTTCCCCAACCAGGGATCAAACCTGTGACCTCTGCAGTAGACGCTTAAGATCCTAACCACTGGACTGCTAGGGAATTCCCATTTGCCTTTTGTATACAAAGCATTAATTGTTTCCAGAAAAGGATCTAGAAAACCAACTGTTACAAAGATGTACACACAAAGATCATTTGAAATCAATGTCATTCAAAACTAAGCTTTACAAAGAACGATACTCCAATCTCTTAAGTAGTGCCTACCTGACACCCTTCCCAACCCAACTGCCTACTTTGCGGGAGGAGTCCCCTCTGCCTTTTATTTGTTTGAATTAATTTGGAAACCAACTGTATTTTTGGCTGTGCTGAGTCTTCATTGCTAGGAGCAGGCTTCTTCCAGCTGCAGTGAGCAGGGGCTGTTTGATACCTGAGGTGAGGGGGATTCTCTCTGTGGGGGCTTCTCCAGGGGCGCGGGTCCCAGTGGGCACGGCTGGTGGGCCCCAGAGTGCAGGCTCAGTCGTGGCACAAGGGCTAGTGACTCTGTGGTATGTGGGATCTTCTCAGACCAGGGACTGAACTTGCGTCCCCTGTATCAGAAAGCGGTCTCTTAACCACGGGACCACCAGGGAAGGCCAACAGCCCTAATTTGGCTCTGGTGTTCACTCCCTTCACTCAGGTAATTTGACTCCACCCTCTCCTGCCCCTGGGGCTTCCCTCGTGCCTCAGCTGGTAAAGAATCTGCCTGCAATGCGGGAGCCCCAGGTTCAATCTCTGGGTTCAATGCCTGGGTTGGGAAGATCCTCTGGAGAAGGGAACGGCTACCCACTCCAGTACTCTTGCCTGGAGAATTCCATGGACTGTATAGTCGCAAAGAGTCAGACAGGATTGAGCGACTTTCACTTTCACCTCTCCTGCCCCCAGGGGTAAAGTCAGTTATAACTGCTGCCCCCTTGCAGAAGACTGGCAAGAGGCATCAGCATGTGACCCGCTCTGGCCAAGGGAACTAGGAGAAGTTTTCTGGGGGGCTTCTGGTAATTTTCCTCCATAATAAAAACCACCTGGGAGGAGATTCAGCTCTTCCTATAGGTGCCTTTTTTTGTGAGCTGCCTCAAAGCATGGCAGTCATTCTGAGGTTGAGGGAAGGAGCCTGAGAACAAAGACAATATGCCCAGAGGATGAAAGAATAAGATGGAAAGAACTTGAGTCTTAAGGACACTACTGGACCACTAAACTAATGAACACAGAGGTACCCTGCTTTGGGGTCTCTTGTGAGTTAACAAATCTCTTACTGTTAAAGGTATTTTTAGTCAGGTCTTCTGTTAATAATCTTCTAATTATAACAAAAAACAGTGGCCAAAGACAGATGAGTAATATAGCACAATTAATGCCCTGCCTGGCTATTATGTTTTCATCTTTTGTAAATTTCCTTCCTAGAGCACTACTATTGTTTCTCTTTTGATAAAATAACATGGAATTATTTATTCACTCAAATAGTAATGACTAATGCTATTAGACTCTCAGATGATGCCTGCAGGTAGAAAATGGATCAAGGAACATGTCTTGATAGAACCACTAGAAGAAAGTACTAAGGGATAGTTTGCAAACATTCCTGCCGTGTGTCCATTTCCCACATCTGACTGCAGTGCGTGGGCAGTGACTGCCTAAACCTGTCCTTGTAAGGCACAGTGCACCATGTTGCTTGTATGTGTGTGTGTGTAAGTCGCTCAGTCGTGTCAGACTCTTTGCAACCCCATGGACTGAAGCCTCCCAGGCTCCTCTGTCTATGTAATTCTCCAGGCAAGAATACCGGAGTGGGCAGCCTTTCCCTTCTCAGGGGATCTTCCCGACCCAGCGATTGAACCCCAGTCTCCTGTGTTGCAGGTGGATTCTCTACTGTCTGAGCCACCACGGAAGTCCACAGTGTACCATGAACCTTTATAATTAGCAAAGGAAAAATGAGAAGGTCTTTAGACGTCAACTTGCCCTAACCCATTACTTAATGAGGAAGTGTTTAGACATCAACTTGCCCTGACCCATTATTTCAAAGATTAAGGGAACAAATGCTGAAGTTAAATAATTCCCTGCAAGTTTACACCATTAGCTGGACCCAAGAGTCAATACTAGTTTGTAACACGTAACTAACCCTTAAAACACTAAGATGTCTATCTAATAAATATGAAGATTTTCTCAAGGTTGTTTGTTAGGATGTACACATAAATAAATTCTCCATATCATGGAAAAGCTTGAAGATGATCTCAACAACCCAGGAGCCTCTGAGGTTCTGTAGGGCAGGGACTGGATGATAATCATCCCTGTGTTTCTCATGTTCAGCTAACACTGCATATATGCTGAGCACTTAGATGTGTGTGGAAGTGATACATACAATGGAAAGATCAGGTTGTCAAAACAACTGCTACCTTTGGTTATGCTCAATTTATAAAAAGTATTTAATCTCATCAATTCCCTAATGAGATGAAAATATTAAGTCAAGCCAGTTTTCTCCAAACAGAAACCTTTTCTGCTTCAGTCTGAACAATTGGAAGATAGAATATTAAAAGGATTCTGGTGAGAACAACTTCCATAAAACCCTCTGGTGCTCAGACAGAGAGGTATTTCTGTCACACATACTGAGGGTGCCATGTACTGGTGAGTAAGACCACACACCAGTGTCACCTCTGGTGCTTAGGAATTTTGTGGAGTATTTGAAGCAAATGTTTTAACCCCAGGATAGCAGCCCTTGTTTTAAGGTGACCACTGAATGAGAACCTAAAAACAACAAAAATTGGAAGATAAATCTGCAAGGAAATCACAGTTCCAAGTCTCATGTTGACTGGCAAAGGCTTTATAAGTGCCAGAATCAGGTTAAGGCAGAAAATATCTTTAACAAGTTGTACAACTGTAAAATAAAAGATATATTATGACTTGATTAAAAATGACCAAGTAAGACAAAGGGTACTCCAGGTAATGTCACTGAACAGAAACCCTGATTTGCAACATGTTCAGCATTATGCGAACCAAGAACTTCCAGATGTCCAGGCTGGGTTTAGAAAAGGAAGAGAAACTAGAGATCAAATTGCCAACATTCACTGGATTATAGAGAAAGCAAGGGAATTTCAGAAAACAACTATCTCTGTTTCATCAACTACGCTAAAGCCTTTGACTGTGTGGATCATGACAAACTGTGGAAAGCTCTCAGAGAGATGGGAGTCCCAGACCATCTTACACGTCTCCTGAGAAACCTGCATGCAGGTCAAGAAGCAACAGTTAGAACCCTGAATGAAACAACTGATTGGTTCAAGATCGAGAAAGGAGTCGACAGGGCTGTCTGCCATCACCCTGTCTGTTTAACCTAAACACGGAGCACATCATGAGAAGTGCCGGGCTGGGTGAGTTACAAGCCGGAATCAAGATAGGCGGGAGAAACACCAACAATCTCAGATATGCGGATAATACCACCCTAATGGCAGAAAGGGAAGAGGAACTAGAGAGCCTCTTGATGAGGGTGAAGGAGAAGAGTGAAAGAGTCGGCTGAAGACTAAATATTAAAAACACTAAGATCATTGCATCCGGCCCCATTACTGCATGGCAAACAGAAGGGGAAAAAGTGGAAGTAGTGACAGATTTCCTCTTCTCGGGCTCCAAAATCACTGCAGATGCTGACTGCAGCCATGAATTCAGAAAATGATTGCTTTTTGGCAGGAAAGCGATGACAAACCTAGACAGTGTGTTGAAAAGCAGAGACATTACTCTGTTGCCAAAGGTCTGTATAGTCAAGGCTATGGTCTTCCCAGTGGTCATGTGTGGTTGTGAGAGGTGGACCATAAAAGAGGCAGAGCACCAAAGAATTGATGCCTTCAAACTGTGGTGCTGGAGAAGACTCCTGGACAGCAAGGAGATCAAACCAGTCAATCTTAAGGGAGATCAACCCTAAATATTCACTGGAAGGACTAATGCTAAAGCTGAAGCTCCAGTAGTTTGGTCATCTGATGCACATAGATGACTCATTGGAAAAGACCCTGATGCTGGGCAAGATTGAGGGCAGAAGGAGAAGAGGGCATCAGAGGATGAGATGGCTGGATGGCATCACCAGTGCAATGAACATGAATCTGGGCAAACTCTGGGATATGGTGATGGACAGGGAGGCCTGACGTGCTGCAGTCCATGGGGTCACAAAGAGTTAGACACGACTGGGCGACTGAACACCAGCAACAATGAGAAAGAAGAGGCCTTCAGGGACCTGCACTGAGCACAAAGAAAATCACCTGGGAATCAAACTGTGGGGAACACTGAGGCTTTCCTCTCAAAACTGACCTGAGGTCCTACTGCAAACACTGAACAATGATAGTACAGATTGACACAGTGCGTGAACTGCTTCCCACTAACCTCCAGAAAATGCCACAGAGTCAGGACTGGGCAGAACCCTGGGAGCTTACTCACAGGAGAGCTGAGCCTGGCTCTGATTCAGGACGGCAGGCACAGCAGGGTGGGGTCTTGATGCTGAAAGCAGGACAGGCAAGAAATGGCAGCCCACTCCAGTACTCTTGCCCGGAGAATCCCAGGGACAGAGGAGCCTGCTGGGCTACAGTCTATGGTCTCGCAGAGTCGGACACCACTGAGCGACTAACACTTTCATTTTTAAGTTCACTTACTGAGTGCCTTCACTATGAATAGACAGCCAAGGATCATTGGGCATTTGAGGAAAGCTTCTAACATGAAGACAAAAATTGTACGAGAAAAAAGGGAATTCAAAAGAAACAATAACAGAAGAAAACATTTTTTAAAAAATTACATAAAACAAGAAAAAATTATACAGAGAGATAAGACAATGTATTCATGAGAACAAGTAGGGGCTATTAGAATCTGAGAATAAGTAATAGCTCTTGAAAATTAAGAGGAAGATAACAGAAATTAAATATTTAATAAAAGCTGGAAGATAAAGTTGTAGAAATTTTCTAGAAGAAAATTGCAAAGCAGAAAAAATAAGAAAGAACTGTTCTAGGAAATGATCCAATTCTTTTTTTTTTTTTTTTTAATGAAATGATCCAATTCTTAACAGGAATTTCCAAAACAGAGAATAGGAAAATGGAGGAGGAAATTTTCCAAAGAATAATGGAAGACCGTATCCTAACTGAAGGACATAGCTTCCAGATTGAAAGAGCCCATTGAGTAGCCAGTATAATGTATGAAAAAAATCCCACAATTTTATAAAATTTCAGAACACAAGGGATAAAAAAAGACTCTAAGAGAAGGGGAATAGAACTGGCCCTACACAAAGGAGGAGGCATCAGAACAGTATCAGAATATCTCAACAGGTATGTCTCCATGGATAAAATGAAACCAAAAGAATATCTGATGTGTCTGAATGTGCTCAGAGTTTTTTGCCTGGAGAGTTTTTGAGATGGAGGGCATTAATAGATAAGCACTTAGAAAACTAAGCAAAGATAAACCAAAGTAAAGATGAGCTCTATGATAAACAACAACAACAAAAAATGTACAAAAGACAAAATGTATGCAGTACAACAGTGACAAAAACAGGCATATGTAACAATGAGAGACAACACCTAACCACATATCCATACTGGGAAGAAGCATGTGGCTGTGTATATACTTGAAAGTGTATGCTGGGAAGAAGGGCTTGCAGGGAGGGGCTAAATTCAGTAACAAAGTAGCTCAGAAATATGAAGATAAATATCAGTGGGAAAATGGCAAAAAGAGAAACTTCCCTGGTGGTACAGTGGACAGAAATCCCCCTGCCAATGTAGAGAACACGAGTTCGAGCCCTGGTCAGGGTAGATTCCACATGCCACAGAGCAACTGAGCCCAACTACTGAGCGTACAATGCCCAGCCTGTGCTCTGCAACAAGAGAAGCCACCAAATAAGCAGCCCAGGCACCACAGCAAAGAGTAGCCCTTGCTTAAAACAGCCACGGCCAGAGAAAGCCCATGTGCAGCAACAAAGATCCAGCAAACGAAAAATAAGTGGGTAAATACACTACAAGAATGGAAAGTGTTTGGCTACTATTTCTTAAATTTTTTTTTTTTTACTTCCCTTTCCTTCTCAGCCTCCAATCAAGTTGCTTAATATTGTTTGCTAGCTTACTACTGTAGTTTTGTTCATGTCTCCCAGTTTTTCTTTCATGCTTTGTTTGGTTAGTTTCAATTGCTTCTTCAAGTTTACTGAATTTTTCTTCCATAGTGTCTAATCTGTCATTTATGCCATCCAGTGTTTTTTTCATTTCTAGAAGTTTCTTCCATTTTGGTCTTTTTTATATTTCTATTTCTCTCCATATTATGTTAAGGTTTCCCTTACAACCTTAAATTTATTTTTAAGATTTATCATATTTATTTTAAGGCCCTTGTCTATGAATTCTATCATCTATGTCACTTCTGGGTTTGCTTCTATTGGTTCACTTTTCTCTTGACTATATGTTTTATATTCCTCCTTCTTTGTATGCTTGGTAATTTTTGACTGACATCAGACATTGTGAAATTTTTTTAACTTAATTTTTTTTTAACACCAAAACCTTTTGTATTGGGGTGGGCTTCTCAGGTGGTGCCAGTGGCAAAGAACCCACCTGCCAACGCAGGAGACATAAGAGATGCAGGTCTGATCCCTGGGTTGGGAAGGTGCCCTGGAGGAGGGCATCTAAACCCACTCCAGTATTCGTGCCCAGAGAATCCCAGGGACAGAGCAACCTGATGGGCCACAGTCCGTAGGGCTGCAAAGAGTCAGACATGACTGAAGGGATGGAGCACACACACAGCCAATCGGACATTGTGAGGTTTTCGATAGCAGGTGTTGGATTTTGATTTTTGGTTTGGTTTCTCTTTTTAAAAACTTGAAGCATAGTTAATTTACAATACTGTGTTAATTTCAAGTGTACAGCAAAGTGATCCAGCTATACACACACACACACACACACACACACACACACACACATATGTACACATACACTTTTTCCTACATATACTTATATATATATATATATATACACACACACACATATTTTAGATTCTTGGATTTTGCTATATTGTTGTTAAGACTGGATTTTGTGCTGGCATGCACCTAAATTACTTTTAGATTAGTTTTATTCTTTAAATGCTTCATTTATATGGTGGGTCCATAGCATCCATAATCTGGTGCTGATTTAGTCCCATTACCCCCATGGCTCAGTGGTAAAGAATCTTCTGCCAATGCAAGAGACATGGGTTCAATCCCTGGGTCGGGAAGATTCCCTGGAGAAGGAAGTGACAACCCACTCCAGTATTTTTTTTTTTTTTTTTTCCTATTCCAGTATTCTTGCCTTGGAAATCCCATGGACAGAGGAGCCTAGAGGGCTATAGTCCTTGGCTTCACAAAGAGTTGGATGCAACTTATCCAACTAACATATGACCATTCTGGGAACTCCAACCAATACCCTGTACATAATGAGTTCTCTCCATTCTGGCTTCTGAGAACACAACTATTTCCAGACCTGGATAAGTTTCAGGGCACTGTACAACCTACTGCTTTTGAGGCAGTTCTTCCTCTGGCCACCAGGACGTCTCGCCCATGCATCCACAAATCTGTCTTTAGCAAAGGCTCAAGGGGACCCACCCCAGATCCTGACGCTGCTTCTCTCTGCACTGTTTCTCCTTCTCTGGTACGGTGCCTCATGAATCCTAGCCACCTTGGCCTCCCCTAACTCCGATTTCTGTCTCCTCGGCTCAGTGAGACAACTGAGCCATTTCTATTTCCCCTCAGTACTGCAGTCTGGAAAACGCCTTGAGGAGTAAGCCGGGACGATCACAGGGCTGCCCTTTACTCCCTTCTCTCAGGAATCATGGTACCGAACAACCTATTTTCCAGTGTATAGAATTCATTCTTTCTTCCCCCTACCCCCAGTTTATTTTCAATAGGAGAACAACTTCTACAGCATTTCAAGGGCAGAAGAAAAAGTTTCCAGGGCTTCTCTAGGTATAACGTCTACCTGTAACTTTATTTATTTATGCGTTTATTCACAACCTTATTCCCATTCACAATCCAAATGAGTGAATCAGGTATCCGAGGCATCCTGCGTAAACTGAGAGACAGAAAGACACACAGATAAAAAGAATGAGAGAGATGAACAGACAGACTAGGATTAGGTAAGGTCCTGATGCTGTGAAAGAATATATACTGCCTAGAAATCTAATGTTCGAGCCCCAATTCTGTCGCTAACTTCTCTGTGCTTTTAATAATTTAACATCACAACGCCTCAGTGTCCTCACCACATATGACAACTGTAGATGAAGACTGTGGGGTAATTCTTCCACAAAACACTGTTATTCTTTTCTTTACTTCCTCTTAAATCCATCCACCCCACCACACCCCTAATCCCTCCTCCTCAGAGCAAAGTTATAACTGGCCACATTCCTTCTAACACTTTCTATCCCAGAAGAACAGAATCAGTGCTAAGCTCTGCCACAATTTCTGCCATGCCACAATTATAGTTATATCAGCATGGACAAAACACAGTATTAACCACAATGCTAGATTCCATGCTAAGTTCCAAATAAAAGCTATTTCTTCTCTGCACTTTCTACAAAAAGTAGAAACCAGACTTTCCTTGTTCATTAAGGCTACTAATTATTTAAGTAACTGTTTACTTTCTATTTCTTCTAAAGAATTCATACAAAATAACTTTTCTGTTTTATTATCAATACCAAAATCAACTTACTCCTGTGAATTCCATGGCTTAAGGTACACCTCAATATAGAATCTAGTTCACTAGCTTGAATTCTTTGAGCAGTTAGGGAAGAAGTGTTTACATCTGACAGTCATCTCCTAATTTTGCTTGAGCCAATCTGTTAGTGGTGGTTTGGTGGAAACCTTTACTCAAGTCAGATTCTTTTCCACATTCTTTCTTGTGTTCCTCCTAAACCAACCCCTACATTCTTCTCTGCTTCTCTTGCTCTTTCTGTTTCACTCTCTCACAGCTTAGGATCATTCTTTTCCGCATCCCAGAACACGACACAGCGCCAAACTGCAGAGCATGGTACAGGGCACAGAACCGCAATCAGCTGTTACCTGGTGAGATCCAGAAGGCGGGCTCTTTACTAGACCCTCTGTGTCAGGGGGAGACTTCCGTGAAACCTGCTTAACTGGTGACACATTCTCTGATGTATTGCAGCTGATAAGTTGGCAATTTGGAGAACAAATGTAAAAAAAGAAAAAAATTAAAATGGAAACATAAAATATAGAAATGCAAGTGATGACAAGATGAAGTAGCAGATATATAAAAACAAAACTCAACAAAACAATGAGTATCAAAACAATCACATTTCTTGAAACTAATTTTTATCCCTGACACTAATTCTTCCAAGTCAGTGATGTTACTCCAGGGGAGGTACAGAAACCAATGTGAGATGACCACTTTGCCCCAGTTTACAACGACACCTGCTGAATGGGATTCTGGCTGTAATATACGTTTATCCTTTGGCTGCTTTGGCTTTTTCCCCTGCTATCAATCCTCCTTTGGCATACAGGTTTAAAGGAGCAAGCTATACCTTCTTGATAGCAATTTGTTTTTGTGATCATCAAAGGCAAACCTCTTCTGAATGTGCTTCCAAAATGACAGATACAGATCCAGGCTTGTAGTCTTGGCTCATCTCATACCTTTAATTCCTTGGGTCCCCCATTGTTTGTTTCCCCACCAAATTCCGCAACCAAACCAAAGAAAATCCAGGAAGTCATGGATGATAAGAAACTATGGAATGCCACATCACATGGGCTGAACATTTTTAGGGGCACAGGGGGTTTTCAACAGCAAGGCCTATCTCATAAATAAACCAGGGAGAATTGATGTCAAGAGGTAACTCATTACAGATTCCTTGATGGATGTGTTTTCAGCAGAGCTTAAATCCTTTATGATGTACTTTTAAAAAAAATCTTAGAAGTGTGGAGAGAATCACTTAAAGTGTCGTTACTAAGAGCAAATCATACAAAGCATTCTGCAAACTGTGCTTTCTCTGAACTGGGAGGCTATACACCCCAAACCAAAATGGTTTGCGTATTCTAACACAAAGAGGGTCTAACTCAGTAATAATACAATTCAAGTATTAAAAAAAAAACTAACACACACACACACACACACAGGCATCTTACATGAAGAACATATATGTTCAGATGACCATAAAACCTGACAACCCAATTTCATTGGGATGGTACACTCAACATGTTTCTAATACAGACACAGGACATCTTTGTGGACAAACTATGATAGCTGTGGGGTTAGCTCAGAGATAGATGGTTAGTTGTCAACAAGGGAGATGGGCTGAATACACACACAGGAATATTAACAGCAACAGCCAGTGTGATTGGTTACCATGTGTCTAGTGGGAGTGGAAGAGGAGACCCAGCCCTGTTATAGTCCCAATGTGTCGTCTATGTCAGCTTTTCTTAAGAAGTGGAAGATAAGCAGGATCTGATCTTGGCACACCAAGGTAGAAAAGGCAGGGGAGGAGGAAAAAAAAAAACAAGTAAGAAGAATAGCAGCATTCATGATGCCATGCAAGATTCTAAGGCACACTTTTCTGTGCTTTCATTAACCCAAAAGCATGAACTACAGATTGGCATGTCACCACCTGGATTAGTTTCATGTTGAAAACCAATGTTCCAGTTATATTTCACTATAAATTACTCCCCATGCAAGGGAGCGAGTATAGTCAGCAAAACAGAAACATTCCAAGCAAGTGATATCTGAATTTGAACACTCAAACTCCTTAAAACACAGCACTCCTAAAAAGTAAAGCAGCAGAGTCCGGAGAGAGAGGTCTCTACCATCCACCAGCCAAGGAGTTCAGGGCATGCAACCCTCTCAGATCGCAGTCCCTTCGTGCACTTGGGACACAGCTTGTGCTCCATCAGCTGAAACCCAGCTTCACTCTCCGTCTTACCACACAAGTTCTACAGAGCTTATATGGGCTAGCTGTCCAGCTGGAGTGGCAAGAAGAGAGGGTCCTTCAATTAGACACGCATCCTCTGCTCAAATGTCTTCTCTTTGAGAAGCCACAAACAAAAAGAAAGTATACATTTCTTTACTGCTGGTATATTTTGGTGTTCAACTCTTACTACCCCCCTCGGATGAGTCTAGCCATGCATTCAAGAACAATCAAAGTCATAAACTACTTATAAAACTACAAACAGGAAAAGTCCTGCATCATCACATCAGGTAGGAGTCATTTACCAGCACACTCTTCCCAGGTATTATTATGATTATTACATTTACCTAATTGAAAAGAAGAACCTTGTAAGATTATTACCAAGAGATCAAATTAAACTCATAATGGAGAAAGATATCTGTGGCTTAATAATACTAATTTCAGAGTGGAAGGTACTCGGACAGCAGTCCACTTCACCAAACCTAAGAAAAAAACTGAAGCAGATGCTAGCATCATATCCCATGTTTAACGGCAGTCCATTGATCTCTGCTTGCCCACACCAAAACACCTTCTAAGGAGACAGCTCAGTTCCGACATGAACGTTAACAGTAGCTAATTCTTCACCATTCTTTTTCCATACAACATATAGAAGTTTTCACATATTTTGACTTCTTCCCTCCAACTTTCCCCTCGAAAGCAGAGCTTCTTACCCAGCGTAATCCCGTTTAGAGTTTCTCCTTCTATAGAGGGCAGCCAGAATCATGGTGATAAGTAGAGTGAGACCTAGGACCACGGCAGTAACTATACCCACCACTACCCAAACTGGAAATGCGGGCAAAATCTCTAGAGAGAAAGAACAACAAAATAGGTTTAAGGTACATCGCTATGGAGAGAACAAATGAAATTTTATTAAGTTAATAAACAAGTGTCTTCCTTTAGCAATTACAACATACTCTTTTATTATCCAAATTATGATATCCTAATACCTAACTGGTGACATATGAACATTAACTGATAAAGAATGAGCTTCAGAACTAAACAAACTTATATATATATATATATAATCCCTCTCAATGCTCTAACTCAAAGAAAAGTTGGGTATGTGAATTTACCTCAATCTATTCTCCAACAAAGCAGACTTTGTCTCAAAATGAAATCCAGAACCTGCATTTCCTGGCTTATTCTCCAAAAAAAGGTGAAGAAATAGCTATACTGTTTCTGCCAATGTTAAAGCTTTCTCCTGGAGAATATTGTGTGTGTGAAGTCGCTCAGTCGTGTCCGACTCTTTGCGACCCCATGGACTGCAGCCTACCAGGCTCCTCCGTCCATGGGATTTTCCAGGCAAGAGTATTGGAGTGGGTTGCCATTTCCTTCTCCAGAGGATCTTCCCCATCCAGGGATCAAACCCAGGTCTCCCGCATTGTAGGCAGATGCTTTACCGTCTGAGCCACCAGGGAAGTCAGAATATTAAAACAATACTAATCTCCTTTCCCACTACCCACCACATGTAAATATAATGAATCTGGCCTTACTTCTAACTAACAATGAAAAACTCATACTCCTGGAATGTGATCCATATGCTCCAGACAGCAGGTATATAAATGCAGAAATTGAACACTCCAGTTGGAATGAGTTCCCTGACCCCCACGGATGTTTCACAGAGCCACAGTCCATGGAAACAGGGATCATAACTGTATGGCAGAAATACCCCTTTCAAACACATCCGAAACATAACTCTTGAGGGGACTGTATCACTACCGCAAAAATATTCAAGGAAGTACCTTTCTCTACAACATAGAGCCTAATGTGTCCTGGCTGGACAACAATGTCAGGAGGGTTTTTGACATCACAGATGTAGGTGCCATTGTGTATAAACTGCATATTTTCTATGTTGATTGATGCATCTTTCTTGTCAAGGTCTCCAGCCCAGCTGATTCTGTCTTTAAATGGTGGATAATTCCCAGCATACACTTGCCCTTGGGAGTAGTGGAAAAACTGCAATTAGAAAAAAAGGAACACATGAGCTATTCTCAAAGGCAGAAGTTCTAACCTCTAGCATAGGCATACTGTGAAGGGTTCTTTTTAAAAAAGACTTCATTTGAGGAGCTCCAATCAAGATTGTGGAGGAAGGACATGGAAAAAAGACCATATCCAGAAAGAAATGCCACATCATCAAGATGTGATGAAAAAAATGCCAAATCTCAAGCAATGGAACCCAAGCCAGACAGGGGTTTAGAAATCATGGAGCCCAACCTTTTTTCAGTTGAAGAAATAAACTTGTCCATTGTCTCTAATCCTCTCAATACTCCTGTGATATAGCAATTATCAGCCATATTTTCGTAAATAAGGAGATTGAGACTCAAAGCCATTTGCCCAAGGTCACAATGATAACAGGTGGTATCTTCAAAGTCAGGACCAGCTGATTCTTCAAAGCCTGACGGACACCATGATTGAGCCCAGTGAATCCAAAAGTTTCAGCCTTCATTCTCAAAGCTTACCATTAAGATACATGAAGGCATCAAGAAAAAGAAGACAAAATATCACAGATCAGTTAATCTGGTGGGTTACCTGCCGGGGTCCAGCCCCAGCAGGATCCAGGGGAACCCTCAGGATGAACGGCGTCGGCGAGAGAGAAGACACGTGAGACCAGCCTTGATAGGGCCAAGTCTGCGAGGGAGAGAGAGAGAAAGAAAGAGAGAGGAGAGAGAGAGAGAGAGAGAGGAGAGAGAGAGAGAGAGAGAGAGAGAGAGAGAGAGAGAGAGAGAGAGAGAGGAGAGAGAGAGAGAGAGAGACCAGACTAGGATGTGCAGCAGAGTCTGGCAGTCACTGTATTTCTCACCATCGCCTTTATACCCTAAGTTGGCACATTTCTAAGGGGCAGATAAGCACACAGACTTATTTTAACATTACATCAGCTTGTCCTTCACGAGACCAGGTGTTCTCTGTATATTTTTGTTTACGAGAGTCTTTTCCCATAGATTTTTTGTACATTATCTTCTGGCCTTGAGGTTAGCAGAAAACAGAAAAGTGGCAGTCTCATGGTACAGCAAGTTGTAACATAATAGAAATACAATCCTGTTGACATAAAAGTCAGTCTTTTTGCAGAAGTTCTCAGCTAAATTTATCTAAAAAGTTTAACACACAAAGACTCTGCGGCTCTGATGAGGCAGCCCCTGTTTAGCACTCTTGGTTAAAATTAACAATTATCTTATTGTTTTTACACTAGGGCTAAACTCTTATTTTTCTAGATCTCCAACTATATTAACAATAGTTTCCACTGCACAACCTCAGCTCATTAACATCAATCAAACGTTGATCTAATAACCACTTTTAAAAACAATATTTTTTGTATTCTCTAATAGGGCTTCCTCACCCCCCAAAGGGCTCTGTGCCTATTAGGGCCTTTTTTATGGTTAATCTCTATGTATAATATCTTTTGGCCTTCAGGCCTGTTGACAATGTATGGCTTGCACCTGGTGCAACTTTAAGCAACTTCAGTAGCCGATCCTGTCTTTTTTGTGGTTAATCTATTTTCTTTCTATTAGGTGTCATCTCCATGGGAACTAGATAGGATTACATTTTTTACAGAACAGAAATGCAAAGGATTGCAAAAACAGCAGATATGGCACAAAACAGGCTCTTAGTCTAAAAGTTAATTACCTGCAAGAAGTCACCAGCTAATCTCTATCTAAACTATTTTTTATTAGGCACATTTGTGGCTATAATATTTGTGGAGCTTTTCTCACCCCACAGAGGGATCTATGCTTCTTGATCTATGTTTCTTTTGTTAGCGTACTGTGCTTAGGATGTTTAGAACAATCATGAGCATTTTGTGCAATGAGAGCACACATTTATCAAACAAGCCAGAATGCCAGCAAAAGGGTTTAAATTGAAGCATTTCCTTCATCCCTGGCATTTTCATAGGGTACCAGCGTCCAGTAGATTTATTAATTAGCTTTTAAGTTGGTCTTTATTCAGTGAAAGAGGAGCAGGAGAGCTCTCGGCAGGCAACACAAGAATCTGCAGCAGGGCAAATAAGAACAACAGCAGAAAAGGGGGGAGGATACAGGGTGGGGTAGAGGCTGAGGCCAACCTGGAGGGTGCCTTATCCTAGACGGCCTTGCCTGCCTGGTATTTTCTTCATGACCTCATCACGGGCAGGACCTCCCATGATGGCTCCGACAGTTACCCCATTTTACTTATTTGTTTCCTACAGAAAAGTCATGGATATATGAAAGGAGCACAGCCCAGACAACCAAAAAGTCTCATCTGCCTTCGCAGGTTCAGCCTTTAGGCCTTTCTCTTTGCAGTCTCATTCTCTCTGCAGACCTGCTTTCAGCAAAGGAACTCATTTCTCAGAGTAACTTTCTCAAACCCAGTCCCCTGAAAATAAGGTCAGGCCTGGAGGGTGGGGATCTATTTTCATATGTGGCTCCAATCTATGCAGTTCTGCTGGAGGCCTGATGTCTTTGTTCTTATTCACCGATGGGGAAATAGTAGGGTTGGGGGTGGCAACCAGCATTAGTCAACCACGGAGCTGTACTAGCAATCCAAACACATTTTCAGAATCTTTTAATGAAGCTAAAATCTCACCCATTGTGCAATCTCATCCATTCCTGTGATTTAATGGCCATCTATATTTTGTCAACTTCTTAATCTCTCTCTCATCCATAGTACTCTCTGGAGCTCTAGACTCCTAATCCAACCGCCTACTTACTTTAGCTCAGCTGTCCCCACCCTCCCATTTGCCACCTTATCCTACAAACTCCACCTTCTACCTGTGACATCTTGACTGACCGCAGCATGCCAGTCTCCCAAACCATACATTGTGGAATTATCATTGATTCGTCTTGCTTCCCACTCAATTAGTCTCCCAATCCTGTCAATTCTATCTCCTAAGTTTCTCTCTTCTATTTGATTCCCACCAATACTACCTGATTTTATGTCCTCATTATCTTGGACTTTATGACCTTTTAACTGGTCTCAAGTTCCTGTAATCCATCCTTCATAATGCTTAAATGATTACTGGAAAAAAAAAACATTTATCAAATATATACCCAGTGTTTAAAATAAGCTAATGTTTATCAGGAACTATGAAGGCTCTGAGATTTTACCCTCTCTGCAAGTCAGCCATAGGTTTACAGATGCTGGCAGAAACACAAGACTCATGGGAAGTCTTTGTTCTCCTGTGAGAAGACTTGGACACAAAGAACCCTATACTTACAAACAGCCAGCAGCATGCTTTTATCTGCGGCCCCTGCCCCTCAAAATCCACAAGGACAGCATGGAGGGACTAGGGTGGACGCTGTGCACACAGAGGCTCTGCATCACAGCTGAAGAGCCCCAAGCTTGGAAAACCCCAATCTTCTAAAATGGGCAGTAAGCCCATCTGACCTTTGCCCCAAAGGAAGACATATTACTATCATGCACAGTAAGCAAGCCTGTCTTCTGCTCCAGAAGGAGACACCCTCTCTGCCTGCTAAGACTAGTCACTGTACAACAAAGGCAACCAAGGCCTCTGCTTGCAAGATGGACAGAAATGCGAAATACCATGAAAAATAACATTCTGACACTCATAACCACTCTACAAGTAAGATTCACCTGCCAGATATTTTGCAAGTGAGGAAAGTGAGGCTCAGAACCTTAGTGACTTACTCAAGGTCACAGGTCTTTTTTTTTTTTTTTTTAAGGTCACAGGTCTTAAGAGACAAAATTCAAACCCAGCTTTGATTTCAAAGCTTAAGCTATTTCTGTCATTTTAATGCCTCTCATATCTTATCTTGCCTGGCCCAAGCCCTTCACCCTCTCTTCTTTACCAGGAAATAAACCACAAGCTCTTAGCTTAGCAAGCAAGTCCTTCTGTCATCTGGTCTCTGCTTTCCTTTCTACCTCATCTATAGACATTCCCTGCCCTGTATTTCTGAAACAGTAATGAAAACCTATACTACACCCTTTCCCACTGCTGGGTCTCTGCAACCCCTGCCTCATTAGACCTGATGCCTCTGAAACTGTATTTGTCTCTGAGCTTCTCTGCACTTGGCACATTACTGGAACTGTATATGTTTGCTGCACTGCGCTGATTGATAGTGATTTGATCAAACCAGTAAGAAAGAGGAACAAAATGGTAAAAAAAAAAAAAAAAAAAAGAAAGAAAGAAAGAAAGAAACTCATACAAAAAAGAGACTAGATCTCCTTGAAAGTGAAAGTCACTTAGTTGTGTCCGACTCTTTGTGACCCCATGGACTGTAGTCCACCAGGCTCCTCTGTCCATGTAATTCTCCAGACAAGAATACTGGAGTGGGTTGCCATTTCCTTCTCCAGGGGATCTTCCCAACCCAGGGATCGAACCCAGGTCTCCCGCATTGCAGGCAGACTCTTTACCAACTGAGCTACCAGGGAAATCAGATCTCCTTATCAACCAACATTTATCAAGCAAAAGCCAGTGATAACATTGTGAGGGACATCAAAAGTGTAAGATAGGTCTCTACCCTTAAAATGCTTCCATTCAAGATAATGAAGAGTAAAAGTGTTCTAGTAAGGCACACTCTTTCACAGGAGTGGCCAAGATAACGTGGGCAGGGAGTTTTAAGAACAGCTAAAATCATCACAAACTTCCCTGGTGGTCCAGTGGTTAAGACTCAACGCTTCCATTGCAGAGGGCACGGTTTTAATCCCTGGTCAGGGAACTAAGATCCCAAATGCCTTGTGGCATGGCCTCCCACAAAAAAACAGCTAAAAGGTCAAAAAAGGTATTTAGAGGGATTAGAATGTGAAGATGGGACAGAACTTAAATGGTAAGAGCTCAGAAGTGGAAAAACAAAGCATAAAGTTCTTTTTGCTAGACTGAAGATCACATAGGAGAACATAAGTGGGGCTGGAACACAGCTGTGAGGAGTTTTGAATTCCAGACAAGAGCTGTTCACAATGGGAAACATGAGGATTCTGAAGAGGGCAGTGATGAGGTGAAGGAACTGTTTTAAGATGAGGCACCTGGTGGACTGCAGGAGTGGCTTGAAAGATGGATGATGTAAAGTGGAGGAATAACCAAGGGTGTTACTGCACTAGCCCTGGCAGAGTCTTTATCATGCAATGGGGAGCAGAGCAGCAGGAAGGTTAACAAAAATCTAGATGCCAGATACAAAGTAGGAAGATCCAGCACATGTTCTTATTTCTTGGTTGAGTGTGAGCAGTGGAAGGGAAGAAGCTGAGGATGGGGGAGGGAAGGACAAAAACCCCACCAACAAAACACAAGATTAAAAAAACAAAAAATCAGGTCCCTAGAAGAAAATAAATGTCCAAAAACAACTAGCAGAGAAGGGAACATAGCATGGAAAAGATGAGCTCAGTTTCAGACACAGGGACCCTAATTCCATGGACCAGAAAAGCCATCTTTGGTATTTTGGGCTTAATTTTACTTCTCTTGAAAATCTATAAAAATGAAGAGCATCCTACTCATCTTATTAACTGTGCACCAACATCTGGGGGTTAAAGTATCCTGTATCAGTAACTGACCATTCTGGAATTAACTATAATCAGATTGGTATGTAAGTATAAATTGATTAGCTAAAATATAGTATTAACCAGAAATACAGACTCTCCTTCTATTTTTTTGGCTGCACTGGGTCTTTGTTGTGGCACATGGACTCTGGTGCCAACTACATGTGGTGCATGCAGGTTTAGTTGTCCCGAGGCATGTAGGATCTTAGTTCCTCAACCAGGGACCCAACCCTCATCCCCTGCATTGGAAGGCAGATTCTGGACCACTGGGAAAGTTCCCAGCATGCTTTTAATATTAAGGCTTAGGGTATGTAAACATGCATGATCCATATGACAAGGATGTTTTGAGCATAAGTAGAACTGCTCTTCAAAGGAAAGAGCATCTGGGGGTCTTCCTGATGATGCTTTACTTTCTTTTTTTTTTTTTGATGCTTTACTTTCTATAGATTATGCCCCTCACTTCTAGTCTGGCAAAAGATATCAGTGGGAAATCATCACAAATTTAAATAATTCTTTGAACTCTGCTGGGTAAATCTGTGTGTTTAATTTTGCATCTATAGAATACATTTTCCACATTAATAACATGTTCACGGGAAGCAACAGAATGCCTCTGGCTTTGTTTTCCCATGTTATATTTGTATGGATTCCTGCTCTCACTCACTCTAGGACTCTGTTTTACCAAGAATCATACCTAACTGGACCCTATGAGGAAGTTAACTAAATCTGTAATCTCTGACTTTACCTCATCTTTCCTTCCTTCTAAGGCACAGCACCCAAGGGTCTCCCCCTTTTTATAAATCCTGAGGGACACATTTCCACTCAAAGATTTGGAAATCAGGCATATATCCCAACCCATTAGATAGATGATAGAGACAGATGATAGAGATATTAATATTGGTAACAATATAGGTAAAAAGTTGCATTTAAGAGATGCTGAACTTACTTTTTTTTTTCTTGGAGAGTCTGAGGCAAGAAAAGGGCCTTGAAGTCTCACAGACTTATTTTGCAAGTGCCCAATCAGAAGAATGCAGCATTAATCACACTAGAGAAGTAAAGAATCTCATGAGGCCATCATGACATGAGTCAGTATGGCCATCGTCAAAAAGTCTACAAACAATAAATGCTGGAGAGGATATGGATAAAAGGGAATCCTCTTAACACTGTTGGTAGGAATGCAAATTGATACAGCCACTATGGAAAGCAGTATGGAGATTCCTTAAAAACTAAGAATGAAACTATCATACGACCCAGCAATCCCACTACTAGGTGTATGCCCTAAGGAAACCAGAATTGAAAAAGATACATGCACGGCAGTGTTCACTGCAGCGCTATTTACAATAGCTAGGACATGGAAGCAAACTAGATATCCATTGAAAGATGAATGGATAAGGAAATTGTGGTATATATACATAATGGAATATTACTCAGCTAAAAAAAGAATGCATTTGAGTCAGTTCTAATGAGGTGGCTGAACCTAGAGCCTATTATACAGAGTGAAATAAGTCAGAAAGAGAAAGACAAATATTGTATATTAACACATATATATGGAATCTAAAAAGATAGTACTGATGATCCAATATGCAGGGCAGCAAAGGAGACACAAACATAAAGAACAGACTTTTGGACACAGTGGGAGAAGAAAGCGGGATGATTTGACAGAATAGCACTGAATCATATACATTACCATAAGTAAAGTAGATAGCCCCTGGTAATTTGATGTACAATGCAGAGAACCCAAAACCAGTGCTCTATGACAACCTAATGGGGTGGCAAGGGGAGGGAGGTGGGGGCTTTCAAAAGGGAGGAGCCATATGTATACCTCATACGGATTCATGTTGATGTATGGCAAAAACCATCATTCAGTTCAGTTCAGTCGCTCAGTCGTGTCCAACTCTTTGCGACCCCATGAATCGCAGCACCCCAGGCCTCTCTGTCCATCACCAACTCCCGGAGTTTACTCAAAAATAATATCCTCTAATTATCATTTAATTAGAGGATAATATATATATCCTTTATATATCCATAATATCCTCTAACTATCCTCTAATTAAAAAAATAAAAAGAACACCATGAGATAGGACCAGTAGAGATCAAAGAAGCATTCCTACCGACACTGTGGTGTCAGTCCCCTCTGGCTGGAAACTCCAGGAGACTGAGGTCAGCGTGCCAGTTGTGTTAGTAGACTTGAACTTGCATGTCAGCTTCCCTTGTGTCCCATTTGCCACGAAGATTTCTTTTGGTGTATACACCTCCAAGGCCGATGCACCATATGTCACTGGAGAGAGAGGAACAAGGAAAGTTTAGGAGTAGGATTTTGTGCATATTTTTCTGAGGACAAAGAAAAGATAAAAGAACATTACAAACTGTATACAGTAATACACCACCACTGTATATTAGAGTCTTGGATTTTTGTTTTTTAGTAAGAAGACATTTTTACTAGTTCAGTTCTACCTAATATGTATGTTTTCTTTTGAATTAACAGACTTTAATTTTCAGAGCAGTTTGAGGTTTGCAGAGAGTAGGTAGTTCCTGGGACTTCCCTGGTGGTCCCGAGGTTAAGACTGAGCTTCAGGCAAAAAAAAACAGCGAGTTCCCATATATTCCCTCTTGCTTCCCCCAACTTCCAGTTTTCTCTATTGTTAACACTTTGCATTAGTGTATCACTAACATCCAGAATATTCTATAGCTGGAATCATATCGTTAATGTAGCCTTTTCAGATTGGCTTCTCTCATTTAAGCTTCCTTCATATCATTTCATGACATGATAGATCACTTCATTTTATTGCTGAACAACATCCTTTGTACTTCAGTTTATCAGTTCATCTACTGAAGGACATCTCATCACGCTTCTCTGATGCTCTGTTTTTAATGATGTGGAAGCCGTATTTTTAATTCTTTAAATGGTTCTTATAGTCACCTCATACATTTCAATTTATATCAGGTTGATCTTTTCTCATCTTCCATATTTAAACCAATTGAAACTGTTCTAGTTAAGAGATCACTTTATTTTAAAGCCATGTTCATTATTTAACACACTCTTTTCCTATATTTAAGGGGGAAAAACACATAGCATATCTTGTGTTCATTAATGAAATCTTACCCAGAGAACATGTGTACTCAAGAAATAATAACCACACTGGGTCACATATTCCTCGACTCACTGAATTCTTCAGTTAGCCTAAGCTCAGGAAGTAGTCATCAAAATGTCTATCATTTCAAGATCGACAATCAGAGGCAACTGCGGGAATTATTAAGGACTGTTGCTAAGATAAAATAATCTTCACCCAAAAAGAAACTCTTTCATGGACTAAATGAAGATTAGAAAGAAACTAATTTGGCCTAAAAGTGGAAACAGAGCTAACGCAGAAAAGAGTAAAAACACACATTTTCAAAATAAGATATTTTTTGAAGAAATACTTGGGAGAGAATCCCTATCTACAGTGTTCCAATTATTCTTAGAATGTAACAGATGAGTAGAATAAGGAAGGGTATTGTCACAAAGGACTGATGGTCATTTTCAGAATTTTTTCTTCCTGAGGTCTTTATGACTCCAGGCCAAGAAGAGCCAGAGTACTCCCCCATTCCCCCAAACTATCTTGCAAATGTTTATTCTCAGGACACAATGGGCACTTTTGGCCATTCTTCTAAATAAACTGATAGCCACACTGAATCAAGTAGATTTTTTTCTGCTAAAGAGGGTGGATTATTATTATAGAGAACAACAGATTATTATTCGTGGTCCAAACCTCAAAACAAGACCTTCTTTTAAGCAAGAAGCAAACAAAAGGCACCCCTTGCTTCTGTGGGCAGCTGAGGAGCGGCCCCGGGCGCGGGAGCTCAAAGAGAAGCAGAGCCCGAGGCTGGGCGCTGTGACTGCCCCCAGGAAGCAACGCTGGTTCATGGCCCTGATTTACTCTGTGTGACTTTGGCTAGTTTTCTCCACTGTGAGGAGCACTGCAAGGAAAGTCACAGTCTTTAAAATCAATAAATAAGTTTCTCAACGATTTTCCCAAACAAGATCCCTGCTACAAGGTCTAGTTGCAAGAACTGTTACCCTGAGAAGTTATTTACAGATGGAACTAGGCCAAGTGCCCAAGTTTACAGTCATGTAAGACCAAAAAGACCAACCAAAATCCCTAAATGGGTTTTTAGACAATCTATTTAAGACAGACAATTATGCCAAAACTGGTTAAAAAACAAGTGGCTTTTAAAAACAACATATCATCACTCTGGCTAATTTGGACATGTAGTTTTTAGAGTCAGGAAAATCAATTCCAACTCCAACCAATCAGCTAGTTGCAGAAAAATAAAACAACTTCATACATAGCTAGTTAACCTCCTCTTATCCCTGACCCTCTTTCTCTTACTCCTTTTGTAATTCTTGGAGATTACATTAGTCATAGGAAGCTTTTTATCTTTTTTTTTTTTTTTTTAATATTTTTTATTTTAGTTGGAGGCTAATTACTTTACAGTATTATAGTGGTTTTGCCATACATTGATATGAATCCACCATGGGCTTACTCTTTATCTTCTTTTTTCCAATAATCTTGTCCTCAGACTTATCCCAGCTACTAGTTCCCATAATCATAGCCTAGATGGGGCTTCTCCGCCGTGGCACTACTGACAATCAGGCCACATTAGTCTTTGTTGTGGATGGAGGCTCTCCTGCTCACGGATGTTTAGCAGCATCCCTGACCTCTATGAGGTGTCTGAAGTGTCTTCTCCCCCTCCAGTTGTGACAACCAACAATGTCTTCAGACAACCACAGATTTCCCCTACTCAGGGGTAAATTGCTCCTGGTTGAGAACTGCTGCCCCAGATCCTATCATCAATACTGGTACCCCCTCCACAATCTTATTTGAGGCTCTCTACCCTCTGACTGACCACCTCTGATCTTTCCAGAACATTTCCTCCAAAACCCTGATGTTATTGAATCCTTCAGCCACATGAAAACCCAGAATCCATCAGTCCTGCAACCATTTTACAGTCTCATCCATTCTGCATCTCTACCAGGGCAGCTGATCACAGACGGAAAAAGCACACAATCCCACTGACTGGGCTTCCCCTTAAATCCATGACCACTAACTTCAAACAGGACCCTTGATGGTGCCAAGCAATCCTCCCACATCCCCCTCTCCGTCAAGGACCCACTTTCCTAAATGACTACTTTATACCTTCTCTTTAACCTCAACTGTGGACTCCCCCTGCTTCTGCTCGGCTAATGACCGTGCTTCCTGTTTCCGTGAGAAAATAGAGTCGGAAGAGAACTTCGCTGTGTCCCCAGCCATATCCTACCCTCCATCTGCATTTGTGGCCTGTCCTTCCTCTGCAGGAAATGTGTGTACCCGTCTCCACTGTGCCTCATCTTCTCTCAGCCACCTAGAGACACTAGTCTAGCAATTCTCACTTTTTCTCCTGAATTTTTCATTCTCTAGAGTTACTGTCATCAGCCATAGAACTATATACATTTATATAAATTTATTATTCTATATACACTATATACTTTAGCAAAAAAAATCTTGACCCTGCATTGCCCCCCCAGGTAAGATCTTTTTGCCCTCCTTTAATCTATAAATCTTAAAATAATTGTCCACAGTCACTGTGCCCAGTCTCCCTCTTCCCATTTTCTCTTGAATAAACTCTGTTCAGGCTTTCATCCCCAGCACTCCACTAAAACGGTTCTTGTTAAGAAATCCAGTGACTTCCATGTGACTAAATTGACAGTTAATTCTCAAATCTCATCTTATTGACTGAACTACATTAGATACAATTGATCACTCCCTCCTTGGAACGATTTTTTTCCCCCAATTTGGTATCAGTATCTCATCCCTTTTGATTCTCTCATCTCATTAGCTCCTCCTTTTCTAGTCCCCTGACCTCTATATGCTAGATACTCCCAGACCATCCCTCTGAACTTTTAAAAATTGTTTTATTTTGGCGGCAATGGGTCTTTGTTGTAGTGCAAGGGGGCTTCTGTTATTGCGGAGCTTGGGCTCAGTAGTTGCAGCACGCGGGCTTAGTTGCCCTGTGACATGTGGATCTGCAGTTCCCGTCCAGGGGTCAACCCCATGTCCCCTGCGCTGAAAGGCGGGTTCTTAACCACTGGACCACCAGGGAAGTCCCTCACCCCTCTGACCTCTTGTCCAGTCATTCTCTTGGTGACCTCATCCAGTTTCAGGGCTTTAAATATCTCCTAAATGCTGATGACTCCCGTACACACACACACACACACACACACACATATGCAAGTGTTAACCCAACAATGTCACTTGAATCTAACTGGCATCTTAAATTTAACAATGTAAAGATGATTCCCACCTCTAAATCTGCCCTCCACTTTAGTAAGTGACAACTCCAGCCTTCCAGTGGCTGAGGTCAAAACTCTGGACACCTTTCTTTCCCACAATTTACCTCTAAGCCATCACAAAACGTGTCTCCACTAAAAATATATCTAGAAATGGATCTTTGCATGCTCTTCCAGCGCTACCACCTCGGTCCATTCCACCACCATCTTTCACTTGGGTTATTTCTGTGACTTCCTAAGCTGGGTCTCTCTTCCACCCTCAGCCACTTAACTACAGCCAATACATGGAGGGTCAGACAGATCTTGACCTCTCTGATCTTATCACTCTACACAACACGCTCCAAGGACTCCCCACATCAGCCAGGATCAGGTCTGAGCACTCACAGTGGCTCATAGAGCCCAGTGTAAGCTAACCCCGGCCACCTCTCAGACTTCATCTCATCTCCTGCACTTCCCCCCAGACATGCTGAGCAGTCACCCCATCGCCTGGTCATGCCTCTGCCGGCGATGAGCCCCCAGGACAGAGAATGGTACGGATGAGGAAACAGGAAGTCATGATGCAGGAGAATGAAGAAGGGCAATCAGCCAAAAGAACTGCTATGAATAAGGTACTCTGCACAGCTGATCTCAGGGAGAAGTTTCAGCAGAGATTTACACTGCGTGTGGTTACATGCACATCAAAGAATCCCAGAGTGCTTACAGCAGTTTCTGATCAGCTCTGATGAACCCGTTAGAAAGTTTCTCCTGTGTGGGGAAAGAGAAAGGAAAACATAGGTCTCCTTCTCAGACTACATTCCATGTAGCCCAAGCCAGCGAGGAATGCATTGGATTCTTAAACAATTGGAAATGGTTTGCTTTGTCCAGCCTTTTTTTTTTTTTTAAGTGACTAGGAGTATTATGGAAGTACATAGTAAAATTATTCATAGAAGAGAGTTTTAAGGGGCTAGTTAAAATGGCTAAAGAATGCAAATATAAAGAACACGGAGATGTAGAGAAACTATTGTTCTAATCCACATCATCCCATGTCACTGCAGACTCCCAGTCTGAATAAGATATTAGGTATTTTTTAGGCTCCGGTGAAAGCATCCAGCTCATGGCGCTCTCCCAGTCTCCCAGCGGTGACTCCCAGGGTGGATGAAGGGAAGTCAATGGACCATGCGCGTTGGCAGAAACAAGGCCGGTGCCAAGTCAGAGGCCTCTGCGGCCAACGGGGGCGGCTTTCTGCCATGCATCACGGCTATTCTGGGTCTGCCTCAGCTTGATGGCACAAAGTGAGGAGAGGCTACAAAAATATACTCTACTCAAGGAGCCCTAAGTATTAATAAGTTGAGCTCTCTGTTAGGAACATGAAGTTATACCTCAGGCCACAATCTAAACAAAAGTGACTTCCTCCCCATGTCTGCCCCCCAGGCCTCACTCACCCTGCGCCCCTTTACATCCTGCCTTTCCCAGCAAGGCGCCCCTCACCCTCCACAGGAGGGGCCAGCTGCCCGGAACCAGGGCAGGGCCACCTTTGTGCACTCCACTGTCTGTCTGAACGGTGAGGGGGAAAATGAATGAATGAAAGAAAGAAATGAATCAAAGAGACCAAACTCAACTCATTTGAGCTCAGCCATAAAAAATTATACTTGCTTCACAAACAATGGCTTCAGCATAATGCCCAACACAAAACTGCAGAGATACCTCAGGGTCAAGTTTGGAGGCTGACATCATCTTAGAGGAAGTGTAGACAGACAGGTTTCCTCCAAGAGTCACCTTCCTACTTAGATGAGAAAATCCCAAAGGCAACTCATCTTTTGAAATGTTCAACTGAAAAAAAAAAAAAGGTTATGTACTGTTACTAACACACCGGATTACCAGATTCCTCTGAGTTGATTCCTTCCACTCATGATTGATGGCTAACTGGCCACATCTCTACCCTTAACCCTTTTACACCAACAAAGACCTTTCTGTTTCTCAAATGAGAGATTCAAAAGGTCCTGAATCAGACCAGTCATTGCACTGATCATTTGACTCCTTAAAGCCTTGGCATTTCTTGCCTGCCCTCCACTATGTATGCACTGTTCATCTTTCTTTCCTGCTACAGCTTTCCTTCTTTCAATCAACCATTATTCTTTCAACCATGCTGGGACTTGGCTTCTGCCCTTAGTGGACTGACAGTTGCGTGGAGACAAATGAACAAACATCTATAGTACAGTGGCAGAGGCAACCAGGCCTGGCTGTGGGGATGTACCCAGAATGGCTTAGAGACAGAGCGGTTTCCACTAAAGTCCAAAGTCTCCAATCAAGTAGTCAACACAAACGCCGCAGTTGTAGTCAACCTGAATTGTATCATCTGTGTCCAAACATCTGCCCAAAATTGTCAAAACATTTCTCAGTTTTTAGCAAGAAAATGAAAATAAGATACTTTGGGGAAGAAATCAGATCATTTTACTTCTGACAGAGTATAGTGGACTAAATGCTCAGCATAAAAACCATGTTGTAAGCTCTGGAGGCATATCCATGGATAACAGCATAACACTCTCACATGCTTTGTATTTCCCAAGTGCTGAAATGGCAAAAGACCAAGCAAAAGGCCACTGTACTGTAAATCTATATTTCCAAACTCTCAAATTCATATTATTAGAAGGCTTACAGTATATTAGAAGATATTTGAGCCAAAATGTAATCTAAGCCAGAAAAGCCTAATACAAAATATTGTAAGGACAGCAAAACAAAAGATGGTAAAGTATGTGCCTATAGTTGATTACAAGAAGGATATTCCTTGTCTCCAAAATAGGACAAAAAGAAAAAGAGCAATAGCAAACCACACTTAAGTGCTGACTATGGGTTAAACATTATCAAACTATGGTACATTTAGTATGTTCCAACATCACTGTTGAGTTAAATTATCTGTTGGATGGAAGCTCAGAGAGGCAAAAAAACTTGCCCAAGTGACTTATTCAGCAACTCTGGAACCCTCTGATCCAAAGCCTAGCTCTGTTCACTACGCTGTTTATCAACCTTTAACAAAGTCTTAATATTATTCAAACAAACATTTTTCAACAAACATTATTCAAACAAACAAACATGGGGAACCCCATACACAATGAAGATAGAGGTAGTTTTCACATACAAGTCAGACAAGAAGTACTCAAAACTTACTATATACATTTATCCAAACCCACAGAATGTACAATACCAAGAGTGTAGAACACCAAGAATGTAAATGATGGACTTGGACTGATCATGGCGTGTTGATGCAGATTCACCCACTGTAATAAATGTACCACCCTGGTGGGGGTGTTGATAATGAGGAAGGCTACGCATGTGTGGAAAGCAGAAGGAATAATGGGTATACGGCTATGTGCTCAGCTGTGTCCGACTCTTGGCAACCCCATGTGCCTGCCAGACTCTTCTCTCTGTGGAATTTTCCAGGCAAGAATACTGGATTGGGTTGTCATTTCCTCCTCCAGGGATCTTGCCAACTCAGGGATCAAACCCACGTCTCCTGCCCTGGCAGGCGGGTTATTTACCATTGCACCACCTGGGAAGCCGGTATATGGCGATACAACCTCTCAATTTTTCTGTGAAAAATAAAGTCTATTTAAAAACTACTGATGCCCATGTCCTGCCCCTACTCCCAGGGATTTTGATTTAATTAGTATATTTGTGGCCTAGGCATCAAGATTTTTAAAATGCCCTCAGGGGCTTCCCTGGTGGCTGTGGCTCAGATGGTAAAGAAGCTGCCTGCAATGCAGGAGACCCAGGTTCACCCCATGGGATGGGAAGATCCCCTGGAGAAGGAAATGACAACCCACTTCAGTAACTTGCCTGGAGAATTCCATGGACAGAGGAGCCTGGTGGGCTACAGTCTGTAGGGTCACAAAGAGTCAGATGTGACTTAGAAACTAACACAAACTTGTAACCACTATCCAACACACCAGTGAGATGTTGGACTCTACTTACGATACTATAATAAAAAAGACTATGTGTGAAGCAGATGAGTCAAGCCTTGCCTGGCATTTAATTGAATGTAGGCAGAAGCACATTAGTGCACACGCGTGGATTTGAAGCTTTCAAAAGATGTGGCGATGCTCTTCTCCACTGCTAAATGTACACTCACAAGTTTAAATGTATACATAGAAATTACAAAAACCTGCCTTATTCTGAAGAATGCATGGCAGTATCCAAAGTCCCCAAATTATGTGCATAATTTAATGTCTGGCGTGCTATTCCTTATTATTATTTTAATTGTTAAGAACATACTTTAGAGGACTTCCCTGGTGGTTCAATGGCTAAGATTTTGCACTCCCAATGCAGGGGGCCAGGGCTGATCCCTGGTCAGGGAACTAGACCCCACATGCTGCAGCTAAGACTCAGAACAGCCAAATAAATAAACAAAATAATTATTTTATAATATTTATATATGCACACATATATATGTGTATGTGTGTGTGTGTATATACGTTGTGTGCTAAGCTGCTTCAGTCATATCTGACTCTTTGCGACCCTGTGGATTGTAGACAGTCAGGCTCCTCTGTCCATGGGGTTCTCCAGTCAAGAACACTGAAGTGGGTTGCCACAGCCTCCTCCAGGGGATCTTCCTGAAGCAGGAATTGAACCCACATGTCTCCTCTATTGGCAGGCAGGTTCTTTATCACTAGCGCCTTCTAGGAAGCCCTAGCGCCACCGGGGAAGCCCATATACATATATATATACACACACATACATACACATACACACTTCAGAAACAAACGAAATGTACATCAAACATTTGGAAATTCTAAAGTGCTGTTCCTGAAATCCCCTAGAAGTCTGTTGATGAGAGCTTGAAACAACACTTATCTGCTTGGTTTTTGAGAAATTCATGTTTAAGTATATAAAACCAGGGCCTACTGCCATAGCAACCTGAAGCTGGACAAGCAGACTAACCACATTTTTGTTTGTCTGTTTGTTTTGTAAACTTTAAGCTTTTTATTTTGTATTGGGGCACACCTGATTAACAATGTTTAACAATTGTTAATTGTTATTGTTAATTGTTAAATTAACAATAATTTCAGGTGAACAGAGAAGGGACACACCCATACATATACATGTATCCATTCTCCCTGAAACTCCCCTCCTATCCAGGCTGGCACATAACATTGAGCAGAGTTCCATGTGCTACACAATAGGTCCTTGTTGGCAATCCATTTTGAATACAGCAGTGTGTACATGACCTTCCCAAACTCCCTAACTATCCCTTCCCCCGCAACTATAAGTTCATTTTTCTAAGCAGACCAACCACATTTTAACCACACAGGGGGAAATGAATTAAATGGGGGAGGAAATATTCAACTTTTATAGGACCACAGGTATGTATTGAAAGAGCTGATCTTCTACCTGGTGATTCTTTGGGCAGGTTCTGAATTAAATGCAAATTTGTCCATGCTAATTTTAATTTAAAACCCAGTTTTAAAGCTTCCTTATTTGCTTCCTCCTTCTCCTGCTTTATATTTGGTGAGGGCGATTGCTGGTGAGCTGTGTCAGCCTGCTCTTGCTTCCTTCAGCATGCCCTGCAGCGGGCACATTTCTGGGCACCATTGGGGATGAGGCCACCTCTGAAATCCTACAGAATCCTGACTCCACCTAAACAGGACTTCAGGAAAAATCTCCCTGATCTGACTACCTCTTGCCCCCACTACTCAATATTTCTTGCATGTCCCTCTGCAATTGCAGTCTACTGAAGCTGCACTTTCAAGTGAGAAGCCAAAGCTTTCTGATACTTAGTCCTGCAATTGTCTTGAACTTCACTATGACTCAAGACTCTGAAAGAAGGAACATCATCTTATTTGGCCTGTGTGTGCCCAATACCAGAGACAATTCCTGGTGGTCACAAAGTTCTCAAGGAACATTTAAGGAGTAAACTTAACAGTTTACTGGTAACAGTTGCATTTTTAGGATTCCTATAATGTGAAGCTTTGGTTAATGAAATGTATAAGTACCTTTGAACAAAGAAAGAAAGAAACCAAGTTGCCCTAAAATGGAAATCTAATTCCACTCAAACTCTCCGGCTCTTAGAAAAATCTGGCAAAACAGTCCAGATTAATTAGTACCAATTTACAACTCCCAAAAGAGTTCAAGTATAAATGCTTACCCTTGGACAGAAGTAAAATACAAGACAAGAATGAAAATATGTGCCCGCTTTCCTGTTGAGACGCAGGCTTTGTTAAAATAAGACAAAGACAGTAACATCATTTAAATGACTTATTATAATAGCAAATAAGTGCTAGGTTCTGTGGGGATGCAGTCTCAGTAAATACTATGCACATATACAAACACACAAGAATGTATACAGCAAATATTAGATGCATACAGCATGCAGGGTCAGAGCACAAGGGAGGACACAAAGAGCCCTCCAAACAAGGCTTACGGGCTACCCAATCTGTATTTTATTTCCTGTTTATACCACTTTATTGTCCTTAGAAAAGTTCCTAAAAAGCATCTCCCTAAGGTAGCAAATAGACTACATGTAGTTAATTAAAGTTGAAGTTTGAGAAATGAAGAGGTCAGGGAGTATTTTAGGGAAAATATGTTAGAGTTTTATCTGGAATGTTGAGAAGAATCAAAACAGATAGGAAAAGCACTTTGCAGAGACAGAAAAGCACGAGACACCGTTTCCAAACGGATTGCATAGATTAGTTTGGCTAGGGTAGAAGAAAATGTTATAGCTGAAAGGGGGGACTTCCTGGAAGCACAGTGGAAAAGAACCTGCCTGCCAACGCAGGGGACACAGGTTCGATTCCTGGTCTGGGAAGATGCCACATGCCTCGGAGCGACTAAGACTGGGTGCCACGACTACTGAGCCCGCACTTCAGAGCCTGAGCTCTGCGACAAGCCACAGCAACGAGGCCTGCGCACAACAGCAAGAGAGGAGCCTCCACTCACCGCAGCCAGAGAAAGCCCTTGCACAGCAACGGAGATCCAGTGCAACCAGAAATAAAGAGAATTATTAAAAAAATAATCATAAAGTTGAAAGGGTAAGCTAAGAAGCTGGAACCTCATCCTGTGAGCAAATGGGCAACAATGCATATTTTTAAGTTGGGCAATAAGGTAAAAGTGGGTTTCTTGGCAGAGATGTGGCAGAGATGTGAAGAAACACAGAAAAATGAAGGAAAGGAAAGGCATTTAGAATATTTTCTCAAACAATTTTTGTTTTGTTCATTCTGCCCCCAACACTGGACAAAGTAGAAAAACTTCTGGGAATGACTCCTCTAAATCTTTCAAAAGCAACAATACTACTAAGAAACCAAGTTATTTTTATATTTATTAACCTACAAATTGGCTTTAGATATGTAAAGGATATTTTTAAAAACTAAGAATTGTACATATATAATTTCTTCGAAGTTATTAATATTAATAAAAATAAAAATTAACTGAAAAAATTATTAATAGTAAGGAATTCTACATAATCATTGGAGAAGGAAATGGCAACCCACTCCAGTACTCTTGCCTGGAAAATTCCGTGGACAGAGGAGCCTGGTGGGCTGCAGTCCATGGGGTCTTGAAGAGTCGGACACAACTGAGCGACTTCACTTCCACTTTTCACTTTCATGCACTGGAGAAGGAAATGGCAACCCACTCCAGTGTTCTTGCCTGGAGAACCCCAGGGACAGGGGAGCCTGGTGGGCTGCCGACTATGGGGTCGCACAGAGTCGGACACGGCTGAAGTGACTTAGCAGCAGCAGCTACGTAGTCATATTTGTCATATGGTTGCCAGTTTCAGTTTCTTGAAGTTATTTTTTAACACCATAACCATTTTGATGAAAATCTTGCTAAAATGCATTATTTTTCTTCTGTCTTCATAAAAAGATAACACAGTGAGTGAAGATTTGCAGAGAAACAATATTTACATAGTTGTGAAGCATTCCTCCACAAGATAGTTATTAATCAGAGGGAAAATGTAGTTACTTTACAGTGGAGAAACAGGGCAGGCACTGTGAAAATGCAGTGAAAGTGCCTAGTCCTAACCACTGGACTTCGTGCATGCCTGCTAAGGCACTTCAGTTGTGCCGTGACCCTAAGGACTGTAGCCCACCAGGCTCCTCTGTCCATGGGCTTCTCCAGGCAGGAATACTGGAGTGGGTTGCCATGCCCTCCTCAGGGTCCTTAGTCTTTACAAAATACACATTAAAGTATTTAAGGATAAAGGTGGCACCCCCACCCTCCACAGTATTAAAGGATAAAGTACCAACATTTCTGCTGTTTTTACATAGTTGAAAGATACACATACAAAGATTAAGAAAATGTAATAAAATGTTAACATTTGAGAAATATGGTTGAACAGTAGATGGTATTCTTTGCATTCTTTCATTACTTTTCTGTAAGTCTAAAATTATATCAAAATAAAGATGAAAAATAAATACACTATTTTATTGAAATTTTGGCTAACTCTTTGGTAACTCAGGACTTGTGTGGCCATCAAGAACACTATAATTTAGTGTTACCCTCTGGGACCACTCAGATATGTAGGACTATTTGCCTCTATCCAGTTGCCTCCAGTCATGATTATTTTTGAACTTCTGTGCATTAAAATTAAAAAATGTTCTTACAATTATCATTCCAATCAAGTAATCACTTGTCAGTATTGCTGACTGCAGTTTGCCTTCAGTATACCCTATTCCACCTCCTAATTAACTGCTCTAATCTATTACAGGCTTGGAAATTCATCTAGTTCCTATTTATTTTACAGATGAGAAGACTCTAGTCCAGAAAGGGTAAGTAACTTACTGAAGGTATCCATTATCATCAAGAACAGAAAAAGGATTTGAACAATTCCAAAATACTTTTTGTGACATCATGCTAATTTGACTGGAGCATAAAATAAGAGGAAATTGTCTCTTAATAAAGCACTGTGTTATACTGAGATCAGACTTGTGGTTGCCAAGCGGGAAGCGGGAAAGAGAGGGATGGACTGGGAATTTGGGGTTGGTAGATGCAAATTATTACATTTAGAATGGATAAACAAGGTCCTACTGTATAGCACAGGAAACTATATACAATCTCATGGGATAAAAAAAGAATGAATATATGTGTAAAACTGAGTCACTGTTGTACAGCAGAGATTAGCACAACATTGTAAATCAACTTTTCTCCAATAAAATTTTTTTTTAATTAAAAAAAAAAAAAAAGGAACTGTGTTACAAGTAAGGCTCAGGAACTATAAGGAGTGGGCTTTATCATATTAGCTGTCTCTTGGCCTTTTTGCTTACCTTCAAATGGCCAGATAAGCCTTTGCAGATTATCAAAGTGTTGAGAGCATATCAAGATTTCCCCCAAACTTCTTCTTTATTTAAAAAAGAGACCCACATGTTTCAAAATCTCCAGATATCCTATTGCTTACTGAGTGGCTGGCTGAATTGCCCAAAGCTTAGATTATTACCCACCTATATTCATATACACAAGAGACAACAATGCCACAGAACAGCAAAAGGAGGATACTTGCTACTAACTCATCTGTAAACAAATATAGTTTAACATGTGTAACAAAATGTTAGAACATACCTCCAAAGGTATTTTTACAGATATTTTCTGATAACTGAAAGAATCTTCTGACTCCTGACTCACTGTAAACATCTAATGGAGTGAAAGCTCTAGAAATAATTTCTTGGGATCATTCCCCTCAGAGGACTGGCATTTACTCAAAGGCTTCTGAATGGTAAGAACTGCTTAGAACAACAAAGTCTGTCAAATGGTTGAAACTGCCATTACGAGGAAGCTAGTATGAAATGTTTCAAGCCACAAAACATTTTGAAATAATTTCCAAACCCAAATGTTTATATAAATGTCCATCAATGGGGGGATTGTTTAAATAAATTTAATAAATCTATATAGGAAAATACCCTGATATCCTAAGAATGAGGAAGTTCTTTACAGCTGATATGAAATGATCTCCAAGACATATTAAGAGAAAAAAGCAAAAGGTAGACACACCATATACAAAAATTAACTCAAATTGTATCACTCACTTGAATGTAAGAACTAAAACAATAACACAGCATAGTTTTTAGGTATGATAAAAGTATGAGTGACCAAAGAAAAATAGGTAAATTGGACTTATAATTAAAAATCTTTGTGCCTCAAAGGTATCAAGAAAGTCAACCCACAGGACGGGAGAAAATATTTTCAAATCAATTATTTGTTGAGGGACTTATATTTAAAATATACAAGTAATCCTTACAATTCAATAATAAAAAGATAAACTAATTAAAAGATGAGCAAAGAACTTGAATAGGTATTTCTCCAAAAGAAGACATAATACACATGACCAGTAAGCAAATGAAAAGATTCTCAAACATTACTAATAATTAGGGAAAGGCAAATGAAACCACAGTGTGATACACAATGCGATGATCTTCGATTTTTGAATGTTGAGTTTTAAGCCAGCTTTTTCACTCTCCTCCTTCACCTTCATCAAGAGGTTCTTTAGTTCTTCGCTTTCGCCATTAGGGTGGTATTATCTGCATATCTGAGGATATTGATATTTCTCCCAGCAATCTTGACTTCAGCTTGAGCTTCATCCAGTCTGGCATTTTGCATGATGTACTATGCAAATAAGTTAAATAAGCAGTGACAATAACACAGCCTTGACGAACTCCTTTCCCAATTTGGAACCAGTTCCTTCTTCCATGTCAGGTTCTAACTGTTGCTTTTTGACCTGCTTCTCAGGAGGCGGGTAAGGTGAGAGATGGTATTCCCATCTCTTCAAGAGTTTTCCACAGTTTGTTGTGATCCACACAGTCAAAGGCTTTAGCGTAGCCAATGAAGCAGATGTCGATGTTTTTCTGGAATTCCCTCACTTTTTCTGTGATCCAACGGATGCTGGCAATTTGATCTGTGGTTCCTCTGCCTTTTCTAAATCCAGCCTGTATATCTGAAGTTCTCAGTTCACATACTGTTGATTACTGTAGCTATTCACAAACACTATAACAAGTATTGATACGGATGTGGAGAAACTAGAACTCTACATTGCTGGGAATGCAGAGAGTGGGAATGCAAAGTAGTGCAGCCCTTTGGAAAACAAGGCTGGCAGTTCCTCAAATGGTTAAACATGGGGTTACCACGCCCATCAACTGATGAATGGACAGTGTGGCACATCCATACAATGGGATATTTTTCAGCCATAAAAAGAAACAAAATATTGATATATGCTGTATCATGGATGCACCTTGAAAACAGCTAAGTGAAAGCTGAATACAAAAGGCCCCACAGTATGTGACTCATTTACACAAAATTTCCAGAATACGCAAACCCATAGAGACAGGAAGGAGACCGGTGGGGGCTGGGGAACAGAGGGAATGGGGAGTGACCACTAATGAATACAGGGTTTTATTATGGGGGTAATGAGCACTGTAAAACTGGACAGTAGTGATGGCTGTCCTATTCTGTGAATCACTAAAAAACAAAACACTGAATTCCACGCTCTTAAAGGGTGAATTTCATAGTATGCAAACAGTATCTCAGTGAAGTTGTTGTTTAAAAAAAAAAAGAAGTTGTTGAACAATGTGTATGGAATGCTACTGCTTACAGATTTACTCACATTTCCGTAATACATCGCTGGAAAGATACAATGTTAGAAAACTAACATTGGCCTCCTCGGCGAGGGAACTGGAGATATAGGAAGATGATGTAGGAATATTTTCCATTACGTATTCTTTTTAAACTTCTGAACTATTGTCAATATAGTGCTATTCAAAATTTTTGATTAGAAATAAAATAGAATTGGAAAATGTTTTTAATAGACTGGTTCCTTCCTTTGGCTTGACAACACAAAGCTGTGTGCAAAACAATACTCAGGTGCTGTAGATGGTAATAAGTTACTAAAATTAGCCTTAAGTAACAGAAAAATCAGTAGTTTCCTTTTCTACACTGTGTAATTCTGGGTCCATTAATTTTTCCCTTTTGGTATTCTACTGCTTTGCATCTCAGTGGCTCTTTGATGAAGTAATTTTCTGTACCTCTCTTACTCGAAAAGAAACCCAAACTTAAATTTCTCCAACTTCAGATCAAATTCCAGGACTTGTTAAAAAAAAAAAAAAGCAAGATACGTATTTTTTTAAATACATATATTTTATCAAAGTAAAGTTGACTCCCAGTGTTTCAGATGCACAGCAAGGTGATTTAGTTACACATACACATATGTTATTTTTCAGATTATTTTCCATTATAAGTTATTACAAGGTATTAACTATAGTTCTGTGCTATCCAGTAAATCTTTGTTGCCTGCTGCATATCTGTTTTTTTTAATTAGAAATCTAGCATTCTATTCATACTAAGCCAAACAAGTAGAGTCAAAATGTCATAAAGTTTTTAGTTAGGCAACAAATCATAAGTTTTCTGATGATATACATATATTACACATACTATTTATATATATGTATAGAAAAGCTTTTCTACTACACTTGATAAAGGCTTGAGAAAGAACATCAAAAAAAGAAGAGATGGAGAAACTGGAAAACATAATTGAAGTGAAATGGGAGCAGTGAACATGAAACAGAAAAAGTGAAACAAACCAGATGGTGCAGTTGTTCTTCAATACAGCTGCTCACGAGCAACACAGATGGAGCATTGGGGAAAAAAAGCAGTATCTGGGCATCTGTGTTTTTCAAAAAATTCCAAGATAATTCTGATATGCATCTGGATTTTAAAAAGTGATTACAGGTTTTTTCTATTAAATGGTAGTTTTTATGATATAGATTTCTATTATTTTTCTGTTAACCAATCATGATTCAATGGTATTAAGTGAGTAATAGTTAATCATAATCACATAATTACAACGGTAAAAGATGTTTACCAGTTTTCACAATCAATAGCCAGACAAAAAATAAAAGATAATTACAAATGTAAGCCAAAATGGAAACATGATTAACCTAACAATATAAAATAATTACATACAATTTGAGAGGTCACGGAGAGTGATGTGATTAAGTGGAAATGCATGCACGCACATGTTTTCATCTGCCCAACCAGTCTAAGTTTCTTGGTTGGTGCCTTTAATCTGTTTACATTTAAGGTAGCTATTTTTTGGGGGTGGATCTAGAAGGTCTTGTAGGTCTTCTTAGAACCGTTCAACTTCAGCTTCTTCAGCATTACTGGTCAGGGCATAGACTTGGATTACAGTGATATTGAATGGTTTGTCTTGGAAATGAACAGGGATCATTCTGTCATTTTTGAGACTGCATCCAAGTACTGCATTTCAGATTCTTTTGTTGACTATGATGGCTACTCCATTTCTTCCAAGGGATTCTTGCCCACAGTAGTAGATATAATAGTCATCTGAGTTAAATTCACCCATTCCAGTCCATTTTAGTTCACTGATTCCTAAAATGTTGATGTTCACTCTTGCCATCTCCTGTTTGACCACTTCCAATTTGCCTTGACTCATGGACTTAACATTCCAGGTTCCTATGCAATATTGCTCTTTACAGTATTGGACTTTACTTCCATCACCAGTCACATCCACAGTTCAGTTCAGTCTCTCAGTCGTGTCCAACTCTTTGCAACCCCATGAACCTAAGCACACCAGGCCTCTCTGTCCATCACCAACTCCCAGAGTCCATCCAAACTCATGTCCATTGAGTCGGTGATGCCATCCAACCATCTCATGCTGTCGTCCCCTACTCCTCCTGCCCTCAATCTTTCCCAGCATCAGGGTCTTTTCAAATGAGTCAGCTCTTCACATGAGGTGGCCAAAGTATTGGAGTTTCTGCTTCAACATCAGTCCTTCTAATGGACACCCAGGACTGATTTCCTTTAGGATGGACTGGTTTGATCTCCTTGCAGTTCATGGGACTCTCAAGAGTCTTCTCTAACACCACAATTCACAAGCATCAATTCTTCTGTGCTCAGCTTTCTTTATAGTCCAACTCTCACATCCACACATGACCACCGGAAAAACCATAGCCTTGACTAGACGGACCTTTGTTGACAATGTCTCTGCTTTTTAATATGCTATCTAGGTTGGTCATATCTTTCCTTCCAAGGAGTAAGCATCTTTTAATTTCATGGCTGCAATAACCATCTGCAGTGATTTTGGAGCCCAGAAAAATAAAGTAAGTTTTTGCTTTGGTGCTGTCTCTTCATTCTTTCTGGAGTTATTACTCCACTGACCTCCAGTAGCATATTGGGCACCTACCAACCTGGGGAGTTCTTTCAGTGTCCTATCTTTTTGCCTTTTGATACTCTTCTTGGGTTATCAAGGCAAGAATACTGAAGTGGTTTGCTATTCCCTTCTCCAGTGGACCACGTTTTGTCAGAACTCTCCACCATGACCTGTCCATCTTGAGTGGCCCTACACTGCATGGCTCATAGTTTCATTGAGTTAGACAAGGCTGTGGTCCATGTGATCAGATTGGTTAGTTTTCTGTGATTGTGGTTTTCATTCTGTCTGCCCCCTGATGGAGAAGGATAAGAGGCTTATGGAAGCTTCCTGATGGGAGAGACTGACTGAGGGGAAAACTGGGTCTTGTTCTGATGAGGTAAATCTTTAGTCCAATTTTATGTGTTCCCTCCCTGTTATTTGACCTAAGGCCAAACTATGGTGGAGGTAATGAAGATAATGGTTCAGTTCAGTTTGGTCGCTCAGTCATGTCCAACTCTTTGCAACCCCATGGACTGCAGCATGCCAGGCCTCTCTGTCCATCACCAAGTCCTGGAGTTTACTCAAACTCAAGTCCATTGAGTCGGTGATGCCATCCAACCATCTCATTCTCTATCGTCCCCTTCTCCTCCCGCCTTCAATCTTTCCCAGCATGAGGGGCTTTTCCAATGAGTCAGTTTTCAGCAATCATCTCTTCAAATATTTTCTCAGGTCCTTTCTCTCTCTCTTCTGGGATCCCTGTAAAGCAAATGCTAGTGTGTTTAATGTCCCACAGGTCTCTTAAGTTGTCTTCAATTTTTTTTCATTCTTTTTACTATATTCTGTTCTGTGGCAGTGATTTCCACCATTCTGTCCTCCAGGTCATTTATCTGTTCTTCTGCCTCAATTATTCTGCTATTGATTCCTTCTAGTGTATTATTCATCTGTTTGTTTGTTCTTTAGTTCTTGTAAAGTGAAAGTCGTCAGCCGTGTCTGACTCTTGTGACCCATGGACTGCAGCCTCCCAGGCTCCTCTGTCCATGGAATTTTCCAGGCAAGAATACTGGAGTGCATTGCCATTTCCTACTCCAGGGGATCTTCCCGACCCAGGGATCAAACCCGAGTCTCTTACATTTCTTGCATTGGCAGGTGGGTTCTTTACCACTAGCAAGACCTAGGAAGCCTGCTGACTTAGTTCTTGTAGTTCTTAGGTCTTTGGTAAATATTTGTGCATCTTCACCATTGTTTTCCCAAGGTCCTGGATCATCATCACTATCATTATTTTGAATTCGTTTTCTGGAAGGTTGTCTGCTTCCACTTCATTTAGTTGTTTTTCTGGGGTTTTATCTTGTCCCTTCATCTGGGACACAACTTTCTGCTTTTTCATTGTGATTCACTTTCTGTAATGGGTTTCTGTTCTAGCTGTTGTGGGATTGTTGTTCTTCTTGCTTCTCTTGTCTGCCCTCTGATGGAAGAGATTAAGAGGTTTGTGTAAGCTTCCTGATGAGAGGGACTGGCAGTGGGAAAAGTTGGGTCTTGCTGTGATGGACAGGGCCCTGCTCAGTAAAGCTTTAAATCCAAATATCTGCTGATAGGTGGGGTTGTGCTCCTTCCCAGTTAGTAGTTTGGCCTGAGGCGACCAAGTCTTGGGTTCTATGGGCTCTAAGGTAGGGTTAATGACAAACTTCAAGAGGGCTCACACCAAGGGGACTTTCCAGGATTGCTGCTGCCAGTGCCCCCATCCCTGAGGTGGGCCCCTGCTAACTCACACCCCACAGGAGACCCTCCAACACTAACAGGTAGTTTTGGTTCAGTTTCCTGTGTGGTCACTGCTCCTTTCCTCTGGGTCTTGGTACACGCAAGATTTTGTTTGTGCCCTCCGAGACACGAGTCTGTTTCCCCCAGTCCTGTGGAAGTCCTACAGTCAAACTCCTTTGGCCTTCAAGGTCAGATTCGCCAGGGATCCCTAGTCCCTCTGTCAGATCCCCAGGCTGGGAAGCCTGACGTGTGGTTCAGAACCTTTACAATAGAGGGAGAACTTCTTTGGTATTGCTGTTCTCCAGTCTGTGGGTCACCCACCTGGCAGATACGGGATTTGATTTTATTGTGACTGTGCCCCTCCTACCATCCTCCCTACCCGCTGAGGTCTCTTCTTTGTCTTTGGATGTGGGGTATCTTTTTTTGGTGGGTTCCAGCATTCTCCTGTCAGTGGCTGTTGAACAGCTAGTTGTGATTCTGGTGCTCTTAGAGGAAGAAATGAGCACACACCCTTCTACTACACAATCTTGAACCAGAAGTGACATATTTTTCTTTTTTTTTACTTTATTATAAAACCTCCCTCTATCAGACATTATACTTTAGCTGCTGCTAAGTCACTTCAGTCATGTCTGACTCTGTGCGACCCCATAGACAGCAGCCCACCAGTCTCCCCCGTCCTTGGGATTCTCTAGGCAAGAACACTGGAGTGGGTTGCCATTTCCTTCTCCAAAGCATGAAAGTGAAAAGTGAAAATGAAGTTGCTCAGTTGTGTCTGACTCTTAGCGACCCCATGGACCGCAGCCTACCAGGCTCCTCCGTCCATGGGATTTTCCAGGCAAAAGTACTGGAGTGGGGTGCCATTGCCTTCTCTGATTATACTTTAGAGGAAATTAAAAGTCATAAATGATACTTAATTTAGGAATAAATTTAAGAATAAATGACCATTAGGAAAAAACCAAATACTGCTTAGAAATACTAATTCCTACATGCTCAACTCCTAAATCTCCATCCAAATGGATTCAAATTGTCCTCTGAAACCCTTCTCTGTTTTTCCATCAACCCTGTCATAGAGCTAATCCAGAAACAAGGTTCCAAAACAGGTAATTGAACCCCAGCTCTGCTTACAACTGGGGCAGAAGGAAATGGTCCCACTTGGTGAAGAAGTTCTCCCTTCCACTTAATTCCATACTGTCCAGCTGGAATCAGTGTAGTGCCTTCCATTTTGAAGAGTTCAGTACTGCTAATCTTATCTGATATACTGCTTTATCCAGACTCTTCTATTATGTCAATGCTATATACCCCCTTGATGATGCAGAGAGGAGGACAGCTGCTTTACAAGACCGCATGGCTGTGTCAGTATAACTCAGCTCCGTAGCAGGGCACACAAGCCGTTCAAAGCATGGCTCCAGGTTACCATCTGGCCAGTTTACCACTCTTCCCATCTCACCCCAGATCCTCGTTTCTGCCATATAAAACTTGTAGCCCTTTCCCCAACACAGTACACTCTTTAACAACAGTGCGCTTTGTATATGCTACGACTCTTCTTGTCTGAAATGCCGTCTCCACCAGCTCACTCTCTGAAACTGGGCCAACACTCATGCTTCCTTCAAGGCAACTCCAAGGTGATCATCTCTGTAAAGTCTCCCTACACTTGGGGTCTAATCATGGATATTTTCTCTAAAGTTTCAATGAATTTGTTTTAAAAAGACTTACAAAGTGACAAAAATTAGGATATTTCGTAAGTTCTAAGATACCACTGATGACAAGACACATTATTTTATGTGTCACCAGGAAATAAAAATGCTGTCTCTGGCTCACAAGTGACTCTATGGCACATCCTAATGTTAGAGATATCAGAATGCCTAAAACTGAGTATATTAAAATTTTAAAAATATAGTAAAACCCATAAATCTGAAAGGTAAAGATACTGTTTTCCATCTATCTGTTTACCTATAACACATCTCTTGATAACTGTTTCCCATCGGCATGTAAGATTTTGGATTTTACTCACATTTGATTCTTCCCAGTAATCAGTTCAGAACCTAAAACCCAAGATGCTCAGTGTAAAATAAGAGCCCAACTTACTTACATTTAAAAATAAGAGTTCCTGACATTTTTCAAAAGAAGAAATGCAACAGGCCGATGAAAAGATGCTCAACATGACTAACCGTCAGGGAAATCCAAATCAAAACCACAATGAGACATCACCTCACACCCGTTAGAATGGCTAATATCAAAAAGTCTACAAATAAAAAATACTGGCAAGGATGTGGAGAAGAGGGAACCCTTCTAACACTGTTGGTGGGAATGTAAATTGCTGCAGCCATTGTGGGGAAAAGTATGAAGATTTCTGAAAAACCTAAAAAGAGAACTACCATATGACCCAGTAATTTCACTCCTGGGTATATATCCAAAAACAACTACAACAAAAGAAACACTAATTCAAAAAGATCCATGCACCAACAGTTCACAGGAGCATATTTACATTGCCAAGACATGGAAACAAACTAAGTACCCATCAACAGATTAATGGATAAAAAACACGTGAGATACACACATACAAAATAAAATACTACTTGGCCATAAAAATGAATGAAAGTTTACCATTTGTATCAACATGGATGGACTTGGAAGGCACTATGCTAAGTGCAGTAAGTCAGAGAGAGAAAGATCAACACTGTATGATATCAATTATATGTGAAATCTAAAAGTATAACAAACTAGTGAATATAACAAGAAGTAGACTCAGACATAGCGGTTACCACTGGGGAGGCAGGGAACGGCAGTATCAGGGTACAGGAGTGGGAAACACAAACTGCTGGGTGTAGGATAAACTCACAGATATATTGTACAGGGAAATGTAGCCAATATTTTGTAATAACTGTAAATGGAAAGTAGCCTTTAAAAATTGTGTAAAGATTAAATTTTTTTCAAAAAAAAATCACTAAAAAGAACCAGCTCCTATTTATTAAGCATCTAATAAAGCACAAAAAGAATGTCACAAAACTTAGAAATCATTCGTCATAAATATAAAGCTTAAAAAAAAGTTTATTTGCCCTACAGTGACCCAGGCAATACCCAACATTTCAACATCAGTGTTAACTCACACACGTTGGAGATGTTAAATGTTTCAGTGTTTTTAAAAGTACACAGGTCTCCCACATTGCAGACAGACTCTTTACCCTGAGCCACCAGGGAAGCAACGCAGGGACCCTGGTTCGACCCCTGGGTTGGGAAGATCCCCTGGAGAAGGGAATGGCTACCCACTCTGGTTTTCTTGCCTGGAGAATTCCATGGACAGAGGAGCCTGGTGGGCTACAGTCCACGGGGTTGCAAAGTGTAGGACACAACTGAGCGACTAACACCTTAGTACAGAAACATTTTTGCTCCATAATATAAACAATAAAAAGAGCTTAAAAATATATTTGTAATAGAGAATCTGATGTTTACTGACAACTTTCAAACTGTTCCTAAGAGCAAGCTGATAACATAGGTGAACCCTCCTCTGGAATAATGAAAAAAAGGGCTTCCCTTGTGGCTCAGATGGTAAAGAATCTGACTGCAATGGGGGAAGACCTGAGACCCAAATTCAGTCTCTGGGTTGGGAAGATCTCCTGGAGAAGGGACTGGCTACCCACTCCAGTATTCTTGCCTGGAGCTTTGGAGCAGATGGGAAGCTAAAACCTATCATTGACCCACAGAACAGCTGGGAGCTCTGAGGTCAGCCCCACCATCTAATCACAATGAAAGCAAAGCCAGCCTTCTTTCCCTGTTATTTAAGCCACTTTTGGACTAGCTTAACAAGCCTGCCCCGCTCTTCCCAGAAAGCCTCAGTGCATGACTAACAAATCTTTTCATACCTTCTCACTCAGCATCATCACTTTCTATATCTAAACCAAACTTGGGGGGTTCAGGTGGGGTGTCCATCTCACCTCTGTGGACTGATCACAGCAATATTTATTCTTGAATTGATGGCAACAGATTGTTATGATTCACTCTCAATTTAAAGTAAATAAATTTAATGATACAAGTAGATAAAAATATTTATTCACTATTGTAAAGGATTCATAATAAGGACTTTAATCAGGCCTATATGTAAACTTATTTCAGAGAGAGGAAGTGGTAAAACCATCTGTAGATATGTAAGTTCTTACAGAATTCTTGGGGGAAAGTACCCAGCAGTCTAGTGGTTAGGATCTGGCACTTTCACTACCGTGGGCCTAGGTTCGATCCCTGATCAGAGCCGAGATTCTGTAAGCCACCTGGTGCAATCAGAAAAAAAAAAAAAAAGAAAAAGCTATTGGGGTTCAGTTAGACATACTTTCCAACAGATCTACTTCAAAACTTCTCCCCCTAGTAAGGTAACTTTTTAAAGAAGATATCTACAATTTTTCCTGGGAAACCACCATGTGGCTATGTGGTCTGCAACTCTGGCAACCAGAGGGCTACCTGAAATAACAAGGAGTGATGTGTAACCCTGGGCAAAAAACTCTAGGTGCCTCAGCTTCTTCTACTATACGTGGGTTCACTCAGTCGTGTCCAGATCTTTGTGACAACATGAACTACAGCACACTAGGCTCCTCTGTCCATGGAACTTCTCAGGCAAGAATACTGGAGTGGGTTGCCATTTCCTACTCTAGGGGATCTTCCCAACTCAGGGACTGAACCCGTGTCTCCTGTGTCTCCTGCATTGGCAGGTAGATTCTCTACCACTGAAATACCTGGGAATTTCTTCTTCTACTGTAAATATACTCTAATAATACTATCTACCTCATGGAATTATTAAAAAAATGATATGAGTTAATATTTAGAAAGGGCTTAGAAGAGTGCCTAGCCTATGATAATCTCCATATATCCATTTGATAAGCAGCTGCAAGAACATTTAGGTATACTGGTGTAGTGTGATGCTTCTGGACTATCTATTAAAATAGACAATAGCCTCTCCTTTCTCTGAAAAATTACTGCATTAGTATGGAGGCTTCTTATTACCAAATTCAGACTTAAATTGAAGAAAGTAGGGAAAACCACTAGACCATTCAGGTATGACCTAAATCAAATCCCTTACGATTACACGGTGGAAGTGAGAAATAGATTTAAGGGACTAGATCTGATAGACAGAGTCCCTGATGAACTATGGACGGAGGTTCATGAAATTGAACAGGAGAGAGAGAGATCAAGACCATCCCCAAAAAAGAAATGCAGAAAAAGCAAAACGGCTGTCTGAGGAGGCCCTACAAATAGCTGTGAAAAGAAGAGAAGCAAAAAGCAAAGGAGAAAAGGAAAGTTACACCCATCTGAATGCAGAGTTCCAAAGAATAGCAAGGAGAAATAAGAAAGCCTTCCTCAGTAATCAGTGCAAAGAAATAGAGAAAAGCAATAGAATGGGAAAGCCTAGAGATCTCTTCAAGAAAATTAGAGATACCAAAGGATTATTTCATGCAACTATGGGCACAATAAAGGACAGAAATGGTATGGACCTAACAGAAGCAGAAGATATTAAGAAGAGGTGGCAAGAATACACAGAACTATGCAAAAAGATCTTCATGACCCAGATGATCACAATGGTATGATCACTCACCTAGAGCCAAACATCCTGGAATTCGAGGTCAAGTGGGCCTTAGGAAGCATAACTATGGACAAAGCTGGTGAAGGTGATGGAATTCCAGTTGAGCTATTTCAAATCCTAAAAGATGATGCTGTGAAAGTGTTGCACTCAATATGCCAGCAAATTTGGAAAACTCAGCAGTGGCCACAGGACTGGAAAAGGTCCGTTTTCATTCCAATCCCAAAGAAAGGCAAAGCCAAAGAATGCTCAGACCACCACACAATTGCACTCATCTCACACGCTAGTAAAGTAATGCTCAAAATTCTCCAAGCCACACCGTGAACTTCCAGATGTTCAAGCTAGCTTTAGAAAAGGCAGAGGAACCAGAGATCAAATTGCCAACATCTGCTGGATCATTGAAAAAGCAAGAGAGTTTCAGAAAAACATCTACTTCTGCTTTATTGACTATGCCAAAACCTTTGACTGTGTGGACCACAACAAACATTGGAAGATTCTTAAAGGGATGGGCATACCAGACCACCTGACCTGCCTCTTGAGAAACCTGTATGTAGGTCAGGAAGCAACAGTTAGAACTGGACATGGAACAACAGACTGGTTCCAAATAGGAAAAGGAGTATGTCAAGGCTGTATATTGTCACCCTGCTTATTTAACTTATATGCAGAGTACATCATGAGAAATGCTGGGCTGGATGAAGCACAAGCTGGAATCAAGATTGCTGGAAGAAATATCAATAACCTCAGATGTGCAGATGACACCACCCTTATGGCAGAAAGCGAAGAAGAACTAAAGAGCCTCTTGATGAAAGTGAAAGAGGAGAGTGAGAAAGTTGGCTTAAAGCTCAGCATTCAGAATACTAAGATCATGGCATCTGGTCCCATCACTTCATGTCAAATAGATGGGGAAACAGTAGAAACAGTGGCAGACCTTATTTTGGGGGGCTTTAAAATCACTGCAGATGGTGACTGCAGCCATGAAATTAAAAGACACTTACTCCTTGGAAGAAAAGTTATGATCAACCTAGATAGCATATTAAAAAGTAGAGACATTACTTTGCCAACAAAGGTCCGTCTAGCCAAGGCTATGGTTTTTCCAGTGGTCATGTATGGATGTGAGAGTTGGACTGTGAAGAAAGCTGAGCGCTGTAGAATTGATGCTTTTGAACTGTGGTGTTGGAGAAGACTCTTGAGAGTCCCTTGGACTGCAAGGATATCCAACCAGTCAATCCTAAAGGAAATCAGTCCTGGGTGTTCATTGGAGGGACTGATGTTGAAGCTGAAACTCCAGCACTTTGGCCACCTGATGTGGAGAACTGACTCGTTTGAAAAGACCCTGATGCTGTGAAAGACTGAAGGTGGGAGGAGAGGGGATGACAGAGGATGAGGTGGTGGATGGCATCACTGACTCGATGGACAAGAGTTTGAGTAAAGTCTGGGAGTTGATGATCGACAGGGAGACCTGGCGTGCTGCAGTCCATGGGGTCGCAAAGGGTCGGACACGACTCTGCGACTGAACTGAAATGATGGAGTCTAAATATGTTGGTCCCGTTTACTTCACATTATCAATAATCTCTCCAAATGGACTCTAAGCACCTTGAGGGCAGAGGTCATCCCCACAGTACCCACTGTAGCTGCCACGCACTTTCAGTTTCACATTCCCAGGTGTCCTCAGCAATGCCTCCATGAGATATACTTTGTTTGAAAGGCAGAGTTTTCTAAAGTAGTCTCTAAGTAAAGAATGTTCAACAATCATTCATGCAGAGTCCAGAGACAGAGGCCAAGTTAACTAAGATCAGAACAATGGAAAATAAAACACTCTGACTTAACTACTTTAAATCAGAAATCAGAGGCATTGTTAGTTTCATTTAGTTACATTCTGCGTAGTTATATAATGGAGCCGAGGTGGCCTCCTATAAATACAGAGAGACATAAATATTAAATAAAACACAAAACTAGGAAAATATCCATTAAAAGATCAACATTAGGAGTAGGGTAATGGAACACATCTACGCAGCAGATATGGTCTATATACTGGCTAAAACAACGCTTTTCCTGGCCACCATCTATAGGGGGCATGTCTTTAAGAACAACTTGGAGCAGTCCAACAAGTGAGTTTTAAAAAGAGGCCTCATGAAACCCCATCTAAAAAAATGCCGATGACATCACACCACAATAGGATTCAAAGAAAGCAATTGTGTAAGGAGCTAATGCGTGACTGTCCCAAGTACATACTAAACCAAGGATAGGACCTGGAACAGCTACAGAAACAGACAGACTGCATATCACTTGAACAATCCTTTTACAAGTATCACTTCCCTTAACCAGCTCCTGAAAGAAGTTCTTTGGAAAAACATTTCTGGCTATATTCTTAGTCAGTGTGGTCTGTGTTGATTATCAAAGGTAGATCCACATTCTTTACAGCTCAAAGAACACAGCAGGTTGATTATAAAAACAGGTGCCAAAAAAAAAAAAAAAAAAAAAAAAACCAACAAAAAAAGAAAAACAGGTGCCAAATCAAAGATCGCACCATGCATGGCTATCTCACACAGGGGTGGGAGGTGATCCATGGGAATGCCTCTTGCAAGCAACAGCAGCACTTCTCTTAGAGAATGACTTTGGGAGAGGTCCAGTTTAAAGTACAAGTGATTGATCACACTGCCAGTTCTAGACCATAAAGCATAGGCAATATAATTTTAGGCCAGAAACTTTTCATGGGACTTGCTAAGTCACCCTACCTGGCCAGCAGCTACACAATTTGCAGGGCCCAAGACTGGGGTGGGAGAGGTTGTGGTACTTGGATCAGGAGGGTAAGATGGCCCTGCTGAGTCGCCCACCTAACCCTTTAGGGTGCTGCCAACCTAGTGGGCAATGGAATGGTCACATGCTGTGCCACACAAAGACACCCTAGGGCACGTGGGGCTGGAGAGCAGTGGGCCAAAAACCCATCCCTAGGAGGCAAGGAGGCAGCAGGAGGCAAGCTTCCGTGTGAGCTGAGGCTCTGAGGCCCACGCACGCCCACTGTCTCATCAGACTTCACTTACAAAATATACATTCAAAGATAAAAATTATTAAGACTTTCAAGACAGTGACCTTGGAGCATTAAACCCCAAGTTCATTATAAGGTCTTTCTGAGTTCAACGCCCTGTGTGACTATGATGAGTCCCTGCCTATGAAGCTGCCTCCAACAGCCATAAAAAGATCTGCAAAATGTTCTTACGAAGCATCTGATTTTGAATGATAAGCCTTATCAACAAACTATCAGCTGAATGAGTTAAAAAAGACATTCCTTGGTCACATTTATAATTCTCTATCATATCAAACATAGTACACACTGGTTTAAAGTTACCACCAGCACCACCTAAAAAATGACATATCTAGAGTTTTTGCACTAATTACAAAATGAAACTTATTCCTATTCTGATGGTGGTAGACTGATAACTGATAGAGATTCCTTACCAAGATTCCTTTAAGCAATCCATGTATACTTATTTTAAAAGTTGGAAAGTGCCCTTTTCATTTGAAAGCTACTATGGGGCTTCCCTTGTAGCTCAGTTGGTAAAGAATCTGCCTGCAGTTCAGGAGACCCGGGTTCAATTCCTGGGTTGGGAAGATCCCCTGGAGAAGGAAATGGCGACCCACTCCAGTATCCTTGCCTGGAAAATCTCATGGACAGAGGAGCCTGATGGGCTGCAGTCCATGGGGTTGCAAAGAGCCGGGCACGACTGAGCAATTAACACACAACACACATCAATCTATCAGCCCATAATACAACAATTAATATACTCTTATGTTTATATTCCAGGCTTTTGACATCATGGAAAATAAGAGTAACTTGATCAGACTAAAAGGTTTTTTAAAAATTTTATTTATTTTCAGCTGTGCTGGATCTTTACTGCTGCACGGGCTTCTCCCTAGTTACAGAGATTGAGGGCTATTCTCTAGTTGCTGTACATGGGCTTCTCATTGCAGTGGCTTTTCCTGTTACAGAACACCGGCTCTAATGCACTTGGGTTTCAGTAGTTGCAGCTCCTGGGCTCTAGAGCACAGGCTATTTGCAGTACACGGGCTTAGTTGCTCCGTGGCATGTGGGATTTTCCTGGACCAGTAATTGAACCCATGTTTCCTGCATTGGCAGGCAGATTCTTTACCACCTAAAACCCATTTTTTACCAGGGAAGTCCCAGACTCCTAGGTTTTAAAACTTTTCAGGAAAATGATATGCAATTTATAACAGTTCCTGGAAATTCCCTGGTGGTCAAGTGGTTAGGACTCCTTGCTTTCACTGCCAAGAGCCTGAGTTCAATCCCTGGTCAGGGAACTAAGATCCCAAAAGGTGCATGGTGTGGCCAAAAAATAATAATAATAAAATAAAATAGTTCTTGCCTCCGTAGAAAACAGAACTAAGAGGAATACAAGCAGAAACAGGTAAATTAGTTAAGAAGTTACTGCAACAGTTCTGTGATAGAGCAATGGCAACCTGGACTGGCGAAGAGAAGATGGAAAGAGAAATGGACAATCAACAGAACTTCTTGCTAACAACTGAATATGAGAATGAAGAAAAAGAATAAACCAAGAGTAATGCCTGAGTTTCTGGTTTGAACACCTGGATAAATCAAGATGCTTACAGAGCTAGAGATTTAACTGGGGAGAAGGAACAGAAATCAACCTCCATTTTTGGAAATGTTAAGTTTGTGAAGTCTATGAGACCTCCTATGACTAATGGAGTCAAGTAGGGAACGGAATATGCAGGTCTGAAACTCAGAGGTCTGGGTTGAGTATAAATTTCTGAAGTTATGAGCATACAGGTGGCATTTAAAACCACAGAAGAAAAATGCCATCATCTCATAAAGTAATGTAGTAAAAGATGCGGGTCAGGCCTAAGTCTTGAGGAACACCACCACATAAGATCAGCTGTGCAGAGAGGGAAAAAGTGGGTGTCAAAAGTGGGTGAAAGGGAGCAGACTGTGAGAAGGGAAGAAAACTGGAGGATGGGGTGTCAGGAAGGCGAAAAGAGGAGTGAGAGGGGGTCTTGGATAATGACTACAGAAAAGGATCAAGAGAGTTTGGCAACTTGCGGTGCGCTGGTAATCCTGATGTGAGAAGCTTCAGTGGTGTCGGGGAGGCAGCTGGGAGAGCAGGTGGGAAGGGCAGAGACAGGAGAGAGTACAGACAACTTTTCAGAAACTTTGTTGAGAGCTGGTGTCTCAAAGTGTAGCTAGGGAGACTGTGGGACCAGGAAAGGATTTTGAAAGATTAGAAATTCTAGAGCTTGTTTATTTTGTAATAAAAATGATCCAAAAAGAGGCAATGACTAAAGCAACAGATCCTTGAAGAGATGAAGAGATGATAGGGTTGGAGGTTGGTCAGTTGGTTACAACAAAGGGACAGAAGAGCAAGAGAGGTGGGAGTATTTGAAAGGGAATGATTGTAACAATGGACCATGGAGTCCAAGCTGGAAATGAAGAGAGGAACAGCCAGGAAGTGACTAATGTAAACCAGAGTGGGAAAGAATCAGAAACCTTAATGAGTTCCAGACGGCATCGCAGTGAGACCGTCAGGAGGAGGGCATCTTGAAGAACAGGATGAGGTTTGGAGTTGGTGCGCGTTCTGGTGATGACGAGGCTCAGAGAAGACAAAAGGGTAAGAGAGATGGCCAGAGTAGGAGATGCTCAGAGTAGTAAGAAACAGCTCCTCAAGAGATGGCATGCACCTAGGGACCTCCTAAAGGTGACTGTGGTCAACAGGGATATGAAGAATGAAAGGGTAAATCCAGATACTCTTCAAGAGTAAAGGACAAACAAGTTCTCTGGCTGCATTCTCCAGGGATACAGCTACTTAATGGGCTCCCTGGAGCTTCGTAGGGTGTCACAGCAATGCTTATGGGAAGGCAGCACCTACTGAGAATTTCCGAGCTCAATTTCTACATTTGTATTAGGTAAACTATACCTTAGAGCTTTAGAAAGCTTTCATTTTTATTGTAAAAATTTTAAAAGCCCCCTTGTTTCAAAGCTTTTAACTAATGAACTTCAACAAAGTGAAGCAACATTCTACCAACTCTCAACGAATATATTCAACCAATACTTACTGGGTTCCCACTATGTTCCAGGTGCTTTCTAGAGCTTAGGGAAGATTTATACTTTAGTGGGAGGACCAGGAAAGAATGAACACACAGGGAAGAAATAATATATTTTCAGCTATAAACAGCAGGGAGAATACAAACTAGAGCAATGGAGATCAGAAAATAATGGGGTTAGTGGTTGAATGCTCATTTTATTTTGTGCCATTGCAAAGTTAGTTGACATGGGCGTTCACTGTGTTTGTGTTCATTTTTGTGCACTCTGACTTCTAAGAACATCATTCTTTCCATTCAACATTAGTACACTAAATACCTTCAGGGGGACTTTCCTGGCAGTTCAGTGGTTAAGACTCCACGCTTCCAATGCAGGGGGTGTGGGTTCGATCCCTGGTTGGAGAACTTAGATCCCACATACCACACAGTGCAGCCAAAAAATAAAAATAAAATACAAGTACCTTGAAATCTTGTGTAGAACTGATTATTTCATCTTTGGCTGTGCTGGTTCTTCACTGCTGCTCAGGCTTTTCTCCAGTGGCAGTGGGTGGGGGCTACTCTCTACTTGCCAGCGTGCCGGCTTCTCACTGCCGTGGATTCCCTTGTTGCAGAGCCCTGGCTTTATAGCACAGGGTCAGCAGTTGTGGTGCATGGGTTTAGCTGTTCCAAGACATGTGGGATCTTCCCAGATCAGGTACTGAACCCGTGTTTCCTACATTGGCAGGCGGATTCTTTACCACTGAGCCATCAGGAAAGCCCCAGAACTGATTATTTAAAAAAAAAAGGAAGGTCAATGAATTTGAAAGAAAAAGTATCGGGACTTCCCTGGTAGTTCAGTGGTCAAGAATCTGCCCTCCAATGCAGGGGCTAACGCTTCCATCCCTGGTCGGGCCACTAAGCCTACAGGCCACAATTATAGAGCACATGCGCTCTGGAGTTCCCACGCCACAATTAGAGAGAAGCCCCGGAATCTCAATGTGTGCCTCAACCAAGACCCGACGCAGTCAAAAATAAAAATAAACTAATATATTTTTTAAAAAAAGAATAAGTATCCACACTCAATGAATAATGTTGGTCGTCTATATCACAGGCTCTCTGTCTAGGAAAACTTTGAAGATGCAGGAAACTCTCAAGGTTTCCAATTAAGGTTTCAAGGCTGTCCCCTCATGTCTAAAGTGTCACTGTTGGCAGTGACACCACACTCCAGTGAAGAGAGTGACTCAACCGATCCAATGCGTCTGTCACTTATATGCCTAATCATGGAGGGAGGGGTGTTTCAGCTCAATGACTAAAGCCATCATGGTCAAACATCCACTGAGTTGCTCCTGTAATCCCTGGGCAATCTTGTGAGGATAGTCTGTCTTAGGACAGGCAGAAAAACACATTGACAACTCAATCCACTTAAACATTCTAACACCCCAGCATTTATATACTCACTGAAACTCAATAAGCTGACATGATACCCTTATTGGATATGATGCTCTTGAGAGCTTGGTTAGTTTCCCCTCTGAACCATATCACTGTCAAATGACTGCTCCCCTAGATCTTGAGATTCCAAGTTCTGAGAGGACCTACCTTCCTAGTTTCACTCACTCTCTGCTCTAATGTTTATAGCTCCTCCATGGGATTCAGTTCAGCAGTTCACCTGCTATCCACTAAACACTTACCACTACATTCCAGGCGGTGTGTTAAGCAATGAAAACCTAAAGATGATAAGGCACAGTTCTGCATTTAGTGAAACAATCATGTAAAAAGATAATGTTAGATAAAATGATAGAGGAGAAGCTTAGAGGCAGGGCACTTGGCCTTACTGCAGACTATCTACCAGATGAGTTTGCACTTGAGATGGGAAGGCTACATAGAGGTAGCCAGGTAAATAGGGAGAAGGGTAATCAATGGGCAGAGTGAACATACCATACAGAAAATCAAGGAGACAAAATAGTGAATCATGCAGAAATGTTGTAAACTAACTGCAAGAAAGCTAATAGCAGGAGCTAAGGACTTAAGCTTATCCTGAAGGTAATGGAGAGGGATGGAGGGTCTTAGCTGAAGGGCAGAACAATCAAGTCTGTCCACAAGAGATCCCTCTGGCAACACCTGGGAGGGTAGTCCAGAGGGGAACATGACTAGCATTAGGGAGATCAATTACAGGCTCTTGCAGTCATCTGGACTTAAAAAGATTGACAGCTAATACAATGGAAAGAAGAGATGGATTCAGAAAAAGAAGGTGAACTTTGGGAGGACTCTAGTTAAATCCACGGAGGTGGGGTGAGAATGAAGGATTCTAAGATGATGTTCAAGTTTTAGTCTTAGGTGTCTGAGAGAAAGGCAAACGGGACAGTGAAAAACTCTGAGAACAATGGCCAGTGGACTGAAGCAGAGGCACAGTTTGGAAGGAGAGACATATGGAGTTAAATTTTAAAAATAGGAAGTCTAACTTGCCTCTGGACATTCAGTGGGTAAGAGTCTGCAGTTCAAAGAACTGGAGATATATTTGGGAGTCACTATTTATTTAATAAATCTTTATCAAATGCCTTAGCTGCCAGATATGGATTGCAATTAAAAAAAAAAAAGAACAAAACTAGATGCGATCACTAAAGATGAGCATGATGAGACTAGCAGATGGCTGAGAGCAGAACCAAAAGAAAAATCAGTATTAGGGCATAGGCTGGTGCTGGGGGAACACTTAGAACAGACAGTGAAGAGAGATGAGAATCAGAAGTAATGTCACAAAGAAAACGGAAATAAGATTAGAGTGGTCAACAATGTCAAGGAAGCAAAGAAGTCCAGAAAGAAAAGACATGAAATAGGTCAGTTAATTTGGCAACCTCAGGTGTGTGTGTGTGAAAGTCGCTCAGTCGTGTCCAACTCTTTGCAACCCCGTGGACTGCAGCCCACCAGGCTTCTCTCTCCATGGGATTCTCTAGGCAGGAACACTGGAGTGGGTTGCCATGCCCTTCTCCAGGGGATCTTCCCAACCCAGGAATCAAACCCAAGTCTCCAGCATTGTAGGTGGATTCTTTATTGTCTGAGCATTTATTAAAGTGTCAAATAGGTGACAGGAGGCAGAAGTCAGATCACACTGACTTGAGATGTAAGAAGTGCTAAAAGAGAGCAAGGAAGAGAACTGTTTACAGTGAAGGGAAATCAACTATTTAAGATCTCCTCTTACAGCTTATCTTTTATAATTCATTACTGATGTGGTGGTTAATTTTATGTGTCAACTTGGCTGAGCCACCAACTGGGCTAATAATCTTTGTTGAAAGACTATTGTGAATGTTTTTATAAAGGTGTGTTTTTGGATGAGATTGCCAATGAAACTGGCAGAGTCTGAGTAAAGCTGAATTCAGTCACTAAGTTGTGTCGGACTCTGTGACCCCATGGACTGCAGCACGCCAGGCTTCCCCATCCTTCACTAACTCTGGGAATTTGCTCAAACTCATGTCCATTGAGTCAGTGATGCCACCCAACCATCTCATCCTCTGTCACCCCTCTCTGCTCCTGCCTTAAATATTTCCCAGCATCAGGGTCTTTTCCAATGAGTCAGCTCTTTGCATCAGGTAGCCAAAGTACTGGAGCTTCAGTTTTATTATCAGTACTTCCAATGAATATTCAGAGTTGATTTTCTTTATATTGACTGACTTGATCTCCTTGGTGTCCAAGGGACTCTCAAGAGTCTTCTTCAGCACCACAATTCAAAAGCATCAATTCTACAGTGCTGTTTTCTTTATGGACCAACTCTCATATCCATACATGACTACTGGAAAAAATATAGCTTTGACTATACAGATCTTTGTCAGCAAAGTGATGTCTTCATTTTTTAATACGTTGCCTAGGTTTGTCACAGTTTTTCTTCCAAGGAGCAAGCATCTTTTAATTTCTTGCCTGTGGTCACTGTATGCAGTGATTTTGGAGCCCAAGAAAATAAAGTCTGTCACTGTTTTCATTTTTTCCCCATCTATTTGTGATAGGACCAGATGCCATGATCTTTGTTTTCTGAATGTTGAGTTTTAAATCAGCTTTTCACTCTCCTCTTTAACCTTCATCAAGAGGCTCTTTAGTTCCTCTTTGCTTTCTGCCATCAAGGTAGTATCATCTGCATTTCACATGATGTACTCTACAGATGGGATTTGCAGGTGGTGCTAGCGGTAAAGAACCTGCCTGCCAATGCATAAGAGATGGTGGTTCAATCCCTGGATCAGGAGGATCCCCTGGAGGAGGGCATGGCAACCCACTCCAATATTCTTCCCTGGAGAATCCCACAGAGAAGCCTGGTGGGCTATAGTCCACAGGGTCGCAAAGAGTTGAACATGACTGAAGCGATTTAGCACACATGCACAGACTCTGCATATAAGTTAAATAAGCAGGGTGACAACACATAGTCTTGATGTACTCCTTCCCAAAACTTCCCAATTTTGAACCAATCTGTTGTTCCATGTCCTGTTCTGTTTCTTCTTGACCTGCATACAGGTTTCACAGGAGGCAGGTAAGGTGGTCTGGTATTCCCATCTCTTTAAAAATTTTCCACAGTTTGTTGTGATCCATACAGTCAAAGGCTTTAGCATAGTCAATGAAGCAAAAGCAGATATTTTCTGGAATTCTCTTGCTTTTTCTATGATCCAACAGATGTTGGCAACTGGATCTCTGGTTCTTCTGCCTTTTCTAAATCCAGTTCGTATATTTGGAAGTTCTTGGTTAATGTACTGTTGAAGCCTAGCTTGAAGGATTTTGAGCATTACCTTGCTAGGATGTGAAATGAGTGCAATTGTACAGTAGTTTGAACATTCTTTGGCATTGCCCTTCTTTGGGACTGGAATGAAAACTGACATTTTCCAGTCATGTGGCCATTGCTGAGTTTTCCAAATTTGTTGGTATATTGAGTGGTATATTGAGTGATGATATTTAACATCATCATCTTTTAGGATTTGAAATAGTTCTGCTGGAATTCCATCATCTGCACTAGCTTTGTTCTTAATAATGCTTCCTAAGACCCACTTGACACTCCAGGATGTCTGGCTCTAGGTGAGTGACCACACCACCATGGTTATCTGGGTCATTAAGACCTTTTTTGTACAAACCTAGACAGAGTATTAAAAGGCAAAGACATCACTTTGCGGACAAAGGTCCATAGAGTGAAAGCTGTGTTTGTTCCATTAGTCATGTACAGATGTGAGAGTTGGACCAAAGAATTGATGCTTTTGAACTGTGGTGCGAGAGAAGACTCTTGAGAGTCCCTTGGACAGCATGGAGATCAAACCAGTTAATCGTAATGGAAATCAATGCTGAATACTCACTGGAAGGACTGATGCTGAAGCTGAAGCTCCAATACTTTGGCCACCAGATATAAAGAGTCAACTCACTAGAAAAGATCCTCATGTTGGGAAAGACTGAAGGCAAAAGGAGAAGGGGGCAGCAGAGGATGAGATGGTTACATAGCACCACCAACTCAATGGACATGAATTTGAACAAACTCTGGGAGATAGTGAAGGACAGGGAAGCCTGGCGTGCTGCAGTCCATGGTGTTGCAAAGAGATGGACATGACTTACTGACTGAACAATAAGAACAAAGTGGTGGAGACCACTGTGTGATTCATTTCCTTAAAACATCCATGAACCCATCCATTTATCCTGCTGGTCCTGTGTCTCTGGGCAATTCTGCCTAAAACAGGTTTTGGTACCAAGAGTGGTTCTTTCTGGAACAGAATCTTAAGGATGAATTTTCTGAATTGTTTCTGGAATTTTGGGAATTGGCTCTACACTCTGATTAGATTTAAAGCACTAATGACCATTTAGTAAAGAGACCACTGATAGTCCCTGGCAAAATGTGGCAACAGAGATATACAAACATCACCAATGAATACTCCTAATCGAACAATTATAAAAGGAGGAGTTTGGGATGACCATGTATATAACACTTCTGAACTTTTTTTTGTCAAACTAATGAGGATAATGATGTTGGTTAATTTGCTCCTATAGTCACTAGACAAAGTCAGAAAGAATGGGATGAGCTCAGGGATTCAAATTCCCAACTCAAGAGCTCATAAATGACCAGAAAACTTCTTCCCTGAAAGGGGTACTTATCTCCTATAGTCACAGAGCTGAGACTGCGAAAACCAAACCCAAAAATCTCATCCTGAGACTGGCTGAATTACAAAGCAATTTGAATCTCCAACTTCACAAGGTACCTACTATCAAAGGGATAGTAGGGATAGCACTGAGAAGTAATGAGGACCATGTAGGAAGACCCTGATAAAGCTGGGCATGTGAAGCCCCTATGATTGAGTTTTCTCTACCAGTATAATCCCCAGCCTCGGATTAACCCTGCTTTGCCCAGAAACATTAATGGACTCCCCTGAGGCAGCTGCCTTGAAAGACACTGAAAAGTGTCCTCAGGACCCAGCCCAACCACTCCTCTTGGTTTCTAGGCTTATCACTAGCCTCAAGGCACAGAAGGTTCCTATAGGTACAGAGTATGACCCATGAGGAGATGCATTACACTCCAAAAGAACTACTTGATTTTTCTAATTCACACAGATAGAAGTATTGATGCTTACGAACCGATATGTCAGAAAAGACTCTTGAGAGTCCCTTGGACTGCAAGAAGATCAAACCAGTCAATCCTAAAGAAAATCAGTCCTGGATATTCATTGGAAGGACTGATGCTGAAGCTGAAGCTCCAATACTGTGGTCACCTGATGCAAAGAGCCGACTCATTGGAAAAGACCCTGATGCTGGGAAAGACTGAAGATAGGAGGAGAAGGTGATGACAGAGGATGAGACAGCTGGATGACATCACCAACTCAATGGACACGAGTTTGAGCAGGCTCCAAGAGATGGTAATGGACAGGGAGGCCTGGTGTGCTGCAGTCCACGGGGTCCCAAAGAGTTGGGACACAACTGAGTGACTGAATAACAACAGACAGAAATCCAAGGAATATGTGTAGAATGGACACTAAGTATGCAGAACAATGGTGGTAGGAACATAAAGCTGAATCAGGCCAAATTGGTCGATAAGAGCCCATTAAACAGATATTCTGCATTTAATGTTGCAATTCAAGAGCATTAGAAACAGCGCGAACAGTTTGTATTGGTCCCTTGGCTAAAACATGGGCCAAAAGTGGCCCACAGAAAATGAGCTTGAAATGCCAGATCTGCCTTGGTTTAATGAAGAGGAAGGGGTTCAAAGGCTCAGGGAAACTGGAAAGTTAGAGGGAATTTGTCTTCTTTTTAATGAACTTTATTGTAGTTGCTTTACAATGTTGCGTTGGTTTCTGCTATAGCACAGAGTGAATCAGCTATGTGTTTACACACACCCCCACTTTTCTGGATTTCCTCCCCATTGAGGCCACCACAGAGCACTGAGCAGAGTTCCCTGTGCCGCGCAGGAGGTTCTCCTTAGTCACCTATTTTATACACAGTATCAGTAGTGCACGTACATCGATTCCCATCTCCCAATCTGGATTCTCATTTAAGACAAATCATCCATGCCCAGGTCCAAAAGACATGCCCTTCTGCATAACTATGAGAAAAGAATTTGTGAGGAGAACCCCAGCATCCCTGAAGAGTCCTGGGACCACTCTCAGTAGGCCAGAACTTACAGCGGGAATTGCTAACACTGATGTGATGTTCCCGAACGGCAAGGGAAGGAACTGGATCCAAGTGGCAGCACTCAGCTGCCAAAGGCAAGTGCGTTTCCATAGCAACAGCAGAGGGCAAGCAGTAGGCAGAATAGTCTGACTCAGAGACCGGCAGCACTGGCTAGTTGATCATAGTGTTCCTGGAAATGATACAGGTGGGCAGCCCACTAAATTCTTATTTGATCTGTATAAGCAGAAAAGTTCTAGGTCACATGAATCAAAGTCTAACTTGAATCATAAAAATAGAAAGTGACATCTCCTCCATCAATTCTCAGACTTAAATCAGTTGAATAAAGACAAGGCCACAGGGTCCAAACTAGCACAAGTTAAGAAACGAGTTTGAATGAAGGTGTTTTAAGTAGCAAGCCATTAGCTTTATGTATTAGATGTGTCTCAGGAGGTAGAGTTTTTCAGATTTCACAAAATTAACACAATGCATATACTATACATTATACAATAGCCCCAGTCGGGTGTAAGACAGCATCCCACAATCAAACATGTAAGTATTTCTGTGGTGAAACATATGATTAGTTTTCCAAGTGGATCACAATTGAAATAGTCTATTACTAGTTCAGGTCAAATTTTGCAGCTAAAAGAGTATGTATCAAACTTAGGAAAAAACTTTCAGTTTTCAGAGCTTTTGGGAATTTCAGAACTGCTGATAAAACTGTGAACCTATAATTTGAAATGAGAAATTGCCCCTCAGCATTTTCTGTTCTGCAATCCATATAAGAATCAGCATCATCTCTGCTTATTATTAAAATACTCTCTAATTTCTCTAGTATATAAAGTTCATCAAGCCTTACCAGGGTTCTTCTATATTTGCATTCACTGGGGATGGGGGCTTGGAGTAAATTCCAAACAGATGAAAGTGATCCAGGTCAAAAGTCCCTATGAGTTAAGAGACAAGAGCTGGAACTCCTGCTCGAGGCAGGCAGAAAGGCAGCGGGGCTACAGAACCTCTGCCAGTGGGGTGGAAGGGCCAGGAAAGGTGCCAGTGAGGAGCTTTTGGTTTGAACATCCTGAGATGTTTGGACATCCTGTAAGGCAAGCCTGCCAGGCGTCTAACTGCAGAAGGATCGGTACAGCTTCTAGGGAGAAACTCAGCCCAAGTGAAGAGGGAAGGCTCAGTGGCTTGGTCCACATGAGGGGCAAGGAACATTTCTGAGCCTCATATGGTATCAGACACTTGGATAAATGGATTCATGCTGTGTCCTAGCCAGAGGGAGCAATACCAGAGTGAGAAACTACAAGGATCACACCATTCACAATTCCCAGGGAGCAGCAGGGCACAGTTATGCATCAGCAGTGAGGAAGGCTTCAGCATGTCAGCTTGGTCCTCTAGGTTGGAGTCAGCAGCATCAAGGCATGGGACCACAGACACAGGACACTGGTGGATGCCCTGGGACAGCTACAGGGTTCTTTGCAAACATTTAAGACATCCTGGAAACCTCTGAAAAAGTGGTTAGAGACTTTGAAGGAGAAATTCTATAATAATGCAGAAAGTGAAAGTATTAGTCATTCAGTCATGTCCAACTCTGTGTGATCCCACGGACTACAGCACACCAGGCTCCTCTGTCCATGAAATTCTCCAGGCAAGAACACTGGAGTTGGTTGCCATTCCCTTCTCCAGGGGATTGTCCTGATGCAGAAACTGAGCCTGGGTCTCCTGCACTGCAGGCAGATTCTTTACCATCTGAGCCACCAGGGAAACCCATAATAATGCAGAGTGGTTGCAAATACATGCTTTGCAGTTTTGAGTCCCAACTCTACTACATATTAGCTAAGTGATTTTGCACATTACATAACTTGTCTGATTCTTAGTTTCATCTGTAAAATTAATAAAAATAATAATTATCAGAAGAATTGTAAGGAGATGAAATAATGCATATAAATTGGTTAGCAAAGGCCTGGCACATGGTACAGACTCAATAAATGAGAGCAGCACAAAAGAAATAACGTGAACCTAGTTTTACATCCAAACTTCTAAGTTACACTTGGTTGAAAAGAGAAAGATATATATACCTGTAGCTATATCTAGAAAGATAAGTTCAGTTCAGTTCAGTCGCTCAGAACTGGACATGGAACAACAGACTGGTTCCAAGTAGGAAAAGCAGTACGTCAAGGCTGTATACTGTCACCCTGCTTATTTAACTTCTATGCAGAATACATCATGAGAAACACTGGGCTGGAAGAAGCTCAAGCTGGAATCAAGATTGCCGGAAGAAATATCAATAACCTCAGATATGCAGATGACACCACCCTTATGGCAGAAAGTGAAGAGAAACTAAAAAGCATCTTGATGAAAGTGAAGGAGGAGAATGAAGAAGTTGGCTTAAAGCTCAGCATTCAGAAAACTAAGATCATGGCATCTGGTCCCATCACTTCATGGCAAATAGACGGGGAAACAGTGGAAACTGTCAGACTTTATTTTTTGGGGCTCCAAAACCACTGCAGATGGTGACTGCAGCCATGAAATTACAAGACGCTTACTCCTTGGAAGGAAAGTTATGACCAATCGAGATAGCATATTAAAAAGCAGAGACATTACTTTGCCAACAAAGGTCCGTCTAGTCAAGGCTATGGTTTTTCCAGTAGTCATGTATGGATGTGAGAGTTGGACGGTGAAGAAAGCTGAGCGCCAAAGAATTGATGCTTTTGAACTGTGGTGTTGGAGAAGACTCTTGAGAGTCCCTTGGACTGCAAGAAAATCCAACCAGTCCATCCTAAAGGAGATCAGTCCTGGAAGGACTGATGTTGAAGCTGAAACTCCAATACTTTGGCCACCTCATGCGAAGAGTTGACTCATTGGAAAAGACCCTAATGCTGGGAAGGATTGGGACTGGGAGGAGAAGGGAACGACAGAAAATGAGATGGTTGGATGGCATCACCGACTGGATGGACATGGGTTTGGGTAACTCTGGAAGTTGGTGATGGACAGGGAGGCCTGGAGTGCTGTGATTCATGGGGTTAATTAATTCAAAATTTCCTCCTAACTACTCACTACTCACTTTCTCTCTACCCTTCTTAACCATTTAGGAGATGTCAAATATTTGTATTTTAACATAGTTTTCTCTTAGGAAGCTGAGTCCTCTACTTATGTTTTATAGCAATATCCTTCAGAGGAGGGTATATAGCAATTATGACCTGGATGTGAATAACTGTGGGAAACAGGCCAGTATAGGGTCATCCAAGTTCTCACTGAAGCTCAGCCTACAATAAAGCACCTTTATCTTTTCAAGTGTTATGTGGAAGAAGCACAGGGGTATGCTAAATTTACATAACTGCACACTGTGTCCTTCAATGTTTGGAGAGAAAAGAATACATTTCTTAACTTTGATAAAAAAGCATTTAAAAAATGGCTTTAAATTCCACATAACAAACTCACCAGACCCCAAAGTATTATAGACTATCACAGTCTCAGTACAGACCATGTTCACTGCAAATTCATCAACATTTGTTCAGTTGATTACAGCACAGTACTAACAAGCTTAAGTCATGGATTTCATTCTATGGGTCAATCTCATCTACAAAAATAAATAATCCAGGCTCAGCAAAGACATATTGTATCTCTAACCCCAATTAGTTAAACCTAAGTACTAGGTACAATGTATCACAGCTGTTGGAAATCTATTGAAGCCACAGGCTCTGATAGCAGATCAGAGGTATTACAAAAGATCCTAATTTCTTAGGAGACTCTGAGTTTGGATGGGAAGCAAAAAAAAAGAATTCACTGAAAGAGACTTTATCAGTGAAATCATCTTTCTCTTCTTGGATAAAGGCCTAATGGAACCAAGGTAAAGATACAAATGAATAAAAAATTATAGCAGCCCAAGTCAAGTGAAGTTGCTCAGTCGTGTCCAACTCTGCAGCCCCACGGACAGTAGCCTACCAGGCTTCTCTGTCCATGGGATTCTCCAGGCAAGAATACTGGAGTAGGTTGCCATTTCCTTCTCCAGGGGATCTTTCCAACCCAGGGATCAAACCTGGGTCTCCTGAATTGCAGACAGACATGTTATCATCTGAGCCACCAGGGAAGCCCTCATATAGCAGCCCACATGCATTCAAAAAGATTATAAATAGAGGCTTAATGGCAAAGATATAAAGGTCCCAGGAGAAGATGACAATTTCTCAATTTAGGCACTACAAATGGTCACAAAGGCAGAGGAACCAGAGATCAAATTGCTAACATCCAATGGATCATCAAAAAAGCAAGAGAGTTTCAGAAAAACATCTACTTCTGCTTTATTGACTATGCCAAAACCTTTGACTGTGTGGACTACAACAAACACTGGAAAATTCTTAAAGAGATGGGCATACCAGACCACCTGACCTGCCTCTTGAGAAACCTGTATGCAGGTCAGGAAGCAACAGTTAGAACTGGACATGGAACAACAGACTGGTTCCAAAAAGGAAAAGGAGTATGTCAAGGCTGTATATTGTCACCCTGCTTATTTAACTTATATGCAGAGTACATCATGAGAAACGCTGGGCTGGATGAAGCACAAGCTGGAATCAAGATTGCTGGGAGAAATATCAATAACCTCAGATATACAGATGACACCATCCTTATAGCAGAAAGCAAAGAAGAACTAAAGAGCCTCTTGATGAAAGTGAAAGAGGAGAGTGAAAATTTGGTTTAAAACTCAACATTCAAAAACTAAGATCACGACATCCGGTCCAATCACTTCATGGCAAATAGATGGGGATACAGTGGAAACAGTGGCTGACTTTACATTCCTGGGCTTCAAAATCACTGTAGATGGTGACTGCAGCCATGAAATTAAAAGACGCTTGCTCCTTGGAAGAAAAGTTATGACCAACCTAGACAGCATATTAAAAAGCAGAGACATTACTTTGCCAACAAAGGTCCGTCTAGTCAAAGATATGATTTTTCTAGTAGTCAGGTATGGATGTGAGAGTTGGACTATAAAGAAAGCTGAGCGGCGAAGAAGTGACGCTTTTGAACTGTGGTGTTGGAGAAGACTCTTGAGAGTCCCTTGGACTGCAAGGAGATCCAACCAGTCAATCCTAAAGGAAATCAGCCCTGAATATTCATTGGAAGGACTGATGCTGAAGCTGAAACTCCAAAACTTTGGTCACCTGATGTGAAGAACTGATTCATTTGAAGACTAAGGGCAAGAGGAGAAGAGGACAGCAGAGGATGAGATGATTGGATGGCATCACTGACTCAATGGACATGAGTCTGAATAAGCTCCGGGAGTTGCTGATGGACAGGGAAGCCTGGCATGCTGCAGTCCATGGGGTCACAGAGAGTCGGACACGACTGAGCAACTGAACTGAACTGAATGATCACAAAGCCAACTGACCTCCACCTTCTAAGCAGCCAAAATTTCAATGACTTTGGGCATTGCTAATGTCAAATATTTGGCAAAACAAAAGTAAAAAAGGAAGAAAGGACTATCATTCAAGATATGCAAAGGTGTCATATCTCACCAGCCTTAGGGAGCAAAACCAAGAGCCTCAAGATACTTGAGACTTCAGACAATGCTTCTAGTTTTTTTAATAATTAAATTTCCTTAAATGGAAGCTAGAAAGACCAAACTAATCTATAATGAATTCCATGTCAAAGCAAACTATTTATTCTCTTTTTCAAAAAATGACACCAATAGTCTTGGAGAGCAAGATTAAAATCTTTGTGGGACCTCCCTGGTGGTGCAGCGGGTAAGAATCTGCCTGCCGATGCAGGGGACACGAGTTTGATCCCTGGTCTGGGTAGGTGCTACAACCACTGAACCCACCCTCTAGAGCCCGTGCGCCACAACTACGCTCTGGGGCCCACAAGCCCCAAGTAGTGAGCCTCTGTGCTGCAACCACTGAAGCCCACGTGCCCTAGAGCCCGCAAGGCACAACTACTGAAGTCCACGTGCCTAGAGCCTGTGATCTGCAACAGAAGAATCTATGGCAATGAGAAGTCTGTGCATCGCAACTAAAGAGTAGCTCCCACTCTCGGCAACTAGAGAAAGCCTGCATGCAGCATTGAAGACTCAGTGCAGCCAAAAATAAATAAAAATATATAATAAATATAGTAGTGTGTATATGTCAAAAAATATTTTTAAAAATAATCTTTGCAAGGTTTAGGTTCAAGTGAGATGCATATCCTACAACAGAGAATCCAAATTCTCAGGTAAAAGATCCAACTTCAGGAAAAACACAACTGGGTTCCAATTAGATGATTCTACTCATCCAGGAGAAATGTGAGTTAGCCTACACTAAATCAGCCTTAGTCACAAGAGAAAGGAATGTGAGAAATACTTAGTAGGTAGGCCAGCATTTACCAGGTAGAAAGGAGGCAGCAATATTTCTGAAAAACTATATCATGTTTCCCCCAATTAAATCACATTTTAAACTCAGTAGGAAAGAGCAACCATTAATGAAATCCCACAGTGGATCCTTCATAAGTTTAAAAAACATCTATTTTGTAATGCCAATAGTATTCTCTCTCTCTCTCCTTTTTTTTTTCTTTTTTCTTTTTGGCCACACTGCATGGCATGTGGGATCTTAGTTCCCTGACCAGGGATGGAACCCATGCCCCCTGCATCGGGAGCACTGCAGGCACAATAGAAAAGTCTCTTTTTTTACTGCAAACTTTCACAATTGGTGAATATCTTAAATTGTGATCGCCAAAGGACCAACTGCCCTTTGGTATTCATTATTTCTTTGAATAGTCTGTCACCTCCCACTAGAATCTAGGCTCCCTGCTGCATCCAAGGTACCTGAACAGTGCCTGGCACCCAGAAGGTGTTTATTTGGTTGAATAAGTGAATAAAGACTTTGTAAAAACACAAATTTGCATCTTATGTACTTTATACATATATCTTTCATTTAATATTGTCTTTCTTTTTTTGGCAGCTTCTTGAGCCCACTGAATACCCTGGAGTTCAGACCAAAATGTGTGGTAGAATATTAAAAAAAAAAAAAAGACTAAATTTTTATTTTATTATCAAAACTAGTAAATAAGAACTAAAAGGGTGAGGGAATTGGTAATGAGTTAGTGGCCTTTGAACTACAGAGGAAGTGTCTCAAGTCTGCATTTGAGACAGCAACAAGCACCAAAAAACAGAAAAGTTTTATTGATAAAACACTTAGATACTACAACAAACATGATAAAACAATTATAGTACATAATAAGTAGTAATTCCAGAACTATAGTGCTTAAAGTGATCAAAGACTGTTAACTTATTCCATATATATCTGAGGAATATGAACTAGTACTTTAGAACATTCTTTAGAATGAAAACTATCAGATAACGCATAAAAATCAACTTGGAAAAAATATTCCTTCTTTCAACAAACATTTCTTGGATACCTCCTATGTGCCAGGCCAAATCCTAACACATGCAGCAAATTACTAATAAACTGTTATCAAGACATGCCTAAGCTTCCTTGCCATTTAATAAATATTTATTAGTTATCTGTCATATTCACTACACTAAGCCCTCGGGATACTTCTATAAACAAGATCAACACAATCTCTGTCCTGGATTCTAGTGAAAGAGAAAAGAGAACCACCAAACAGTGAGAAATTACAATAAGGACATAAACAAAGGGCCAAGAAATAAAAACAGGGAGGCCCACTGGATAGGGTGATTGGAAAAGGCCTCTCGGAGGAAGCGACACTTAGGCTAAGGCCTCACGGATGAGAATGAGACAGCTCTGGCAATTCTGAGGAAAGAGCACATCAGGTATCAAAGGCAAAGGGCCTGAGACGGGAATGAGTGTCGGAGAGCAGAAAGATGGTTGCTGCTGCTGCTAAACCGCTTCAGTCATGTCCGACTCTGTGCGACCCCATGGACAGCAGCCCACCAGGCTCCTCTGTCCACGGGAGTCTCCAGGCAAGAACACTGCAGTGGGTTGCCATTTCCTTCTCCAAGAAAGAAGGCAGCATGGCTTGAATATAGTGAGCAAGTGGCAAAAGCTGAAGTCAGAGTGGCAGGCAGAAGCCAGATCAACTGTATGCCACGGGGAGAAGTTGGAATGTCATTCAGAATGCAGTGGGAAGCCAGTAAGAGTTTTAAACAAGAGAGCTACATGAACTGATCTGCATTTTTATAAAATCATTCTTGCGGTTGTGTAAAGAAGGAACTAAAAAGACGCAAGGGGGAAATGGGGAGACCAGCTGGGAAGCTACTATTACCACAGTAACATAGCCAAGAAATGACAGTAATCTCGACCAAAAATCTAGGAGTAGACCAATAGGAAGAAAGTGGGTGAGGGGAAAAAAAAAAGTGGGTGAGTCCTAGAGGTATTTTTGGAGATGGGAGAACTGAATGCATGTGGGGACTGAAGGATAGGAAGTTAACTAGGGTGGATTTCTGGGTTGAGCAATTAGATGGATGATTGTGCCATTTATTGAAATGGGTGGTGCAAATTACTGAGATTTCTTCTTCATGTTCTGTGTATTCAAGCCTACCTAAGGCTTACTAAAGACATTCCAATTGCCAAATTCAGTGAATCCTTGAAGTGTTCACACTCTTCATCTGACACAGTTAAAACTCCCTTAAAACTTCACACTCTCCGTTTCCAAGACAGCACTCTTCTGGTTCTTCTCTTACTCAATGAGTCTCCTTCTCAGGTTCCATAACCCCAGAACTCTGTTCTTGGCCTTCTACTATTTCCTTCCAGAACTCTCTCCCTTGCTGACCTCATCCAAGCAATCCATAGCTTTAACTACTACCCACATAAAGCCTCCCAGATTCATATCTCCTTCCAGAACTTCCTCCTCACCTACCCAACTGAACCATCTACCCAACTGTCCCATTTCTATTGAGATATTTCAATAGCATCTTAAACTCAACATATCCAAAAGTAACTTCATCATCCTCTTCCTCCAACACTCCTTTTCCCTCATCCCATATTCTTCATCTGTGAAAAGCATAACTTTGCAGAACTATGCCCAGCTTCTTAAGTGCAAAACTTAGGATCATTTTACTCGCTTCTCTTTGAAGTCCACATCAAATCAATTTCCAAGCCCCATCAAATTTACTTTCTAACAAGTTTGTGGATATGTCCTCTCTTCATAACCCACCATTTTAATTCAGGTCTTCAATCCTCCTGCTCTTGTTTCTTACATAACATTCTGGTTTCTTCAGCCTCACATCATTCAAACCCACCCTTCACATCTCAACAGTCAGGGAAATCCTTCACGGGCTCTCTATACCCTTAGGATAAGATTCAGCCTTATGTTGGGAGTTAGAGCCTCTGGCTGGGTTTCCTGCCTCAATTCCCACCATCTTTGCTATACACTCCAACCTCTCACCACGCCGACTGACCAACAGGTTCATTCATGACTCTGCATATACTGTTCTCTCCCAATACCTACTTAGTTCAAGCATCCTTTTCTTTTAGCAGCCTGAAATTCAGTCTGAGATGATGACTCTCCTCTGTGCTTTTACAGCAAACCATTAATGAAAGACTTCTATTGCTTATCACACTTTGTTTCTCCCACTGAACTGCAAATTATGTGAGGCCAGGGACGATCTTTCCTAGAATATTTTCGGTGCTTAGTACTTAAGAAATGATTAGTAAATGTTTGTGGAATAACTGTATCTAGATCAAACTTAAGAAGGCTTTCTGTAAAACATGAACTGCTATATATAGTATTCATGACAAGAAAAGGTAGCCTGAAAGAAGAAACATTCAATAGTTTTCTAAAATTAACCAATAACAACAGCTGCTGACTTTCAGACATCAGCATTCATCTTCCATTACTAAAGAGCTAGCTATGTCCAACGTAGTACTGATGTAATTCTGATGATCTTTTTGTATTAGTATCCATTAATATTTATTTCTTCAGTTCAGCTACTTTTTAGTACTCTGAGTTTAATTAAGATTTCTCTGACTGTTTTTGTCCTCAATAAAGACAGAGGTCAACCTCTCATGCATAATAATTCTGTCTGAACAAACAAGATTTCTGATACACATTAGTTTTAAGCTATTTTCTACTTGTTCACTAAAACATGAATATTACCATCACCACCACCACCACCAAATGCTCCTAACCTTCCCCCACTCCCCTTTCAGAAGAGACATTTATACAGAATGGATTGTCTTATATATACAAAGTATATCTTCACCTACCAACCACGGAGAGTGAAGGGATTTTTACATTTATACTTTATAGCTCCTGAAGTCATTCATTAAATATTTTTCCTGGCTCCAAAAATTACATTACAGGGCTTTTCTGTGAAAGTTATTATTGAGTTTTTCATGTTCAGATACTGTGATGCAACTGATATTTTTGCAAAACAAAGAAATGAACAAATCTCCACAGTTTCTTAGGAGCTGCCTCTCTTTATTACCATAACTTAACCACATTCTGAGACAGCAACAAGTTCACTGCTTTGAGCAACAATACACAAAAACGTTCTATGGCAGACACCACTGCAGATGTCCATAAAACAATTCATCCAATTCAGTAAATCCAGCCTGAGGTTTTTAACCTTATATCTCACTTATGATATCTGGCAAAGGAAAAAATGTGGATTTTTTTTTTTTTTAAATAAAGACAGATGTGCCTTTTAATATCCTATGTCTTGTCAAACTATGGTGACTATGTCTGGAATTACGGATTTCATGAAACTCTGTTAAGCCAGTCATTCCAGTGGTATTTCAGCTCTTTGCACCCTAACCCAGAAGTAATGCTAATTTCTTCTTGGTGCTCTGCCGGTTACAGAGATTAAGACATACGAAACTCTGGGGCCCTTTCATCTCCGAGACTTAAAAATGGGTTGGAGAGCACTGGAAATGGAACCAACAAGGCAAAACAAAAGTCGTTCAACAGGGAAACAAACCAACAAAGGCCCCACAGAAGAAAACCCTGCAACCTTCCGCCGGCTCCCAAAGGTGGAGAATGCCAGAAGCCCGGGTTCCTGAACCGGAATCCCAGCCGGGCCTGGGCGACCCAGAGTCACCAAGCGGAGAAGGGGGGGGCGACTCAGCGAAGGCACCAGGCGGCCGCCCGCCGGGCCCGCTGCCCAGACGGCCCCCCAGAAAGATCAAAGTAGGGAATTCTTCCCGCCTCCTCTACACGCAGGGATCCAGGAAGAAGAAAGAGGCTCCGCGCCTCTCCAGCCGGTTGCGGGGCCCGCGCTCCCCGCCCGCCAGCTCAGTTCTCCGGGCCCCAGGGCAAGCAGGCCGCGCCCCGTCCCCACCCCTGTGCCCCGCAAGCGCCAGGCCGGCCACCAGGTCCCGCCGCCCCCGCTCTGGCCCCGGCATCACTCACAGAGCCCGAGCGCCGCCGCCAGCACCGACCACAGACAGCGCCGGCGGTCTGGGGATGCAATCAGTGCTCCGGCTCCGGCGGGCGCTGCCATCGTCCTCCCGCCACAGCTTCGCGGCCCTGGGCCCGGGTCCCCACTGCAGTTAGCTAGGCTCCTGGCCGAGGGCTCTGGACTCGTCGTCGCCGGTATCAGCGAGCACCTCCACGCCGCGGTCCCCGCTCGCGGCCCCAGCCACAGCCTGCCAGCACTGTGCCAGGGCCCGGGCCCCGCGCCGGCCGCAGCCGTCAGCTCATTGGCCTGCCCCGCACACTCTGAAGGACGCGATTGGAAGGCACCGACTGTCCATCATTCCCTCTCTCCAGGCGGGGCCCCGCCATCGCGGTCCCACCCAGGGCTCCTGCTGCCAGCGGTGGAGGTCCCTGGCCGTCCGAGGCGACCGCCGCCGAGCCCGGTCCCTGCCTGCTTGCCTGCGTGGCTGTTCGCCCGTCTTCTCTGGCCAGGCGCGTCTCCTCTGCGTCTCTGAGCGTCCAGCCCCCCCGGATCTCTTCATTGTCTTCGCCTCCGTTTCTGCTCTTCTCGGTTTCTCTGAGCCTCACCTAGAGAAAAAGCAGCAGTTCGTTTACACAATTAATAAAAAAAAAGGAATGAGATGGGGAGAGACTTCTGATTCAGTCGTCCAGATAGAACACATTTACCCCCTTGCCCTATATCGTCTATTTTGCCTGGATTCAGATAATTTATGTGCAAATTGAGAAATCTAATAGCTTAAAAAGAAGTCTCCATCTTGTCTGACTCTCCTCTAAGGAACCCTCCCTCCCCCACTTTCGGCTAAGAAGCGTTGGGAACTGGGAATTCTCTCCTGCTACCTGGAGCACGTGTGGATGGGGTTTTGCCCTTGTAAATGTCCCTCGATTTATCAAAAATTGGCAAGTTCCCCCTCCTGACTGAAGTGCCATGCCTGAGCCGGTTCCAGTTGGTTAGCTTGGTCCAAAGCAGTGTCTGCCACTTACTGGTTGCCCCAAAATTCTGGAAAGTTCGTTTGAAAGGGTCCTTATGAGAACACCCTACAATGGGGAGAAAACGGAAGGGCAGGAGCACAAGAAAAATGAGGGTGTAGGAAGAAAAGGAAGAATCCAGGTGGGAGGCCTGTAGTGTGAGAGAAGGAAACAAGTATTAGACAGTTAGGATGAGAGGGGGGAGAAGAGCAGGATAGGAGCACTCCCCTGCAGCCCCTCATTTCAGGGTTTTGTCTCAAGTCAATCTTATGAACAGCCTTCCTGATATTTTTGCTGTTTTAGCCTGCTAGCCTTGCAGTATGGCAGACTGATAGCAATTACCTTAGTCCCAGTGAGAGAAAACTAAACAAGCAAGAAAACACCATTTCACCTTATTTCTCTGTCAGCAAGATCCTCATGAAGTGTTTTTGGAATGCCATATGATGGAAAGACTACAATGCATTAAGTGAGCACCTACTATGTGCTGTAGATGTAGAATACCCAGGCTTTACTCTCAAGAAGCACAGAGTCTACCAGTCAGTGTAGCAAGCAAGTACTGAACTAAATTTTTTTTTCAGTGCTTAAAGAGAAGGTCGAATCAAGAAGAAATATAAGGCCAACAGGGACAGTGATCCTCAAAGATACATTTCATGTTAAAAGCTTCTCTGCTGCCCGTGACGTACTTCGATACAGATAATTTCCTCTTCTGAGAACCAATGGCCCACGAGGTGTCCAGAAAAGATGCATTGAGGAAATAGCATTTGAAGTGGATTTTATAGGCTGGATAAATTTTTACCAGAGAGAAACAGGAAAAGCGAACTCAGAAATAAGAAAGCAAGTGCAAGGATCAGTGGGTTAATCCTTTGTGATTTGGAACTTCAGGGAAGTGAGGGAAAGAGGGGAAAGAGAGAATTATACTTCAAAGTATAGTTGAAGTCAACTATACCACAATAAAAATATATATATACTATATATAAAGGAAAAAAATCCCACCGAAACAAACAAACAAACAAAAACAGAAAGAGAACCTGGTCTGTGAGGAAGGCTAATAAACTGGGCTTTAAACACAGCTGAAACTTCTGAGAAAACCCAGATGGTCAATTAGAAGGCAGTTAGACATGTAGGTCTGGAGCCCAAGGAATCAACAGGAGAGGCTACCATGAAATCAGAACTTGCAAGGGTGGCAAAGTGTTTCCACAAAAAAACCAATATCAGATCATAAGTAGATTATAAATATTTGCTGAGTGAATAGATGAATGAATGTTTATTAAATTAATCGAGAGAAGTTACAAACAAAAAGTCATGTGAGGTTGTTTTAGCCATAGTTCTTGCATTCTAGTTTCGGATCCTTCTGTAGAGATAGTAAATGGAAAAGAAACCAATCTTTGGATTTTCAATCACTATTGTGCACTTGAGAGTCTCACTTAACAAACCTCCTCCTCCTTAGATACCTGCTTCTTCCTCCTGGAAACCCCTCTTCTCAGCTCAGTCAGTCCAGGCATACAGTCAGAATCAATTGAAGACTTTCCATCAGATGAGCAAAGTCTTTTTAATGGGCTGTGTTACCTCTGAAAGGAGTGGACTTCTTGGGGAGAATTTTGCCTACAAAGTCAATAAGAAGGAAAACCATGAGCAGAGTCTTGTCTGATAATAGTTATCTATATACAGATCCATTGGCCTCTGAGACTTCCCGCTCCATGTAGTATATAATAAGTGCAATAGGAGGGTTGGCCTTGGAAACATCTCAGGGCTTTAAGTCTTCTCTTAATAGAGATCAGATAAGAGGCACTCAGGAGCAGCTAGTGCTAGCAAATATATATGGGCAGAATTTTCTAGAGCAGGAATTAATGGGAGAAGTAGAAAAGACAGTGTCAGGCACCAAAATTTCCAACATCTTTGTGATTGTAGTAGAGTTCTCTTCCAATTCCTGTACTCTCAGTGGTATTCTCTCCCTCCTTGTATTTTAAAATCTGTTGCCAGAGGAAGATTGGAATGCTGTGATCTGTGGGTGGTGATAGCAAGCCATTCCAGGAGTACTGAGATTCGATGGATATCAGATAGAGTCAAAGATGAATCCAGGCCACACTGAGAAAGATTTATCTGGAGCTAAATCAGTTTCATTAACATTTCTACAGAGACGTCTCAATCCAGGAAAGGGATTGCATTTTCCTGGGAAAGTGTTGAAAATCTGAAAATCCGAGTTCTAGTGCCTCTGGTGCCCCTGGGCACAGAGGCACAAGTTGGGAGAACACGGTAACGGGGTCTTTAGGGTCTACTGTGGAGGAGAGGGATGTGTCACCAGGCTTCTTCATTCACTGTGGCCAGGAAAAATGTTCCTCAAGGCTCTCTGTCTCCCTGTACCCCAATACAACCTATGCTTCACCTATGAGGGTGCTTCACCCAATACAACTTCTGCTTCACCTATGAGGGAAAGATGTGCTCTGGAGAGATATCACAGGCATTCCTCTTGCTGGGATAGAAACATTTCTTACTGTGAGTTGGGCAACTGATATCCTGAGTTTTGTTACTGTCAGTCTTCCTGTATCATTGTTGGGAAGGAAATGTCTAGTGGCACTTGCAGAATAGAAGACAAACCCTTGCAATCACTAGAGAAGAAGAAATAGGAAAAATAAAAGCCCTAAAATGATAATAACTTAATAATAAGTTCAAGCGGGAAAGCTGAACATAAAAACAGACCTCTTGGTAACTGTGGAGATGGAGGTTCCCAGAAAATGGAAGTGATTACATTATTTTACCTAATGAGTTATATTTTGTAGTTTCCTCATTTCCAGGAGAAATAGAAACTTAAGTGTCCAGGGCACATTTTTTTTTTCCAGTTAGGTTCTAATGAATAAACTCTGCCGGCATCTAGAACTAATGAATATTTTTAAAGGGTATTCTTATCCTCCTTGTCTTGGGACCTAAGAAGAACTGAAGACTCAAGTTAGGACTTTTTCAAATAAAACAAACGGTGGGGTCTGAATGTTAGAACCCCAGAACTATAATTTACTCACATCAAACCAAAAGTAGAAAGTTAACAACTTGAGTGTCGTTAACAATGTTTGAATGTTTGAACGAATGAGCAATCTCTAAATGTTTGAATGAATGAGCAATCGAATGAATAAACTGAATGAATGGTACATGAAATAAAATAAATAGGCCTATTTAGGATAGTCACTCTGTCTACTTGTAGTTTTCTATCTGGTTCGTTATTTGTTAGAGTTGCAATTCACAAATACTGATTGTCCAAGTACCAAAATTTGTAGTTTTAAGGGATTTGGAACATATTGCATTCATTCAGCAATTAGTCATTGAGCACCAGCTTTGCCAGCATAAGCCTCAATACTAAGTATTTAAGAATTTAAAATATAGTAAAGACACTCTTTTCTCTTCTCCATTTTCCTCTGTGTGGTTGAATTTACTCCTCCCCATGTCTTTTCACAAGAATTTGAAGATCAAGCAATTTCTGATCAAGAAACAAAAGCAGAATTGTTCCATTCCCCAATTGATTCGAATGAAAACTGGTAATAAAATCAGGTATAAGTCCAAGAAAAGACGCTGGAGAAGACCCAAGTTGGGTCTCTAAAGAGCCTCATATACCAATTGGCACTCATTTATGCTATGGCAAGGTCACTTGCACCTTACTTGAATCACAGTAGTGAGAACTCACTGCTGTCTGAACAGCTCATGGGAGAAACAGAATGTTTGACTCTTGGTGTTTCCTCAGGAGAGGTCCATGTGGCTCAGTAATAAATAGGTAAAATATTGTTTGGGGGAAAAATTAAAAATAAATAAAATATAGTTAAGAATCCATGCCTTAAAGATACTGGGACGATTGGACACCAATTATAACAATTGTTTGCCAGTTATACAGTAGAATTCAGTATTGCTGTTAATGTTGATGTCCTCTAACAAGTAATGATTAGAAGAGATAAGACTGCAACCCAGTTATATACCACACACAATTGGTTTTTAATTTGTTAAAGGATTTCTTTCTGAGAAGGTCAACGGAGAGAATGAGAAACAGATTTTCCAGCTGAAGAAAACAGATCGAGTAAAAACACATAGATGGGCCTGAAGAGATGGAATCCCCGATCTCCGCGCCTTCATGTCGCCGAAGAGGAGCTGGACGGGTGCGAGTCAGACCCTCTCGGGAAGCGGCCTGCCGTCCGGCCTTTACCTTTGTTGGTCGGAGAAGCCAGTAACAACAGTCCAGGCTCCAGCAGAGAAGGAGGAGGACGAGTTATATCGGCAGTCCCTGGAGATTCTCTCTCAGTACCTCCGGGAGCAGGTAACCGGCGCCAAGGACGCGAAGCCCCTGGGTGGGTCTGAGGCCACCAGCCGGAGGGCGTTGGAGACCCTGCGACGAGTCGGGGATGGGGTGCAGCGCAACCACAAGACGAGTTTCCAAGGCATGCTTCGGAAACTGGACATCAAAAACGAAGACGATGTCAAATCTTTGTCTCGAGTGATGGTTCATGTTTTCAGTGACGGAGTAACAAATTGGGGCAAGATTGTGACTCTTATTTCTTTTGGTACCTATGTGGCCAAACACTTGAAGAGTATAAATCGAGAAAGCTGCATGGAACCACTAGCAGAAAGCATCACAGATGTTCTCCTAAGGTCAAAACGAGACTGGATAGTCAAACAAAGAGGCTGGGATGGGTTTGTGGAGTTCTTCCATGTAGAGGACCTAGAAGGCGGCATCAGAAACGTGCTGTTGGCTTTTGCAGGTGTTGCCGGAGTGGGAGGTTTGGCATATCTAATAAGATAGCCTTTTAAGTGCAATAATTGACTCTTCAGCCACCAAAACAGCCACCAAAATCACCTCTGTGAACTCACACATATCTGTGAAGTTGGACATCACGCTGTGCAGGCCATCATCTAACAATGGATAAAACCAAGTGACAGGAAGATTGTGGCTAACAGGAATAAATACATGAGCAAAGTAATCTCGCTTGAAGAGTCAGTCTCTGAAAGAAGCTGAGTTCCGTTTCAGCAACAGGCAAACTTTGGGAAGCTGTGGAGATGGACATTTTAGTTTTAGTGAAGATGCTAGAGGGGAGAGATTTTACCTAGAACAGGAAATTGGCCAGTGGACAGGCTAGTCATAGATACGCCCACTGAATTCATAAACTTCTATAGTGTTAAAATAGAAGAACTAACAATGCCAGTGGCGTATGTAAAATTGATTTTAAGCCACAAGTAATAGAACTATGGCAAGAAGCCTCAGTATTGTACCGCAGAGTGTGAAGGGAAGCTTTTTCCTCTGTAGTTAGCTTTCCCAGGTGTGATTCTTCAATAGACCAAATGCTCAGGATGTTTATACCTGTTCTGCTTTGGCTGGGTTTGAGCGATTCTTATTTGCCTAATGTCATGGCCAAGAATACTGAAAGTTGGAATAGAATCACAAATTTGGAATGTTGAGTTTTGAAAAAGTTGCATTGGTCTGTAAAAATTGTTTATATTTTTGCAGAGTAGTATTAATCAAAAAGGAGATAAAACAAAATTTTACTTTCATTTTTCCATACCCTTAAATTTACAGCTTCTATAGTTAGGAACCTGTTTCTTACAGCTTTTCTATTCTAATCTTTGTTCTAGTTAATACTAGATTGTATACAGAACCAGCTGATGTGATTGTATGCAACCTGGTGTAGTACAACAATTCTGATAACTATGCAGGCTTTAATTTTCCTATCTTGATTTGGGTAAGTATTTCTTAAAATGCTGTTTGGGGTTTTTCTTGTTTTTTTTTTTTAACCTGGGACTGAGAAATTAATGGAAGTTAATCCTTTCACTTTGTTACACCTGGGTTTTCAATAATTGAGTCAAGGTTTTAAGATTTATTTTGGGGGGCGGAGCACACTGGCTGATGACTTTCAGATGATGGGCTCTGATTGGGCAACTACTTATTTTGAGTTCCTTCCATTTGACCTAATTTAACTGGTGCAATTTAAACTGAGTTCATGAGCTCATCTTCAAAGCTTTTGCTAAAAGATTTTCAGTTGTTCCAAATGGGACTTGTTATCAGACAAGACTCTGCTCATGGCCTCAAGAATCTCATCAGGTGGATGATAGAAACTTGACCCTTATTTGCTTAATAAATTGTACAATAATGGCTTGGCAAAGCAAGCTATAGTCTATCCATGGTGCTATTATTAGGCTTGCTTGTTAAACACAGGTCTAAGCCTGGCCTGTGAATAAAACAAATACTTATTTCATTTTTATTAATGATTCTTGAACTTTGTTTCAGATTTTTACATTGGCGTCTCTATAGGTTTCAGACGTGATGTTTTATCTACCTTACTGTTTATTTCCTATCCTTCCTTAAAATATTTGCTGCTTATTCTGTTCCCTCTACACATATTTATATTAGTCCCTACAAATTTACCTTGCCATTCCTGAACTCTTACTAGCCCTTTTATTTTTTGGCATTAGGAACCTAAGTGACTGCCCATGGAGTCCACCGACCTTCCTCATTTTTGAATTTTATCTTAGGAGATGGCAGTACAGTGGATGTTGACAGTAACAGTCATGAGGTGAGAAGAGTCCCTTCTTGTACTAGTGTCTCATTGGTTGTTGCTTAACTCTGGGGAGAAATTTTCAAAAGTCCCCTTAGGGGATTTCAGAGAAGGGGACAACTCTTAGGTGATTTTTCTCTAGGTACCTTTGCATTTGAATATGCTCACTTAAAATTGATGGGTTCTGTTAAGCCTCAAAGTTATATAAAAGTTACTAGTAAGCCGAAGAAAACTATAGTGGAACCAGGATCATTTGAAAACTTCAGCCTCTGAATGTGATCTTTAGTTTGTGGACTCCAGACGAAAATAGACATGAATAAAATGACTAAGAATGTAATAAGGGAACAATTGCTCTGCCTGCCCATCTCTAAGCCTTAAGGTCATCTAGCTAGAGCTATTTTTTTATCTGTGTATTTATCATTGTTGATCAGAAACCACTTATTTATATCATGTCTAGCTCTAAGGACCTAAAATCACCTTATGTAGTTAATTAATCTTAAGATCTAGTTAAGGCGACTGAAAGGCCTGTCTCCCCATAGCCAGTTGTGGAAATAAGCACAGAGATGTAAATTGATGAAATTTAGGGGCCCCGTCTTCACTTTACTAGGTGTGAGTGCTGAAATGTAAAGGAGGATCTAAAATTGATATTTTGGTCAGCAGCTTGTGATAGGGTAAAATTGATATTTTGGTCAGCAGCTTGTGATAAGGGTTTAGGGAGTCCAAGTGCTTTGGGGCAAGGTGAGTGCCTCTGTAGGGAGAAGGGGCATATGTTGTAAGTGCTGACTAGCTGCCTTAGTGCTGGCAAATACTCCACAACGGAAAGGGAGGGGCTGCTTGGAAAGATGGCTCTCAACAAGTTCTGCCTGGTGCTTCTCTCAGGGAAAATCCTGTAGTCCTTTAGTGTTGTCTATATACATTCTGTTGGGGGTGAACACCTTGGATCTGGTTAAAACAGCTAATGCTGTTGACAGTTGTGCCAAGAAGAGTTAGGACCAACAAACTAATGTGGGCTATAAAATGTAGTGTGTTTCCCTAACTTCCTGTTTTGCCTGAGAAGAAGAAAATAAATATTTTATTCAAATGCAAAAAAACAAAAAACAAAACACCCGCATAGATGGCAATACTCAAGGCTGGAAAGATGGTGCTTTGAACACTAGGATAAAAGGTGTACGCAAGAAACGGACGATTTTACTACTATTGGAAAGTGCAACATCCAGAACTCAGTAGGGAAGAGAATCTGGAATCTACCTGCCACAGGGAAATTGCCACACACTCACTGCAATTTATCAGCCATAAATATAAATAAAATTATAAATATTCCACTGATAGTGACACCGTTGTTTTCTTCTGTGTCACTGATTTTCAAAGATCAAGAGAAGAAGAAAATCCGTTTACACTGAAGCGCAAAACAGCTGAAGAATATAAACACATAACAGTAAACAACCACTTAGAGATGCGGAAGTCAGCAATTCTTCCTGCCTTTACGGTGGCAGGAAGACTGCAAGAACGGCGGCTCGTTGGTCTAGGGGTATGATTCTCGCTTAGGGTGCGAGAGGTCCCGGGTTCAAATCCCGGACGAGCCCTCCTTTTCCCCCCCCCCGCTTTGAATTAAATCCATTTCTAAAGAAATTAACTTTAGATCTATAAATGTAATAAATACATGTTGGCGAAAAATACAAAATTGAGACCTTTTGAACTTATAGCACACTTTAAGTTCAAATACCATTAAAAGACATAACAGGAAAACGTAGCAAGTTTGAGAGCAATGTGATGCTCTGAAAAGACTCATCCCCATTTCTGCCAGTTTCAGAGTCGAGCACGTTTGTTGGGCATCTCCGGTGCCTACAAGTGCGACCTAAATCTGCTCACGCCCGCGCTCGTCCGCCTGCACGGAGACTGTGGGAGGCGGACTGCGCGCCCGCTCTCCCGGGCCCGCCGACCCTCCGTGCGCCCGCTCACGCTCGGAGTGTTCCGGGGCTGCCCCGGGGTCCGCACGAGGCATGTCTCTTTTCCGAGCACGTGTGTTTCAAAATGGTACAAGTATTTGCATATCTTGCCCTCAGACGAAAAAGACCACATATTGTATGAATTGATCTCATTTGATCTTTTACTTCTTGATCGCCTTGATCAAGGTTTGAGCATATTCAAGGTGTGAGCTAGAATAGTTTCATTTCAGCCTTTAAACGAGCTATGTGGGGGAAAAAAGTTTTAAATTTTACGGCTTATGCAAGAAAAAGCCTGGGCTCGTCCGGGATTTGAACCCGGGACCTCTCGCACCCGAAGCGAGAATCATACCCCTAGACCAACGAGCCGCTCTCGGCAAAAGCCATCCCACAGCCTTCCTTCAGCCGTATCTGACCTCCGGCTGCACCACCTGAGTGATCTCAGCTGGAGAATCGCCTCTCCTTTCCCAGGTCTGGGGTCAAAACGCTTTTCGCCACCCAAAGGGGCCCCAGGAAGGGACGTGCATTTTTCCCCGGCGGGGTCGGCCTTATCTCCCGGCGCCTGGGCTCTGCGCCGCCGCCTGCGGCCATCAGCACAAGATCCGGGAAGCCGCCTTCCACGAGCCAGGACAGCCCCTGGAAGGCGGGGGCGGCAGGGCGGTGGAAGCCCGGGCTAGGAGGGCGCAGGCAGGCCCCGCGGACGCCTCGGACTCCGCCAGGCGCTCGCAGCCCAGGGTCTCCATACGCCAGTTTCGCTACTTGCGGGTAGGTCCCGCCGCTCGCAGCTCAGACCAGCCTCAGAGCGCTTGGCTGTGTGCAGCGCGCCTCCTTGGCATTCCAAGCCTCTGCTTGGCCGCCAGAAGACGCTCGGCTGCCGACGACGCCCATGGGTGGGTGGAGCGGGAAAAACCTCGAGGAGCTGGCGAGAAATGGGAAAGGATGCACCTTATCCCTGCAAGGGAGTGTTGCGGCAAAGAATTCTCAAAGGGGAGCGCATTGACAGATAACTTTTTTTCCAACGTTCATTCTGAGATCACGCACCTTGCATGTACTGAACTCACTGCGTATTTGTAACAGTCTGTCTCTAACGTACGAACCTCATTTCGCAGTTAGGTATTTCAGGCGACATGGCGAGGAAGCGGTGTGGTAGGCACAGCAACTACGCAAGTCTTAGAAGGTGTGGTGGATGGGGAGGATCATGAAAGGGGCAGGAAGGGAGACAGGGTTTGGTGCCTTGTTAGCCTGGAGGAATAGGGAAGGCAGTGGCAGTGGGCAGAACCTTTGACCTAGCACCACCGCCCCTTCATCCCCTTCTGTAATAGGGAAGAACAAATCTGATTCCATATTCCATCTGTTTTTGTTTGTTTTGTTTTTTACTTTAACCTGTGTGTTGTATTGATTTTCCTACAAGGTAATTACCACTTCAGCATTCCTGCCTGGAGAGCCCCGTGAACAGTATGAAAAGGCAAAAAGATACGACACTGAGAGATGAACCTCCCAGTTCGGTAGGTGCCCAGTATGCTACTAGAGAAGAGCGGAGTAATAGCTCCAGAAGGAATGAAGAGGCTGAATCAAAGCGAAAACAACATCGGGCTGTGGATGTGTCTAGTGGTGGAAGTAAAGTCTGATGCTATAAAAGACAATATTGCATAGGAACCTGGAATGTTAGGTCCATGAATGGAGGTAAATTGAAAGTGGTCAAACAAGAGATGGCAAGAGTGAACATCAACATTTTAGGCATCAGTGAACTAAACTGGGCAGGAATGGGCAAATTTAATTTAGATGGCCATTTTATCTACTGCTGTGAGCAAGAATCCCTTAGAAAAAATGGAGTAGCCATCACAGCCAACAAGACTCTGAAATGCAGTACTTGGATGCAGTCTCAAAAGTGACAGAATGATCTTGGTTTCCAAGGCAAACCATTTAATATCACAGTAATCCATGTCTATCCCCAACCACTAATGCCGAAGAATCTGAAGTTGCACGGTTCTAGGAAGACCTAAAGACCTTCTAGAACTAACACCAAAAAAAGATGTCATTTTCATCATAGGGGACTAGAATGCAAAAGTTGGAAGTCAAGTGATACCTGGAGTAACAGGCAAGTTTGGCCTTGGAGTACAAAATGAAGCAGGATAAAGATTAAGTTTGGCCAAGAGAATGTGCAGGTCATAGCAAACACCCTGTTCCAACAATGAAAGAGAAGACTCTACACATGGACATCACCAGATGGTCAATACTGAGATCAGATTGATTATATGCTTTCCAGATGAAGATGGAGAAGCTCTATACAGTCAGCAAAAATAAGACTGGGAGCTGACTGTGGTTCAGAACATGAACTCCTTATTGCAAAATTCAGACTTGAAGAACATAGGGAAAACCACTAAGCCATTCAGGTATGACCTAAATCAAATCCCTTATAATTATGCAGTGGAAGTGACAAATAGATTCAAGGGATTAGATCTGGTAGAGTGTTTGAAGAACTATGGACAGAGGCTTGTAACATTGTACAGGATGCAGTGATCAAAACCATCCCCAAGAAAACAGAAATGCAAAAAGGCAAAATAGTTGCCTGAGGAGGCCTTACAAATAGCTGAGAAAAGAAGAGAAGCAAAAGGCAAAGGAGGAAAGGAAAGATATACCCATTTGAATGCAGAGTTCCAAAGAATAGCAAGGAGAGATAAGAAAGCCTTCCTCAGTGATCAATATGAAAAAATAGAGGAAAACAATAGAATGTGAAAGACTAGAAATCTCTTCAAGAAAATTAGAGATACCAAGGGAACATTTCATGCAAAGATCGGCACAATAAAGGACAGAAACAGTGTGTACCCAATGGAAGCAGATATTAGGAAGAGGTGGAAAGAATGCACAGAAGAACTATACAAAAAAGATCTTCATGACCCAGATAACCACAATGGTGTGATTACTCACCCAGAGCCAAACATCCTGGAGTCTGAAGTCAAGTGGACCTTAGGAAGCATGACTACGAACTGAGCTGGTGGAGGTGATGGAATTCCAGGTGAGCTATTTCAAATCCTGAAAGATGATGCTATGAAAGTGCTGCACTCAATATGCCAGCAAATTTGGAAAACTCAGCAGTGGCCACAGGACTGGAAAAGGTCCGTTTTCATTCCAGTCCCAAAGAAGTGCAGTGCCAAAGTATGTTCAAATTACTGCACAATTGCAATCATTTCACATACTAGCAAGGTAATGCTCAAACTCCTTCAAGCTAGACTTCAACAGTATGTGAACTGAGAACTTCCAGATGTTCAAGCTGGATTTAGAAAAGGCAGAAGAACCAGAGATCCAATTGCCAACATCTGTTGGATCATAGAAAAAAGCAAGAGAATTCCAAAAAAGCATCTACTTCTGCTTCATTGACTACACTCAAGCCTTTGACTGTGTGGATCACAACAAACTGTGGAAAATTCTTAAAGAGATGGGAATACCAGATCACCCTACCTGCCTCCTGTGAAACCTGTGTGCAGGTCAAGAAGCAACAGTTAGAACCGGACAGACTCTAGCAACAGTTAGAACAACAGACTGGTTCCAAATTGGGAAAGGAGTATGTCAAGGCTGTATATTGTCACCCTGCTTATTTAACTTATCTGCAGAGTACATCATGTGAAATGCTGGGCTGGGATGAAGCACAAGCTGGAATCAAGACTGGAGGGAGAAATATCAAAAGCCTCAGATATGCAGATGGCACCACCCTTATGGCAGAAAGGGAAGAAGAACTAAAAAGTCTCATGATGAAAGTGAAAGAGGAGAGTGAAAAACCTGGCTTAAAACTCAGCATTCAAAAAACAAAGATCATGTCACCCAGTCCCATCACTTCATGGCAAATAGATGGGGAAACAATCACACTTTATTTTCTTGGGCTCCAAAATCACTGCAGATGGTGACTGCAGCCATGAAATTAAAAGACGCTTGCTCCTTGGAAGAAAAGCAATGACAAACCTAGATAGGGTATTAAAAAACAGAGACATTACTTTGCCAACAAAGGTCCATCTAGGTTTTTCCAGTAGTCATGTATGGATGTGAGAGTTGGACCATAAAGAAAGCTGAGCACCAAAGAATTGATGCTTTTGAACCGTGGTGTTGAAGACTCTTGAGAGTCCCTTGAACTGCAAGGAGATCCAACCAGTCCATCGTAAAGGAAATCAGTCCTGAATATTCATTGGAAGGACTGATGCTGAAGCTGAAACTCCAATACTTTGGCCACCTGATTCGAAGAACTGACACATTGCAAAAGATCCTGATGCTGAGAAAGATTGAAGGCAGGAAGAGAAGGGGACAACAGAGGATGAAATGATTGGATGGCATCATCTACTCGATGGACATGAGTTTAAGCAAGCTCCAGGAGTTGGTGATGGGCAGGGAAGCCTGGCATGCTGCAGTCCATGGGGTTTCAAAGAGTGGGACACGACTGAGCGACTGAACTGACTGAGCCACTAAGGAAACCCAACTGACATTATGAAAGTGAAAGTGTTAGTTGCTCAGTCCTGTCCCAGTCTGAGACTGGGATGTAGACTGCGAGGCTCCTCTGGCCATGGAATTCTCCAGCCAAGAACGCTTGAGTGGGTTGCCATGCCCTTCTCCAGGAGATCTTCCCAACCCAATGATTGAACTCGGGTCTCGTGCTTTGCAGGAGATCTTCCCAACCCAATGATTGAACCCGGGTCTCTTTACCATCTGAGCCACCTGGGAAGCAACTGACATTATAGGTTTCTCTAAATACACATAATTTTTTCAAAACTTCATATACAACTACACCATCAAGGGCCAGAGTCATTACTGACAAGAGTCCCCATGAGAAATCCTAGCCCATTTCAACCTCTTCCTTCTACATCTTGTTTCCCTCATAGCATCTCCTTGACTGTGCCAGGATGTTGCAGGTCCCATGGAGAGCCCAGAACTTTCCAGGAGGAGGAGTCAAGAATTCTCTTTGTTCCTGTTTTTGAAGTGTGTGGCTCCCTTTATAATGGGAGGCGTTTAACAAATTCATCATCTCCCCTTTCTCTGAGGAGGATCAAAGAACCACAGTTTCCTGCCCCATTTGACTGCAGTTGTGGCTTCTCCAGAATTCCCACAGCTCTCCTTGACTCTGAGGGCAGAGCTGGAGTAATGGTTTTCTCAGCCTCCACAGCCACTCTGACCATGACATCACTGGGCCTGCCTTACTCCAAGCAGGACTGGGAAGTCAGGAAAGCGTGGAAGCTGCTGCTAGACGTTCATGTACTCTGCTGTTCTTTTTCAATCCCTTCTAGAAGGTTTTCTAGAACAAACTCAATTCAAGATGTGATGACAAAGATCTAAAATATTCTTTCTCAGGATATGCATTTTGACTGGGAAGACTAGCAGCAGTGGAATCAGTTGCTAATTAAATCATTTCAGGCATCTGGTACCAGGGAGGGCGTCCGGCAGTGATAAATGTTGAGGATAATCCTATTCCAGTCTGAAATCAGCTCAATCATTCCTTACTTAATAAGTATTTATTGAGCACCTATAATACATGAGGCACTGGCACAATGAACAACATAGACACTGACTTAACCCATTGGAGCTCCGGACTGGCTCTGGACACAGCAAACATCACATAAAAAATGAGACTGATTTTCTTTGGTGGCTTCTGAAAACCAATCCTGTTTTATTTGAGTAGCACTTAAATTTTGCTCAGACTCTGTTTTGTTTTTTGTTTTTGCCTACCCAGCATCATTTCTTTTAGTAACAGCACTCTGGTTTAACCTCGAGGCACCCTGTTAATTCCATTCACAGTCCTTGAAGATGACAGAACTAACTCACCTAGCCCCTAACTGCAGGAGAGAGCATGTGACCAGGGACTGGCCGATCTGATCGCTGCATCTCCTTGTTCATAACATGGATGTGTGATGCCCATGGAACCTACAGAAAACCTTTGTAGGATTTTCCCTACAGTTATTAGGAGACAATAAGCTCTTTCTATTGGGTTTGCAGGCTGGGAAGAGCCTACTTGAGACTATGGTCAACAGAAGAGAGCAGAGGCCAGTAACAGAGATTTCTGACATTGCTTAATTGATTGTATTCAGGTCTGTCCATGGATTTTCAATGTATATTATTCAGTGTATAGGCAAATAGAGAAAGGAAGGGGGCGGGGTGGGGAGAGAGAGACTCATAGACATAGCTGTTTTGTATCAGCCAGTTTGAATTCCTTTCATTAGCAGCCAAAGGTCCTCATTCATTCAACTGCATTAAAGTTTTATACCTCTAAGAGCACTTAATCAAAAGATGATGACGAACTATTTGTCCATGCACTCCTTTATTCCATTATCTAACATGTATTAATGATTAGTCAATTGGTCACAAGCCAAAACTGGTCTGGCAAACTGGATCCTGTTCAGGGTGACCTCAGTGAAGACAGTGGAGTCCCGAGTCTCCCAGGTTTTTGTGGTCATAGCCGGTTGGTTACCTAAGGATACGTGCAGCTCAAACAGCATCACAGTGCCCTTTTCAATACTGGCATATTCCTTCAAAACAGGTTTTTTTCATGCTCCCTCTCTGGAGAAAGGAGAAACACAGTATAAAATTCAAGCTGGACTACAAAGGAATTTGAAGAATGATTCTGACTCTTTTCTTCAACCTTGTAGCTGTGAAGAAACAGTGTTTTCCTTCAACCTGTTAACGGGGCCTGAATGAAAGAATGTCTTCCTGGCCTGGTGATGACTCTGTTCCACCTAAAACACGAATGGATTTCTTTAATCCCCAGTGTGAAGTCCTAGTCTCAGTTAAGGTGATGCATCGCTGAACCACAGTATTTCGAGAAGAGAGAGCATTAAACACCCAGGCTGCAGCACCAACAAGGAACAGGGTCCTGCGTACACTTCATGAATTCCCCACCAGGAGTCACCAATAACAATGCCTGGGAATAGGGTCTCTATGTTCTCGCAAAACAGATCAAATATGTGATTAACAGGGAACTGGTGAGGCTTTTGATACCATCACACATGCTCCTTCAGTGTCACATTCTTGTCATTTTTATTGCTTCTTCATCTGCTATTGTAAGGTATGTAAGATAGAGTTTTATTTTTACATTCACATCCCATCTATTCCATGCCTCTCTCTCGTAAGGAAGAGTGGCAGATTCCCCCTTTCACCACACACACCCTGAGCCAAGGTCACATTCTCAGATCTCTTGCCTAGATATGTGCATGTATATATAAACAACCCAAAGACGTATATAAATAAATCCATGTATTGTTTAGGGGGTATACATCTCTGTCAAGAGATTAGATAGGTAGATAGACAGATGATAGATAGTATATAGATCTCAAAATAACTGACACACACATCTCCCAAACTCTGCTAAAATACAAAACTTATTATAGTATCAGTCTTCACAAGATTACAAGATTTAGAAGCTACATTCAATTTAAAAATAGCTTTTGAAAAAATGTATATATCAAATATTAATACTATTCTGGAGTTAGAAAAACTGTAACGAGGTGATAAAAACTGAGGTACCAGTGGTGAGATAAGGCCTTTTAGTCTGGGAAACTACTTTTTGAAGTCAGAGTAGATCGAGTAAGGTCTAAGAGACCTCCAGAAAAACAACTGCTCCAACTACCAAATCTGCATGTTGAGATACTGAAATAAATCTGAGTAAGGAGCAACACTAAAGATTAAAATTTTATTTGGATGAGCATCTTTCAGCAGGAGTGTGTGAAGAGGGAAGAGGGTATGTTAAGAAAAGGGTAGTCAGGCCCCCTGTTCCTAGCGAAGCTTCCTGCACTCTCTTAACAGAACGTTAAAGCAAGAGCTATTCAGGGAGAACAGACCAAAGACCCACTCCATCCCTCCTGAGTCAGGGAGGAGACCCTGGGTTTCCATTCAAGTCAGGGAAGGATGTCCTTATTATGTGGGTTGCACATCATGATGCCCAGTGCACTTCCCAGGAGATAGCTAATTCAGGCTCGTGGCTCCCCTATTGGAAGCACAAATTTCATCTTCCCAGGATAAACCAGAGGGCAGGAACTGCTCGGGTATCACTGCTCTGCTTTCAGGAAGAGGAAATGAAGTGCAGACCTGTGAAACCTCTTGACATTCTGCCTCTCCAAAGGAGGCGCTGCCTGCCTCTGCCTCCTTGTCCTGAGCTGAAAACTCCCAACTAGAGAATCACCAGATGGGAAAGCTCCTGGTAAATCACCAGATGGGAAAGCTCCAAATGGGGAGCTGCCCTGGTGGCTCAGACAGTAGAGTCGTCTGCTTGCAATGCTGGAGACCCGGTTCAATCCCTGGGTCAGGAAGATTCCCTGAAGAAGGAAATGGCAACCAACTCCAGTACTCTTGCCTGGAAAATTCTATGGATGGAGGAACCTCATAGGCTACAGTCCATGGGATCACAGAGAGTCTGACACGACTGAGTGACTTTGCTTTCACTTTCAAAGCTCCTGTTGCTGAAACAGACACATATTTTTAAATGTTTCAATAATTATCTCTTCTAGTCCAGTGTTTTCAAAATTGGTTGACCAGTCAAATTTGACCAAGCTGAAAGGTTGTTTCAGGGTCTCCGTACAATTTCAGGTCTTCTGTAACTTACAGGATGTATATTTCCAGTGATCCTACTTTGACTCTAGCCACCTGAAATGAGCTTTTACTTCCATTTGAGAACTGTGAAAACTTAGGAATAATAAAAAGGCTATCACTTTATATAAACACAATCTGATTAGGTAAATGCCAGTCCAGTTCTGAGGTCAGCTGTAGGGATAGGTGGGTGTGGATCTGGGCCCCACAGGTTGACCAGTATCCCTGGGGAGTTGTCACCACAGCAAGTTGTTTTAAATAAGTTTTCTTAAAAAAAAAAAAAAAAAACAAACAAAAAAACAAAACCAAAAACAGTCCATCAAGTGATACAAATTGATGAGTCTTCTGCCCTCAGACGCCCTCCCCGTCTGCGGCGGTGTGGAGGTTGGGGATGGCACCCTGGGTCTTCAGGCGGACTTCAGCCCCTCAGCCCCTCATGTCCTGCAATGGCTTCCTTTGCTGCTACGATGATCCTTGCTGCTACTTTCAAAGACATGGCTCTAGCAGCTGCATCCCTAGGTGCAGTGTGCTCTTCACAGTTTAGTGTCCTGGACAGGGGTGTTATCCTGAGAGCAAAAGAGGAAGGAATAAATTAGGAGGCAAGGAGGGAAATCTGGACACTCAGCCTGTCTTCCTGGGGGTGCTAAGTCAGGTAACAATAGTGATAATAATGCTATGTGACTGACAGTTTTTCACACTCATCAACATATTTACTCCTCACAAAAGCAGTATGAGCTTGGAACTTCTGTTTGCTCTCCTTATAGGTGGGTTAATGAAGGCACAGAGAAGTCAAGTGACTTTCCCTAGGTCATTCAGCTAGCAAGTGGGGGAGTCAGGATTTCCCCGGGATCAGAGCTTGGGCTCTCAACAAGGACATTGGCTTTTCCTTGATGCTTGGCCTCCCGTGTCCTCACTGCCCTAGCTTCTCCCCTCATCACTCACTCCCGTTAATTTCATCATCCTGAAACACTGCTTAAGAATCAAAGAGAAAGAGGAAAAGTACCTCATGAGCAGGAATGTATATGGCTAAACAGGAGTTTCAGGTTTGGTTGAAAGTGACTGAAGAGACAAAGCAAGCAGCAGTCTGGTTTTGGGAGTCTGGAATGAGGGACTGCTGGCCTGTGGGGGCATGGCTGGGGCCATCTGAGAGTGGGGCTGGCGCTAAACCATCGGGAGCGGCCAGGAGGTGATGGGGAGGGCCAGCTGCAGGAGTCACTGATGCTGCCGGGAGGCCGAGAAGGGGCCAGGGCAGCCCAGCCAGACAGAGGTTAAAGGACGGAGGTGGTTTCTAGGGTGGGTTGCCAGCATCAGCTGTTTCAGAGAGGTGAGGATGACAAGAGCAGAGACATGTCAGGTCTTTGGTGGCTGGGAGGGCATGACTGAGCTTCAAAGTCATTGGTGAGAGTGAGGGTCAGAGAGCAAAGTTGAGAGATTTATCTTTAGGATTAGAGATAAATGTTTGTAGGCAGAAAGGGGCGAGCTAGTGAGGTGCTGGAAATACAGACGAGTCACCGAACAGGAAAATCTTGGTCTAACCCCCTCGCTGAAAAGGCACACGTATGCTCTACAAATATCTTGTAGAAAAGTCCAGAAAACGATTGACACAGCAGACAAGGGGGGTAGTCTTATCAAGTATAAAGGGCCTCTCCTTGGATTCACAGGGAAAAGAGACTCTTTGAGGGTATGAGGCAGGTGACAAACAGGCTGGTCTTCCTTTTGGGTAAACAGGAGATGAGGTCATTTGCAAAGCAGGAGAGGAAGATGCAGGCAGTGAGTTGGGGGAACGCGGATGAAAACAGGATGATACAGAAGCAGTAAAAGGGTGTCCCAGCGGAGGATGGATATGGTTCAGCCAGGTTGGTAAGAGTTTATAACAGATCCAGGCAGCATGGTTTTGTGAACTCCACCAATGACATTCACAAGTCTTGACAAAGAAGGTGGGTGTGAGAGTGATTGGACTTTGGGGATTAATATAGAAAATCAGAGCAGTTCCATGGTGAAACCAAGATTAAGGTGCAGAAGGACAACAAAAACATGCAGAAGGACAGCTCATAAGTGACTGTCTCCAACAAGGGACAGGAATTGTCCAAAGTCACAGAGCTCAAGTTGCCACAAAGGATACCAGCTCTACTCATCAGAATAAACTGCTTCACAAAAGAACCTCTGTAAAAATAAAACCTCCCAGATAATTTATTTAATCTGGGAGGGGCACTGCTTCTAACTCTTTTTTGGTCTTCTCAAGCCTGGTCAAGGTAGAACCAAAATACCTCAGGCAATGGTGCCAAAGGATTTCCCGGGGAAGACAAGTATGAGGCAGGCCCTTTGGGATACCATACCTGTCCCAGGTCTTTCCTGGATCAGGCAGAGGCAGCTTGAACTAAAGAAACACTTTCCAACACCGGTCCCCCTACCTCCGCCTCTAATCCCCAATCTTCTTTGATTGGTAGAAATATATTGATCAGATCAACTACATAAGAATATGCTCAATGTCAAAGACTGTCAAGAGGAAGGGATAAGTATATGCAGGAATTTAAAAAATATATCTTTGTCCAAAATAACTGCAACTGAGCCCATCAAGCCCAAATAGGACTGAAAATATGAACACTGAGTGATTTATGGTGATTATGCCTACTAAAGAGAAGGCACAAAGAGTAAGATGAGGATAGAGATTCAAAATTCATTCTCACAGATAACAAAAATTTACTGTATAGCACAAGGAACTATATCTGATATCTTGTAATAACCTATAATAGAAAAGAATGAATATGTATAATCAAATCACTTTGCTGTACCCCTGAAACCAGCACAATATTGTAAATCAGTTTAAAAAATCCATCCTCCATACTCCCATGTTTGCTAGAATCTTTAAAATGAGAATTTGTTCTGTGCACTATGTAATAAAAATTAGAGTTTACCCAGTAATTTTAGATACAGGTCAGTTGGAAAATGATTCTAACATTTATTAATTTAGTTCATTAATTGACATGAATAAAATAGGCAAAATAGGAGAAAGTCTTTGCTATGTCTGCCAGCTTCTATTTTAAAATTACACTAGGAATCTATAGGCCATACCTTTTGTTTACCTTACCAAATTTTGCCAATTCTTTAAGAAGAGTGGATAAACTGAAAAGTCTCAGTGAATAGCATATTATTACTGGTCTGATGCAAGGGGAAAAGGGGAAGTTTGGATGTACAGTTTCTGGAAAAGACATTATTTTCAACTGAGTCTTTTTTTGTTCACTTGGCACCTCACACACATACTCATATTTATCCCTGTATATTAAAGAATTTAACATACTAAATCCTCAAGAATTTTTTCAAGAATTTATCATTCTTCAATTAAAATCTCCTTGGGAGTGGATGTGTGTTTGTGGCCAACACACACACACACTATAACTAGTACAGTGTTCTGCACACAGTGAGGCTGTGACACATGCAATTAAATGAGAAATGAGATGCTGTTAAGCTCTTGTAAAGAGGCAGCACCTCGCATTTAAGTAATAAGAAAATGAAACTAGTGTCTTGAAAATCAAAAAATCCAAAAATTTTAAAGTATTACTATTGAAGAAAGAACATTCAAAAGTTACATTAGGATCTGGAGTATAAAAACACAACCACAAAAAAGGAGGGCTGGAAGGTATGCACGGCAGGCCTATGCAATCTGGGCACAGTCCTAAATGACAGCTCTCAGATGGCATTTGAGAGCTACAGGCTGAGTCTGTTCAACCAATTTTGTGCTTATAAATTATTTCACCTAGTTGCTTCAAGAATCTAGATATTAACCACTGGAAAAACCAAACCAAACCAAACACACCGGCAGGGTTGGGATACAGAGAAGGTGAGCATCAGAGGGAGCTCGGCAGGGCCCCCACGCAGAGAAGGGCCTCACAGAGGGTTTGGAATCTGTGTTTTGAGCGCCCTGGAAGCCATGGAACAAGGGCGAGCAGAAGTGAGTGAGTTGTCTTCCTCCAAAGATATGTCCAATCCTAACCCCCAGTCCATGTGCATGTGACCTTATTTGGAAAGGGGATCTTTGTAGAAGTACTTAAGGATCTCAAGAGAGATCATTCTAGACTTAGGGTGGGCCCACATCCAATGACTGGGGTCCTTATAAGAGAGAGGAGAGGCCATGTGAAGACAGAGTCAGAGGTTGGGGTGATAAGTCTACAAACCTGGGAGTGCCAAGAATTGCTGACAACCATCAGAAGCTGGAAGAGGCAAGACAGGATTCTCAGGGTTGCCAGCAGTCCCAGAAGTTAGAGAAAAAAGTTAGAGAAAGGCATGGAGCAGACTCATCCTCCAAGCCTCCATAAGGAAGCAACCCTAAAACACCCTGCTTTTGGAGTTCTGGCCTACAGAACTGTGAGACAATACATTTGTATTGTTTTTAAGCTGCCAATTTGTGGCAATTTGTTATGGCAGCCCTAAGGACATGAGTAATTTTAGAAATTACTAACATTTAGAGTAAACACACAAGCACACCTCTTTGGTTGCTGTACAGAGAATGGACTATATAGGCAGAAAAAATGGAAGCAGGAAGCCAGATAAGAGGCTAATGCAGTCAGAGGCTGATGGTGGCTTGAGTGAATGAATGAACTAATACAAAGGGAAGGGGAAACACTGGAGGGTGACTTTGTTGATGAGATTGTCAGGGGTGGTGGTAGGGGATGAGACACAGAACTTTTCTTGTGGAAGCCTGGTCTTGCTCCTGAGGCATAGGTAGGTGAGGTCAAGGTAGGCTTCCTGGGAGTGGTAGAAGGAGCCAGGTGAATAAATGCAGGTCCAGCAGGAAGGAAGGGACTGAGGCACTCCCCCCACCCATGTGTAGTAGGTATCTAACCCCTGTGCATGAACAGGTGAAACATAAAGTGTAGTGTAGCCGCTCAGTCGTGTCTAACTCTTTGCGACCCCATGGGCTGTAGCCTACCAGGCTCCTCCATCCATAGGATTTTCCAAGCAAGAGTACTGGAGTGGGGTGCCATTTCCTTCTCCAGGGGATCTTCCTGACCCAGGGATCGAACCCACGTCTCCTGCATTGCAGGCAGACGCTTTTACCGTCTGAGCCACCAGGGAAGTCACATAGATGGAACATAAAGCCTCCTCTATTCATTTTGTGTGCTTTCTTTTTTAAAAATTATTTTATTTTCAATTGGAGTATAGTTTTATATTAAAAATTTTTATTCTTTTTTTTTTTTTTTTTTATTGTAGTCACAAAACCTCCTTTAAAGGCTCAAATCAAAAGCTGCCTTCACCCTGAAGCTGCACCGGCACTCCACATACAAACTGTTTCCCCGACTTGTGCTCCAGGCTTCCCTAGGAGAAGCCCTGCCTTCTTTCCTGCACCCTAAGGAATGGCTGGTCTCAGGTGCTAGCCTGTGAGTTTTCTATGGAAGGAGTACCTCCTTTGCTCTCGGAATCCACCACAGCAATGAGCCCAGGCCCAGACACCACACCAAGAGGCCTCGATGTGTGGGTCTCAGCCACACCTAGAAAGATGCCAGGGCTGCGGGGCAGTGAGAGGCAGAGCAATGGACACACTTCCCTTTCTGGTTGCTCCCCATCACGACAGCCGGTCTCAATCCAGCACCCCTCTTACTGCACAGCTGGCTGACTGGTGACAGATACAAGGGACAGGGCATGGGAAAAGGGGTGCGCTGGCCCTGCCCTGTCCTGGGGGTTGGGAGTGGGGTGGGAGGGACAAGGCAGGGCGCCCACCTCTGTCCTGGGGACCTCGCCGCTGCTGTCCGGCTGGGCGTGGCCAGTGTCGGGGCTGCAGCCTGGCTTGAGGCTGGCCCCCTCATCTTGCTTTTCCTCGCTGGTCCCCTGCTCTGGGCTGTGGCCGCCCGCCCCTCCTCCAGGAGGGGGTTGAGGGGTCTCCTCCTCTACGGCTCCCTCCTCCAGCCCCTTTGTGTCTTGGCTGCTTTGTCCAGGTGCCTCCTCGTCACTGGCCACCCTCTCCTTCACCTCTGCAGGCTCTTCTGTCTGCTCTCCAGCCGGTCTTTCCTCTGTGGGGCTTCCACACCCATCCTCCACCTCTGAGCTGGAGGCTCGGGCTGGATGCTGGCCAGCCCCCTCCTCGGAGCCCCCCACAATCTTCTCCGGCTCCTGGGCTTCCCCCACGGCTCTGCTCTTCTCCTCCAGCTTCCCTGCCCCGCTGGACGTCCTCCGCAGAGCAGGGGATCCTGGGGCTTTGCTCTTGGCCGGGAACACTTCGTCCCCGTTCTCTTCCTTGGCACCATTCTCCTGGGAAGGCTCCACGGCCCTGAACTCCCCCAGTTCCCCACAGTCTGACTGGGACCTTCGGAATCTCCGGGAAGGAGGGCGCCTTTTTATGGAGCCCCTTGTCCGCACCTGGAAGAAAGTGTTAAGCAATATACATCTGTGAAAAAGGCCAAGGCGAGGACGCATGTTCTTTCAAATGCCAGTTTCACAAGCCCCACCTGAGGATCATTTGATTTCCCATGAGGATGTAGCACTGTTTGCTATTTATTATAGGTAGAGCCCTATGGGTATATGGTATTATATGGTAACCTGCAGAATTTTTTTTTGTGTGGGTAAAGATAAAAATGCTTTCTATCCAATAAGAAAAGATAACCTAGGATTTTATTGTTCTGTAAAACATCAATCAGTTTGGTGTCTAACTTAGCAATTTTATTCTCACTTTGTTCTATTTAATTGCCTATAAATAACCAGTTCTTTGAATGAGATTTACCAACTTATAGATTTCCTCATACATTAACAAGTTGAACAAAATCTCTATTTCATATTAGAGTCATGTTTTAACATTTTGAGGACGCTACTTTGACAAAGGTGAGTAGAAAGTGTGTGAGACTCAGAACTAGGCCTCACCTTGGTCCACTGGACTTTGTCAGAAGTTCAGTGGGATGTTTATATCAGATGCTCTACTTTATTCACATGATGTGTCCTTTAAACATTAATGTGCAAAGTAGGGACTTCTCTGGTAATCCAGCAGTTAAGAATCCCCCCTGCCAACGCAGAGGCACAGGTTTGACCCCTGGTTGGGAAACTGAGATACCACACGCCACGTTACATTTTTGTGTTTGTCACTCCTACTTTCGTCTCAGTGGCTTAGAGTGAATGCTTGGTTTTAAAAGAGCTTCCCAGAAACTTTGCTGAGCCCACAGTGAGGCTAGCCTGCATACCATCGAGGCCTCAGTCCTCATGGCCTTCGGGGTTCAGAAATAATCCCACCTGCTTCCTTACTGCTGTCACAAGACTAAAGTCCCCAGTATTAGGGCTCTCCCTGGGGTTCCTCTCTGCCCCCAGGGGTCTCTCTATTGTTCTGGGCTGAAGGATCCCCATTCTGTCCCCAGCCAGCAGGCTCAAGCCCACCGCATCACCTTTTTGTTTCCTTGGGCTCTACCTGTTTCTGCATATTTGATCTCTTTTTCTTAGATGGATTCTCTGGAAGCGTCCAGAAGATCCTGCTCTCTCCATCCATAATTCTAAAGTCACGTCCATTTATTAATAGCATTTCCTGGCATTGGAGCCCTTTAACTCTTAGCCTCTCCATGGCTCTGGCCAAATTTGCTGGGTGTAGTGTTGGAGTGTATTGGATTGTATGCACCTCTGATTCCCTGATTCTTACCTCCTTCCAGTAGGGCAGGGATTTGATGAAATTACACACAAACCACCAGGTAGCATCCACAGAAACAAGCCTTGTTACACATCTTTTTGCAAAGGAAACAGTTTGGATGTTTTTTAACTGGGGTGGGCGGGCAAGCTAAGTCGCTTCAGTCATGTCTGACTCTTGTGACCCTATAGACTGTAGCCCTCCAGGCTCCTCTGCCTGTGGGTTCTCCAGGCAAGAATACTAGAGTGGTTGCCATGTTCTCTTCCAGGGGATCTTCCTGACCCAGGGATCGATTCTGCATCTCTTACGTCTCCTGCATGGCAGGCAGGTTCTTTCCGCTAGCGCCACCTGGGAAGCCCCTTAACCCTAGATGCAAGATGCAACAAACATGACTTGAGCCTATTCTTGGTCACTCAGGAGTGTTTGGATCAAGTCAGGACAGGACAACCTAGTGACCCTGTCCTCCTTTTTGCCGAGTCACTGCTTTTGACATAAGTCTTAGCTGGGGTCAGTTGTGAATCCCCCTCTCTCTCTCCACAAAGGATGGAGAACTCGCTCCCTCCCCATGCCTGCCTTTCAGGTGAGGGGAGCAAGTTACAGGGAGGGGGGATGAGAGAGACAGGCTCGGTAGAGGGTGAGCTTAGTTCAGGGATCACTTGCCAGAAAGAGGAGACATAGCCTTTGTTAAAACGCAGCTCTGACCACAGCTAAGGTGTGTCCTCCTTCCTTCAGGACAACAACAGGGTAGAGATAATTCAGGGTTGCCCAGTGCCTACATGTCCACAGACATTATAAACAAAGACATCACAATACTTGGGACCCAGACATTACCTTATTGTAACAGGGCAGATGACTGCCTTCAGGAGGTTGGTCAAAGCTGACGGGCACCTCCTCTGGTTCGCTGGGCCGAGACCGCACTCCAGGGCTGCTGGGGGTAGAAGGCGGGCTGTGAAATGGTGACACCATGGCCTTGAATCCAGGACTCTTGGGAGAGGCCCCAGGAAGCAGGGCTGCTGGATCAAAGGCTAAATTGGCCTGTTGGGAAAGATGAGGAATTTCAGGTAAGGGAAGAGAGAAGATGAAATTTCCTACTCTAGCATGTTGATTTCCTGGCCTTAGAACTGATTGAGACTAGGTACCATGAGGCCTTTCTTATTTCCTAACCAATTATCCATTGTCACAGCACGTCCTGCTCCTGGAAGACCTGCTTACTTTGTCTACCTTCTGCTACCAGGCTTGCTCCAGCCTGCATTCCAGAAGGCCCAGGAAGTACTGATTTGATCTAACAAAAATGCATTGGACAGTCCCAATTTATAGACAAAGAGGCCAAAAGAGCAACTTCCAGGGCTTGCAGGCATCAGGATCTCACACTAAGTCAGCAGCTTCACCGTCCTTGTCGTCAGAGTCAGTAGCAGTTACCACTTACACGATGCCTACTCTTTGCTGGGCGTGTGCAGTTTCCCCCTCTACCCTACACATTCAGTTTTGTTCCCAAGGCGCAAATTAGCAAAGTGTTTAAGGAATCTGCCCTGGGATTCAAGCCAGGTCTCTTTGTCCCTCAGCCTCCGAGTAAGTTACAGGGTCTTCCTCAGTGGACGGCCAGAATGATGGACAGAGCAGGCCCCAAGCCCCTCCAGGGGGAGCTGGCCGTGCAGATGCACGTGTGTGCCCAACCTGGGCATCACAGTGCAGTTGACACCAGACTAAAATGAACCCTGAGGGCAAGCAAAGAGAAGGGGTTACCCAAAGGTAACCAGGGCCGGAGGGAGTCATAAGGTTGCTGGGGGAGGAGGCAGGTGGTGCTAGAACTATCCGACTGCCTCAGAGAAGGTGCAGGAGGGATTGAATGTGAGTGCCCTGGGTCCCCTAGGATCGTCTAGGGGAACCGGTTCCTCCAGCTCTACCCTCTACATTTCCAAATCATTGCCCACTTGCATCGGCCAGAGCAGAAAAGCCAGCAGCAAGGTCTGCTGGGAAGGGACCAGGCTTGAGGGGCAGACAATGCTCTCCATGCAGACACATCTGACTCCAGATATCTACTCTTCCACTTGATAGCTGTGTGACCTACAGGGAGTCCAGTAGCCTTTCGGTATCTTGGATTCTTTATTTGCTCAATCTACTGAGCCTGACCTTCAGAGTCATTTATGATCTGGTCCCATTACTCTCTCCTGTCATTATCTGACCCACACCCTCTCCCTCCAGACTTTCCTTGGTGCTACCCTCCTGTCAGCCAAGGCTCTGTCACTCTGAAGAACTCCTACATGGGACTTTAGGACTTGCAAAGTATAGAGCATTATACATGTTTAAGATGACATTAGTACTTCTGTTGTGATTTGAAGGAAGAATTTATAATACAGACAAGATTGTGTCATGGTAAAATTAAAAATATAGAAGTTACATAGCAACACTGTGAGCCCACGCCACGTCTAAACGCAGCATATGGCAGGTACCAAGGGACAGGTTTGAACCACACAGGCTGAGGGAGTTGATGTACTGGGATGGCTCGGAAGGCTTCCTGGCAGTGCGGAGGTTAACTGGGCGTTAAAAGAGGTCTTCTTCCCCTTTCAATGTCGAGCTGGGAAATCCTCTCTGTAAGACTGCTCACGGGCTTCCCCGGTGGCTCAGTGGTAAAGAATCCACCTGCCAATGCAGGAGACACAGATACAACCCCTGCTCCACAAAGATCCCATATGCCTGGGGGTTACAAAGTCCGTGCACCACAGCTATTGAGCCTGGGCTCTAGAGCTGGGCAACTGCAATTCCTGAGCTCAAGAGACACAACTACGGAAGCCCTCAAGCCCTAGAGCCTGAGTTCCACAGCCAGAGAAGCCACCTTGAAGACCCAGCACAACCAAAAGTAAATAAATAAAATTATATATTAGAGAATACTGTTCACAAATAAAGTGGGTCTTCTAGCCAGTGGAAAACTTCTTTTAAAAAAATGTTTTATTTCTATTTATTTGGTTTCACTGGTTCTCAGTTGCAGCATGCAGAATCTTTAGTTGCAGCTTGCCAGATCTAGTTCTCTGACCAGGGATCCCCTGCATTGGGAGTGCAGACGCTTAGCTACTGGATCACCAGGCCAGTCCCTTGAACTTTGAATTATGAACTTCTTCAATGAAGACACATCATAGTTTCTATCTCTTCCAGTAGAATATTTAGAAGAAAAATTGAGCTGATGATGCATTTCTTAGTTCTTTCCCTACATAGTTCCAACAAAGTAAGGTTCCTAAGGAATTTGATCAAATTATATACTATTACTGACATTCTTCATAAGATTAAACAATTGGAGATCAAAACCTCATTCTCAGGTTTCCATGTTTCCCTAAGACACTTGTTAATGACTGGAAAAGGGGAATAAGACCAAAATTTCAAGGTGCATGGTCTTCGTGATAATCTCTAGCACTTGACTGAGGGCTGTGGTGGGCTGCAGGGAGGTGGAAGTAGGTGTCCTGCATTACACCCCTGACATCAAGGAGGGGTGTCTGAGTTTAGGGGTTCCTTGTGAGAGATCCCTTTGAGGTACATGGGAGTCCTGTAGCCTTCTACAGTGATGGACAGCCCACCCCTTCCCTGCAGCTGAGATGGAATCAGGGCTTTTCATGATGAGTTAAACTTCAGAAAGACTCCTTCTGACCCTTCACCAGGAAGGTTCATGACCCCAAACCAGAGGTGCTTTTCTTAACACCAAATTGGGCTGGGGGTGAAATCTCTGGGCTCTCCTGTAGCTGAGAACCACAGAGGCTGTGACCACTTGTCCTGACACATCCCTAAGAACGACTCCACAACAAGGTTGATGAATCAATTTCATTAGTTGGACCCAGACAGGGGAATCCAGTGCAGGAGAGCCTTGCTGAGACTGCAGTGAAAGCTTGAGCATCTTCTCTAGGCCTGACCCAGGCCTATCATGCTTGATCCTCCTCTGCATTTCAGTTCACATTTTCCCACACCAGGAGAACCTCCCTCCCTCCTTTCCAGCCACCCTTGGGGACCAACTCAGGGAATAGGTGTTTCATAAAGTATTCGTCAATTACTCTCGACCACTTGACTTTCTTTTTGCTCTATAATTCTAGAGCAGTGGATCGCACCTAAGGTAGGGGGCAGGGGGATGATTTTGTTCCCATGAGACATTTGGCAATACCTAGGGACACTTTGTCAGTTTATTGAGTGCTGCTGGCATCTACTGAATAAGGACTGCTGCTAAACATCTTACAGTGTACGAGGCAGCCCCCTGAAACAAAATTATCCAGCCTAAATCATGCTGAGGTTAAAAAGTCCTGGTCTAGGGACTTCTTTGGTTGTCTGCCTTCCAAAGCAGGGAACGTGGGTTCGGTCCCTCGTCAGGGAACTAAGATCCCACATGCCTCGGGGCAATTATGTCTATGAGATGCAACTAGAGCAAGCCCATAGTGCAACGAAGACCCAGTGCAGCCAAATAATAAAAATAACAAATTAAAAAAAAACCCATACCAACTGTAAAAAAAAAAAAAAAAAAAAGTCCTGGTCTAAAGCAGTAGGAGTTGGATCAGTCAGTCAGTCAGTTCAGTCGCTCAGTCGTGCCCGACTCTTTGAGACCCCATGAATCGCAGCACGCCAGGCCTCCCTGTCCGTCACCAACTCCCGGAGTTTACTCAAACTCATGTCCATCGAGTCGGTGATGCCATCCAGCCATCTCATCCTCTGTCATTCCCTTCTCCTCCTGCCCCCAGTCCCTCCCAGCATCAGAGTCTTTTCCAGTCAACTCTTCGCATCAGGTGGCCAAAGTATTGGAGTTTCAGCTTCAGCATCAGTCCTTCCAATGAACACTCCGGACTGATCTCCTTTAGGATGGACTGGTTGGATCTCCTTGCAGTCCAAGGGACTCTCAAGAGTCTTCTCCAACACCACAGTTCAAAAGCATCAATTTTTCGGTGCTCAGCTTTCTTCACAGTCCAACTCTCACATCCATACATGACCACTGGAAAAACCATAGCCTTGACTAGATGGACCTTTGTTGGCCACAATTTAGATCTCTGGTATTTACTCTCCCATATGTCTTTTATTGTATCATATGTGAAAATTCTGAGCTTCCCTGTTGGCTCAGCTGGTAAAGAATCTGCCCACAATGCAGGAGACCCAGGTTTGATCCTTGGGTGGGAAAGATTCCCTGTAGAAGGAAATAGCAACCCACTTCAGTATTCTTGCTTGGGAAATCCCATGGACAGAGGAGCCTGGTGGGCTAAAGTCCATGGGGTTGTACAGAATCAGACACGACTGAGTGACCAACACTAACCTGTGAAAATCTTGTCTCCACAACAAGATTGTGAGATCAAGTGCAGTTATATGCTTCATTTACACTCCTAGGAAAGCCAGTGGGCGCAGTGGTGAGGGCATACAAGGTAACTGGTGATGAGGAAGGACAGAATGCTTTCCAAACAATGAACTTGGCCATAGTGGTATAATGTCTAGCAACTGAATTTCAGCCCTGTATAAGGTTGAAGTGGTTTGTGACTGCATTCACACCTTAAAAAGGACTTGACTATTCCTGGAGTGTTTCTTGCACTATAATGTCCTTTTCTCATAAGATATCCCATTCTCTTCAACCTCTGCTAGGTGTTAACGACATGAGTTCACATTTGATAGGGTCCTTATTTTAGTGTTTTGCCTTTAAGTAGAGCTTCCCATCCTTCAGGGCACTTTATTTTTTTTTTTTTTATTTTTTTTGATTTAATAAAGTTTTATTTTTCAAAATGTACAGCTGGTGGGACCTGTTCATGCATCTTCACCAGCAGCTGGGGCATCTCCACCCTTGGTGTTTCTGGTGTAAATCACTTGAACTCTGTGCTTTGAAACCAGTTTAATAAGCCCTTTACTAAGGAATTCCTGAAGGGCTGCTCTGGCCAGGGACCACGAATCTTCAGTCTCTCAGAGACGACAGCTGGAATTCTAAGCTCATAGTTGGGGACTTCTTTACAGAGTTTGTCATATGTTGCTTTGTCAAACAAGACTAGGTTATTGAGCTTGTCCTGAACTTTGCCTTTGGACCACTTCTTTTTGGCCTTGCCCCCAGATTTGTTCACTGGATCTTTGTCTTTCTTGGCTGACTCTCCGGCATCTTTCTTCTTCTTGTCGTCCTTGGGCGGCATAGCGAAGGCCGGAGAGCAACTGCAACCACTGCCGCCTTGCTAAGATGTCGGACAAAAAGGCTTCAGGGCACTTTAATGTCTAGCTGGTTATCAAAGGTCAACTATCCAGGTGACATATGGAACTACCCCCAGGAATCCCAAAGACATGCAAATATTGGACAAGAGGTAGTGACATTCTGAACTTCTGAACCATTCTGAACTTACCTGAAGTTTCTCAATCAGAGGTGAGCTCTTCACTTTGACTTTAGGAGGGTGGTTTGCACTGGGCAGTGACTTCTATAAAAGCAAATGGACCAAAACAACCAAATGAGTAAGGTGAAGGGAAGTGGGCTTCTGGTTGGAGCCCAGAAGCCACAATTGGAATGAGAACAAAAAGGTGGTTTCATCACTTCCCCACTTAGCTGCAGGGACTCACTCACCTCCTCAGGTACTAGGCCCAGCAGGCTGCCCCTCCCCTCTCCCTCTTCCTGCCACTCACAAGACCACTTGAACCTATGCATTGGAGCAAGCAGAACATCCTGTCCAGGAAGAATGCCTTCATGGTCATCATGAGGGAACAGACTATGTCCGAGAGGGATAAGATCTTCAGCCCATGACCTTAACAATGTGGGAAAACAATTGGAGGGGATTTCAAACAGAAAGGGCAAGTGACCATCCATTCTGTTTGTCACAAATATAACAAGAAACCATAGAGTTGGAGTGAAACCTGACAGAGGTATTATTGAAATTCTTTCCTTGAACTAATAATATTTTGGGAAACCTCATCAATAGTGTTGTTTATAAACTATCATTTTCCAAAACATTGAATTTTCATTTTGATTAAGCAGACATTTATTGAGTACCCCCTACATTCCAGACATTGTGTTGGTTATATAAAAAAATGAACATGATTTTGTGAAAGTGTTAGTTGCTTAGTCATGTCCAGCTCTTTGTGACCCTATGTACTGTATGTAGCCCACCAGGCTTCTCTGTCCAAGGGATTCTCCAGGCAAGAATACTGGAGTGGGTTGCCATTCCCTTCTCCAGGGGGTCTTCCCATTCCAGGGATTGAACCTGGGTCTCTTGCACTGCAGGAAGATTCTTTACTGTTGGAGTGTGCCTGCCCTCTAAAAGTGGATGATGTCTGAGATATACATATACATACATACATATATATATATATATGAATATATGTACATATATATGCCATTAGTTAGAGATATTTTTGTGATGAATATGTGTCAGGAATCTTGTCAGTTTTTGGATTTTACATTATCTAAAAAGATTGACTCCTTGTTTTGCGTAAAATCCTTACAGCTTGATTCTAGCTCCATGGGTATATTGATCTTCAACGTGTAGGAATGATGACAGTGATGATGGTGATGATGGTGATGAATAAAAAGAAACTGATGACTTCCATGTTGTTGGACAGAGACCAGAGCAGGAAAAAAACCTACATTTGGGGACACTGCCTCTTGCGCCCATATTCTAAACTACCTGAATTATAAGAGGAATAATACCAATTTCTTATAAACCTGAGATATTTATTGAGGGAGATGAGTTTAGTGATGGAAAGAGAGAGACTCACTCAACAGAACTCTCTGTGACCTTTTTAAGGCCCAGCAATGGGGGGATGGTGCTGGAGTGGATCAGTCACTTGCTAGGACTCAGGAGGCCCCCTCCCAGCCCTTTCTGATGCTGGCCTTTTTCTGGGAGGGGAGTTGCACTGCATGCAGGACCTTAGTTCCCTAACCAGGTATTGAACCCATGACCCCTGTACTGGGAGCTTGGAGTCTTAACCACTGGACCGCCCAGAAAGTCCCCAACTGGCTGTGACAGGAGCTAGATGGATGCCCTGGCCTCGGCCTTCCCAACCAAGACCCAAGCAGGCAAGTGGTTTGGAATAAGCGATTCTAAGTCCTCCTCCAGCTTTCAGGTGCCTCTGGCTCCATGAGTTTGCATCATCAGACGTATTTCCAGAGTGGTCAGTCTTTTAAGGAGCCTTGTGGCCACTGTGAGAACAGATTTGGTCGTCCTTAATTTCTGGGCTTGAAAGTGAAAATTCACATGAGCCAGTGTTTTTGAAGATGCCCTTCCTGAAACTGCAACAATTGTGCTGACCAAACTCACTTAATGTAATAATTTTAAACTCCTCTCTTCCATAACTGATCACTATCTTCTGAAGAGAGTACAAATTCAATAAACACAGTCCCTTCCTCGTAGGACAGTGCTGGGAACCCAGCTCATGCCCTACAAAACCCTTATTGATTTGAATTGACCTCAAACAGGAAGAATCGAGGAGCCGCCAGTGCAGTTCCTAGGAGTGGCCGCAAGGGGCAGCATCTCCTTTACTGTGTAACCAGCAGCTCCAGACAAGTGGCGGCCTCTCACGAGGTTGGAAGGATCAAGTCAACCTGACGTCTCTCTGTGTGTATGCGTGTCCATATATGACATTCCAATAATGACTAGAATAATGACCGGGTTTTTCAGTCCTTCTCTGGGCAGGTGAGGCAGTGGCTACATTGAAACGCAGTATTGGGTGGGTCCTTCAGAGAGGGGTAACTGCAATACACTCTCGGGGCAGGGGCTGGCCTCACCATCTCAGGCTCATGGAGGCATAGGGAGGGGGCAGGAATGAAGAAGAGCTAGTAAGACCCCTTCAGCACTGTGCACTGGAAACTGGGAGGTGACGACTGGGGCCTTCCCTGCAGGCCCCCAAGGCTCCCAGCATTAGGGCTTCTGTAGGCTGTACCATGGGACTATGGAAGGATTATGGACAACAGCCTCCATCTAACCCAGCCAGACAAAGCTGGCTGCTTGTTTTATTTTTGTGTGAATTTCAAGGTGACAAAGAATCTCTGATATCTGGAAGCAATGTCCTACGCATATGCAAGCAGCCTGTCACCCCAGGACTTTCCTTCTAAGATCCAACCTCCCATTCATTCAGCCCTTGGCTGTCACAGACCATTTAACTCTGGTGGTGCCCCATGGAATGAAACATGCAAACTTATTTCTCCCAGAGCCACTGAACTAACCTGGCTCACTCCACTTTTATCCAGGGAATAAACATCCCCATCCAGCCCCCATGACTGGTTAGTGCTCTTGTCCCATTTTACAAAATAGGAAGCAGGCTCAGTGCAGTGCAGGGACTTCTCCAAGGCCAAGTCCAGTCAGGGGGCAGCCTCACAGGGGGCTCCTAGTGGCCACAGCCTTAGCGTGTTGCCTAACACAGGTTCCAAGCCCAGAGGGTGGTCACAGGGGAAGATGACCCTCAGCAAAGAGAAGTTGTTGATATGTATTTGGTCAGAATGTTGGCTGATGAACCCACAAAGTCACAGAATCATAATGTGAGCATGTGAGGAGACCCCCCCAAAAACTTAGTGTTTTTCAACTGTGTTTCTTGGGGATTTTCATCCCAGAGGATCTCTGTTCAGTGTGTGTGTGGGGGGGTGGTAGTATTCCCAGAGCACATGGGGCTCTAGACAACCCCTTCTCCATTCCACTTGACAGGGAGCAGCTCTTTCTGATTTATCTGATGGGCTTCTGCTTATATGCCTTGGGTTGACAAAAAGGTTTGAACATCATTGATATACTCCAGATGTTTCACTTTATAGGTGAGAAAAAGCAGACAAGGAGAGGCTCGCCAAAGGCCATGTGGCTACCATGTCCGTCTGTCATCAAGATGCTGGCCCCCAAAAAAGACAGTGGGGAAAGAGGTGTCACAGTGGATATGGGGACTGGACTATCTTTGGCTGGCTTGCTCTATTTGGGGATTGGCCTCCCAGGCTGAAGGATAGAACATGCAAATCTGTTCCTGGTGGGGACTGTAACCACAAGTGAAGGTTCATGGGCTCCTGGGAGGGTGTGGACAAGTTCCTCTCACAGCTACAATTAGATGAATAAGGGTAGGTGAACATGCAGGCTGGGAATCCATTGCTGGCTATGATCTATGATACCAGAGCCTGTATTATGTCGGTAACATTGGCTATTTATAGCTGAGGGCAATGAGGCCTCCTGAGGGCTCTGGTTTCCTTTCAGTGATCCAGAATAATAGCCATCCTGTACAAGATACCACAGAAACACTCAATTATCTCATTGCAGTTCTACCTCATGTGAGCGCAGACCGTCTTTCCAGATGCCTTGGGCACATGGAAGATCATATAAGTCAGACCTGGGAATCAAACATGACTTTCATGAGTCCTAAATCTGATGTGATGTGGTAATACTCGATGGCCCATTCTCTTGGCTGAAATGCTCAGGCTTGAAAAATAGTGCTACTGTCCTTGAAAAATCATAAAGGAGGCTCAGTAAGAGAGAATAGGAAGGGGCTTCATTCTCACAGTAAATGAACAGGAAGCATCAAGAAAAGAAGGCTCATTCCTGAATCTGAAAAGGAGAAATTCCCTGCACAGCCTTTAAAGTCTAAAAATGTGAACTGAGGGTTTCTTCCCATAAGAAGGAGAAAGCAAATCCATAACCAGCATCTCTGGAGCCCCGGAGGCAGCAGCACTTACCTCCTCACCATTCTGGCCCAGCTCTACCTTGGGGGGGAACAGAGAGAGGGAGCAGGGCGGTTTCCTTCTGGTTGGTTTACTGGCTGGTGTCTAGAGGGAAGGGCGACAGACAGACACACAGAAAAAGAGAGAGAGCTAATCAGGCAACAGGGAGGAAGAGGAAGGAATGGAAACTGGCTTTAGGAATGTTTAGGAATGTCTGGTGGAGAAGAGAATGGAGTGAGGTTGCCTGTCTTTGCCAGTTAACTATAAAGTCACTCCAGTGTACTGTCTACCCACTCTGACGTTTAGCTTCTCCCAGTGATCTCCTGCTGGCATCCTCTTTTACTTGAGTTCATCAGACTGAAGCAACATTTCAAAATAACACTCATATCCAGCTTCTGGGCACTGCCAGAGCCCTAGATCAGTACTCTCTCCTTCACCCTTTATAACACGCCTACTGTGTCTAGAAATTATGGACGTGTTTTTCAGATGGAAAAATAAAACCGCAAAACAACGCATCTAAAAAAGCATTCTCGTTTTCCCCAAGGGGCCATGATAAACCTCCCCCGACACTGGGGTGCCCTTCCCACATTCCACTTCTAAGGAGCTTCTCAGACTGTAGGACTAGAGAAAATCTGGCCCAGATTTCTGCAACACTACAAAGCCCCATTTGACATTGTCCTCTCCACCAGGGTTCTAGAATCCACTGCTAACCAGATCCCTTCCCTTTCTGATCCCTGCTTCCTATCTGAATGCACTTCCCTGTCAGTCCTTGCTTCCTAGTTCTCTGTTGGAATCTACCCGTGCTCTGAATTCCTAGGCTCAGGGGAGGAGCCTGGTGTGGGGACTTCTTTATTCTGCACCAGCCCAGGCCTAGCACAGCTGTGCAAGTTCTGAATCTCCATCAGTGGAGGATGGAGGTGGACCAGGCTTCCAGAGCCCCATCTCGGACATCAGGCCTTTCAACGCTCAGCCCCATGTCTGCTCCCTCCTGGCCGAAGTATAAGCCTCACTCCGGTGAGGAAAGACCCTGCCCAGGCCCAGCGGCATGGCGACATTCCTCACATTCAGAGAGACCCCTCTCTGATTTCGCTTCCTAATTTGGTAATCACTAAACCTCCTCCCTCCCTCTGCTCTGGGCCTGACCCAGACTTCCCCTTCCTGCAGTCCCCTCTCTGGAGAGGGGCTCTGATGCCGCCTGACTCACCTCCTTTGCAGCGGCTGCCTGCTCCCTGAACCGCCCAGCCAACTGGGCCACCGAGGGGGGCGCAGAGTCGTCCACAATGGCGTTGGTCTGTGCCGGCCGTTCCTGGCAAACCAAGGGGAAGCCAAAGTTAAGCAGCAAATATACACCTGGCACTGCTGAGCATCAGCCACGGGGCCACGCGAGGTGCCTGCTATGTGACAGTGAGGTCTTTCCCCAGCATTTTGTAATTGGCTTCTGCATCAGCTATTTTAAAAACTCAGTTCATCAACTGCATTTCGTATGAATATTTACAATGTCCTTGGCCCAGGGTGTGGCTCTGTTGATCTGGAAAGGAATTAAAGTTGCCCTGGGGGGTGGGCCGTGGAGGGCCCAGGGATCTGGGAGGCAGGCCGAGGCTGGGCTCCTCATTCTACAAAGACCTGGCCTGCAGAGGGCTGTGTCAGAGACACTGTCTCCCCTTAGTCAAAGGGAGCTTTGAAAACTGGAGGCTGGCAAAATGCACTGGAGAGAGTCCAGTGCCTGATTGTAGCTAGTGGGACGAGCAAATGCCCTGGATTGAACTAAAAAAAAAAATTTTTTTTTTTTATTTGTGGCTGTGGGGGGTCTCAGAGAAGGCAGTGGCACCCCACTGCAGTACTCTTGCCTGGAAAATCCCATGGCCAGAGGAGCCTGGTGGGCTGCAGTCCATGGGGTCACGAAGAGTCGGACACGACTGAGCGACTTCACTTTCACTTTTCACTTTCATGCACTGGAGAAGGAGATGGCAACCCACCCCAGTGTTCTTGCCTGGAGAATCCCAGCGACGGGGGAGCCTGGTGGGCTGCCGTCTGTGGGGTCGCACAGGGTCAGACACGACTGAAGTGACTTAGCAGCAGCAGCAGTGGGGGTCTTTGCTGCTCCATGCGGATTTCTCTCGTTGCAGAGAGTGGAGGCTACTCTTAATTGTGGAGAGCAGGGGCTCCTCATTGTGGTGGCTTCTCTTGTTGTGAAGCACGGGCTCTAGGCGGTGCAGACTCAGTAGCTGTGGTACAAGGGCTCAGTTGCCCTGAGGCTTGTGGGATCTTCCTGTACCAGGGACCAAACCCGTGTTCCCTGCATTGGCAGGTGGATTCTTAGCCAATGTGCCACCAGGGAAGTCCTGGATTGAACTTTTGACAGGTATTTTTGTATCTTATTTCTCCTACTTGATTGAGTGCTTTGGTCACAGAAATGCTCAGAAAATATTTGTTGAACTAATAAACAACATGAAAGTCAAGCAGCATGGCAGATGAGAACCAGACTATCTGGATTTGACCACTGAGTTGCTCCATCTCCTTAGCTCAGTGACCGTGGGCAAATGCCTTCCTCCTTCTGTGCCTCGGTAGGGGTAACAGTAGCACTTGTTCACATGGTTGTTCTGCAGATCAAATGATTTACTATGTATCTAAAGTGTGGGGACAAGGCCTAGGACATAAGAGCTTTAGAAGCGTTGTTACTACTACTTCTAAGAACCCTTGTGTTGACCTCAGTGAACCACGGTCACTGTTCACTCTCATGTGCCTTTTGTCACCAAGGCTCATTTGATGAGTCAGCAAGCCCTGGAAACAGACACTTCACTTCTGCCTTATTACACACGGCCTACAAAATCACCTGACTTTCATAATGTTTTTTAAATGTCCGGTCTTAGAGACATTCAGCTTTGATTTTTGATGCCCATGATGATGGCATTTTGCACCCAGGCTGCAAACCTCTCCGCTCTACCTGCTCATGTCTAGCTTGAAACTGAGAGAATCTGGGTAGCAGTTGCCCAACAAAGTACATCTCTGTCTTTCCACGGAGCTCATGGCCTACAAAGACCAAGCATGCTCCAGCTGCAAACTTGCATCCCTGTACATGCCCCTCCACACACACATCCACATGCATGTGCACACACACATACTCTCACATACATGTCCTACACCCTCCTTTTTGTGCTGAAAGTGTCTCTGAGCTTTCTTATTTGAGTGCTCCCTCTGAAGGAAATATCACTGGTCATACCATGACGTCGTCCCATTGGAGCAGGAGGGGCAACCACCTGCCCCACACTGACCTCAGGTGAAGCTGAGTAAGTGTGGGCAAAACTTTGAGAAGAGGGCTTTGCATAGAGATAGGAAAGAACTGCTGGGACACGGATCTTCTGATCTGTGAACAGGCTGTTCTAGAGGAAAAGGCAGGTCCCTGCTATAAGTCAAGTTTATCCCCATTTCAGCCTAAATATCAAATACTGATTTCAAAAAAAGATGTTAAAGGATTCACCTCTCTTCAAGATGCCAGAATTCCCCCCCAGCGCTGGAGAAGGGGGTGGGGAGCCTAAGTGCCCGCCCTGACGTGTGCCCCACACTGGCCATTCCAGGCCTGGTCAGAGGTGAACATCATGTCCTCCCGGAACAATGGAGCGGCTCCAGGGACAGAGCAATTTATTAATTGAGCTGCTCTTGGCAAAAATGCTGGGCCCATCCGTCTGTCTCAGTCGCTCTGTCCGTTGCTATTTACTGCTCGCCTCCTGCTGACAGTGCACTTTACCTCAGCCCCGAAGGCGCCAATCACGGGCGGTGCAGGAAGAAACATTCCAGATAAAAATAGAGCTGAGCAGGAATCAGAAACTCCTCCCCAACTTCCCTGTCTTGAAACCGGGCTTGGCAAGGGCTGAGAGAACTACAAGCCTTCTGGAAGGACTTAGGACTTAAAAGCCAGGTTGAAGGAAAGATTATGATACACGTCTGAATTTGCTTTCCTGGAGCCCAGTGAATGGGTTTTCTTTAGAATGTCTATGGACTCCAGAGCTTGTTGAAGCCTGGCAAATCCACTCACCACCAGCACCTCTCCAGATGCTGCTTCTCATTCTGTGTTGTGGAAGAGTGATTGATTGTTGCCGTCTCTCAGTTGGGCAGAAGGCCAGAGAGGGCCAGTAACTTAGCCAGAGTCACACAGGAGATGCCAGACAGAATAATCTGAGAAACACTTGACTCCAATGCCTAATAATCCAACAACGCACGTCAGTTAAATAGCCTAATTTGTGAAGGTGCTTTGAAAACTGCAAAGTGATATATAAATCGCAAATCTGTTAGAAGCCTCTGGATTACACGGGTACAAAGGGACAGCATGGCTTTGGGGATGATCAGGCACTGTGGTTTAGCTTGTTTGAGGCTTTGCCTGGATTTATGCCTTGTACTTTTGGCAGGTGCCACTACCGACCTCTTCCAGTGGTTCAACATCACACCACCTTGGCCCCAGGCAGGTGAGTGACATTTTTTTCCCTCTCCCTCTCCTCTCTCTCAGCCCTGAGGCTGGTTTGGGAAGGTGCCTGCCTTGATTGTTCTTAGATCTGAGCATGACTTTAGTGTCCCTGCCTAGTCCCCAACTTTCCCGGGAGCCCCCCACCGCCGAAGCAGCCTTCTTTCTCCATTCCAAAGTTATCCATTAAGTATTGAACAGAGTCAGGAACATAGAAAGTCGTCCTCTAAGGGTGCCTTCCTCCCACCTCCCATCCAACCCAGCTTGTGGTGTCCGGGTCTGGGCCCCTGCTCCCAGAGTCACTGACACCCTCAACTCCACCTGCACCCACCTCCAGGTCTTGGTTACGTTTTGACCTCTGTGGACCCTTTCTTCTTGGGACCAATCTCCATGTCTTAAATTTATTTTCTGAACCTACTCCCACATGCGACCTGCTTTAGTTGACACTCATGCTTACATATTGCAGCCCCCAGCCCACCTTGCTGGGCCCAGAGCCTGCTGACCAAGCCCTTACTGCCACTGTTCCAGCCTGGCTCTGCCAGCAAGCTTGGAAACCACTCCTGTGGTTCCCTCAACTTTGCTGAGGCCAGAAGGAAACCACCTCTGGAGTTTACTTTCTGTTTCTATGGGACTTTCTTCAGAGAACTGAGGAGCCCGTGTGTCTGGACAGCATGGAACTTCCCCCTCACTGTTGCCGTGATGAATAAACACAATCTGGATGCTGCCAACCATTCACACAGTGAAAGCTCTGTGTACAGGCCCAAATCAGACTCTGCCCTGGCTGTGCCCGTTTCCCACCCTCCTCCTCGGCCCAGGTGTACGTTTCTACCAGCCTGTGGTCCACGGTTTAGGGTCACAAGGCACCAGGGGAGGCCTCGTCTATAGCTCGGGGGAGAATCAGTGAGGGGGTCTGCCTGGGGCTTGAGGAACACCTGCTGTTAGCTAAAAGGAAGGTTGTCTTTCTCACCAGAAACAGGATAAATGAGCCAGAGCCTCAAAACATAAGGTATGCTCGCTTCTTTGCTCTTTTAGAACTGCAGTGGATCTTGAGGTCACTCAACCCCTTCCAACTTAAACCTTCATTTTAAAAGGATCAACAGACAGTCCCTTTGGGAATGCCGCAGTGATTCCTTTGTTTTTTTTTATGCTTACCTTACCCTGAACTCTTCAATTCACCAGTGTTTAACCACTACCATTTGGGAATGATGGAAAGGACAATGGACTAGGAACCAGGTTAGCCAGTTTGATGTACCTGCCTTACTTAGAGCAGCTGCTATGTGGGAGGCAGTGTTCTTACAGCACTTGATATATTTTTCTATCATTCTCACAACACCTCTTCTAGAACAGAAAATGGCCCAGAGTTGCTAACTCATTCTTCAAGTTAGTAAGTGCTGCATCATCTGGATTCCAAAGATCTCTTTCCACACAGACATGCTTTGTTAACTCTAGACCTTCTCTTCAAGAGTTGTCTTACTGAGTGTCTCATCAGCAAACACCACTGTCCTGAGACCTGCGCTGAAGCAGTGAACGAGACAGAGTTCTTCCCTTAAGGAGTGGCTACTCCAGCAAGGGGCGCAAAGAATAAACACAGAGTACAAAAACAAGTAAGAGAAATTAAGTGCATGGGAAAGAGAAAATAGGCTGCTTTGCCTATGGGGCTGTGAGCAGACATCTCTGAGGAGGAGCCATCTGAATTTCCAGGTGGGAAAAAGGTGGAAAGAAAGCTGTTCTGAGCAGAAAGCACAGAGAGGAACAAAGGGTGAGGGACAGAGAAGAGAAGTGTGGCAGGGACCTATCACATCCAAAATACTTGAGGGGACATAAAGGATGAGAGGCAGTCTGGGGCCCACTGCATGAGGCCTTGAGGATCATAGCAAGCAGTTTGTATCAGTATTTTATTCTGAATGAATGGAACACGATTTGGAGGGTTTTGAGGAGAGATGTGACTTGAATTGTACATCAAAAGGCTGTCTGTAGAGAATGGATGACAGTGGAAGCACAGGGGCCAGGAGGAAGGTTCTGGCAGTGGTACAGCGGAGAAGTGATGGTGGAATGGACCAGGATTGTAGCAGCAGGTGGTAAAAGGGGTGGATCTGAAGGTAAGACGGCTGGGAATTATTGATGCTCTGGGTATGGGAAGTAAGAGAAAAAGGGCAATCAAGGATGACTTCCAGGTGTTTGACTTGGACAACAGGATGCATGGGATATTTTTTCCTGGGCTGGGGAGGGTTTGTTGGAGAAAGATGTGGGTAGGCGAAGGTAGGGGGTCAATAGTTCTTCCTTGGTCATGAATATTTGAAATGTCTATTAGATATCCACGTGGAGATGCAGGGTGGGAGTTAAATATACACCCAAGTCTTAAATTCAGAGGAGGTTTCCAGGCTGGAAACAGAACTTTGAGAGTCAGTAGATAGTGATAGTATCTGAAGTCACTGAACTAAATAAAATCAGAAGATATAGAGAAGAGGTCTAAATATAGAGAGAGTCTCTGGAGAAGAGGTCCAGAGACTGAACTCCTTATTAGCATTGAGCTACCTTTCACTCAGAAAGGTGATGGGACTTCTCTTCTTATTCCAGGAGGAGCCTTGCAGACATTTTGGTGCAGACTGCAGACAGGCTGGGTTGAGGACAGAGTTCTCTGGCTTGGGTGAGAGAGGATCAGAAGCCCTGAAATGCCACTAGAAGAGAAAGTCTTGTGTCCTGCATTCACGCTGTTGGGTCAAACATTCATCACTTCTTGGGCATCTGTAAACATTGCACAGTGCACCGGAATTAGCAGGAGGTGGGGGCTGGAGGGCTGGAGAGCAGGTGAAGAAGAAGAACCACAACTGGGCAAGGCAGAGGAAGAGAAACCGGTGCACAGGAATGCTGGTCAACTATTTCACATTAAGACCACAAATCTTCCAAATATTCCCTACCTCCCCCCTTGTGAGCTTTAAGAATTTGAAAATGGCCAGTCCTTAGCCTCTGAAGTTCTATCCCAGGGAAAAACCCAGGGAGGATGCCCGGCTCACACAAAGGGTCCACAGGCCATTCCCCGGGGACTGCGTCACTCCATGGGACCTCCAGGGCTTTCCCCTGCCTCCCAAGATGTGGTGCTACAGCCCAGGGGCCTGGACAGGGTTAAGCAACCCTGAGTCAGTGGACATCAGCCTGACCGCTTCAGTGGTTTTGGAAGCAGGGTAGCTCACAGCCTAAGGGGCCTGGCCAGCCACCCAGGTGGGGTCAGTGAGCTTGGTGGTGGTGGCACAGGCAGGGTTAGTCCAGGCACATTCCCAAGTAACAGCAAGGACAACAAAGAAATGGAAGGGAACCATTCATTCTGAATGTCATGATGGTCTAGGGCCTTATCGATGCAATCAGGGAGATAATGTATGTGAAATTTCTCTGTGAAACCTGTCAATCGGTGTATAAGCATAAGGATAAAAGTGTATTTTGAGTCTTGTGGGGTTGGGGATGTGCAGGGATGACATGACAGGAGCAGAAAGAATAGCTAATTCAGAGGTAAATCGAGTCTTGTCTCTGACACATATTGGGGGTAGATCTTTCTGAGCCTCAGGATCCTTGTTGGTAAGTGAGGTTATTAACATCCATTGGCCTTTCCTCCAACCCAAATTGCCATCAGTTGGCCATTGTGTGTGCGTGCATGCTAAGCTGCTTCAGTCATGTCCAACTCCTTGCAACCCTTATGAACTGTAGCCTGCCGGGCTCCTGTCCGTGGAGATTCTCCAGGCAAGAATACTGGAGTGGGTTGCCATGTTCTTCTCCAGGGAATCTTCCTGGCCTAGGGGTCAAACCCTCCTCTCTTACATCTCCTGAATTGGCAGGCAGGTTCTTTACCACTAGTACCACCTGGGAAGCCCGGTTGTCCTCTGCTCCAAACCGAACTGCAACATGTGCCTGATGTCTGGAGCCTGCATCACCCTCCTCCCACTGACAGCAGGAGGGAGCCAATATCCTCAGAATCCCTGCAAGCTTCACAATCAGCCCTGTATGCAAGAGGCAGGGCGTACAGATCACAGGTGATGGTGTTCTGTGAGGGGCAGTAGAGCATACAGCTCAGGCTTCAATCCAGATTGCCTGGGTTCAAATCCAGGCTCTGCACATACTCTGCATACACTGTGGCCTTGAACAAGTTACCTAACTTCTCTGTGCCTCAGTTTCCACCTGTAAAATGGGGAGAAAACACTGAGGGAAGTCCAGGGTTGTCATCTAGTCTACCCTTGCCCTTCCATTCTCTCTGGGGCACAGGTCTCCTAGAGGGAACCCCAGCCAGCTAAGATATGCTCCTTGCTGCTTTCTGCCATTTTTAGTTCCTAAGTGGGCAGTCATGAGTTGGTCATTGGCGGTCTACACTTAACAGATATTTAACAAGACAGATGGTTAACAGACACTCCTTTCCTGAGTTTTCAAACCATCCCTGAGAAACTGATGTGCATACTAGCTAGCAATTAAGAAAAAATAAAGCTGACTGTAATTTTATGGCTTTTAGGGTCACGACCTAGGTCATGTCCCCTCTTCCTTCTCTCCTTCTTCTTCTGATTATGATTATTGCTATTATTTTATATGCTCTCCTACCACCTTAGGCAAGGAGCTCTCAGAGGCTTGCCAGTAAGGACACACTAAGTCCTGAGTATGGTTTTGGAGCTGCCCTTTCTTGTGTGACCTTGGTCAAGACACATGAGCTAGTGAAACCACAGCTTCCTCATCTGTACTGTGGGAAGAGCGCCTGCCTTGACTTCATCTGGGGACAGTGGTGAGGCTCTCGGGATGTAGTGACTGACAGCACCCTGGAGAAGAGACGCACAGAGATGCACAGATGGACACTGTGTACACCCAGAGTCCATGGCCTACGAAGCAAGTATGTAAACTATGGTCAGGGTCAGGGCCTTCCCTGGTGAGCCAGTGGCTAAGACTGCACTCCCAACGCAGAGGGCCTGAGTTCAATCCCTGGTCAGGGAACTAGATCCCACATGCTGCAACGAAGAGTTCACATACCACAACTAAGACCTGGTGCAATCAATCAATAAAAAATTTTTTTAAAGTATGATGGGTCAGCCAGTGCAGAAGGCAGAATAGCCCCCAAAGGTGTCTACATTCTAGTCGTGGAACCTGTGGTTATGTTAGGTTACATGGCAAAAGGTGCAGGTGGAATTAAGGTTGTTAATCAGCTGACCTTAAAGTGGGACACTCCTCTGGATTATCTAAGTGGGCCCAATGCAATCCAAAGTGCTCTTAAAAGTAGGAGAGGAGGGCAGAGGAGTCAGTGTCTGAGTGATGGGATATGAGAAAGACTTGACCTAATATTGCTGGCTTTGATGATGGATGAAGAGGCCAAATGCCGAAATGCAGGTACCTCTAGAAGCTGGGAAAGGCAAGTCTCCAGAAGAAAGGCAGCCCAACCAACATCTTGATTCTAGTCCCAGTGAGATCTGTTTTGAACTTCTGACCTCCAGAACTATAAATTTCTGTTGTTTTGGCTGCAAAGTTTGTGGTCATTTATTGCATCAGCCACATGGAAGTAAAACAGGCAGTAAGTACCTGCTGACCCACCATGGGCTCTGAGGTCTGGGGACATGGTGCTGAAGAAGAGAGTCCTCGAGTCCATATTCTTGCTGGAGTTCACATTCCAGGGGAGACAGGCGGTGACCCAGTAAGCGAGTACGTGTTGGTGCCCTGAGTGGTCGGTCACAGAAGGCTTCCCCAAGGAGGAGCAGAGGGAGGCGATATTGAGTTCAGGATGTTGTGACTGGAGAAGGACAGGGTGAAAAGCATAACAGGGGCACCCAATCTGCCTAGAGGTATCCAGGAGGGCTTCTAGAAGGAAGCCCCAACCTGGACAAATTTGAAGGGTGGGCAGAGTTAGTCACTGTTCTGCTGAGGGAGCCACATGTGAAGGATGCAAGGCTGGGGCTCCTCACTGAAATACCAGAAGTCCCTAAGCCTGGTTCATGACATGTGGCCTGAGGGGAAGATGAGGTTGTAGAGGAAACAGAAGCTAGAGCGGACAGGGACCTCTATGCAGAACCCTGTTCTCAGGGCCATGCTAAGTCACTGGAAGGTTTTTAGAAAAAGAGCAAAACAGAGGGTCCTCTAAAACAAATGGATTTATTTCGATGGTCCCTTTGGCTGCAGTGTGAGAAATGGATGGGCCATTGCCATTGCCATGAAAGGTATATTTATTTATTTGACTGCACTGGGTCTTAGTTGTGGCACATAGGATTGATCTTCATCAGGATCTTAATTGCAGCATCTGGGATCTAGCTCCCTGACTGTGGAATGAACCCAGGGCCCCTGCTTTGGGAGAACAGAGTCTTAACCACTGGACCACCAGGGAAGTCCAGCCAAAAAGGTTTTGATGAATAGGAATCTCTGGTCACTGATTTACAATTGCTAGCTGTGTTGTATCATTATGACCACTTCTTGCAAACCTGCAAATCTTCAGCAGAAGTTCTACTGAAAGCGGCAGCTTGTTGTATTTGTGGGTGCTTTTTAAAGGTGGTAGAGTGAGAATTGGAGAAGGCAATGGCACCCCACTCCAGTACTCTTGCCTGGAAAAGCCCGTGGACGGAGGAGCCTGGTAGGCTGCAGTCCATGGGGTCGCAAAGAGTCAGACACGACTGAGCGACTTCACTTTCACTTTTCACTTTCATGCATTGGAGAAGGAAATGGCAACCCACTCCAGTGTTCTTGCCTGGAGAATCCCAGGGACGGGGGAGCCTGGTGGGCTGCCGTCTATGGGGTCGCACAGAGTGGGACACGGCTGAAGTGACTTAGCAGCAGTAGCAGCAGAGTGAGAATCAAGCATCTATGGCCCATAGCTGGTAAAGAAATGCCTTCAAGAGGCAGAGTTTATTGATTCAACCACTAGTAGATAATGAGCCCTACACATGCCAGGGATTCAGAGTGTTTAGGTCTCCTAGGCTTACAGGAAAAATGGAGAGCAAGGATTCAGTAGTGGCAGAAAACTGGGACCAAGATCAGATAAATTCATCTAGGAATTAGAAACTCTCTCAAGGATGATTTAGACATAGAGTTGGAGCCAACACTGTAGATCTCAAGAGTATAAGATCAGACAGAATGGTGCCCTGAACTAGGGGAGGGTCCATGGAGATGGAGAACATTAACAGGAACTTAAAAGCAACTTAGGAATAAGGACTGCCTGGAACTAGTGACTGACCAGGTAGGTGCAGAGAGGAGTCGAGATGCTGCCCAGGCTTCTGGCTCTGTCTGCTGGGTGGACAGGGGTGCCACCCGCAGAGATGGTGCGCCCCAACGAGAGCAGGGCTAGGAGGGAAGAGGCAAGAGGTGGCTAGAGAAGGAAAAGGTCCCCAGAAGGGGAGAGTGATCAGAGCAGAGGGTCCAGGATGGATCCTTGAAAGCTTGGAATTTTTGGAGTCAGATGAACCGCGTTTGAAACTTGCCTCCTGTTACAAAGTGATGGCTGAGCTCTAAGACAGGCTGGGTGAGTGGAGGCTAGAAAGGAGATGGAGAGGGCCCTGGGATGAAGAGGAGGAGCAATGACTTCGTGGTTCAGGCTGGGTGCCTGCACCACCAAAGTTGTCTTCTCCTTCCAACTGTGGGTGTGCAGAGAGGGAAAATCAAATTCAACCTTGTGAGCCTGGCAGCCTCACAGCAGTTAGCTATTTTTATTTTTATTTTTTTTTTCTTTTTTCTTTTTAGGGGAAAGGGGAAGAGTGTGAAAGAAATGCCTACATAGCTAGCTTAGGTGATTCAGGGGGATTCACAGCCTAGGCCAACAAGTAAATCTACAATCCATCTGCTCTTCAAAGAGAATTCAGAGACTCCTGTCACATGCTCTCCATGCTGGTTAGTTCCCTAATAAGCCTGATTTCGCTGAGAGTCCCTCTGACTCCTGGGGTTTGCTGCAGACACCTGGAGGCCTCCTAATAATATCCTTCACGGGGGACCATTTCTGCTTCCCAAGTGGGAGTGACGTGTGAGTGAATCCTGAGGCCTGGGACATTTGTCCTTCATGTCCCAATAGAAAGCCCAAGCATACCTTCTAAGATTAGAACAAGTTGCTCAAGGACCAGGGCCTGCCTCCCAGTTAGCTGTAGCCTCTCCTATTACAGTGGTTCCTCTTCTTTCCCTCCCCTTCTCCCTTGCAGTCTGGAGCTGGACTCTTAGCAGGATGTCTCTTGGGATGCTCTGTGGGTTGGGTCACCCTAGGCAGGGTGTAGTGCTGGGTTCTAGGCTTCTTTTTGTGTTACCACATCTTGGATTCATTCACTCATCATTCTTCCTGTACTCCAGGATACAGCAATGAACAAGACGATGCAGGTCTTTTCATAATGGAAGTTGCAGTCTAATGAGGGCAACCGTTCAGCAACCATCATTATTTTTACTCCAGTTTATTGTTTCTTAGCATGATAAACATTGCAGAGGGAAAGGACTAGGAAAGCAAGTGATAAGGGGATCTGACCCAAAGATGTGATGTTTAAACTGAGGTCTGAAAGATAAGAAGTGATCCACAAGCAGTGTGTGTGTGATAAGGAAGGGATGGGTATAGCAAGGGCATTACAAGGAGAGTTTACCCAAAGGCCTGGAAGTGAGAAGAGCATGATGTATTTGAGGAAATAAAAGAAGGCAATGTATAGAACTCAGTTCAGTTCAGTTCAGTTGCTTAGCTGTGTGTGACTCTTTGTGACCGCGTGGACTGCAGCATGCCAGGCTTCCCTGTCCATCACCAACTCCCGGAGCTTACTCAAACTCATGGCCATCAAGTTGGTGATGCCATCCAATCATCTCATCCACTGTCATCTGCTTCTCCTCTTGCCTTCAATCTTTCCCAGCATCAGGGTCTTTTCCAATGAGTCAGTTCTTTGCATCAGGTGGCCAAACTATTGGAGTTTCAGCTTCAGCATCAGTCCTTCCAATGAACACCCAGGACTGATCTCCTTTAGGATGGACTGGTTGGATCTCCTTGCAGTCCAAGGGACTCTCAAGAGTCTTCTCCAACACCGCAGTTCAAAAGCATCAATTTTTTGGTGCTCAGCTTTCTTTATAGTCCAGGTCTCACATCCACACATGACTACTGGTAAAACCATAACTTTGACAAGACGGACCTTTGTCAGCAAAGTATAATGTCTCTGCTTTTTAATATGCTGTGTAGGTTGGTCATAACTTTTCTTCCAAGGAGCAAGCATCTTTTAATTTCATGGCTGCAGTCATCATCTGCAGTGATTTTGGAGCCCAAAAAATAAAATCTCTCACGGTTTCCATTATTTCCCCATCTATTTGCCATGAAGTGATGGGACTGGATGCCATGATCTTAGTATTCTGAATGTTGAGCTTTAAGCCAATTTTTTCACTCTCCTCTTTCAGTTTCATCAAGAGGCTCTTTAGTTCTTCTTTGCTTTCTGCCATAATGTGGTGTTATCTGCATATCTAAGGTTATTGGTTTTTCTCCCAATCTTGATTCCAGCTTGTGCTTCATTCAGCCTGGCATTTCACATGATGTGCTCTGCATATAAATTAAATGAGCAGGGTGACAATAAACAGCCTTGACATACTCCTTTTCCCATTTGTAACCAGTCTGTTGTTCCATGTCCAGTTCTAACTGTTGCTTCTTGATCTGCATACAGGTTTCTCAGGAGGCAGTCAGGTGGTCTGGTATTCCATTTCTTTAAGAATTTTCCACAGTTGTTGTGATTCACACAGTGGATCAAAAGGCTTATACCCATGGTTTTGCAAGCCTGCCTTAAGTACAGAAACCATGTGTTATTCATGTCCCCACCCCCTAGCCCATTACCATATTCAGTGCTCAATAAATAATGCCAAATGAATGAATGAATGAATAAATGAATGATGCATCAGTAAACCAACACCAGTGGGCTGACACTGTGAGGGCTTGATAAACATAGAACAGGGCCTCAAGGTAAAAATGGAAACAATGTGTCAGCCAGGGTTGGCTCTGGGCATACCAGGCTTGAATATTTTCATTAAGGTTCACTGAGCTGAGCCAAGGTCATTGGAATAGTGTAACTAGAGGGCAAAGAATGAGACCTTCCCTGATGAATCCAACACTCAAGTATCTGAGCCTCTAGTTTCTACTTGGAGAGAAGGAACGCATTAAAATTTCATATTTCCCATCCCTGGGTATAGCTGTGTTCTCTTTTATTAACTCAATCTATCCTAAAACATGACATATCTAAAAAATACTTAAAGTATGTCTATTTCTTTATGTAGCGTGGTTGAATCTTTCTGTTGGCTATTGACTTTCAGACACATTTCATCAAGGAGTCACTGAGGCGTGGGTGGAAGGCATGGGTCTCCTATCAGTGTAGAATGGTACCTGCCCAGGCTGTGAAATCCACATCTCTGCTCTGATGTGGATTTCACATAGCTGTAGCTGTGAAATTTCCCATTTCTGTAGCTGTCCTCAGATACTAAGGCTGTCCTCCCCAACCTTGCTGCCCAGGGATGGTCCAGGCAGGAATCCATAATGTTTGGTATATCAAAGAGGCCCCATGCAAAGCACAAGAAATGTTCTACCTGCCTTAGAAACTGACTCATTGGGATGAGGCCAAAAGGGTCTTGAAGCAGAGAGAAGAAAAGAAAACCACCAGGCTGAGTTAAGTTACTTTACTTGAAAAGTCTATTGGATTTTATAGGGCAAAACAGCTGACTGGGAAAGGCAGGGGTGGGGTGTTGACATTCAGCTTGCAGATGGCCTGATCTCTCTCTTCCACCGGCTCTTCCCTCTGCCTGCTCCCTTTGGGCCTGGGACTGATTCATATTTGGGAGTGTCCCCTCCAGTCACTGACTGAGGGTCAAGGGTCAAGAGTCTCACAGGAGTCCAGACCTGCTGGGCTGCTCAGGCTTGCTGTGTCCAGCATCATCCCCATACCGAGCGATCCTGTGTACACCCACTACCACAAATCAAACGGCTCTCTTTCGAAAGCCATTTCTAAAGAATTTTCAATTAGTTTGGTTTTGAATTAGTAATAGTGGCCTTTTGTATTGTATGTTCTTAACAATAATAAAGCAGATAACTTATTGAAAGCTTATTGTGCTGAACATGAAAAGATGTTCACTAATTATTAGAGAGATGCAAATCAAAACTACAATGAGATATCACCTCACACCAGTCAAAATGGCTCTCATCAAAACATCCACAAACAATAAATGCTGGAGAGGGTGTGGAGAGAAGGGAACCCTCCTGCCTGTTGGTGTGAATGTAAATTGGTTCAACCATTATGGAGAACAGTATGGAAATTCCCTGAAAAACTAAAAATAGAGCTACCATATGACCCTGCAATCCCACTCCTGGGTGTATGACCAAAGAAAACCATGGTTCAAAAGGATACATACACCCTAATATTCACTGCAGCACTGTTTAAAATAGCCAAGACTGGAAGCAACCTAAATATCCATCAAAAGAGGAATGAATAAAGATGTGGTGTATATATACACACACACACAATGGAATTTAACTGAGTCATCAAAAAGAATGAAATAATGTTATTTGCAGCAACATGGATAGACCTAGAAATTAGCATACTGAAAGAAGTAAGACAGAGAAGCAGAAACATCATGTGATATCCCTTATATGAGGAATCTAAAAAGACATGATACAAATTTTATAGAACAGAAACTGACTCTCAGACTTAGAGAATGAACTTATGGTTGTTGGGGGAAGAATGGGGTGAGAGATAGTTAGAGAGTTTGGGATGGACAGATACATACTGCTTTATTTATTTTTAACTTTTCATTTTCTACTGGGATATGGATAGAGGAACCTGGTGGGCTACAGTCCATGGAGTTGCTAAGAGTTGGGCACAACTGGGTAACTAAACAACAACAGCAAAATACATGATTAACAAACAATGTTGTGATGGTTTCAGGTGGGCAGCGAAGGGACTTAGCCATCCAGATATATGCATCCATTCTCCTCCAAATCCCCTCCCGGCAAGGCTGCCGCAGGACATTGAGCAAAGTTCCCTGTGCTATACAGTGGGTACTGGTTGGTTATCCAGTATGAGTCCATATACATAACACTCTTCAAAAGGCAAAGCTATAATGACAGAAAGCAACTCACTGACTGCCTGAGACCAAGGATAGGGGCAGGGGGTTGACTATAAAGGGTATAAGGGAACTTTTGAAGTGAAAGAAACAATCTACATTTTGATTGTGATCTGTATCAATACTCATCAAACTGTACTTTTAAAATAGGTGAATTTTATTGTGTGTAAATTTTATCTCATAAATGTGATAAACAGCTTTTGAAATAAAAAACACATGCTCAAAAAGTAAAAGAAAAAAAGGCTGGGGCACACTCCCTCTGCATGAGGTCTTCTTTCATTTGCCCTGGGGGTAGGGGAGTTGGCTTAGTTCCAGGGTGCCAGCCCCATCGACCTCAAAGTGTTGGCAAGAAGGCACCAAGGCCCCAGGAGGCTGGCAGCCTCTTGCAGCTGCGAGGAACAGGCCACGTCCAGCCATTCCTGCCCCAGGGCAGCCACCAGCACTCTGGAAGCAAGAATGGTGATGCAAGCACAGAATTCGGCACTTGACAAGTTCAGGTATGAATATAATTTATGGGTTGTTGGGTTGCAGGCAACTGACTTAACTACTCAGAGTCTCACCTGTAGAATGTGGCTAATAACACCGCCTACAGAGTCATGACAATACTAAGAGATAGTATTTGATAGTTTGGAAAGATCCTCTGGAGTAGGAAATGGCAACCCACTCCAGTATTGTTACTTGAAAAATTCCACAGACAGAGGAGTCTGGTGGGCTACAGTCCGTGGGGTCTCAAAGAGTTTGACATGACTGAGCACACATGCAGTTTGGGTCCCAATCCAAATCCTGTCTCTTACTCTGTGTGTGAGCTTAGGCAAGACTTAGCTTCACTGAGCCTCAGTCTCCCCCCTCATAAAATAAGGCTTGTAACAGCATTTATCTCATATGATTGTTATAAAGCCCAAATGAGATAATTAATGTGCATAAAGACCCAGCACAGTGCCTGGTACATAATAAGCTTTCCCTCCCATCTTAGCTCTCGTTGTTATACCTAAGACACTGATTGCCACTCACTCAGTAGGTATTAGTTGGAAGCTGGGCCCCCTTGCACTCCTTGTAGGATCAGCAGGGGCCTGTTGGCCCTGAGTAACTGCAAGGGGGCAGTAGGGATCTGCTGCTAAGTCATTTTCATTCCCATTCTGTAGAACAAGTCTGCAGACCTGGTGGACTGGCATTGCATCTTAATGTCAGAGGAATTTACAAATAGGAATTTTCTGAATCATACTAAAGGGCAGGCTGGCTAATTGAAGTGAGATTCTAGGCTCCTAGTAGTTAGGCTACATAACCTACTTATGTAGGGCCGTTCATGTGTGGGATTTTAGTTGGATGTGGAGTGGGGTAAGGCGGGGCAAGACCAGTCATCAAAGGGAAGCCTGCTTCTGGCTTCTGCAGGGGAGGAGAGTCCTGCCTTTCAACCAGGGCCCTGCACCTCATGGCCAGAGTTTGAGTGTTGTGCCTGCCCCTGTAGGTCCAAGCCTAATCAGGGACCCTCAGGGTCTAGGGTGGGTGCATGAACGGCTGGAGTAGCTCTCCAGGGAACATGCTTGGGTTCAAATGATGCAGGAAGTGGGAAGAAGAAATATGTCTGGGCAGACATGCTTTGTCCTGCAAAGTTAGAAGAGAAGATCCAGATGAGTCATTTCAAGAGCTGAGCACCCTTGGGGCAGGGGAGGCCACTGACCCAGCAGTCAGGAGAGCTGTGTGAACTCTCCACCTCTCTCTGCCCTTCTGTCTCCTCATCCCTAGGATGAAGAGCTTGCCCAGCATGCTTTCCAAGGCCCTTTCCAGCTGGCTAATTATTATTATTTTTTTTAACTTTAACATCACTAAGAGGAAATTGGGAACACTTAGGTTATCTTTCTCGCGTGGATGAACGGAGGTGGATACCTGACTGAGTTTAGGCAGAATCAGAGCAAACTCTGAAAGGAAGATCAGGAATCCCAAGTGATATTACAGTGAAATTACACCCCTCCCCAAGCACCATTTTGACACACAGCTCTGTAAAGTAAAGAACCCCATCCCTCCTTCTCTTGTCTCTTCCAAAGAAGATTCTAAGAATGGGACACTTCCTACTCTCAAACCAGGAATCAAATGGTAATCCGATTTAATCCCTTCATTCCACATTAGCAAACTAGGGTTGGTAATTCTCTTAAAGAGAAGAGTTTTAGGACAGGGCTCAAATAGCCTCGGGGGCATTTAAAAGCCAGTAAAGAGCAAAGTGGGGACTTTCCTGGTGGTCCAGTGGTTATGAATCCCCCTTGCAATGAAGGGAACATGGGTTCAATCCCTAGTTAAGGAATTAAGATAGATCCCACATGCCACAGGGCAACTACAACAAAGACCCAAGCAGCCAAAATAAAAAATAAATAAAATAAGAGGAAGGTGGGTGAGAAATCAGTAACAAAGAACGATACCAAGCCCGATCAAGGGATAAAGGCCAAAAGAAGCATAAACTGTAAAGGGGAAAAGTATATGAGCAGAGAGTTCAGGTTTTTCTCCAGGTTCATTGCTGCCCAGCTGGGGAAAACCATAACTCTCATTTTGGTTTCCTCTGGAAGTCATACAAAGAAGGAATGAGTACAGGTATTGTTTTCTTTCATTCACACCCTTTGGCCTATTGCTTTTTTGCTATGCACACACCAAGGTCTCAGCACCTTAGCTTGAAAGCCTCACAGCTCTGAAGCAAGAACTAGGGCTCTAAGAATAGAACAGGCCAGCAGGAACACATCTGGAGCAGACATGGACGCCCTACGGTGAGTGACTCTCTGGGCCCTGAGGGAGAGGGGAGGGGCTGTTTTTCTGGCAGGGGCTCCCAGGCTCTGAGCAGAAGTTCCTCACAGGAGACCCTAGAAAAGTCCTCCTAGTATGGAACACAGAAATATACAGGCCCCCAGCTCAAGAGACATGAGTACAAGGTCTAAGATAGAAGTAAGTCAACTCTCTCCTGCTCCCTTCTTATCAGCAATTGTACCGCCTTCCACCATATGCATGAAAAATCTCTCTTTGGACAATGGCCAAAGGGCTTCTCATGTAGAGATTTGAGCAGATGACTCTCAAGATGGGTTGGTTTTCTTATGGACAGTCCAACAGTACTTTGTCCCATTACTCTAGCACACCTACATATTATACCTCTGAGCTACCCTTCAGCGGCCATGGCTCTTCCAGGAGAGGGGGCTCCGCTCTTCGTCGCTCCCAGGCCACACAACACACAGAAAATCTGGGACTGCAGACAGCGGAGAGCACATGGTGCCCATTTCCACCCCAGGATCAGCACGGTGCCGAGGAGACCAGACTGGCCCACTCTGGCCTGTCTGCTCTTATCTTGCTGTCCAAGCACAGGCTGCTGTGATGGAATTTCAGAGGACTCATGGTTCCAGATCCATCTCCTCTGGACTTCATTTCCTCCTCTATAAAATGGAAATGAGATCGACTACATAGGGTCACTATCATGATGAAGTGAAACATGCATGGGCAGTGTCTTATCAGCCAATATTTATTGATTGATCATTCCTATTTAATACTTTCCACTGATTTCACCTAATTAGGCCAAGAAATATTTCACATTAGAACTTGTTTGGTAGTCAGCACCTTAAGTTAAGCAGAGATTTTGGTGGGTCCCTAGTTGTAGCTATTTTAAAGTCAAGTGAGATTTAGGAAGGTTCAATATTCCTACAGAGTCTTGGTTAAACAATTTAGTGAAGGCTGAAGGAAGTTCAGAACTGGACATAGAAATAGACTGGTTCCAAACTGGGAAAGGAGCATGTCAAGGCTGTTTATTGTCACCCTGCTTATTTAACTTATCTGCAGAGTACATCATGCAAAATGCCAGGCTGGATAAAGCACAAGCTGGAATAAAGATTGCTGGGAGAAATAGCAATAACCTCAGATATGCAGATGACACCACCCTTATGGCAGAAAGTGAAGAAGAACTAAAGAGCCTCTTGATGAAACTGAAAGAGGAGAGTGAAAAAATTGGCTTAAAGCTCAACATTCAGAAAACTAAGATCATGGCATTCAGTCCCATCACTTCATGGCAAATAGATGGGGAAATAATGGAAACAGTGAGAGATTTTATTTTTTGGGCTCCAAAATCACTGCAGATGATGACTGTAGCCATGATAATTTCAAGATAATTCCAAGATGCTTGCTCTTTGGAAGAAAAGTTATGACCAACCTACACAGCATATTAAAAAGCAGAGACATTACTTTGCCAACAAATGTCTGTCTAGTCAAAGTTATGGTTTTTTCCAGTAGTCATGTATGGATGTGAAAGTTGGACTATAAAGAAAGTTGAGTGCTGAAGAACTGATGCTTTTGAACTGTGTTATTGGAGAAGGCTCTTGAGAGGCCCTTGGACTGCAAAGAGATCCAACCAGTCCATCCTAAAGGAAATCAGTCCTAAACATTCACTGGAAGGATTGATGCTGAAGCTGAAGCTCCATCAGCTTTGGCCACCTGATACAAAGAACTGACTCATTGGAAAAGACCCTGATGCTGGGAAAGATTGAAGGTGGGAGGAGAAGGGGACGACATAGGATGAGATGGTTGGATGGCATCACCAACTCAACGGACATGAGTTTGAGTAAGCTCCAGGAGATGGTGATGAACAGGGAAGCCTGGCGTTCTGTAGTCCATGGGGTCACAAAGAGTCAGACACGACTGAGCGACTGAACTGCACTGAAGGAAGTTCCTGAAAAATAAGCAATCAGCCAACAACTTTGGAGGAAGGGACAGTTACAGAGAAATTAAGTCATGGTCCCTATTCTGTTGAAGCTGACAGTCCAGTTGGGGAAACATGAAGCAAAGGTGAATCAAACACAAAAGCAAGTTAAGCAGACAATGGCACAGAAGTTGTATGCATGTAGGCATGATCGATGGCCCAAGGAGCCGTACATGCTGTAAATGTGCTTGTGTCAGAAGACCCAGGAAGGAGAAGTGGTGGAGTACGAATGGGGGAGGGAGGGCTGGATCAGAAGGTGGTTACAGACAGTGCTCCAGAGAGAGAATGTTTGATTCATATCCTCACTCTGGTCCTTGGGCAGGTAACCAACCTCTGCAAATTTCAGGGGCCTCATCTGTAAAGTGAGAATAGCAGTATTTGCATCATAAGCTTGGGTAAGAATCAAGTGAGATGTATAGTATTCAGCATAGTCTGGCACATAACAGTCCTCACTAAATGCAGTCTATTATTATATTTGAAGCCAAGGTATGTGGAATTTATCCTGAAAGGGTAAATCCAGCAAGGAGTTTAAAGGAAAACATTTGTCCTGAATTCTTACCATGCAAACCAGAACTGCAAAGGAGCAGCCAGGCAGCCCCCACAGTGATGAAGACAACCTTTTGGAGAGAGGGTTGGACATTCAGAGAAGGGTGGGAGACCCAGCTCAGATGGCAGGAAAGAACTCTGTGATCCTAGGAGGTCCTGGGACAGGGATATGGAGAGTTCAGGAACATGTATCCCACCAAAAAAAGGACAAAATATAGAAGAGAGCTGGGGAAATGGATGGAAAAACTTCTATTTAAGAAGCAAATGGGGGAGGGCACTGGTTGGGAAGGGAGGAGGGGAAGACAGAAGCTAAGAGCTGAGGACAGAAAAATTCCAGACTGGTATCAGCTATAGAATCTGGGCAGAGAACGTGCACGTGGTCTAAGGGGAGCCTGTGATGACAGTTTCCAGCATGCTTTGCTAATTTTCCACGCCTGCCTCTGGGATTCGTTGTCATTTTGAAGGCAGAGTGAGATTAGTTAGCTGAAACATAAGGTGTCACAGCAAAGTATAGGGTAAAAGAGTGTTAAAATGAAACAATTCCCTTTTTAGCTAAGAAAGAAATCCTGGAGGCTGATATATATATATACTACTCTACTAAAAACAAATGCTCAGTGGCAAAGAATTTTCCTGCCAATGCAGGAGATGCAAGAGACTGGGGTTCGATCCCTGGGTTGGGAAGATTCATGGACAGATCCTGGCAGGCTACAGTCCATAGGGTCACAAAAGAGTTGGACACGACTGAGCATGCATGTGCACCCACATACTACAAACAAAAGAAAAGCTTTTGTAATGGCAAAAATACTACAAATGAAGTAAAAAGAAAACAACAGACCCAAAAAACTATTTGTAACACAGATGAAAAGGAGATAATATCTGTTATACCAAATCTTCTCACAAAATGATGGGAACAATATATAAGAAAGGATATAAATAAGCTAGGAATTCCCTGGCAGCTCAGCTGGTGAAGAATCTGTCTGCAATGCAGGAGACCCTGGTTCGATTCCTGGGTCGGGAAACCCTGGAGAAAGTATAGGCTACCCACTCCAGTATTTTTGGACTTCCCTGGTGACTCAGATGGTAAAGAGCCCGCCTGCAATGTGGGAGGCCTGGGTTCGATCCCTGCATTGGGAAGATCCCTTGCAGGAGGGCATGGCAACCCACTCTAGTGTTCCTGGCTAGAGAATTCCATGGACAGAGGAACCTGGCGGGCTACAGTCCATGGGGTCCCAAAGAGTTGGATACGAGTGAGTGACTAAGAACAGCACAGCACAAATACACAATTCATAGCAAAGCAGGTTAGAAAAGCCAATAAACATAAAAAGATGCTCAAACGTACACGTTTTCAGGAAAATGCAAATTAAATTATTAATAGCACTAAGATTTCTCTTTATGCATATCAGATAGGCAAGGAGAAGGGAGACAGGGAAAAACAGCCATTACTCTTTGGGAAATGGGAAAAGGAACCATCACAGATTGCTGGAGGAAACTGAGCTGTACAGCCTTTTAGGAAAGTTATCTGGCAACATTTAGATTACACAAACCTTTTGACTCAGCCCCATGCTCCACAGACATATAAGCCCCAGTATATATAGACATGGAGGTTGACTGCAGTGCTGTTTATAGAAGCAAAACTCAGGAAACAAATTAAATACCCATAAAAGGCGAACCGTTTTGTGGTCCATTCACATTAACAAGCTATTATGAAACCATTAAAAAGGATGAATTAGAGCATTCCAAACGTCCATGAAAAATTGTAAAGTGAGAACAGTAAGATGCAGAGAAATGTGTATATGATCCTGGTTTTATAAAGCAACAACTGAACAATCTATCCCCATCTGTGTCTATGTGTACATATACCTAGGCATCATATGTGTGTTTAATGTACATGTAATAATTTATATGCAGGCTTCCCTGGTGGCTCAGAGGTAAGGCATTTGCCTGCCAATGCAGGAGATGCAGGTTTGATCCCTGGGTTGGGAAGATCCCTTAAAGAAGGAAATGGCAACCCTCTCCAGTATTCTTGCCTGGGAAATCCCATGGACAGAGGAGTCTGATGGGCTACAGTCCATGGGATTGCAAAAAGCTGGACCTGACTTAGCAACTAACAAGAAACAACAGCAATACATATAGTTAAAGAATATGAAATAGCCTACAGAAAGGTATATATGAGGTTTCTGGAAGCTGAGGTGATGGGGAGGAGAGCTGATTTGGAGGAGGCAAACCAAAAGAAAAACACTGCCTGTAAAAACTCAGCATGCTTGCTATGATATCATGCATGTAAAATTGTGTATGTGTATTTGAAAGAGTAAATTAGAACTAATTCATAGGGCTGTCCATGATTATGTTTTCAAGGAAAAGAAAGCAAGTTGCCAAGGCATAGTATGAAAACCATCAAATTAAAAATTTTTTTAAATTTTGAAATGAGAGTTTCAAGCTTACTCGCCAAATCTTTTGGGAAAGTCTGGTGTGAACAAATACTTGAAAAAAACTTTGTAGCAAGTTGTCAGTCTTCTCGAAATATCAAAACAAGGGCTTGAGCGTTGAGGGACAGGACACATATGCCCAGAGGGGAGGAGAAGGAGGAAGTGAAGTCCATAATTCCATAAAAATATTGTGCCACTAAGTTTAAAAACATGACACTAAAGCTGTTTTCAGGTTTGCGAAAATCTACACCAATGTGCCCCACTTGTAATAGCTCCTGAAACATATTTAAATGTTCTCTTTTTGCTATTACAAACTGCTCTCTGCTCAAGGAAATGATCAATCTGAAGCCAAAATGTTCCCTTCCATCTTAGCAGATACTCTGATTTTCTATAAAAGTCTTGGATGGCTCAGCGTGGACTCATTTACTCCCTGGTGATAAGCAATGTCCCCAGGGGGGTTATGTATCCATTACTTTTGGAAAGGAAAAAGGGATCAGTAATCAATATTAACTGAGTACTTACTATGTACAGGGCATATCACAGACATAGCTCACTGAATTCTCAACAGTCTTGAGATGTAAATATTATTAGCCCTATTTTACAAGGAAGCATAAAGTTACTTTTCCAGAGGCACATGCTGGTATAGTGGAGTTGGGTTCAAAACTTGGCCACTCTGACTTCTAGTATAACACAGACACCCTCCCTTCTATGAAACCTACTTCTACTCTAGATGTCAATGATGTAAATTCTGGGCAGGGGCTGCCACTGTGAGAACGCAGCCTGACAGCCTACTCTTCCCGAGTAGACGGAAAAGGGTGTAAGACCCATTAAGGTCCTGAGTGTACTTTGCAACCTGTTTCCACAACCCTCTCCCACATCACCTGGGATGGGCCTTGCAAAGCTGAGAGCCTTCAGAGACCAGGCAGGCAGTGTAAAGGAAGGGATAGGGGTTTGGGAGAAAACCCTGCCTTCCCAGATGCTATTCAGGTCTAGCCCACTGCCTGCAGGGGTCACACGGAGCTGTTTTTCAAAGGATAATTCAAGGTACAGCATCACTAAATGATACGGTTTATCAAGAGATTAAAATCCAGATTTTTAAGTACCATGTATTTTGTTTTTAACAACAGTTCAGATAAAAAAGAAAAGGAAACCTCAGTGGAGGGGTAGGGGGGCGGGGGGGAAATGTCTGCCTACAGCATTTGGCCCAAAAAGTTACCAGCTTGCTACTTCTGATTTATGGGAAGTATGTTTTTATCACATTCTACCTATTTTCCTGGATAATCCAAGGAAGTAACTTCTGGTTCAATATATAAATTTGTTTTTACTATTTGTACATCACTAAAGCTCAACATTCAGAAAACTAAGATCATGGCATTCGGTCCCATCACTTCATGGCAAATAGATGGGAAAACAGTGGAAGCAGTGTCAGACTTTATTTTGGGGGGCTCCAAAATCACTGCAGATGGTGATTGTAGCCATGAAATTAAAAGATACTTACTCCTTGGAAGGAAAGTTATGACCAACCTAGACAGCATATTAAAAAGCAGAGACATTACTTCGCCAACAAAGATCCCTCTAGTCAAGGCTATGGTTTTTCCAGTGGTCACGTATGGATGTGAGAGTTGGACTGTGAAGAAAGCTGAGCACCGAAGAATTGATGCTTTTGAACTGTGGTGTTGGAGAAGACCCTTGAGAGTCCCTTGGACTGCAAGGAGATCCAACCAGTCCATCCTGAAGGAGATCAGTCCTGGGTATTCATTGGAAGGACTGATGCTGAAGCTGAAACTCCAATACTTTGGCCACCTCATGCGAAGAGTTGACTCACTGGAAAAGACCCTGATGCTGGGAGGGACTGGGGGCAGGAGGAGAAGGGGACGACAGAGGATGAGATGGCTGGATGGCATCACCGACTCAATGGACATGAGTTTGAGTAAACTCCGGGAGATGGTGATGGACAGGGAGGCCTGGCGTGCTGTGATTCATGGGGTTGCAAAGAGTCGGACACAACTGAGCGACTGAACTGAACTGGTACCATTGTTCTTAATAATAAAAACTATCAAAGGTATCATTACCTTCTCATTGAATTCTAAGGGGGCTTAGAATACAGAACTCCAGACAGAATGAAAAGAGTTCAGGTACCACTCCTGCCCACCGGCTGCCACTAGACTCCTTAGCTTCCTGAGCGTTAGTCTCCTAATCAACAAAATGAGTCAGTAACAGCCAGTTCACAGAACAACTGGGATGGCTCTAAAAGACAATCTGCGTAAGAAAGATCTTCAATAAATCTGCTTCATTCCTTCTGAAAGACAGGTGTAAGGCTACATAAATAGTCAGATTAGACCAACTGAGAGAGACTGTGTTGCCTTACTAAAGGTTTCTTCACTTGATAAAGGGATTTCTCATCATGTGCTTTTATTATGCACGAGAGACATGATGATTTCCCTAAAATTTTAGTTTAGCATAACTTTTCGGGGGATAAAAGCAAACAAGCACCTGCTCTGTGAGGCTGTCATAATTGGTTTGGAGATGGGAGAATTGTCCTACACGTGAGCAGTAAAGAGTAATTCTACTGGAGTTACCTAGCACCTCTGTCAATAAAGCCACAGTTGCTAGGCACTCAAAAACCAGAGTTAACACTGAAAACCAAAGCCTTCCTCTCCTTCTCTCTCCCCAAAAGTTCTGCTTATCATTTGGTCTTCAGAGAGTCCAGCCTTGCAGCACAGGTGAACGGTGGAGAACACAGAGCCAATTATGTAAGAGGTCTGTATTCACCTCACTTTGCCCACAGGGCACCTGAATGTGGCACATACAGGCCAGAGTGGGCAGACTTTTTAGAAATCTCAGGAACAAAGCTGATTATGTCATGGCTCTATCCTTTCTGAGAGCAACACCACAGGAAACACCTGTAGACAGCAGGAAACTAGAGGAATTAAAAATATGTGACTGATCCCTAAAAAATAAATAAAAAAGATAAGTAAAATGGTCTCTTTTTTCCACAGGGAAAGCAAACAAGGTAATATCTGGTTTGAGCCATTTCTGCTCTGCAAAGCACCTCCCTCCTACGGGCCACCCTCCCCAGGCAGACATAGGTCTGGACCACATGCTCTGATAGCCCCAGACATCTGGATGCCTAAGATTGTTGTCAGTGAGGGTCCTGAGCAGGGTCCAAGTCACCAGACTTGAGATTTCCTTTGTTGGAGGGAAGGTTTGAGGAAGCTGAGCTCATTTCCTTGGGGGAGAGGGGTAGCCTCCATCTAGTTTTGGACATAAAAGGCCCTTGTGTTCTTCCTCCACAGCCTTCCCAATCCCAGCAAGTCAATTCCTCAGAGTCCTGAAGATCAAGGATGGCAGGCCCATTTGGAAAGGATATGATTGCTGAGCCTGCAGGATCTGGCTGAGGAGCAGATTTAAAGGCGGTAGAAGAATTTCCCTGGTGGTACAGTGGATAAAAATCCAACTGCCAATGTAGGGACATGGGTTTGATCCCCGGTCCAGGAAGATTCCACATGCCTCAGAGCAGCGAAGTCCTTGCACCAATGAGCCTGCGCTCTCGAGCTCGTGAGCCACACTACTGAGCCCACGTGCTGCAACTACTGAAGCCTGTGCACCCTGGGGCCAGCGCTCTCCTGTTACAGAAGCCACTGCAAGGAGAAGCCTACGCACCACAAGGAAGAGCAGCCCCTGCTCACTGTAACTAGAGAAAGCCCATGTGCAGCAATGAAGACCCAGTGCAACTAAAAATAAAATAAATTTAAAAAGACAAGAAAGGTGGTGGAAGCAGGAAACCTCAGACCCTCCTCTCTTCCCTGCCTATCACATCCAGTAAGTCACCAAGCCTAGTCATGTTTCTCCTAGCTCCATTTCCAGCCTGGCCTCTCCATTGTCCTGTGGCCACTGCACTTAAGGGCCCCTAGCATCTTGCCCTTGATTGTGGTCACCTAACTGGTCTCTTTGCCTCTGCTTGTCTTTCTCTTGCCCATTCTCCCTTCTGCTGCCCAAAAAAAATCTGTCTAAAATCTGTCTTTCAAGTGCTCGGGCCTGATGCACTGGGAAGACCCAGAGGAATCGGGTGGAGAGGGAGGTGGGAGGGGGGATCGGGATGGGGAATACGTGTAACTCTATGGCTGATTCATATCAATGTATGACAAAACCCACTGAAATGCTGTGAAGTAATTAGCCTCCAACTAATAAAATAAAATAAAATCTTTAAAAAAAAAATAAAATAAAATCTGTCTTTGCTTGGTCAACCTACTATATAGTACCTACGACACAATCAAAACCTCTCAGTCTGGGACTTTTCTGACGGAGCAGTGGGTAAGAATCCGCCTGCCAAGGCAGGGGACACAGGTTCGATCCCTGGTAGGGGGAGATTCCACATGATGCAAAGCAACGAAGCTCATGTGCCACAACAAGCCCTTGAGCCACAACTACTGAGCCCGCGTGCTGCAACTACCGAAGCTGGAGTGCCTGGAGCCTGTGCCCCATACCAAGAATAGCCCCCACTCGCTGCAACTAAAGGAAACCCAAAAGCAGCAACGAAGACCCAGTGCAACCACAAATAATAAACAAACAAACAATTTAAATGGAGTAGGAAATGGCAACCCACTCCAGTATTCTTGCCTGGAAAAATCTCATGGACAGCGGAGCCCGGCAGACTACAGTCCATAGGGTCACAAAGAGCTGGACCCAACTGAGCAACTGAGCATAAATAATTAAAAAATAAAATGAAAAGTATACTAACATTAAAAAAAAAATCTTCTATCTAAGGCTACTGTCCATCTTTCCTTCCTAAAAGATAATACTCAATAAGAAAAGCCGATACTTATTGAACATTTACCATGTGCCAACTACTCTGCTTAGTGCTTGATAAAGATGATCTCATTGGATCTACCACCAACCAGCCAGGTGCTATGACTTTCACACTGTAGATGGAGGAATCAGAGCTTACAGAGGTTAAATGACTTGCCCGAGGTGACAAAGCTGTGTTGGACCTGGGATTCCAACCCTGGCAGTCCAGCTCCACATCACCCTCTTACCTGGCATGGACTTGGCTGCAGCCCTCTGAACACACTAAGCGTTTCCACGCCTGTCTTTGCACACCCTGTAACTCCACCTCAGATTCCTTCATCCTCATTCTCTCTATCTGGGTATCTCTTCTCCATCCCAGGCCCAGATTCTTGATCCCTCCTCCCAGAAGCTTTCATGGACTTCTCCCCAGGGTTGTGTCATCGCAGCCAGCCATGCAAACCTCCCTCATAACACTTCCCTTGCTACTCTGAGCTGTCTGTCCCCCTCACCAGAGTATGAGCCCCTTGAAGGAGGTACCACCACCTTCATCTCACCTTTCCCCTATTCCTAGCAGAGTAGCTAACATATAGTAGGTGCACAATAAATATTTATTGGTTTAAAGACATCAGCCACTGGAAAAGATTGAGGTTTTGGTTTCTGGATCGTGTCCCTGGGCCTTGGGGTCTCCATCTGTTAGATGAGACCGACAGTCTGCTCAGCTCCTCTCCTTTATTTCCAAAGGGGGCCCAGATTCTTTATTTTATCCACTGGACCACCAGGGAAGTCCCTGAAGCAATTTATTTTTATTTATTTTTTGGCTGTGCTGTTTGGCTATTTGTTGTAGCATGTGGGTTCAGTAGGTGCAGTGTGTGGGCTTCTTTCTAGTTGCAGCACTGACTTAGTTGCCCCACGGCATGTGGGATCTTGGTCTTCTGATCAGAGATCAAACCCATATCCACTGTATGGAAAGACGGATTCTCTACCACTGGATCACCACGGAAGTTCCCCAGTTTCTGTATTTTAGAAACTCCACGTGACTCTAACATGCATCCATAGTTGAGAACCATGGTTTCGATCTAAAGAAGACTTAGTGGAGAGGCTTGCTAAGGGAAGTCACACAACACATTTATACACATGAAATCTGTGTAAAATAAACACCAGCTAACATCGAAGAAGATAAACTTCCAAAGCACGGAGAGAAAATACTGATCCAAAGTTATAATTTGGGAAGAACAAGACGTTGATAGTCAATACCAAAATGTAAATTAACTTTAAGGTAACCATGTACACTATTAAATTGGCAAAATAACAATAATAACAATAATAACAAAAAGCCAGAGCTGCCAGGATTGTGGGGGAAATTGCTCCCTTAAAAACTGCTATTAGCACGACACATTATTAGTTCTACCTTCTCCTGAGTCAATAATCTAGGACTATGCTACAAGCAATAAATGCTGGAGAGGGTGTAGAGAAAAGGGAACCCTCTTACACTGTTGGTGGGAATGCAAACTAGTACAGCCGCTATGGAGAACAGTGTGGAGATTCCTTAAAAAACTGGAAATAGAACTGCCATATGACCCAGCAATCCCACTCCTGGGCATACACACTGAGGAAACCAGATCTGAAAGAGACACGTGCACCCCAATGTTCATCGCAGCACTGTTTATAATAGCCAGGACATGGAAGCAACCTAGATGCCCATCAGCAGACGAATGGATAAGGAAGCTGTGGTACATATACACCATGGAATATTACTCAGCCTTTAAAAAGAATTCATTTGAATCAGTCCTAATGAGATGGATGAAACTGGAGCCTATTATACAGAGTGAAGTAAGCCAGAAAGATAAAGAACATTACAGCATACTAACACATATATATGGAATTTAGAAAGATGGTAATGATAACCCTATATGCAAAACAGAAAAAGAGACACAGAAGTACAGAACAGACTTTTGGACTCTGTGGGAGAAGGTGAGGGTGGGATGTTTCGAGAGAACAGCATGTATACTATCTATGGTGAAACAGATCACCAGCCCAGGTGGGATGCATGAGACAAGTGCTCGGGCCTGGTGCACTGGGAAGACCCAGAGGAATCGGGTGGAGAGGGAGGTGGGAGGGGGGATCGGGATGGGGAATACATGTAACTCCATGGCTGATTCATGTCAATGTACGACAAAACCCACTGCAATGTTGTGAAGTAATTAGCCTCCAACTAATAAAAAAAATAAAAAAAAAAGAAAAGGTTAAAAAAAAAAAAAATCTAGGACTATGTAACAAGAGACTTCCCAGGTGGCACCAGTGGCAGAGAACCCACCTGCCAATGCAGGAGAGGTAAGAGACATGGGTTTGATCCCTGGGTTGGGAAGATCCCCTGGAGGAGGGAATGGGAACCCCACTCCATAATTCTTTCCTGGAGAACGACGAGGAGAGAGGAGCCTGGTGGGCTACAGTCCATAGCGTCACAATGGAACAGGACTAAAGCAATTTAGGACAGATGGACAGATGTAACGAGATCTTGAAAATTCTTTATTCTATTTTTAGAATATACACTGAGGAAATAAGAAATATGCAGCTTATACAAAATCATCTATAGCATTGCTTTTCACATGAGGTGAAAACTTAAAAACCATTTGAATATTACAGTTCAGAGAATAGTTGAAGAAAATGATAGACCTTAAAGGCAATAAAACAATGTTCCTGTTAAAAATGAAAAATACTGAACCTTTCTAACACATGGGGATGTGCATGGAACACAAAGAGAAAAAGGACTGAGAAATTCACTGTGTTTTGTACAAAAATGAGAGTCATACAAATATACTGGACAAAAACTGGCAGTGAATTTGGAAAGATGGGGCAAAAAACATTGTTCATCAGCTTTGAATTTGTTCAGTTTTTGTCATTAGAAAATGTGTGCTCCCAGCTGGGGTAGCAACTGGTCAGTCTCTTTTTATGAAGGGCAGGCCTAGTTCCAGTCTGACAACTGCTTATATCTTTACCTAGGCCTCTTGGCTGAAAATACACTCCAGTATCTGGCCATGGTGAGGTTTCAACTTTAAAGAAGTTTCAACTAAAGGGGACATGGTTCCTTTTCAACTCATATCCTCCCCTGTCCAGATGATAAGGGGGAAATCACTGGCTCCGCAAGGAGTGGACAATGAGGAGAGATAGGAGCAGGGGTGGGGAAAAACTCCTTCCAGGACCTCCTCCTGTAGGAAAAGGCACTGGTGACAAACTCTCCAGGGGAGAGAAAACTTCTGAGGCTCACTCCTCAGGCAAGGGTGGAGTTGGGGGTGGGGAGGGCAGCCCGTCTCAGGATAACTGGGAGAATGCCTGTCAGAGGCTCAGCCTCTTCTTGCTGACCCAGTGATCTCAGAACAGAGGGTTGATAGGGAGTTGGTGGGTCAGGACAGACAAGGGGCCCCACCACGCCTCACCCCTTTGTCTTGGCTGGGCAGACTTGGCCCCCTAAATGGACGAGTGACTGGAGATAAGGGAAAAGCCCCAGCATGACAAAACTACTCACAGGAGAATGGGGAAGAGCAGGGCAGTCCGGGGCAGAGGGGTGACCAGGAGCAAAGCCCTACAGGACTGAGAATACCAAAAGCAGCTCAGAATGGCTGGAAAACTTGAGTGTGGAGTCCATCGCATTGCACTCTGTGTTGGCAGGAGAGGTGACATGAGTCTGTCTACCCAGAAGGCCTGGGGTCAAGGCGGAGCAGGAGAGCAGGGGAGCCAGGCAGCAAAACTGCTGTGCAGACAGCAGGGTGCCTCTTCCGAGACCGTGGGCCCAGAGCAGGAGTGTGGGCATAGCCAGGCAGGGAGCAAAAGGCTACGGACCAGGTCTTCAGAGACCTTCAGGTTCCATCTCCTTCCCTGTGGCTTGGTGACCTCTGCTGCAATTTCTTCCATTCTCACCCACAGCTGGAAGTGAGGCTTTAGGTCTGGGGATGCTGTTATATACTGAATTGTGTCCCTCAAATTTATATATTGATGTCCTAGTCCCTAGTATCTCAGGATGAGAACTGTGAGAATATAAATTTCCGGGTTTAAGCCCCCCAGTCTGCGGTACAGGCATTGGATCTCCCCTCCGGGGCTGCACCCCACGCCTCCCCACCCCATCTCACTGTATATACCCGTGCTCACAGCTGGCAAGGTAAAGGCACCTTGACTGCTTCCCCACTCTATCAAAACTGCTCAACTTCACACAAGCAGAGTGACTGGCTGGGCTGGATTCTGGCCCTTTCCCCTCTCAGCTCTGTTAATTGGTGCCTTTGCTTCTAAAACTCAAAATGTTTCACTGGACAGGGGGAGTCCCTATAGCTCCTGAACTTTGCGCTTGACTGTGGCTGGAACAGAGCTTAGATGGCGGGCCAGGGCAGTGGTCCTCCTGGCATGGACAGCAGGTCTTTCCTTAGGACGCAGGGCCTCCTGGGGGGCTCCTGGGGTGTCAGGCCAGGGACGGACCCACATACTAGAGTCAGGAAGTCCTGCCCACCCCTGCTGGTTTCCTCTTTGTAGCTTGAAATGCAGCCTCTGCCTCTGAGCAGAGTGATCTGGGCGGGGCCCAGCCTGGCCTGCCTGTAACAGCTGCACTGAGCTTCAAAGAAAAACCGCAGGAGAGGAGGAAGCAGAGGCCCAAGCAGAAGCACACGCCCACTGACCTCCCACCCCTGCCCTGCCTCACACACTCCAGAGAGCATGCTTCTCTTTGAGGCGCCAAGTTATTTACAGACATTTCAAAACACAGAGGTGATAACACCTTGCATCTGTCCCATCCTTTATACCTCTTCTAAGTCCTTGACAATGAACACATTAACTCATTTAATCCTCCCAATAAGCCAGGCACACAGTAGGCCAGAATGATCATCCTGGTGAGGGCCCCAGATCTTCTGCCAATGAGTCAAGATCCCACGGCAATTTCCACAGCAACAGAATTTGGTCCAGACCCCTGAACTCCTGTACCACCACGCCTGGCTCCCTCCAGCTAGACTGTAAGACGCGCCTGCTTCTCACCCAGTACGCACGCCATGCACAGGCCCTGGGGGCCATGCTGCCTCTTCCTTTAGTCTTCAGTTAGGACTCAGATGGAAAATTCTCAGCCTGTGAGGAAGGGTCACCCCTCAAGCTCCTCTTTCCCCCTCTGCCTCCCCGGTCCTTTCCAAAGCCTACCTCGCCTGGTTGTTAGTCCAGATAACTGAATAGCCCCCTAAAGGTCTCCACATCACGCTCTCGCTAATCCATTCCCTGGGGACCATAGCCACAGTGGACTTTTTAAAATGTAAATCTGGTCACCTAACTCCCTGTCCTCCCCTGCATGGGGACTAAAACATGTGGCTACACAAAGTGTGGCTTTTGAGAGCTTGAACGTTCCCTATAGTCTCAGCAGCCACGCCAAATACATGCCCAGTTTAAGTTTAGTGTGCCTGCCCTACAGACACAGCTTCAAAGCTGGCCCCTTAAGTTCTCCCTTTGCAATGGGACTGTGCCCCCAGAGGCTCTGCGTGGAAATCCTGGTGCTTCCTGGATCAAGCCCTAGGGAGTCTTGCATGGTACCCACTAAATCTAACCGCACTCCACATGCTCTCCTCCCTCTTCTGACACGCCCTCCAGCTGCAACATCCTTCTCTTCTCTCTTCAGCTCTCCAGCTCTTCCTTATCCTTCCAACCACACTCAGGCATCACCTCCTTTGTGAAGTCTTTCCATCCCCCGAGTCATAGCCAGATCCGTCTACTGAGCACAGATTTATCAGCATACTTGACCAAACTATTGTAATCACCTGTTCTCCTTCTGAATTCCTTACTAGACTGCAAGCTCTCTGAGGGAAGTATCCCAGTTTTATTTCCTTTTGGGTCCAGAATTCCCAGCATAGAACCTGACACAGTGGGCACACATGGAATCTTTATTAAGCAAGGGAGTGAGTGGCGATTGCTTCTTCTTCCTGACCCAGACCATCCTTGCCCATGATGGCAAGGAATCTCCTAGGAGCAAGTCCAATCATTGCTTCCTAGAGGCCAGCTCAAACAGACTATTCTGCCTCCATCCTTGATCTGTGGGTGAAGTTCTGAGTGTCCCCTGGCTCACTCTGCCCTGCCCCCCTCTTGCTGGTACGTAATTTCCCCCTATCTACAGCTGCTCCAGTAGGAAGTCCAGATGGTTGCTTCATTTCCCAGGGTGTCCACACGCCTTTCCAGCCCTCCCCTCCTCCTTGCTGGTGGTGGGGGGACCCACAAGAATACTGTGGGAAGGTGGGGCCCTGGACTGAACCAGACTCCATGGGGTACTGTCACCTCACGTTCCCTTCCTGGCACATCTCACTTAGCCTGCAATTTATATACTAGGTACAGAGAGCCTTTGCAGAAGGAAGGCAGCCCAGGGATAATTTGGTAGCATTTATCAAGAGCCATAAAAACATTCATATCCTTTGGCCTAATCATTTCACTCCCGGGAATTGCTTCCAAAGAAATAATCCAAGAGAAGAAAAAAAGATACATGTACTGTTTATAGTCATGTTATTTACAACAAGGAGAAAAGGAAAGCAAATGCCATGTCCCAAAATAGAAAAATGATTAAACAAATGATAGTACATTTGTGTAACAGAATATCATGCAGACATTTTAAGTGAAAAATATGACTATACAGAAAAAAGAAATAACATTAGGTGAAAAGATAGAGTTCAGAGTTGCATAGACACCGATTATAATTTTTTAAGAATTACATATATGGCTAGAAATAATACAGACATGAAACTGGAAGCAGTTATATTAAGTGGAATTGTCTTTTTCTCCCAGTTTTTTTTTTTTTTAAATGATAAAGGGGGTAAAATTGAGGATGAGAAGGGATCAAGAAGAAAACATAGTTGTGTTAGAAGCAAAGTTTTAATAATTTTACCTTAAAATGTTTAATATTAGCTTAAAAATAAAGTAATAGTTTTGAAACTAAAGAGAAACCCTTGAACACCAAGTCCTAGGATTTTCTAAAAAGTCTTTTTGTTGTTGTTGTTGATTGTGGCTTTATCATCGTTTTTAAAATAATAATAATAAGCATAAGCTTCATTCAGACCTTTCCAGCATGAGGCTGTGGATGGGTCTATAAATTTTCTGATGTGAGACCTGTAGCCCGATTGCCACTAAAAGCATTTAGAGGGCCTTTACCCAATGGATTAATAATCCTTCCCTTTCCCTCCTTTCTCTGTACCTCAGGCACCACATCTGCACTTCCAGGTCACAGCCTCAAAGTACTGAGGAGGCCCATCCCCTCGAGGCCTCTGTTCCCGACTGATAGAGAGTTAGGGGAAAGGAGATGGGACAACACAGCGTCTCGGGAGGACACCTGGGCAGGATAAAAAATTTTAAGTCCTATATTTGTGGGATACAGACATAAAGCCTGGGATTGAGTCTTTTCTTAAAAAAAGAAAAAAAGGACTAGGTTATGGGAAGCTTGTGATCAGCTAAAACTCCCAACCCTCTGCACATGAACTGTTCCTTCACTGTCCTTAGTCGTCCTGGGCTCCTCAAGCGTGAGGGACACCCACAGCGTTGTCCTCGGCCTGCTCCTCACTGTACAGTGGCCTCTCACTGTGCCGGCCACAGAGACCACTTCTGTGCAGAAGACCGCTGAAGCTGTCTCAGCCTGCTGCCTTGCCACGCGCCAGTTCTGAATTTCCAACTTGGAATGTCCTGCCAAGACATCAACCAAAACACAGTCTCCCTCCCAAACCAGCACAATTCTTCTTCCTGAAAATGCGGTCACTCTGATCACTTTCTGTCTAACTCCCACCCCTGTGGCAGCCTCCCAACAAAGGCCAAATATGTGAGTCCTTGCTTCAGTTTATTCTGCAGTTTCTTTGCCTTTCCAATTTCAAGGCCTCCTCTCACTGGTGTTTTAGCCTCTCAACTGGTATTCTGGCCTCTCCAGTCTCCCATCCATTCATCCTACACTCTGGGGCCAGATGAACAGACACCAGTGCTCCGCACTTTTCAAAGATCTGCAATACCACTTAAGAAAGCCCAAGTTATCAACACTGTCTTTCTGGTCCGTGCACAGTCTGGCTTCATCCCCTCCCCACTCCCATGGGCACATACCCAGGCACATGTGTGTACACACATGCCCACCTGTCACTTAGGGTACTCATAGCTCCCCACTCCCCTAATGTGTCACATTAGCTGACCACCACCGTTACTTCTTTCTCCTTCACTATAGCTACCTGCTTAAAAAAAAAGGAGAGACAGAATCTTCCTGGTTTTCAGTCCCACTGTGAGCCTCTCCCATGAAGCCTTCTCCAGTGGCACCACCAGCTGAGCATGAGCTGTCTCTGAGAAAGTATCCCAGCCCTGCGTCTTGTCACTTACATGACACTTCATACTGTGTACCTTGTGTTTATACAGAGATGCATATCGCCTCCCCCAACCACTACCAAACCTTTAGCATTTTGAGATATCATGTTTATATCAGACTCCCTTTGAGGGTTCAGACAGCATCTTTCACACAGTGGTCCGGATAAATATATGTGGAATTGACTAAACAAATAAGTATTTCCAAGCCAGGTCTGTCCTACCCTGGTGCCTGACACTCCAAAGCTAAGCAAAGGACTTGAAGTTCATCCCTGTTTAATTTCATTATGTTGGTTTTGGCCTGGCATCCCATCCTATATAAATCATTTTGAACTTGAATATGTCATGTACCATATTAACTATCCCAGCTGTGGGTCGTCTGGTTTCTTTCTATTTTTCATTCAAGTCATTCATTAACAAAAGTGTCTAACAAGCCAGGGCCAATGACAGAGCCCAGTGGCCTGACCCTGGAGATGCCCCTTGGGAAAGACCTGGGATGCAAAGCGTATGAAGCTCCACCACAGCTAAGGTAATTCAACCTGCTCTGAGCCCATGTTACAGAAAAAAACCCAAACCGTTTGTAATACAAGTAATTATTTTGGCAGGATGAGTTCAGAGAAGGTTGAGCAACCTTGACTATTTGAGAAATCAGAATACCCTTGTTGGTATATGTTGCTTAGTTGCTAAGTCATGTTGGACTCTGCTACCCCATGGACTGTGGCCTGCCAGGCTCCTCTGTCCGTGGGATTTCCCAGGCAAGAATACTGGAATGGGTTGCCATTTCCATCTCCAGGGGCTCTTCCCGACCCAGCGATCAAAACTGTGTCTCCCACACTGGCAGGTGAATTCTCAACCACTAAGCCACCAGGGACGCCCTTGTTGGTATATGAAGGCACTCAACTCCTCCAGTCCAGCAGAAAGCTCAGGATATATGTCAGCTGAGAAGGACGTTAGCTGAGAAGGGCTCTGCATGGTTATCTTCTCAGCCTCCAATCCCTGCAGGTGTCTTTGCAATCATGGTATCCCACCCTGTTCAGCTCCCCAGCAGAGCCTCTCATGCAGGTGTGAAAGGTGAGGACAGGTCAGGGAAGAGGTGAATAATGACAGAAGGAGGATAGGAAGGGAAATTATACTTCAGTTGGACTGTCTTCTTCCTTTTTCCTACCTCCTCATTTCCCCTGCTATACCAGAGTGAACCATAGACTACATTTGCTGTCTCCCTTTCTTTGAAATGCATTTATTGAGCTAATGACACTTTCTTCTGACAGGCCTTGGGTGCCTGTGAGCCTGAAGCTTGGATTTGCTATTCCATGCCTAACGCTCCCACAGAGCTGTTACCTTGGTTTTAGTCTGGACTTACGTGGGTACTCTTAAAGCACTGCTTCCAAACACCAACTGCATATAGGAGTCTGGAGTGTACCGCCAGGAAAGGTGGTATGCGGTGTGCACTAACAGCCCTCCACCTCCACACTCTCAGGCTGGAGAACTTCGGGTGTCCTCTTGTCCGTTCAGGGTAACAGTCAAAAACAAAAGAGGCCAATCTCTTTTAAAACGACTATTTATTCAAATGACAATCATTTCCCATAAAACATGTGCCAGGCACTGTTCTAAATGCTTTACACAAGTACAGTTGGCCCTTCAATTCCACAGGTTCTGCACCCTTAGATTAAACCAACTGTGGATCAAAAATATTCAGAAAAAAAACTTCAGAAAGTTCCAAAGAGCAAAATTTGAACTTGCCAAGTGTCAGCAACTATTTACACAGCTTTTACATTGTATTAACTATTATAAGTAATCTAGAGATGATTTAAAGTATGTGCACAGTTACAAAGAGTCGGACACAACTGACATGGCTGAATAATAACAACTACACCATTTTATATACGGACTTGAGCATTCACAGACTCTGAGGGAGGTCGGGGGGCTCCTGGAACCAATTTCCTGTGAATACTGAGGTATGATGGCATTAATTCACTTAAGCCTCGTAACAATCCAATCCAAACTAAAATGAACTGGAATGGGTGAATTTAACTCAGATGACCATTATATCTGCTACCATGAGCAAGAATCCCTTAGAAGAAATGGAGTATCCATCATAGTCAACAAAAGAGTCCAAAATGCAGTACTTGGATGCAATCTCAAAAGCGACAGAATGATCTCTGTTCGTTTCCGAGGAAAACCATTCAATATCACAGTAATCCAAGTCTATGCCACGATCAGAAATGCTGAAGACGCTGAAGTTGAACAGTTCTATGAAGACCTACAAGACCTTCTAGAACTAACACCCAAAAAAGATGTCCTTTCATTATAGGGGACTGGAATGCAAAAGTAGGAAGTCAAGAAACACCTGGAGTAACAGGCAAATTTGACCTTGGAGTACAGAATGAAGCAGAACAAAGGCTATTAGAGTTTTGCCAAGAGAACACACTTGTCATAGCAAACACCCACTTCCAACAACACAAGAGAAGACTCTACACATGGACATCACCAGATGGTCAACACCGAAATCAGACTGACTATGTTCTTTGCAGCCAAAGATGGAGAAGCTCTATACAGTCAGCAAAAACAAGACTGGGAGCTGACTGTGGCTCAGATCACGAACTCCTTATTGCCAAATTCAGACTTAAATTGAAGGAAGTAGGGAAATCCACTAGACCATTCAGGTATCAGCTTAGTTCAGTTCAGTCGCTCAGACGTGTCCAACTCTTTGCAACCCCATGGACTGCAGCATGCCAGGCCTCCCTTTCCATCACCAACTCCTGGAGGTTACTCAAACTGATGTCCATTGAGTCGGTGATGCCATCCAACCATCTCATCCTCTGTCATCCCCTTCTCCTCCCGCCCTCAATCTTTCCCAGCATCAGGGTCTGTTCAAATGAGCCAGCTCTTTGCATCAGGTGGCCAAAGTATTGGAGTTTCAGCTTCAAATTCAGACTTAAATTGAAGAAAGTAGGGAACACCACTAGACCATTCAGGTATGACCTAAATCAAATCCCTTACGATTATATAGTGGAAGTGAAAAATAGATTCAAGGGATTAGATCTGATAGACAGAGTGCCTGAAGAACTATGAACGGAGGTTCATGACATTGGACAGGAGACAGGGATCAAGACCATCCCCAAGAAAAAGAAATGCCAAAAAGCAAAACAGCTGTCTGAGGAGGCCCTACAAATAGCTGAGGAAAGAAGAGAAGCAAAAAGCAAAGGAGAAAAGGAAAGATATACCCATTTCAATGCAGAGTTCCAAAGAATAGCAAGGAGAGATAAGAAAGCCTTCTTCAGTGATCAATGCAAAGAAGTAGAGGAAAACAATAAAATAGGAAAGACTAGAGATCTCTTCAAGAAAATTAGAGATACCAAGGGAACATTTTATGCAAAGATGGACACAATAAAGGACAGAAATGGTATGGACCTAACAGAAGCAGAAGATATTAAGAAGAGGTAGCAAGAATACACAGAACTATACAAAAAAGATCTTCATGACCCAGATAACCACAATGGTGTGATTACTCACCTAGAGCCAGACATCCTGGAATGCGAAGTCAAGTGGGCCTTAGGAAGCATAACTATGAACAAAGCTAGTGGAGGTGATAGAACTCCAGTTGAGCTATTTCAAATCCTACAAGATGATTCTGTGAAAGTGCTGCACTCAATATGCCAGCAAATTTGGAAAACTTAGCAGTGGCCACAGGACTGGAACAGGTCCGTTTTCATTCCAATCCCAAAGAAAGGCAATGTCAAAGAATCCTCAAACTACTGCACAATTGTACTCATCTCACACGCTAGTAAAGGAATGCTCAAAATTCTCCAAGCCAGGCTTCAACAGTACATGAACTGTGAACTTCCAGATGTTCAAGCTGGATTTAGAAAAGGCAGAGGAACCAGAGACAAAATTGCCAACATTCATTGGGTCATCGTAAAAGCAAGAGAGTTCCAGAAAAAACATCTATTTCTGCTTCATTGACTATGTGAAAGCCTTTGACTGTGTGGATCACAACAAACTCTGGAAAATTCTTAAAGAGATGGGAATACCAGACCACCTGACCTGCCTCTTGAGAAATCTGTATGCAGGTCAGGAAGCAACAGTTAGAACTGGACATGGAACAACAGACTGGTTCCAAATAGGGAAAAGAGTATGTCAAGGCTGTATATTGTCACCCTGCTTATTTAACTTATATGCAGAGTACATCATGAGAAACGCTGGGCTGGAGGAAGCACAAGCTGGAATCAAGATTGCTGGGAGAAATATCAATAACCTCACATATGCAGATGACACCACCCTTATGGCAGAAAGCGAGGAGGAACTAAAGAGGCTCTTGATGAAAGTGAAAGAGGAGAGTGAATAAGTTGGCTTGAAAGTCAACATTTAGAAAACTAAGATCATGGCATCCAGTCCCATTACTTCATGGCAAATAGATGGGGAAATAGGGGAAACAGTGAGAGACTTTATTTTGGGGGGCTCCAAAATCACTGCAGATGGTGATTGCAGCCATGAAATTAAAAGACACTTACTCCTTGGAAGAAAAGTTATGACCAACCTGGACAGCATATTGAAAATTAGAGACATAACTTTGCCAACAAAGGTCTGTCTAGTCAAGGCTATGGTTTTTCCAGTAGTCATGTATAGATGTGAGAGTTGGACTATAAAGAAATATGTTTACCCATAGATACAGGGCATATATTCACCCCCTGACTTCTCTTTCAAATCTACCTGCCCCTCTTAGTCATACCTCAGAGCATGAATAACAATTAAAATCACTAAAAATGTTTTTTTTATGCTTGCAAAGCAGCTTTTGTTTTAATCAGGAAGAACATCTCTGACCACAAGAGTAGTGTAAGTCTCAAGTGAGCCCTGAGTGAGCACAGATTAATGCTTTCTTCCTCAGCCTTCACATCTTTGTCAACCTGAAAGACACAACAGTCTAACTTCCAGACTAGCTCAAAGGTCATCTGCTCTGTGAAGTCTTCTAAGATTTCACCAGGACCTGAATGATGTTCAGGAAACATGTCAAGCTCTCTCATCACTTGAGGCATGTGGGAGGACTGCACTTCCTCCTCCCTGTCGTTGAGCTGAATGTGGTTAGTTCCAATCCTTTCAGGCCGGAGTCATGGCCAGGACAAGTCCTCCAGAGCCCTTCCCCCATCTGCTGTGACAACTGACAATGCCCTCTATGGTAGCTGCTCTGTCAACCAGGGTTCCAGGAGGACAACAATAACATTAAGCAGAGCCCCCAGGCATCGCCTCACAGAGTGAGAAACAGCTTTCATCCTTTTCAGCCACTAAGACTATGGAATTGTCTTATAGTGACACCAGCTGCCTGGACTGCTATAGTCACCGGTCCTCACTAGTCCAATCAGACTGTTTACACACTGCCTTTACAGGGCCAATCACACTGTTCTGTAATCATTGCTTTTATTTCACCCCAGGCTGTGCAGATCTTGAGAACAGCTACTGTGTGTTATAAATTCTCATCTGGTAACTGCTCAGTTGTGTTGTTTCATTGCTAAGTTGTGTAAGCTCTTTTGTAACTCCATGGACTGTAGCCCTCCAGGCTCCTCCATTTGTGGGATTTCCCAGGCAAGAATACAGGAGTGGGTTGCCATTTCCTTCTCCAGAGGATCTTCCTGACCCAGCGATCAAACTTGCCTCTCCTTCATTGGCAGGTGGATTCTTCTTTTTGTTTTTAACACTTTAATTAATTAATTTTAGCTCACTTTATTTTTAATTTTATTTATTTTTGGCTATGTTGGGTCTTTTTAAAAAATTCTATTTATTTTTAATTGAAGGATAATTGCTTTACAATATTGTGTTGGTTTCTGCCACATATTAACATGAATCAGCCATAGGTATACATATGTCCCCTCCCTCCCATCTACCACCCCATCCCACCTTTCTAGGTTGTCACAGAGCCCCAGTTTGGGTCATACAGCAAACTGGCTATCAATTTTACGTAAGATAGTGTACATGTTTCTATATTATTCCCTCCATTCATTCCACCCTCTCCTTCCCCCACCCTCTGCCCACCACCAGTGTTCACAAATCTATTCTCTGTGTTTCCAAAACTGGCAGGCAGATTTTTATGACTGAGCCACCAGGGAAACTTAAATGAATCAATGGAAGAATGCATGAAAAAGGTATTTGATAACTGAATATCAAATGAGATCATATAAAATGTAATTCTATAATCTTGCTAGACACAATCCTCTCTGAAGGTAGAGATGATCCCACATAATCTTAAGTAGCTCTTCTCAACCTGCTGACACCATAGTTATCCCATGGGAAAGGGACCAGAGCAGAGAGAGATGGCTCTTATGGCTCCATGGAGAGGAGCTCCAGCCCTGCAGACCCTCAAAGCCCCATGGAGAGGAGCTCCAGCACTGCAGACCCTCACGGCCCCATGGAGAGGAGCTCCAGCCCTGCAGACCCTCAGGGCCCCACGGAGAGGAGCCCCAGCCCTGCAGACCCTCACGGCCCCATGGACAGGAGCTCCAGCCCTGCAGACCCTCACGGCCCCATGGAGAGGAGCCCCAGCCCTGCAGACCCTCACGGCCCCACGGAGAGGAGCCCCAGCCCTGCAGACCCTCACGGCCCCACGGAGAGGAGCCCCAGCCCTGCAGACCCTCACGGCCCCACGGAGAGCAGCTCCAGCCCTGCAGACCCCCACGGCCCCACGGAGAGCAGCCCCAGCCCTGCAGACCCTCACGGCCCCACGGAGAGGAGCTCCAGCCCTGCAGACCCTCACGGCCCCACGGAGAGGAGCTCCAGCCCTGCAGACCCTCACGGCCCCACGGAGAGGAGCCCCAGCCCTGCAGACCCTCACGGCCCCATGGAGAGGAGCCCCAGCCCTGCAGATCCTCACGGCCCCATGGAGAGCAGCCCCAGCCCTGCAGACCCTCACGGCCCCATGGAGAGCAGCCCCAGCCCTGCAGAACCTCACGGCCCCATGGAGAGGAGCTCCAGCCCTGCAGACCCTCAAAGCCCCATGGAGAGGAGCTCCAGCCCTGCAGACCCTCAAAGCCCCATGGAGAGGAGCTCCAGCACTGCAGACCCTCACGGCCCCATGGAGAGGAGCTCCAGCCCTGCAGACCCTCATGGCCCCATGGAGAGGAGCTCCAGCCCTGCAGACCCTCAAGGCCCCATGGAGAGGAGCTCCAGCCCTGCAGACCCTCACGGCCCCATGGAGAGGAGCTCCAGCCCTGCAGACCCTCAAAGCCCCATGGAGAGGAGCTCCAGCCCTGCAGACCCTCACGGCCCCATGGAGAGGAGCTCCAGCCCTGCAGACCCTCAAAGCCCCATGGAGAGGAGCTCCAGCCCTGCAGACCCTCACGGCCCCATGGAGAGGAGCTCCAGCCCTGCAGACCCTCAAAGCCCCATGGAGAGGAGCTCCAGCACTGCAGACCCTCACGGCCCCATGGAGAGGAGCTCCAGCCCTGCAGACCCTCATGGCCCCATGGAGAGGAGCTCCAGCCCTGCAGACCCTCACGGCCCCATGGAGAGCAGCCCCAGCCCTGCAGACCCTCATGGCCCCATGGAGAGGAGCTCCAGCCCTGCAGACCCTCACGGCCCCATGGAGAGCAGCCCCAGCCCTGCAGACCCTCACGGCCCCATGGAGAGGAGCTCCAGCCCTGCAGACCCTCACAACCCCCATGGAGAGGAGCTCCAGCCCTGCAGACCCTCACGGCCCCATGGAGAGGAGCTCCAGCCCTGCAGACCCTCAAAGCCCCATGGAGAGGAGCTCCAGCCCTGCAGACCCTCATGGCCCCATGGAGAGGAGCTCCAGCACTGCAGACCCTCAAAGCCACATGGAGAGGAGCTCCAGCCCTGCAGACCCTCATGGCCCCCTGGAGAGCAGCCCCAGCCCTGCAGACCCTCACAACCCCCATGGAGAGCAGCCCCAGCCCTGCAGACCCTCACAACCCCCATGGAGAGCAGCCCCAGCCCTGCAGACCCTCATGGCCCCATGGAGAGCAGCCCCAGCCCTGCAGACCCTCATGGCCCCATGGAGAGGAGCTCCAGCACTGCAGGCCTCCTCCCTCCTCTCCCGACTGCGGCTCTGAGCAGAGAGGGCTCTGGCTGTCACTTATGCCAGTACAGTATATATATGTGTGTGGGCTACCCCAGAGGCAGGAAATTAGGCTCACAACAAGAATCAATGAATTGGCTGTTCATGGCAACCCACTCCAGTATGCTTGCCTGGGAAATGCCCTGGACAGAGGAGTCCCTGGGGTCATAAGAGTCGGACATGACTTAGTGACTACACCACCACTATTCACCCTCAGGACAGTAGGGGGAGGAGTGTCACAAGAGAGCCTAGCAATAATCAAGGCTTGACCTACCAAACCCGAAGTCTCCTGCCCTTATAAAGAAGAGCAGGTTGACTGCTGTCATGAGCTAAATGGTGCCCCCCCCCCCTCAAATATATCACTTCCCAATCTCTGGAACCTGTAAATGTTACCTTATTTAGTAAAAGGATCTTTGCAGATGTAGTTAAGGATTCTGAGATGAGGAAATCATCCTGGTTTATCAGTGTGCGTCCTAAATCCAATGACACACAAGAGACTCACAGGGTAGAAGAGACTCACGAAGTAGCAGGTAAAGGGAACATGAGGCAAAGATTACAATGACCATAGCCAAGAAAGCTGGCAACCACCAGAAGTTCTAGAAGGTGTGGAATGGATTCTCCCCTAGGGTCTCCTGTGACATCATGGGTTCAGATATCTGGCCTCCAGAACTGTGAGAGAATAGATTTCTGAGACTGCATTTGTGGTCATGTGTTATGGCGGTCCTAGCAAACTCACGCATCTGCCAGCCCCACTGGCTTTAGAGGGTAACCCAGAGTACTAGCATCCCTCTGAGTCTTCCATTCATCCCACATGGGCTTGGAATCATCCTTGTTCTTGTCCTCCCAAGTACTTCAATTTAGGCTTTTGTGGGGAGATTCAGGAATGACTAGGCGGCAGGGGCCAAAGACTCCTCCAGAAAGACCCTTTGAGGGTTGGAAGACCCATGCCGTACACTCCCTAGTGGGGTGGCGCCCTCTTAAATTAAGAGATCTTAATTTAACCACTCTTAAATTAAGAGATCTTAATTTAAGGTCTCTTGGCACGTGTTGCTTAAGACAGTGATAATAATAGCTGCTCCTCTCTCTGCGCATCTCCTCCCACCCCCACCATCCCCCCGGTGGATTGCCAGATAAAACCTAGAAACCAAGCACCACTGGTATGGACTTGGAAAGCCTCAAGAAGACTGTACCCAGACATGTGGAGGCAATAAAGTAATTATGAACTTATTTAGACACACGGATCACACATGCCCTGTAGAAGGGAGGTTCCTGTGCTGGGAGCTAGAAGATCTTCATCTTAGTTCTGACTTTGCCACTAACTGACTTTAAGTGTGACCATCAGTATATCACTTATGTCAGTTTCCTCAGTTTTTGGTCATGCCACACATTTTGTGGGATCTTACCTCCCCAACCAGAACCAGGAATTGAACCCAGCCCCTCAGCAGTGAAAGCAAAGAGTCCTAATCACTGGGCCACCAGGGAATCCCTCCTCATCTTTAGAACGAAGGGAATGAAAGAAACTGCTAATATTCCTTCTTGGTCTCAAAACTCTAAGCCATAAAAATGAATTTCTATTTAAACTTCCTTTTCGCCATAGACATTGGCACTAGTTTCATTCAGAAACACAAGTGGCGCCTTTCAGAAGCCTATCAGATGTGTAGATGAGGACTCGGAGTAAATCTGTACCAGACCTTAGAAGCCCCAAGCCTTGAGCCACTGGCCTCCCCAATGGCCTTGAGCTGGAAGAGAACTGGCCAGGTCAAGGGGCGTGTGGTCTCCCTGTCAGCACATGCCGTGGGCACTGTGTGGGCAGCCAGAGCCTCTCTACTACAGGAGGAAGAAACCGGGCCACAGGATCCCACCCAGTAGGGTGGGTTCAAATGCTGGCACTTATGGTAATCACCTTCCAGACCTTGGGCATACTGAATCCTCAGCACCCTCATCTATAAAACAGATGGAATAGGACTTTATGAAGTCCTTAGGACTTTATGAAGATTAAAAAGATAAACTTATGTAAAACATCTGCATATAGAAGGTGTTCAACAAGTGGATTGTAGAACATGGTTCAACAACCATGACAGCAAGCTTCAGGTTTCTCCTATGCTGACATCAGTATCAGTTCAGTTCAGTCACTCAGTCCTGTCCGACTCTTTGTGACCTCATGGACTGCAGCACATCAGCCTTCCCTGTGTATCACCAACTCCTGGAGCTTGCTCAAACTCATGTCCATCGAGTTTGTGATGCCATCCAACCATCTCATCCTCTGACATCCCCTTCTCCTCCTGCCCTCAATCTTTCCCAGCATCAAGGTCTTTTCCAATGAGTCAGCTCTTTGCATCAGGTGGCCAAAGTATTGGAGGTTCAGCTTCAGCATCAGTCCTTCCAATAAACAGTCAGTACTGAATTATCAGTATGGATGCTGAGAAATGGATTTCGCACTATCCATCAAAACATATCTAGAAAGTAAGACAAGCCACGAATCTGAAGCTTGGGAATGTATTTCAGACATAGAGGTGGGGGTGGGGTGGCCCCATCAAGGTGGGAGAATTGTCCATTTGACTCATATGCTTGGAATAAATGATCACGGGTGAGGGTCTAGGAGTGAGGCCCCAAGGAAGCCAGAAGCCCTCTATGGCACGTTGTGAGATGTGAATTCTCGGTGACCTCTGGTGTGGGTGCTTGGGTTGTGTAACAGCAGTCACAAGTCTTGGCGTCTTGTTTCTGCTGCACTGTTTTGCTGGACCCAGCCTGAGCTGAGGCACGCGGCTTGTGCCTGTGCTGCCTTTGGACAGAGAGGAGAGATGTTGGCTTTTTGGAGCAGGCACAGGATGCGTGAACACAGTGTGAGGAGTGTAGGAGTGGGGCTGTAGGTGGATGTGTGAACTGAAACAGGAGATTTTTTTGTGTGAATGTGGTTAATTCCCAAAGTCCTCTTTTTGTCAGATAAGACAGGAGGGCTGTGGGGGTGGCTTTGGTTGAGCTTGACCACAGGCATTCCCTTGGGGCCTGGGGTCTATTTCAACTTGGATTTCCTCCTCAGAGCTTTTAGGTGCAGGCTCTGGACTGAGTATGCTACTCGTTGGGCTGAAATCCCCTGTCAGCTGTGCACCCCCGGTGCTGCCAGGGGCCCTTGGAAGAGCCCCACCTGTAGGGGAAATCCCCAGTAGAGGAAGCAAGTTTTGTCTAGCTCCCATTAGAGACGCTGACTTTGAATTCCCACACACCTGAGAACTTATCTTCAATCTTGTACTTTTTTTAATGCTGCGTCATATGTGTATATTTTGTTTCCCCAAATAGAACAGAGGTCTTTTTATAACAGGAACTGTAACTTTTATTTCTCTATATCCCCCATCTAGCTCCCCAACTTCAAATACCTTTATCTTGATTTATTTTCCAGAAATGGACTGCTTGTAACCCATACAATGTTGTTTCCAGCGTCAGTGCTTTGCTTGTCATTCCCTCTAACTAGAATGCACTTCCCAGTTTTCTGCACTTGGTCAACTCCTACCCATCCCTCCAGACTCCACGTAGGAACCATCTCTCACAGGAAGCCCCTCTGAACCCTAGGCGGGATACGATGCTTCTCCTCTGCCCACGTGAACTCAAACCCCTGTTCTGCATATGTCTGTATGTGCTGGCCCCGCTCTTAGACCTGAGCTGTTCAGAGACCAGCAGGGTGAAACATTCATCTTCCTGTTTCCACTGCCTGGCAGGCAGTATGGCCTCAATGTATGTCTGCTGGACCTAATTAAAGAACTAGTGTGTTGTATGCTATGAACTATTATCGATTATTGAAGATCTACCTTAGGAAAGAGTTGTGATTGCTACCCCAAGGCCAGGAAGGTGGCTCTGATATGGTGCATGCATGTTCAAAATGCAGGGCTAGGGACATCTCGGCTGAAGAGAATGCCCAGTCCCAAGGTCTAGGACTTCTCAGTGCTTCCAGCCTGGGGGCCCCAACATCTCCATTGAGTATGGGCTCTGATGGCATCTCAGACGGTCATTATAGATATAAAGGCCCTGAAAGCCCATCTCACCTCTCCTAGGGAGGTCCTGGGCCGCAATTGCAGAGGTCCATTCCCTCAAGATAAGATCTGACTCATGCAAGACGAATCTCATAAGCTCAGCAGTCATTTCCCACAATTCCCAGGAGACAGATATTTAGGAAACCCAAAAGGAAAAAGATGGAGAGCTCAAACCGCAAAAGATCAGGGTATAAGGGCAGTGTCTGACTCAGGTAGATCCACTGGGTAGACGAGCTCCTCTTCGTCCCTAGAGCAATAATTCTGATGCTGTTGACCAAGCCTTAGTACTGTGTTAGCAGTTTCATTATATCGTCTGCACAGAGTGATTAAAAACATCTACCTGACTCTGAAGGCCAAAATGAGGTGGATATTTATTTTGTAATGAAACCGACCATTCTACCTCTTAAGGTTTAGGCTTAGAGAAAAACTAGGTGAGAGAAAAACTGCTAGCTTTCCAAAGGTTCAGTGGTGCCTAATTCCCTAGGCAGCCTCAATCTCTGTCTTGTTTTCTCCTTCACTATATGACAGTTAGAGATCGTTTCATTCCACCCAGAGCTCTGAGATGTTTAGATTCTAATGAATTGAGTAGAGGTGGTCAAGCTGATTCTGCAAACCTAAAACTATTACTTTAGGATGGCAGATTTGCCTTCAGATTTCTCTGGAACCAAAACATTCTCTTGAGGCCTTGATAAGATTGCCGGGCCGCTGAGCTCCCAGCGTTCAGATTTCCCACGGAACCGCACTCGCCAGCTTCTGGCTCCCCTGGCCGTGAGCAGCCACGCTGTGTACTGGGCTCTGAAACCTGACTCTGCTCCGGGAATGTGTGCTCATCCCCTCCCGTAACAGCGCCTGGGCCCTTCCAGTCTGCCTGCTGGAACTTTCCCCTGTCATTGTGGTCCTGGGAATGGAAGTGTCTATTAAGAGGAAGCCAGTGGTACTTTGAGGGTCCCACAGAGTGGGAGCCAGACAGGAATGTGGGGGGTACTTGGGCAGGCCTGCAAGTCCACTGAGCCAAATTCCAGCTTTCAGAGGCCAAGCAATCCCTTATTATGGCCAACATACGGCTCAGTGAGAGGGTGGGTGGGTCCAAAACCAGCGAAGGCTGTTGCTGAAATTGTGGAAGAAAATATTTAATGAAGTATGGGAATTCTCTGGTGGTCCAATGGTTAGGACTCCAAGCTTCCTGGCACAACACGCCCCCCACTCATTAATGAAGTAAAAAGAAATTGGAAAAAGTAGGTTACAAAATGAATACATTATATGTACCAGTATATACACATACACATATACCTGTCATTAGTAATGCTGATAACCTGTGAGGACGACATGATAGCCTGAGAATATTTAACTAACATTCATCACACAAGATCCGGTACATAATAAATGCTCAATAAATACTGACTAAATGGATGAATGACAATATCTGGAAAGGACTGTGAAGTTACCTCAGAGAAAAGGGCTCATTAACTGTCTCCATCCATGAAATTCATTACATGTTCAGTGGCAAAATTAAACCTTTTAAAATACTCTCAGGTTATCCGGTAGTACCTACAACTTATATTTAAGCAACTAAGAGTACTGGTTTGATTTTGAGGTACAAAGTCTCCAGCTCTTTCTTTTCTATACACTTCTCCATTCTGAGTTCCTATCCAGAGTAACTTCACCTATCATCTCTTCTAGAGAAGAATCATACTTTCATCATAAGAGGCCTGTACTTCTCATGGTAGGCTGGACATTCCTGGTTAGAACAACCTAAACCAACACATCTAAACCTTGTTGTTGTTGTTTTAACTGATTTTCTCCCATCTTCAACCATTTATTTACTCATTCAACAAGCATTTGAGTGCCATCAGGCACTAGATATATATAGCCCCTGTCCTTGAGGAATTTTCCAGGGAGAGAACCAGGTAAGCAGACAGTTACAGGTCTGTCTAGTACTCTAATTCAGTTTGAAAAAAGTGTCCTTGAGTGTGCTGTAGAGCCTGAGGGCATCTGTACAGGCTTCCCAAGGTGGAGATATTTGAGCTGCAGACTGAGAGGGGAAGAGTTCTCTGTTTCTGTTAATTCATTTATCAAGCAAGCTCATCTCAAGAAATTATATGATGATCTAGGCCCTGTGCAAACTTCTGGAGACCTAAAGACCAGTAAGACAGTCGCTGACTACAAAAGGCTTATTACAGAGGTGTAAAAACAGTACCGCCACTCTCCTTGGCATCTCAGAGAACCCTACTCAGCTGGGCACCCTGACGAGCTCAAACGCAGAATCATTTCCAGTTTCTTATAGAACACATGGTCTTTATTCTTCCATTTTTTTCCTTCTTACTCTCTCAAAGTCAGAATATGCCTGGACTTTCAGAATAGCTCTTGAGTCTGGTTTCCTTGTTCACTCTATACACTGGCATTTCTGCCATATCATCCCTGCTCCAAGGTGGATGTCATCTTACTCAACACCACTCAGAGTTTCTTACTGTCCAAGGAGCAGAATCCAGGGCCATCCGCTATCTGGCTTTGAGGGCTGCAGCTAGCCTCTGTCTGAATCAGAAAAAGGCATCCCTTTGGGGTACAGCTAGGCAAGGAGAGTTTTTACAAAGAAAAGTAACCCTTTCTTCCAGGTGGCTTGAATTCCAGCTCCCACTCACCCACTTGGTCAGCATCCACTATACTCGGAGGCCCTGTGGTTTTTATCTTATTACTTTCATTTTTTTTCTCTCTCTGCTTCTTCATCTTCCTTTCCAGCCAACTGGCTTACTTTCCTACACAAAGCTGGCATGTTCTCCGTGCAACCACTTCTTATGGCTTCTCCTCCTCACCACCCACCCTTCTTTTAAGACTTCTTTTGAGTCTTACACAGAAATGTAAGAAATACTGAAATACTATAAAATTTAGGGTCTGCAAATGCCATACCTTAAGGCACTTATGCATTTGAAAATTATGCACATGACAAGTTAGTCTTAGTTTCCCTATTGGATTGTGAGCTTTTAAAAGGCATCTATCTTGTTTATTCCAGAGGGCTTAAAGAGGGCTGAAGTAATGATTGATATTGTTGATGACAGTAAAGTAACTTAAAAAAAAAAAGATTCCCCAAAGACTTCCAAAAGTTAAATGGGTCCTAGAGAATGAATGTCGAGTAAGTCTTATTGGCCTGGTTATAAATTACTAGTACTGGGAAGTAATGTAGCTCCATTTCTCATCAAATATAGTGGCATGTCTCAAAAGTGGGTTTCACCTCTCAAAAGAGTTTTACCCAGAGATTTTTCAGAAATTCCCAAATCCCACTCCTGCATATCATGTCCCACCATGAAAAAGTTCACTTCCTGGCTAAGAAATGTCACGTCTCCAGCCTCGTGGTTTCCTCTTTACTTCCTTTACCAGTGTTAGCTGTTGGAGTGCTTTTTTCAGGCATTTTGACAAGAGAACTTCAAAAGCAGTCACTGCCAGCCAGCAAATCCATGCCCTGGACAGACTCAGTGTGAACCGACATGCTTCTGTTCATAGACTGGAGGATCGTCTCTTTTCACCACTCACTTCTCTTTTCACCCCCTCTCTTCTCGCTTCCACACAGGAAGCTGCTCCGGCGAGTTGCAGGGCCTCTGCCGCACGCTGTTCCTTCCTCAACTGAAGCAGCAAGTGCCTGTGAGAGGCTCCCCTGTGTCTTCTGAGAGCAAATCTGGCCCTCCAACAGTGAGCAATTTGCTTCTAAGCCTAAGACTCGCTTTGCTATTACCTCCCGTCCATTTCCGCAGGAGATTAAAGAGGTCCTAAATTACACTGCACCTCTAGCTGAGGCCCGAGGCACCCTGTACTGTCAGAAGAGGAAACCAACTCTTAAAGCACCTTCTCCGAGAAACTTCTTTGTTCATATGGGCATTCCCAGAGCTATCTCCTTTCTTGGTTCTGAAGCTGCAGCCAGAAAAGATCTCGTTGCCCTCGGCTATCTTTGAGTAGACTGGTGAACACCCACTGCTGGGTTTCCCTTCCACCCTTTCCCAACCCTAATCTGCCCGGAGTTTCCCCAGTTTACAGATGTTTCCAGAGGGTCCATCTTAGCCTCCGGTGGATCCCACGGGCCCCTGTACTTTATGAAGACTCTCTGAAGGTGATCCCTGAAGACAACGGATAGAGCCGGACACTTGACGGCAACTGCCCAGGACAGACCTATTGCCCACACAGAGAAGACCCAGCGCTTTGCAGGCAGGGGGATTGCTTAGAAGAGCCAGCCCAAGTTCTGGTGTCGAGCAGCAGCGGGCAAGAGTTAGCAGAAACGTGAGTCTGGAGAGTGCTGACGGCAGCACTGGGAGCAGCAGTTCAGCTTTTGAAAACGGTGGAAATCACCTTTGCTTCTCTTCTTTTTAAAAGCAAGCCTGAATCTAGCTAAAATAGGCTTAGGGCTAAATGTCAGGTCTATTTCAAGGGGAACATCTATGGGAGCCTCAAAATATGGAAAAGGCAGCGAGGAGGGGAATACACCGGCCACTCCTCCACTGGAGGGTGGTTCCTGGCTCCCGCTGGCTGGAACTGTCCCAGGAAAACCCCAGGCAGAGCAGTGGTGGGCCTCACCCTGGAGCCCCCCACAGACATGTAGCCAGCACACCCCAGTGCATGCAGGGACATACAGGAAAGTCTCAAGCTTGCTCAGAAATAGTGCCATTTGCCCATGAGGGGAGCTTTCCAGAAAGTTCTGAAAAATGTGACAGACAAAAGTGGGACTTGAGAGGCAAGAGGGCGACTGGACTTTGAAAAAGTTCAATTTTCCTCGAAAAGGGAAGCGCAGAGACGAGCTGTGCCTCAGGGTAACAGCTCTGTTTCTCTTTCAATATTCATCTCTTCAGATCCCGCGGCTTCTGATTTCTAAAGAGGTTTTGCTCACACATTTGTCCATTTACAAAGTCTACAGCACCTAGCTTTCCCCCCCCCCCCCCCCCCCCGAAGCATGTTAAGTCCCTAAGCAAAATAGCTGAACCTCTAGAAAGGCCCCTGCCCTCTCCCCGAGGTCTTCCCGGCCGACTCCCTGCCCGCCGGGAGGGGTCCCCTAGGAAAGGCCAGGGGCTAGCCTCCGGAGTGCCGCAGCGCTGAGCCTCGTTCGTGCTCGCTGCTCGGACCCTGCTCGCGCGCCACGGGATCCTTTACCTCCATGGCCTCCAGGCGCCGACCCAGCGCCGACGGCGCGCGTTCGCTCCGTCACGGGCTCTCGATCCCCGCTCCGCGCTCTGCTCCCGCCTGGACCGGGCTCGGCTCCGGCGGGCACAGCGCAAGGGAGCGGCTGCGCGCCCGGCTCGCTGGCTGCAGGACTGACGGCTGGCCGCCCCGGCCCCGCGCTAGAGAACTAGGAAGACGGGGGAGGAGGAGGGAGGGGAGGGGAGAGAGAGGAGGCGGGGAGGGTGGGGAGCTGGGGAAGGAGGCCAGCGATCAGGGTTTAAATTTAGACACAAATCTAAACAGATACTGTCCCCTCCCGGGGCAGGACTCAAGCGAGGGAGCCACGACTCCATTAATCTGCCCAAACATGGGGATGGGACCGTCGTTTGGCCCCTCTTTCTCGTGAAGTTCCTCCAGGACCCTGGTCTTTGCTCGGTGTCTTTCCTCAACCTCTGCCCCCCTTTAACATCTCTTCTTTCTTTTCGCTTGCCCTAAAAGTTACAGTGGCTCTTTCATTCTTTTTATCTCCCCTCTTTTCTATTTACTTCTTTTATAGACATCTCTACCCCTGTCTCTGCTCATTTAAAAAGAAATGCATTCGCCGGATACCTGGTTTTCCCAGCGCTCCTGGAGGGCGGAGAATGAGGACCCTCGCTGAGGGTAAACGGTTCTCCCACTCCCCTCCTCCCCGCCCCTCAGAGACTGTTCAGGCAGTGCCTCCAAAGCTTGGTGTTGCAAACGCAAGTACCTCCCCCTCTGCCATCTCTCTTCCTCTCCACCTTCAGCCTCACATTTTCAGGAGACCACTATCAATCGATCCATCTCTCATCAGTGTATCAGTTAGAGGAGGAGGAGAAAAGGAATCCAAGCAAAGTTTTCCAAGCTCCCGGTAGCAATCTTTTTCTTTCCCCATTGGATTGATGCATTTGGATTGGTGGAATTTCATCTCCCACAAACTGCTTGTTGCTAAAGGGCCTTTTTTGCTGTTCCTAAGTGTACTCTAAGAGCAAAGGGCAAGATCCCGAACATCCCATTCCCATAGGCCCAACATAGCAACCCTCCCCCAGGGCCATCCCAGCTCCCTGAGCAGCAAAGAGGCTGAAGAAAACAAAGCTGCAAGGAAGGGGCAGGGGACCTGGAATCTGGAGCAGCTTCTCTCTCTGCTACCAGTTTACACACTGGTCACCAGCGCTAGGTGCCCCTTCTGGGTCTGGACCCCTCCCAGAGAAGAAAAGGGGGAAGCCTTCAGAGACCTATGAGTGTGAAGAGGATTGGCCCACAGGAATGCCTCTGTGTCTTTCTGCAGTGTCCTTATGCCCCACCCCACCCCAAACCCTCACCCAACTCACCCTGGGAAAGAGACAGTGGGGCAGGTAATCATGAGCACTGTGAAGAGAGATATGTGGGAAAATGGGTAAAAGAATCCAGTTGAGAGTGTGCTCACACTACAAAGAACTGCCCTAATTCTGCTCTTTATCCCAACACTCCCTGCAGACTTTCAGGCACTTAAGATTGTTGCTTTGGGTACCAGCCTTGGAAGCCTTGGGCTTCCCTGGTAGCTCAGACCATAAAGCGTCTGCCTACAATGAGGGAGACCTGGGTTCGATCCCTGGGTTGGGAAGATCCCCTGGAGAAGGAAATGGCAACCCACTCCAGTATTCATGCCTGGAAAATCCCATGGACCGAGGGGCCTGGTGGGCTGCAGTCCATGGGGTCGCAAAGAGTCGGACATGATTGAACGACTTCACTTCACTTCACTTAGAAACATGGCCTCTTCCCTGTAGAGTCTTCTAAGACTTGCCTTTCTGAAACACTGATAGCCCTAATGCCAGAGTGTTTTCTAGTTCATTAACTTAGCCTAACCTTTATTTTAGAAGCAGATTGAAGGTTGAATTCCTGCTCTGCTAATTAATAGCTGTGTTTTCCGAGACAAGTCACTTACCTAGTCTGATCCTCATTTGCCTCACCTGTATAGTTCAGTAGGCACTTTGAAAAAAGTAGCTACATCTTTTTTTTTTTTTTTGAGTAACTACTTTTATAATGCTTAGCCTCATGTACAAGCTCAAATAAATAGGGACCCAATATTTCTTTTATTCCCAGGCATTCTAAAGCCCAGTGAATGGGATTCTACCCCCAGGAATTAATGGTCAGTCTCTTTCCATTCCAGCCACACAGCTGCAGAAGTGAGAGTTCGAGAGCCGAGTTGGCAGCAAGAAAGGAGTTTTGGTACCTTGCAGCGCATCCTTGTGCATATAATTTTTTTCCCTTTTCTTTTTTTTTAAATGTGCAGGACTGAGTTGGTGATGGGAGCAGAGTCTCTTCTCTTATTTTCTAACTCTGATTCATAGGGCCTTTTCTTTTCTGCCTGCATCTAGTCCTCCTTTCTGCTCAGAATGGGGCTGTCCCAGCACAGGTTTCTGGTTCACAAACAGAAGGGCGGAAGTGCCTACCAAAGGAAACCGTTAGGCTTAGATAGCATCACAGTCGCTCAAGGTAACTTCAGCTGCAGCCCACGCCCTGTGTGGGCCTTCCCTCAGCCATGTGAGAACCCGTGACGACAATGCAGACAAGCTTGGCCGCCACCTTGCTCCCGGGTCTCAGGATGTGCAGGGTAGGATGCTCCTCCGTAGTTCTTTGGGCCCTAGGAAGAGGCGTTTATGAGAGGAAGTGGTGGAAATGGGGAGAGAGGCCCGAGGGCTGGAGCTCTGTTTCAGCAGTCCTGAGTAGGTGGGGGCTTGTGTTCACCTTTTCTTCCCCTGTCACCCCTCCTGAAGCTCCCCAGAAGCCAGAATGGAAATAACCCATTTCCAGGGAGTTTCCAAAAACTCCCTGTTTTTGATGGGTTCTCTGAGATTCTGACTTGGTGCTCGGTGTGCTGTGAGGAGCTGACGACCCACGGGGAAGGGAAGGTGGCTCTGATGGGGTCGTTCCTCCCTGTCTCGAGGGGACTGGTCATCTCACAAGGACTCATTTCCTTTACTCTCCCTGCTTCACACACGCTGATAGCCTAAATCAGCCAAGCAGTAAATAGAGGCCAGCGCAGAATGAAAAACAAGAAACACCAGAGCAGCTTGAGTAGGGAAGCCCACATTACTACCAAATAAATACCCCCAAATACATGTTACTATTTGGTGAATGAATGAGTGCATCAATGAATGAATGAAGCAAATTAATAGCATCTTTGCCTTTAAATCAAAGGCAGAGCCTTTTTTCCATAGATGGGTCTTCAATGGGAGAAAAGACCTGCTGAGAGAAAAGATCAAGAGAGATCATGGAAGGGTACAAGTTAATTAGTAAATTAATTAGTTTTTAAGCAGAACTGCAAAGAGCTCCAATCAGGCAATTCTTAGTAAGTGGCCACACTGGGCTGCTGATGGTTCATTTGAAAAACTAAGAGCAAGAAGCAAATGCTCCCTCATAACTATAAATATTAATTTTCAAATATATATACTTCAGCCCTAAGTCCCAGGAATGTGGCAAAAACAAAACAAAACAACTCACTCTGCTGTGATTGTCAGTGAGGAACAGAATTGAATAAACTGAAATGAAAGCACCATGGTTTGAGTGCTTTATGAGTTCAAGGAATGGTAAGAAGAGTTTCCCAGAGGAAGATGGTAGCAGGTGAAAGGTAAACTGAAGTGAAGGTAGCGGGGCAAACAGCTGGGCCACAGGGAGGATGTTGATGTGTGGAGAGAACAGCCAGCAGGGGTTGGTGATTTCATGAAGTGTTTCGACTGGCCCTCTGGGAATTGGAAAATTGATTACATAGGGCAACTGAGCAAAGAAATTGACGTGTAGAAGCCAATGGGAGATAAGATTCTCAGTGATAGTGGAGGGAGATACAAATATGCAAGGGGAGTGGAAACTGAAATAAACCCTATGGTATTGGATTGGAATGGGAGGTATTGGTGTGAACTCATGGTTTTCAATCTGTAGATATATATATGTGGATATAAATGTGTATATACACACATACACATATTTCTTAGTTTGATCCACTGAGAGGGCCAGGGAGAACTGATACCCCAGTGGCAATCAGTGAACAGAGCCCAGATCTTGGTTTCTAAATACCATTCTTCACTGAAGGAGCCAAGGGTCCTTGGAGAAAATGGCTTACAAGGCTGGGGCAGGTAAAGAACAAGATAAGCCTGAAACATTTTGTGCTAGAAAATATGGAAGTGCTCAATAAATGAAAAGAAGATGTTAAGAATATACAGAAACCAGATTGCAGGGGTGCCTAGGACAATATTGGGATGATATAAGGATCAAAATAAACAATGATAGCAATGCATTGTTGTTGTTGTTGTTGTTTAGTCACTAAATCATGTCCAACCCTTTTGCGACCCCATGGACTTCTGCCAGGCTTCTCTGTCCATGGGATTTCCCAGGCAAGAATACTGGAGTGGATTGCCATTTCCTTCTCCAGGGGATCTTCCTGATCCAGGGATTGAACCCAGGTCTCCTACACTGGAAGACAGATTCTTTACCACTGAGCCACCAGCAAAGCTCCAGAAATGCCTTAGACCCTTTAAATAAAATAAGAGTTCATAAGTCCACACTGATATAAACAAGTAAGTGGATAGATAAGTGGAAGGTTCTTATAGCACAATGCTGACTAACAAAGGCAAAAAAAAAACTTGTCATTTGACAACAATTATAGTTAATAATTTTAGGTAGAAACATCATTTGATGCTAAGTCTAATGGGGTAAAAATGGGATGAGAAATAGGATTTTAATAATTTCAAATTATCTCCCTATAAATTATTCATTGATTACAAAGGGGAAAATGTAACTTTTTAGAGATAAGCCTGTATGTGTGCTCAGTCACTTCAGTTGTGTCCAACTCTTTGCGATCCTATGGACTGTAGGCTGCCAGGCTCCTCTGTCCATGGGATTCTCCAGGCAAGAATACTGGAGTGGGTTCCTATGCCCTCCTCCTGGGGATCTTCCTGACCCAGGAATTGAACCCACGTCTCCTGCATCACAGGCAGATTCTTTACCACTGAGCCACCCAGAGATAAGCCTAACAGACACCATATTAAGAAAGTGGTCGAAGCAAACACCACCGGTGATGGGACAAGCTGACATCACACGTTACCTGACAGGATGCAATAAGAAGAGCACTCCAGGACTTCCCTGTGTTCCAGTGGCTAAGACTCTTCCCTCCCAGTGCAGGGCGCCTGGGTTCAATTGCTGGTCAGGGAATTAGATCCCACATGTTGCAACTAAGAGTTTGCATGCTGCAATGAAGACTGAAAATGCCACATGCTGCAACTAAGACCTGGCACAGTTAAATTAAATTAATCAAATATTAAAAAAAAAGAAGAAGAAGAAGACACCATCACTTCTGTGATACTCTGGCCCACGGTGCATAACCTGAGTCTAATCATGAAGAAACACTGGACAAGCCAAATAGGAAGAACATTGCTCAAAGTGACTGGTCTGTGATCCCCAAAAGTGCCAGTATCAAGAAGGTCAAGAGAAGGCTGGGGAAGGATTCTAGTCTACAGAAGGCTAGAGCCACATGACAATTGGGTTGACCATGTGCTTCTAGATTGGCTCCTTTGACTATAAAGTACTTTGAAGGAATTATACTCTCTCTATATGTTAATACATATATCAAATATACACATATCAAATCATCAAATGCATACTTTAGGTATCTTACAGTTTTGTCAGTTATATCTCAATAAAGCTGAAAAAGAGAGAAATCATTAGAATTGGCAAAACTCTAAGGATCCTAGGTGAAGGATATATGGGAGTTTTTGGTTCTAATCTTACAATTTTTTCAAAGTTTGAAATTATTTCAAACAAAAAAGTTAAGAAAAAAGGTGGTGGGGGTAAGAATTGAACCCTCCTGTTTCTTTTTTCCAGACTGATTTGCTACCCAGTCCCTTCATCATCTGTTCCTCCCCAAGCCACCCCCAGAGATCCCCAGGATGGGCCAGAGGCCTGTTGACGCTGGTGATAGAGAGAGAGCAGGCAGAGAGAGACTAGTCTTTTGGAAAGACAGAGGATGGAGACATGATGTGGAAGAGTATTCAGGTTTTTTTCATACAGATATCTTTGTGATGTTTCAGTGGTTGCAGCAGACACATGGACTTTTAAAGTTTGGGAGGAGAGTTTTTTTTTTTTTTTTGCCTGTGCCCTGGGGCTTGCCCACAGGATCTCAGTTCTCCAACAACACCAGAGATTGAACGCGGGTCAAGTCAGTGAAAGCCCGGAACTCTAACCACTGGGCTGCTAGAGAAGTCCCTGGAGGAGAGATTTAACTTAAAAAAAAAAAAAAGAATGAAAAAGGACTTCTTTGGCGACCCAGTGTTTAGGCCTCTGAGTTTCCAGTGCAGAAAGATGGGTTCAATCCCTGGTCAGGAAACTACGATCTCACATTCCTTGTGGCAAGCCAATAAAAAGAAAAGAAAAAGAACTGTTTTTTTTCTAGAAAGAAAGTGGGAAGATATTTGTAGAAATAAAGGTGGTTTTCGTGAAATATTCCTATCACAATTTCTCTGGGGGTATTGTTAGTAACATTAAGTGATGTAGTTTTGCCACAAGGACATTAACTAAAATGAATCAGTAGCTTGAATTGGACAGGAACCTGTCCAAAGCTGGAGCTTACCCACATGGCCTTAAAATGAATATCTCTGATGATTCTACACTAACAAAGTGAAACATTATAAGAATGAATAGCACCCAACTCCCACTTGCCACTCATTCTCTTTGTTTTTTTTACATGGACAATAAAGAATTATGTGGAAAGTTTTCTGCACAAAGTACACATTTACAAAATTCTACTAAAAATCTGTGTTCCTACCTGTTAGTTTTTCTTCCTTCTTGTGGTGGTATCACTACCCATCCATTTGTCCCAGAAACCTGGGAGTCATTCTTGATTTTTCCATCATCTTTACCAACCAGGTGCTATATACTTTTAGCTCTGAAATATCCTGACACTACTCCCTGCAGCCTTCCACCAGTCACGGTCATTGCCAGCTTCCATTTGGATTAGAAAACTATTAGATATAGTTCATCTCCATATCTCCTAATTATTGTCCTTGCCTCCAAACTTGACTCATCATCTCCCCGCACCTCTTTTCCACTCTACAGGGAGTCATCTTTCTAAAGATTACTTTGGAGGGTGCAACTCACACTCCTAACATGACCAAGTTTGCCTCTCCAGCTCCTGCTCAACAGAGAACACCCAGTACTCCACACTTGAACCATCCTGATGTGCCGTCTGGTCCCTGAATGAGCTCTTTTCTCTGTCTGGAACACATTCCTTGCTTTGCACAAAGCCCAAAGTTAACTCTTATTCATCTGTTTCTCAGATAAGGCGTCCTCCAGGAAGATGGTCCTGACCACCACCACACATCCCTGGTTTCCCACCACCTGGAATAGATGTGCTTCCTATGTATACCTCATGCCTGCACTATTCTTGTCCTTGCAAGGATTACTTTATACTTGCCTGTTTACTTTCTTTATCCTCCCACAAAACTTTAATCGTAAAGAAAGCACATTTCATTCTGTTTTGGTTAAAGTTCTAAGGTTGGTGCTGGGTTCAAATTTGATGAGTTCACATGTTGCGTTCACATGTTGAATGAGTGAATGGACACTGACTTCATGCAAAAAATGTAGATAATCCATTTTGTAATCCAGTTCTTGAATGTCCACCTAAAAATATAGTATAAACATGAAAAGTTGTAACACAAAGGATAGCATAGAGATTTAAAGTTTAGTGTGGAAACCAGACTTCCTGGGCCTAATTGTGACCTTGATCAAGTTACTTAATTTTGTTCCTGCTTCTCCATTTATAAAATGGGGCTAATGATAGAATTTGCCAAATAGAGTTAAAAGAATTAATTGGATCAATACATGTGAAATGCTTAAAATAATGCTAGCAAAATAGTGTGATGAAGGCTGAGTCATTGTTTTCATGAAGTAATAGTAGCAGCAGCTTTTTATCATGATGAAATGATTGTAATCAGAGGGAAGTCCCAAACACAGCTGCCTTCACAACATAATTCTATGTTCACCTCTCAACTCCAAGTTATCTACTTGTGATTTTCACCTACTTTTTTTTTTTTGACCACAGTACTCGACTTGCGGAATCTTAATTTCCCAACCAAGGATAGAACACCTTGGCCCTCAGCAGTAAAGGTGCCAAGTCCTAAGCACTGGACTGCCAGGGAATTCCCAATTTTCACCTACTTTTAATAAATTTGTCTGCTGGATGCAGCCTCACTTGGAGGAAAGATTCATCTCTGTCTTATTTCTTCTCAGCTGTACTTTATCTGACTGTTCTAGGATATTTTAAGTTTAGATTCAGTTCTGCAATTTTGCTTGTACATGCCAACAATTGAAAAAAAAAAATGGCGGGAAAGGAATTCCTCACATCTCAGTTCTGAATAAATTTCACTATCTTGAATGTGTTTCATTTTGGAAATCAGTTTTAAGTTACACAGATGTAAATAATGCATACATTTAATGCACAGAAACTATGGTCTTTTTTCTGGTGTAGTCAAGGATTTGATCTTTTTCCCTAGCCCTTATCACTTACTGACTAGTCTACTTGCTCGGATCCTGTTGTACTACCTCATAACTTTTGGTGCCGAAGCCTTTTTCATGATTTTACAGTTTCAGAGTATGTCGTTATTACATTTCTTATGCTCATACATCTACATTCAACTTTTCTGCCTTGTGATAGTATTTGAGACTTTTTCATATTTTTCTCACCCAATAATATTGGGTGTCCCCAATATTATTCAGTCTGCGAAGCCCACACAGGGTCCTATCTTGTAACCTTGCTATTTATCTGAGAAGGCAATAATTAATAGACCCTTGAAGGCAATAATCAAATAGACCTTTGGATCAGCGATGCTTGCTAAGTTGCTTCAGTTGTATCTGACTCTTTGCAGCCCTTTGCGACCATATGGACTATAGCTGGCCAGGCTCCTCTGTCCATGAGATTCTCCTGGCAAGAATACTGCAGTGGGTTGTCACTCCCTTCCCCAGGGGATCTTCCCGACCCAGGGATCAAACCAGAGTCTCTTGTGTTTCCTGCATTGGCAGGCAGGTTCTTTACCACTAGCACCACTTTGATGCAAACTAAATGCCAAATGTCCTGAAGCAGTATGAAACTGGATTCTGTGAGGTCCTGAGGAAGGCCAAGAGGTCAAGGATGGGAGGTTCAAGGAGCACCTTGGGGTATAAAGAAGGTGAAACTGACCTGAGTGTGCTTGGCGAGATAGAGTTGTAGGAGGCTGGGTGCCTGGAAGGATCGTGTGAGCAGAGGGCTGTTCAAGATTGAGGAGCGGCTGGAGAGGGACAAGAGGGTTTGTCAGAGACCCGCTTTGACGTTCTTCTCAGATTTGCAGTGTCTGCTCCAACGTGGTACACATCATCCCTTTAAGTGGGTATTAAATTTAGAATCCTGGCCTCCTTATAGGGAGACTGCTGCCCCTGGAATCTTGTTCTGGGAATATTTTGTGCTTGGTATTTACCTCTGCAAAAATAGGTGATATTTGCATCCTGAAGATGACTGACCCGAGCACAGTTGCTTCTGGTTTATATTTTCTGTTTCTGTTTCCTTTATTGTACATGGTGGGGATTTTAGGCAGCAAGAAAAAGAAATGGGGTTAGAGTGAGTAGGGGAAGAGACTTGACAACCACTCACCTGTAAAGACTCTGTAGGCAAAGGGGCCAAGCTGAGGACTGGGGACTCCAGGACCCTACCACCTGTGTGCTTTCTAAAGGGCAAAGTTATTTAACCATTCTCATTTTCTAATTTGGTGAAAACTCTCATTAGTTACCCAAGGATGTGGCAAGGAACTCCTAATCAAAACAAACATAAATCTAAAACCATAATGAAATGGGTTAAGCACTCAATCTGGCCTTGCACAGATGAGTTGGCAATAAGGCAAAGGATGCAGACAGCCCCTGCTGGAAGTCACACAGGGAGATGAATGTGTCTCTGCTGTGGAAGGCAGAATGGTGTGGGTGTCAGTGGTTGGGGAGTGGGGTGGGGGTGGAGTGGGGAAGGAATTTGCATCTCATGGCTTAATCAGATCTGAAAGCTAACATCCTGTTTTTCTGTAGGTTGGGCACATCAGTAGCTGAAAGCCTCTCTGACCACGGCCAGGCTCAGGAAGTGAGTGTCAACAGCCTTGCAGATGGGAACCCAGCTCTGAATAACCGTTCCTGCAAAGGCGTCCTGCCCCCATCCTGGCCAGGCCCCTGCTCCTCTACCCCAATTCTAGAACTCCAGACCTCACCCCTCCTCCCCAGAGACTTACCAACAGGAAGTTAAGTCAGCTGGAACACTCTGTTCCCTTGATAATTTTGTTTTAATTCTGCAGCTGTGTTTAAGGCTTCTAGAAGTATCTCTCTGGTTCTATGTCTTGGTTCTGTTTGTTTGCCTGATGCTTATTCTCTCACATCCATGTAACCATATCATGGTTACCATTAGGCTGGTAGACCAGAAAGAGAAGTAGGGTTGGTAAGAAGGAAATGGGGAGAGTGGAGGAAAGCACTTTAGGGACTGTAATACTAGCTGTTGATGAGCTAAGGAAGGTGACCAATTGCTCAGGAATCATTACTGAGGGGAAGCTATAAATTCTGAGAAGGAATTCCTAAATCATGAATAATATGCACTACCAGAGCCATTCCTTCTCATTGCTTCAGGGTGCTTATCTCTACTGCATATCAGAGTGAAGTGTGGGCATGTCTTCTCAATATTCTACAGTACCTACTCAGCAGATGGCTTACCCACACTTATTTTCTCTTCGGAAGCGGTTGGTAAATTAACAAATGAAACTTCTCTCCTTCCTTTTATCTGAAGTTAGCTTAACACTTAAAAAACCAAGACACAGAGTTCCCTGGTGGTCCAGTGGTTGGGAATCCTCCAGCAAATGCAGGCTACGTGGGTTCGATCCCTGGTCTGGGAAGATTCCACATGCCGCCAGCCAACTAAGTCTGTCTGCCACAACCACTGTAGCCTTCACCTCTAGAACCTGTGTTCTACAACAAAAAGTAGCCCCTACTCACCACAACCAGAGAGCCCATGCACAGCAGTGAAGATCTAGCACAGCCAAAAATAAAAACAAATTAGTCCAAAAAAAAAGTTTCCATATACAACTTGGTCTACTCAAGGTAGTATCTCAGAACTTCTTGTAGCTGCAATTACAGTTCTTTATTTGCCGAATGTCTATTTCTTTATCAGCAGCACATTGTTCTGAGACTCATCAGGGCATTATTTTGTTCTGTCCTGGTTACTTTTTCTCCTACTGCCTTTCATTTAAGTCTGGGGGGAAGGACCTCTAAAGTTAGAGACCATGAATCTCTAAAGCTATTAAGCAACTAGAAGGAAAGTGGTGATTATTTTTTAACAGATCCAAGAAGAGTGTCCCCCATTCATTATAGTAACTGGCCCTTTGAACTCACATGTGTAAACTGCCAGGGTGGGTTTTTAAAGGATCATATGAGGCAAATGACTTTCAGTCACACGAGTTGTATATGCTTTGTCAATCCCTGTCCTGGAAGCCTAAGTCCAAGAAAACATGGCTCACAAAACAGATATGGTATCACATGTCTCCATAAAACCACATCTAGAAAATCCATTTAAAGATCTTCTTTTGCTAGTCAGTAATTATTTACAGTGAGCTATCATTTCAAATGCCGGCTAGTGTCGGCCCAAATTTAATATTTCAGAATTAGTCCAGGAATTTTGTATTTTAAGAAGTGAACTATATGAAGCCTGCAATGAACATGATACTCAATAATAAAAAAACATGAAACTTTCTCTCTAAGATCAGAAACTAGGCAATTTTGCCCACTTTTGCCAGTTGTATTCTACATAGAGTACTAGAAGTTCTTGCCAGAACAATTAGGCAAGAAAAAGAAATAAAAGGAATCGAAATTGGAAAGGAAGAAGTAAAACTATCTTTGTTTGCAGATAATATGATCTTATATGTAGAAAACCCCAAAAATCCCCCCAGAATCTATTAGAACTAATAAACAAATTCAGCAAAGTTGCAAGATACAAAATCAACATACAAAAATCAGTTGCATTTTTGTAACTAACGATGAACAATCCAAGAAAGATATTAAGACAAGAATTCAGTTTAGAAAAGTATCAAAAAGAATGAAAACTTAGGAGTAAGCTTGGCCAAGGAGGTGAAAGACCTCTAAACCTATAAAGGTCCTGAAAAAGACCTGACAACTATAAAATGTTGCTAAAATAAACTAAAGAAGACACAAATAAATGGAATGACATTATGTGTTCATGCATTAAAAGACTTAATGTAATATTGGTAAAATGTTTATACTAACAAAGCTATCTACAGGTTCAACATAAGCCCTTTGAAAAACTCAATGATTTTTGTCAGGAACAGAAAAAGAATACTAAAATTCATACAGAATTTCAAGGGGCCCTGAACTGCCAAAAAATCTTGAAAAAGGATGAAGTTGAAGGCCTCATACTGCATGGATTCAAAACATATTACAAAGCTACAGTGAGGCACAGACATAAAGACAGACACATAGACCAATGAACAGAGCAGAAAACCCAGAAATAAACCTTTGTGTTAATGGTCAAATGTTCTTCAACAGGATGCCAAGACTACACAATGAGGAAAGAAGAGTCTCTTCAACAAATGGTGCTTGAATACTCACATGCAAAAGACTGATGTTACACTCTTACCTTATACCATATACAAAAATTAACTCAAAATGGGGTAAACAGCTAAATTTAAATCTATAAAACTCCTACAAGAAAACACAGGAGAAAAGTGTCATGGCGTTGAATTTGGCAATGGTTTCTTGGATATGACACCAAAAGCACAGGTAACAAAAGCGAAAATAGACTAATGGGGCTACATCAAATTTTAAAAAACTTTGGCACATTAAAGGAAACAATCAACAGCATGAAAAGGCAGTCTATGGAATGGCAGGGAAGAAAAGAAGATCATATATCTGATAAAGAGGTAACGTACAGAATATATAAAGAACTCCTATAACTCAACAACAAAAAATCAAGTAACCCAATTTAAAAATAGGCAAAGGACAAGAACAGACATTTCTCAAAAAAGATATACAAATGGCCAACAAGCATATGAGAAGATGCTTAATATCATTAATCATTAGAGAAGTGAAAGTTGAAACCATAGTAAGACATCACCTCATACCTATTAGGGTGGCCACTATATATAAAAAAAAAAAACAAAACAGAAAATAATAAGTCTTGGCAAGGATATGAAAAAAACTGGAACCCCCTTCTGCATCACTGGTAGGAAAGTAAAGTGGTGAAGTCACTATTCAAAACAGTATGGAGTTTCCTCAAAAAACTAAAAACAGAGTTGTCATATGATCCAGCATCCCAGAAGTGTACACTTAAAAATAGTTAAGAGAAAAATAACAAAAAATAGAAAAAAAGACACAAGAAAGCAAAAATGGTTAGACAGGAGGAATTTTATTGTGTATGTGTGTACTTTACCAGAATTAAAACTTAAAAAGAGAAACCAGAAAGTAAAAGAATGAATGCTTGAATAGTCCTAACCATAAAGTACCTTCATCGATGCCACTCATCTAGGTTTACTTAAAAGGCAGTCCTATGACTGAATAAAATTTTCTTAAAAGTCAGATTTGTCATTAACAAAGAGGCATCAACGTCTATAACAACTAACCTTCCAGCTGTGGTCTTCAGTAGCAAAGATCACAAGCCAATCTCAGGCAATCACTTATGGGGATGTTATAAGGCATTCAAGTTCTGATAGGTTCAAACTGATTGACTTTCTTAGTTTCCAGTGTGGAGATTTTTGGATTATAAACCACAAAATTGGTCTGAGAAGTGGCAATGGGAGAGACAGAAGGCCCTATGGTTTGAGCATTATCTCTCTGCTTAGACCATGAGATTAACTGCTGAAGCCACAGACTGAAGCCCTGTTTGAGTGGATAAGGTATAAAATAGCTATAAGGTATCCAGCTATAAGACGTAAGTTGTGTCTGGTGGGCTGGAGAGAGGGCAGATTCATGCATTGAGGGAAGGGCAAGGAACAGATCTGGAAGCCAGCAAAACCTTGGGAGGAGTGAGAGGGGAAAGGATGCTTAAGAAGTGGCAGCACTATCAACCTTAGCACTTTTCAAAGTGTGAAACAAGATACTATCTGCCTCCTGATATGATGCAATAAAGAGGACACTGGGCTTTCCTCTTTTGCAAAATGCATCAGTCCCTGTTTAGCCAGCTGTTTTCCCCAGTAGCAATTAAAGAATCTATTCCTCCTATTTTTTTCTTCTGAAAACATTCATGAAAAATTCCTTATCATTGCCAATTCTATATACTAAGCTGAATGAAGCTGTTATGTACAGAAAATGAACATATAGCTTGCAAAGAAGAAATGGTTTGTTTTCCAAGAACTCATTCTGGGATAGGGGAGGAGGGCACGCAACTTCTGTTATCATCAATCCCCCATTTGGAAATTGGGCATGATTCTGCAGGGCTGATGTGAGGATTAATGAGGTCGTTTTCACAGAGCAGCTAGTGAGCTCTTGTTGCTCAATAAATGGTGACTAAAATAGAAGAGAAGGAGGAAGCACCCACATGTTCACGTTTCTTCTTTTTATCTTTCTACTTCTTTCTACTTCCATCCCTTTTCTTCTTCTCCTAACCTCCTAGTGCCTCAAGGGTCTCCGGAACCCTTCTGCTGCAGTCAGGACCCTGCTCAGGCACTTCATCTTGGATGCTTCACTGCAGTCCTGAGGTGGGGAGTCATGGATGTGAGAAGCGCCTTCCAGTAGGTGCAGGGAGAGCTGAGGTGCTGGGGAGACTTCACTGAGGAGTCAAACTGGCATTAAGGATGAAGACCCAAGGCAGCCCTTTCCAGGCTGTGTGGTCAGCAGAAAAAAGTCAGAGGATACACAAAAGAGTACATAGTAAGGAAGGAAAAGCAGAGTCCAGTGTGATGGGATGGTGGAGGAAAACATGGGCTGGATTGGGACATGCTAAATAGTTTGGACTTTAGTAGGAAGGGAGCTTAGACGATGGCACAGACGAACTGCACAAAAAAGATCTTCATGACCCAGATAACCAGGATGATGTGATCACTCACCTAGAGCCGGACATCCTGGAGTGTGAAGTCAAGTGGGCCTTAGGAAGCATCACTACTAACAAAGCTAGTGGAGGTGATGGAATTCTAGCCGAGCGGATCCTAAAAGATGATGCTGTGTAAATGCTACACTCATTATGCCGGCAAATTTGGAAAACTCAGCAGTGGCCACAGAACTGGAAAAGATCAGTTTTCATTTTAATCCCAAAGAAAGGCAATGCCAAAGAATGTTCAAACTACTGCACAATTGCACTCATCTTGCATGCTAGCAAAATGCTCAAAATTCTCCAAGCTAGGCTTCAAAAATATGTGAACTGTGAACTTCAGCCATGAAATAAAAAGACGCTTACTCCATGGAAGAAAAGTTATGACCAACCTAGACAGGATATTAAAAAGCAGAGACATTACTTTGTCAACAAAGGTCTGTCTAGTCAAGGCTATGGTTTTTCCAGTAGTCATGTATGGATGTGAGAGTTGGACTATAAAGAAATCTGAACACTGAAGAATTGATGCTTTTGAACTGTGGCATTGGAGAAGACTCTCGAGAGTCCCTTGGACTGCAAGGAGATCCAACCAGTCCCTCCGAAAGGAAATCAGTCCTGAATATTCACTGGAAGGACTGATGCTGCAGCTGAAACTCCAATACTTTGGTCACTTGATGCGAAGAATTGACTCATTGGAAAAGACCCTGATGCTGGAAAAGATTGAAGTCAGGAGGGGAAGAGGATGACAGAGAACATGATAGTTGGATGGCATCACCGACTCTATGGACATGAGTTTGAGTAAACTCCAGGAGTTGGTGATGGACAGGGAGGCCTGGCGTGCTTCAGTCCATGGGGTCGTAAATAGTCAGACATGACTGAGCGACTTAGCTGAATTGAACTGTGAACTTCCAGATGTTCAAGTTGGATTTAGAAAAAGCAGAGGAACCAGAGATCAAATTGTCAACATCCGTTGGATCATAGAAAAAGCAATAGAATTCCAGTGAAGAGGGACTAAAAAGCCTCTTGATGAAGGTGAAAGAGGAGAATGAAAACGCTGGCTTAAAACTCAACATTCATAAAACAAAGATCATGGCACCCAGTCCAATCACTTCATGGCAAATAGATGGGAAAACAATGGAAACAGTGAGAGACTTTATTTTTTGGGGCTCCAAAATCACTGCAGATGGTGACTGGTGACTGTAGCCATGAAATTAAAAGACACTTGCTTGTTGGAAGAAAAGCTATGACCAACCTAGACAGCATATCAAAAAGCAGAGACATTACTTTGCGACAAAGGTCCATCTAGTTAAAGCTATGGTTTTTCCAGTAGTCATGTATGGATGTGAGAGTGAAGAAAGCTGAGTGCTGAAGAATTGATGCTTTTGAACTGTGGTGTTGGAGAAGACTCTTGAGAGTCCCTTGGACTGCAAGGAGATCCAACCAGTCAATCCTAAAGGAAATCAGTCCTGAATATTCACTGGAAGGACTGATGCTGAAGCTGAAACTCCAATACTTTGGCCACCTGATGTGAAGAACTGACTCATTGGAAAGGATCCTGATGCTGAGAAAGATTGAAGGCAGGAGGAGAAGGGGATGACAGAGGGTGATATGGTTGGATGGCATCATTGACTTGATGGACATGAGTTTGAGCAAGCTCCAGGAGTTGGTGGTGATAGGGAAGCCTGACGAGCTGCAGTGCATGGGGTCTCAGAGAGTCAGATACGACTGAGCGACTCAACGGAACTGAACTGAGGGAAAGGAGCGACATGGCACAGGCTATTTTGTAGGGGTCAGTATTATATTTTATGAAGGTAACTCTGGCAGCAGAAGGAATCAGCGGCAATATGTTTGCAGAACAGGAAAGCAAGTCAGGAGATCCTGACCACGTCAGCTGAGACACAGCAAAGGCCTAAACTGGGGAGGAGGAAAGGGGTTGAAAAATATTACAAGGTTGATTTGCCAGGACTAGCAGCCAGGATAAATAGGAGGAGCTGAGAATTACAAACTTTCAGAGTAGGTTTGCCAGATTTATCAAACAAAACTATAGGAAAGATGTCCAGTGACTTTTGAATTTCAGACTTATCAATGAATAATTTTTAGTATAAGTATGTCCCATGCAATAGTTAATCTAACATCTAAATTGAATTTCATCTGGCAACTCTGCACTTGTTAACTGAAAGGAGTTAACAATTGAGCAATCATATTTCTCATTTTCAACTGGACATTCAGCCTAGTGAAGAGCACCATGTTTATTTCAGTGTCATGAGTCACCTGTAGCATAGTTTATTCAATATGTTTTTTAGATCTGTACTAAATTTACTCTTTAAATTTAGCATTGTCCTATGTAGGAAATTGCCATTTAGTAAGTTTATTATTTTTTTCGATACCAACTAAAATAAATCTATGACTCTAAAATAATTTTTTTACTCCCATACTACCTAAAATGTGCACACGTACTTTGGGAAATTCCAATAAAGTAGAGAGAGCTAACCCTTGGCTGGGCTGGTCTGACTCATACCTGACCAGCCTTGAGCCGCAATCTCTGTCTAGATGGGGAGGATGGGCTGGCATGCTTACAAACCCGCACTTGACTGTATCAGATCAGAAGGAAATGGACAGACTCTTGATAAGGAATGGGCAAGTGGAGACTGGAGCTCAGTCTACAGGAGTCCAGCAGGTCCCAGAGGCACATTTGTGGTTGAGGCCCCATTGCCTAAGAGTTGCATGGGGACAAGTGAGGGCTGAGAACCAAGCTGGAGGTTGTCACCCAGAGGAATATTATGTCTCTCCAGAGGCTGTAAGCTGATATCCAAGAATGCTTGTTCTGGGATTTGGATAGAGACTGTTGATCTACCTGCTTGCGCAATGTCTAATTGTTCCAGTTTGTTAAGAAAGCTTCTCCTGATACTTGGTAGTGGTTCAGGTTGATGTCAGTTCCTGCGCCGTCCAACAGAGAGGTTTTCCCAGGTTTCTTGGTGGAGACTGGAGCCCCCAGAATTGGGGCATCCTGAACTCAAACCAAGCAGCCATTCTTGCCCAGGCACCTCTGGCCCCAATTTCATGCTGAGCGCCCAGTGGCTCCTGTCGTGATTTCAGCATTCAGCCACACAATGGCCCCCACTGTTATGCTTCCCAAACACCACGAGGCCCTCTTCCCTGCAGCTTTCACTAATCCACTCTACTCATCAAACGACTCCTGGACTAAGCCAGTGTTGCTCTGGGGCTTTCCCCGTGCTCATCAAAGTTCAGGCCCCTGGGGTAGGGCTGATGCTTCTCTGTGTGCTTTTCCACAGTGGGTTGGTGAGACATGAGATGGTGGAGGTAGCACCAGCACCCTGTCTGATGTTCACGTGTCACAAGGCTGTTCTGTGGGGGGCAAGGCAGAGGGGCTGGGTGGGAGACTGTAGGGAGTATCTGTTATGTGCCAAGTATTGTGCTAAGCCAACCTTTGCAGCGTTCCATGAGGCAGGTACCATCATCTTCATTTTACAGACAAGGAAACTCAGAGAGATTAACTTGTATAAGGCAGAAGAAGTAGAGGTAGAATTAGATCTCAGGCATTCTGGCCTTAGGTGCTCTTTGAATTATGCCACTTGAAATCATTTTGAGAGGAAGGGAAATCACTGTTTCAGTTTCAATACAATAAGAATTTGGAGGCACCTCTGTACAATTAGGAAATGACAGTTGGCTTAACTCACTGTGTGCTGGGAGGTACAAACAAACATATCTTTGAGAGCTTAGGCTTCAAGGTCACATGAAAAGTGAAGTGCTACTACATTAGGAAACCCAGATGTGGTTTTCTCTGTGTGTGTGTGTGTTTAAATTGTGAACACTTGGTGCTAGCTCCCAATCTTGGTTTAGGGTGAAAACCACATATCTGAAATGTCTATTTTGTATTTCCACTCGCAGGGGACTTCTTGGCGTGTTCTATTTGCTTCCTCTGGTTAGCCTGTCCCGCCTTGCTGAAGCACCTCTCCTCAGGCACCTGGACTTCCACCCGTCTCTGGGGAGAGAGTCATTGCCTGCCTGCCCCACTGACTCTGTCTGTGCTCTCTTCATATGAGGTAGGTGAAGGCCCCTGAAACTTACTCCTCACAAAGTGGATTTGAGTAGAGACCTTGGAACAGAACTGGTAGGAAGGAAACTAGCCAATAGCCCCCAGTGATGCCAGTCTGAACGGTTTCTCCCTTCTCTGTGTACAACAAGCCACAGAAGGAAGCCTTGGCTTTATTTGTATCCCTAGTTGAGGTTGTATGTCAGTTTACAGGGTGTATCAGTTATAGCAGAACCTGTTCTTACCTATTAGCCTCTAGACTCCAGATTTCTGTCAAGAGAACACACTGGTCATAGCAAACACCCTCTTCCAAAAATACAAGCTACAACTCTACACATGGACATCACCCGATGGTCAATACCAAAATTGGATTGATTATGTTCTTCACATCCAAAGATGGAGAAGCTCTATAAGAGAGCAAAAACAAGACCTGGAGTTGACTGTGGCTCATATCATAGGCTCCTTATTGCAAAATTCAGGCTTAAACTGAAGAAAGTAGGGAAAACCACTTAGTCATTCAAGTATGATCTAACTCAAATCCCTTATGAATATACAGTGGAGGTGACAAATAGATTCAAGGGATTAAATCTGGTAGAGAAAGTGCCTAAAGAACTATGGACAGAGATTCATAATACTGTATGGGAGGTGGTGATCAAAACCATCCCCATGAAAAAGAAATGCAAAAAGGTTGTCTGAGGAGGCCCTACAAACAGCTGAGAAAATAAGAGAAACAAAAGGCAAGGGAGAAAGGGAAAGATGTACCCAACTGAATGCAGAGTTCCAGAGAATAGCAAGGAGAGTTAAGACAACCTTCTTAAATGAACAATGCAAAGAAATAAGGAAAACAATAGAGTGGGAAAGACTAGAGATCTCTTCAAGGAAATTGGAGCTATCAAGGGACCATTTCATGCAAGGATAGGCATGATAAAGGACAGAAATGGTAATGACCTAACAGAAGCAGAGCAGACTAAGATGAGGTGGCAAGAACTATACAGAACTATACAGAAAAGGTCTTAATGACCCAGATAATCACGATGATGTGGTCACTCTCCTAGAGCCTGACATCCTGGAGTATGCAGTCAAGTGGGCCTTAGGAAGCATTACTATGAACAAAGCTAGTGGAGGTGATAGAATTCCAGCTGCACTGTTTAACAATCCTAAAAGATCATGCTGTTAACGTGCTGCACTTAATGTAATAGCAAATTTGGAAAACTCAGCAGTGGCCACAGGACTGGAAAAGGTCAGTTTTCATTCCAGTCCCAAAGAAAGGCAATGCCAAAGAATGCTCAAACTACCGCATAATTGCACTCATCTCACACGTTAGTAAGGTTTTGCTCAAAATCCTTCAAGCTAGGCTGCAGCAGTACATGAACCAAGAACTTCCAGAAGTATAAACTGGATTTAGAAAGGGCAGAGGGACCAAAGAGCAAATTGCCAACCTCCTTTGAGTCATAGAGAAAGCAAGCAAATTCCAGAAAAACATCTACTTCTGCTTCATTGCCTATGCTAAAGCCTTTGACTGTTTTAACAAACTGTGAAAGATTCTTAAAGAAATGGCAATACCAGACCACCTTACTTGTCTCTTGAGAAATCTGTATGCAGGTCAAGAAGCAATAGTTAGAACTGGACATGGAACAGCTGACTGGACATGGAACAACTTTGAAATTGGGAAAGGAGTACGTCAAGGCTGTATGTTTTTACCCTGCTTATTTAACTTAAATGCAGACTATATAAAGCAAAATGCTGGGCTGGATGAGTCACAAACTGGAATCAAGATTGCCAGGAGAAATATCAAGAACCTCAGATATGCAGATGATGCCACTCTAATAGCAGAAAGAATAGGATCTAAAGAGCCTCTTGATGAAGGTGAAAGAGGAGAGTGAAAAAGCTGGCTTACAACTCAACATTCAAATAACGAAGATCATGGCATCTGGTCCCATCACTTCATGTCTAATAGATGGAGAAATAGTGAAAGTAGTGACAGACTTCCTGGGCTCCAAAATCACTGTGGATGGTGACTGCAGTCGTAAAATTAAAAGATGCTTGCTCCTTGGAAGGAAAGTTATGACAAACCTAGATGGTGTATTAAGAAGCAGAGGCATCACTTTTGCCAACAAGGGCATATTCAAAGTTATGATTTTTCCAGCAGTCATGTACGGATGTGAGAACTGGACCATAAAGAAGGCTGAATGGTGAAGAATTGATGTTTCTGAATTGTGCTGTTGGAGAACACTCTGGAGAGACTCTTGGACTGCAAAGAGATCAAACCAGTCAATCCTAAAGGAAATCAACCCTGAATATTCATTGGAAGGACTGATGCTAAAGCTGAAGCTTCAATACTTTGGCCACCTGATGCGAAGAGCTGACTTATTGGAAAAGATCCTGATGCTGGGAAAGATTGAAGGCAAAAGAAGGGGGTGGCAGAGGATGAGATGGCTAGAAAGCATCAACAACTCAATGGACATGAACCTGAGCAAATTCCAGGAGACAGTGAAGAACAGGGAAGCCAGTCCATGGGGTCACAAAGTGTTGCACACAGCTTAACAACTTAACAACAGTTTCCTTATGCTCCTTAAGGAAGGAAAGGACGAAGAGAATCTTTCTTCAACATCTGTTATGTTACAGGTACATAGACAACTTGCCAGCATTTATTTCCCACCCAACCCCACTGCCAGCAGATATTATGATTTCCTTACTGACAGATGAGGAGTCAGAGGTTGAAAATCTACCTTGCTTAGTAATAAAATAGCTGTCAAGTGGAAGAGGCAGAATTTGAAGACCCAAGATCTCTGATGCCAAGTCTGGCTCTCATTCTATCACACTGTGATTATTTTTATTATAGTTGAATGTGGAAGGGTAGAAGCCACTCCAGCAGTTCACTGGATCCTCCCCAGAGTATAAGCATGACTTTGAAACCATTTAACTCAGATTGGGACTTGAACCCATGTCCTGGGACTCGAACCCAGCCAAAACTCATGGTCTTCCAACTGAGATCACAGACCTGGTTTCAGGTCTGTGAAACCTGATGAAGCTCAGGTTCTTGATATCTCATCGCAGAAAGAATTCATTGAGAGACAAAGTGATAGGTAAGAAAGAAGTGGATTTATTTGGAAAAAACCACACTCCACAGACAGAATGTGGGCTACCGCAGAGGGCGAGTGCAGCCTCAAAATGTGATGTCATTAGTTTTTATGGGCTGGGAAATTTCATAGGCTAATGAGTGGCAGGATATTCCAACTATTCTGGGGGAAAGGGTGGGATTTCCAGGTGTTTGGTCACTGTCTACTTTTCTTTGATGGTTGACCTTGGAACGGTCATGGCACCTCTAACTGTATAATTTAGCTTGCTGATGTTACAATGAGCTTATACTGAGTATCAAGGTTTAGTCAAGTTGACTTGTCTGCCATCTTGGACCCATTTGGTTCTAATCAGTTTATGTTGTGCCCTTGGGCTATGTCATCCTTTCAAAGGTTTTGTCCTGTCCCTTTTCCTCCTGTTTCTATTTCATGACCATAGTAGAGAACCAACCAGTTGGAATAAATGGCATTTTCACCATTTTTATCTTCAGCAGTACACAACCTAGTACCTGACATGTATTTATTGCATATACTTAAGTCATTGGATTGATTTTTTTAAAAATTTTTAATAGTTTTACTGAGATATAATTCACATACATTTTACCCATTTAAAACGTACAATTCAATGGTTTTTAATATGTTCAGAGTGCAACCACCACCACAATCTAATTTTAGAACATTTTCATTACCTCAGAAAGAAACCTAGTGCCCATTATTAATTACTCCCCGTTCCCTCCTCCCCTCCTTGGATTGATATATTTAAAAGAATCATAACTGAGTTGAAGGTAAAAAACACCTTGCAAAACCCCCATGGTAATGGGGTCTTTACACAGATAAAACAAGCAAGTGAAGTCAAGGAGGGAGGTTTCCTGCCCACAACTGTTCAGCCCTGGCTTCCTAGTAGAATCTGAGCAGGAGTTAACCAAAGTTCTACTATGGCCAGTATGTGAATCACAGTCACAGCCTTGAATCTGTGGCAAAAGCAGATGGCACTTCCAGCGGGCATTCCCCAGAGGAGCAATTTCCCATGAGGTATGTGCATGGCGACTAGCCACCCTGGGATTTTTGGCATGGTTCCATTTCACGTCTTTTGTTCCAAAGTCCTTAGACTGGCACTTGTCCTGGTTGGGTAATGAACCTTGTTTTTGTATATGGAAAATGTAGTTACTACAGGCACGTGGAAAGTGCCTTTTATTGCTTCCTGCTGGCAGATCAAAAGCAGAGGGGTTCGACCACCCCGAGGGAGCCTGTTTTATTCAGGGAAAGGGAGGGGCCTCGGGGCTCAGGAGTCTTTTGTTATTCTGTGCAGGCCAGGAAACCCAGGCAGGCTGCTGATAGAGCCAAAAGAGGCTAGAGCAGGGCTGTTGTCCCAGAAAAGGCAAAGAAAATTGTAACAGGAAAGAAAAAAAGCAGAGTCAGAAACTGCTGTTTTGTTTCACAAAGGAAGGAGGTGACCCAAGGCTGCTTGTGACACAGGAAGAAGCGTATTTGGAGAAGTGAGAGCCTCTTCCTACAGATGCCTTCAGATTAGAGGCCAGTTATGGATTGCCCCAAGGAGGGCATGGCAACCCACTCCATATTCTTGCCTAGAGAATCACAAGGACAGAGGATCCTGGCAGGCGACAGTCCATAGGGTCGCAAAGAGGACCGAGCCACCAAGCCCTGCACAGCATGGGTTGCCCGAGGACAAGCAGGAAGCTCTTTTGTGGTTCTGGTTCTTTCCACACCTGGGTGAGGTCACTTGTGTAAAGGTGGCCTTCATAAGCATGTTGAAACCAAGCCCAAAGCCTATTCGTTTTCTAGGATCAGTTTATTAAGACCTGCCTCCCCATTCCCCGGTCCTCCCACCCTCCCAGCTGGTCAGGCAGGTCCCTAATGGTTAATTAAATCTTGAGTTAGGACTCAAGAGACTTAGAGTCAGTCTCATCCTGCTTCCCTCATCAGCTCTGAAGCTGAGGGCACATCACTTCCCCCCCTGACCTCTGCTTTCTCCAAAGAGTAGTAGAGAAGACTGACAGAATTATCTTATCCAGACATATTGATTGCTTTGCCTTGAGGTAATTCAACTGATTCCACATTTAAAAACCTTGAAAATATTTGGATTCCTCAGTGAAGTAAAATCTTCATGATTCTACACATTTCATTCGTTAATTCACTCACTTAAATATGTATTAAGCACCATCATATGTGAGCCATGCTAAGCAACAAATAGTGATGACTTCTGCTTATTGAATCCCTACTATGTGTCACAAGTTGTCAGATACTTTAGATTGATCATCCCATTTAATCTTCCCCACAACTCTGTGAGTTAATACTTTCATCATTAGGCTAAAAGGAGGAGCCTGTGGAAGTTCAGATGGTAAAGAATCTGTCTGCAGTGCAGAAGACCTGGGTTTGATCCCTGGGTCAGGAAGATCCCCTGGAGAAGGGAATGGCTACCCACTTCAGTATTTTTGCCTGGAAAATTCCATGGACAGGGGAGCCTGGTGGGCTTTGATCCATGGGGTCACAAAGAGTCGGACACGACTGAGCAACGGACACACTTATTAGGCTAAGAAGAGTTTAGGCAACTTTTTCCAGTTCACACGTCTTTGATTCTAGACATTAACTCTGCCACTGCATAGATAAATGAGATGCAGTGGGTTCTGATTTCAAGGATGTTCCAACCAGCAGCCCTGTGGCCAGTTTGCAGGCTCTGAAACCCTTGACATTGTTCACTTGGTACATGGATTCTCTAGGCAAGAATACTGGAGTGGGTTGCCATGCCCTTCTCAGGGTATCTTCAGGGCCTAGGGATCCTATCGAGCCTCTTAGCTCTTCTGCATTGGCAGGCGAGTTCTTTACCACTAGCGCCGCCTGGGAAGCCCTAGGAGTTCCGCAGACCCGGTTTTCTTCCATAGGAATAGCCATACCATGAATATTAGAAACTGAAGAAATAGCGCCCTCTTGTGTCAGGAGTATAACACATTCGCACTCAGGAGAAAGACATTTCGAACAATCTTAAATTATGAAACACTTGGGGTTTTTTGGTTTTTATTTTTGCTTCGTTGACTTTGAAACATGCTACAGAACTCTTTGTAAATTACTAAGTACAAGAATCAGCAGGACAGAATGAAGGGACATGTTGTTGGAATACTCCTTTGCTGGGGGATCTGATGCCCTGCACTAGAAAATCCAGAACTTCAGTTTCATTATGAATATGATCCTTCTTGACATGTTTACTTTCTTCCTTTATGTTTTCCCCACCCCTCCCATTCTTTTCTCTTTTTTCTATTTTTAACCTGCATTTGCTTCCCCCCTCTCCTCTCTACTCTCCTTACCTGTTCTTAAAAAGTTATATTTGCTTATAAACGATACAACCTTTATTCCTCTTTTTATGGGATTTAAAATTTTTATCTATTCTTTTTTTTGAGTGTGTGTTGGGGGTGGCAGAGGGTATACAAAGAAGGAAGCACTGATATAACCTAGGATTTAGAAAATCTGGATTTGTCTCCATCCAGCCATCCCTTCCTGCTCTTTCCATAAAGGATTCGGTTCAGTTCAGTTCAATCGTTCAGTCGTGTCTGACTCTGCGAACCCATGAATTGCAGCACGCCAGGCCTCCCTGTCCATCACCAACTCCTGGAGTTTACTCAAACTCATGTCCATCGAGTCGGTGATGCCATCCAACCATCTCATCCTCTGTCGTCCCCTTCTCCTCCTGCCCCCAATCCCTCCCAGCATCAGGGTCTTTTCCAATGAGTCAACTCTTCATATCAGGTGGCCAAAGTATTGGAGTTTCAGCTTCAGCATCAGTCCTTCCAATGAACACCCAGGACTGATCTCCTTTAGGATGGACTGGTTGGATCTCCTTGCAGTCCAAGGGACTCTCGAGAGTCTTCTCCAATGCCACAGTTCAAAAGCATCAATTCTACAGCGCTCAGCTTTCTTCACAGTCCAACTCTCACATCCATACATGACCACTGGAAAAACCATAGCCTTGACTAGACGGACCTTTGTTGGCAAAGTAATGTCTCTGCTTTTTAATATGCTGTTTAGGTTGGTCATAACGTTCCTTTCAAGGAGTAAGCGTCTTTTAATTTCATGGCTGCAGTCACCATCCGCAGCGATTTTGGAGCCCAGAAAAATAAAGTCTGACTGTTTTCACTGTTTCCCCATCTATTTGCCATGAAGTGATGGGACCAGATGCCATGATCTTAGTTTTCTGAATGTTGAGCTTTAAGCCAACTTTTTCACTCTCCTCTTTCACTTTCATCAAGATGCTTTTTAGTTTCTCTTCACTTTCTGCCATAAGGGTGGTGTCATCTGCATATCTGAGGTTATTGATATTTCTCCCGGCAATCTTGATTCCAGCTTGTGCTTCTTCCAGCCCAGCGTTTCTCATGATGTACTCTGCATACAAGTTAAATAAGCAGGGTGACAGTATACAGCCTTGGTGTCAGTCACTTATTAAACATATATAATAGAAATGACACAATATATAGTTTGGAGAATATGATGAAGGAAAATTTTTGTAATCATAAGAGGTCAGGAGGAAGATCTGCACAAAGTAACATACACCATAGAATCCTGTATGTTTGCTCAAAGTAGGTCACAAGATAACTTATTGTGAAATCTCTCAGAAACCAAGGAAAAGAGGAAGAAGTAATTAGTGATTGTATTCATCATATTCATTAGATGAAAACAGACGAATTGCTCTTTGGAAGTATTGTGCTGTCGGGTATTGAGGCCTGGCAAATTCTCCGATGGATCCTCATGAGGAAAGGACCAAGTTACAGCAGGAAACGCTCCTACAGCGGCCCTGCAAGAGCTGTAGAAACACGCGTCTTACCTTTATTTCCTGTAACAGCGTTCAGCGGGAGGCTGGCAGCGTAGCTCTAGAGTGCAGCTCAGTACAAAGCAATCCAAACAAGGGAGGAACATGATACAATCCAAGTAGGCAATTCTCTGCTACCCTGATACATTTAAGGGTAAAATTTAGAAGAGCTAAAAAAAAAAATAGAGTGAACTGCATGTTCTTAGGAAATCCATCGCAGGTGTGATTTCTCCTGACTGGGCTTTTGGTAAAGCTGAACAGAATGTTAGGTTGTAACCTCCAGGAAGAACCTGTGTTGTTGATAAAGGGAAGATATTGTGATTTTAATAACTGAAAGGGAAAAAAATCAAGTCCTTTAAAGGGCATTTGGGAGTAGATCCAGACAAGTGACTGACAGATATCTACTCCATCTCAGCAGAGGATGAACTTAAGAAATATCTAGAAGCTGAAGCCAAAATCTCTATAGAAAAACAGTTTGGGGGCTACTCCAGCTTATGAAAGAAACAGAGAAGCATAAAAATAATTCTCATATTATGGTATGCCTAGTACATACTAAGAATTTGTTTAGAATTCTAAACTAAGATATTTGTTTAGAATCTTTAGAATCCAAAAGTTTTGATTCCATTGTTCTAGACTGGGCTAATGAATCTACATTTTAAACTCAAGAAACAATTGATACAGAGACATCATCTTAAAGTGGGGTTATGATAATTCTAGTTGAGGGGGACAACAACTCAAAGCAGATGCTAGGGACTGCTTGCTTGGACAAAAATCTCTCAGTAAAACACCTTGACTTACCACTACTTCAAAACCATAACTTCCCAGTAAAATCTGTAGTACAAATTAGTGCATAGTTGTGTCCCCTGCCCTCCTTTCCCAGTAACCAAATGTTCTAATTTGCTGTATGGAATGGCTCTGCTGTGCTGTTCTTAGTCACCCAGTCATGTCTGACTCTTTTCAACTACATGGACAGTAGCCCACCAGGCTCCTCTGTCCATGGGGATTCTCCAGGCAAGAATACTGGAGTGGGTTGCCATGCCCTCTTCCAGGGTATCTTCCCAACCCCGGTCAGTTATTACATCAGGTCAGTAATTAGATAAGTTAGGATAAGGTTTGGCTGCATGTAATGGAAAAATCACAGTGTCTTCAACAACTTGAAAGCTTTCTTCTGTCTCTCAGAAATGAGTTTCAGAGGTTGGCAGTGCTGAACGTGCATCATACTCGAGAATGTTAGGGACTGAGGCTCCATACCTTGCTCTGATCTTTGGCACGTGGCCTTTACTTCATGCCCAGGATGGTTGCTGCCGCTCCCATGTGGTTCTACATGACAGATGGCAGGAAAGAAGGGCAAAGATGGATGTAGTCCCTCCCTTTAAGAATTTTCTAGGTTGATACTCAATACATTTGCTTACATTTCAGTGATCAGAACTTGGCCTCATGGCCATATCTAGATGCAAAGGCATGGGGATTTGGGAAAAGTAATCTTCATTTTGCATGGCCACATGTCTAGCTAAACTTAGGGGTTGATTCCAAAAGGTAGAAAAATAAATGGGTATTGTCTTTGCTATAGCCATTTGTGGACATCATTAGGTGAAAAGTTCAATTGTCAGTTGAAAGAAACTGAAAGTTGCTCAGTTGTGTCTGACTCTTTGTCCATGGAATTCTCCAGGCCAGAATACTGGAGAGGGTAGCCTTTCCTTTCCCCAGAGGATCTTCCCAACCCAGGAATTGAACCAGGGTCTCCTACATCGCAGACAGATTCTTTACCAACTGAGTTAGTAGGGAAGTGCATTGTCAGTTGAAGCAGTTCCTAAGTGTCAGAAAAGAGCCTTTCTGATCTCAACACAGAGACTCATGCTTTCTCCTTATCTGAAAGCAAAAGCAGTTCATATGATATACACTGCAGAGAGGATGGATCAAAATCTCTGCTTACTTCCATCTTTCCTCTTTTGAAAATTGTACACATATAATATTAATATGTGCTTATGCTAAACCCAAGCAGCATGGAAGAGTAAAAAGCTCAAGCTTCCTCCTGTTGCAACCCCCAGCCCTAATCCTACCTCAGAGGTAGTCTTGGTTGTCATTTTGGGTATTTCTTTCTGAACAAGATTTATACCTCCATATCTCCTCCTCAAAATTGTTACCTGATTTATCAGGACACCATGTTTATCCTGACTTCTATCTTGCTTAGTTTTGTATCATTGTAGTATATTGCTATTCATTGCAGTAATGTAGTGGGGGTCAAAGATGACAAATGTTAGAAGTTAAAGGGGCTGGAGAAATCACAGTGTAATCCTTACAAGTTACTCCTTGTTTTATGTTGAAATGTAAATAGGGCTGGGCTTGCTAATTTTTCCCCCACTGGACTTAAGGAATTGTCTTTAATTTTTAAAAATACTAAAGTCATGTAAAAGTAAATATGTAACTTCTCTTGGGATCTTCAGTAATATAAACCAGGACATTCTCTTTTCTTGTGCTCTAGACAGTGTGATTTTGCTGAGAGTTATCCAGACAGTGTCTTCATAGGTAACATCTAAGAGAATGTGAAACAAATAGAGGGAAAGTAAATCATCTTTTCTTTCTTATTATTTATTTATTTATTGGCTGTGCCTTGGGACTTGCAGGATCTATGTTCCCCGACCAGGGATTGAATGTGGGCTCCCAACAGTGAAAGCCCAGAATCTTTTTTTTTTTTTAATTTTTTAAAATTTATTATTTTTTAAAATTTTAATTGGAGGCTAATTACTTTACAATATTGTAGTGGTTTTGCCATACATTGAAATGAATCAGCCATGGGTGTACATGTGTCTCCCATCCTGACCCTCCCTCCCACCTTCCTCCCCATCCCATCCTTCTGGGTCATCCCAGTGCACCAGCCCTGAGCACTTGTCTCGTGCATCAAAACAGGACTGGGGATATATTTCACATATGATAATATATATGTTTCAATACTATTCTCTCAAATCATCCCACCCTCACCTTCTCCCACAGAGTCCAATAGTCTATTCTTTACATCTGTGTCTCTTTTGCTGTCTCGCATATAGGGTCATCATTACCATCTTTTTAAATTCCATATATATGCGTTAATATACTGTATGGGTGCTTTTCTTTCTGACTTACTTCACTCTGTATAATAGGCTCCAGTTTCATCCACCTCATTAGAACTGATTCAAATGCATTCTTTTTAATATCTGAGTAATATTCCATTGTGTATATTTACCACAGCTTTCTTATCCGTTTGTCTGCTGATGGACATCTAGGTTGCTTCCATGTCCTGGCTATTATAAACAGTGCTGTGATGAACATTGGGGTGCATGTGTCTCTTTCAGATCTGGTTTCCTTGGTGTGTATGCCCAGGAGAGGGATTGCTGGGTCATATGGCAGTTCTATTTCCAGTTTTTTAAGGAATCTCCACACTGTTCTCCATAGTGGCTGTACTAGTTTGCATTCCCACCAATGGTGTAAGAGGGTTCCCTTTTCTCCACACCCTCTCCAGCATTTATCGCTTGTAGACTTTTGGATAGCAGCCATCCTGACTGGTGTGTAATGGTACCTCATTGTGGTTTTGATTTGCATTTCTCTAATAATGAGTGATGTTGAGCATCTTTTCATGTGTTTATTAGCCATTGTATGTCTTCTTTGGAGAAATGCCTGTTTAGTTCTTTGGCCCATTTTTTGATTGGGTTGCTTATTTTTCTGGAATTGAGCTGCAGGAGTTGCTTGTATATTTTCGAAATTAATTCTTTGTCAGTTGCTTCATTTGCTATTATTTTCTCCCATTCTGAAGGCTGTCTTTTCACCTTGCTTATAGTTTCCTTTGTTGTGCAAAAGCTTTTAAGTTTAATTAGGTCCCATTTGTTTAGTTTTGCTTTTATTTCAATTACTCTGAGAGGTGGGTCATAGAGAATCCTGCTGTGATTTATGTCAGAGAGTGTATTGCTTATGTTTTCCTCTAGGAGTTTTATAGTTTCTGGTCTTACGTTTAAATCTTTAACCCATTTTGAGTTTATTTTTGTGGATGGTGTTAGAAAGTGTTCTGGTTTCATTCTTTTACAAGTGGTTGACCAGTTTTCCCAGCACCACTTGTTAAAGAGATTGTCTTTTCTCCATTGTATATTCTTCCCTCCTTTGTCAAAGATAAGGTGTCCATAGGTGCATGGATTTATCTCTGACAGCCCAGAATCTTAACCACTGGACCGTGAGGGAATTTCCCACCCTCCTTTTCTATCACAGCATGGAGGGGCTACAGTGGCATAGAGGATGGTAGAAGTCTTCAGCTGGGAATTGTGGAGTCTGCCACCATGGCCCCCGGCAGACACATCTGAAGAGGTCACCCTTTGAAAAGACAGTGGTTTCTTGGGGAGATTCCCAGCAAGAAGGGCTCTAGCAGGAAGCAGGGTGGACATGGCCAATGCAGTACAGTAATTATATCAGGTTTAGTTCACGTGCCCTGGCCCTTATCTGCCCTGTTCCACCTGCTTCTCCCCCCACCACCCCAACATTCTAGCCCCCTTCTCACCCCAAGGCCTCGGCGACCTGCTCATTGGAGATCCTCCATGCTCATACTGTCATCATCTCATGTCCTAACAGTGTCGGCTTCCTCAGCCTCCCCCTGGAGAGGGTTTGGCTTTGGCATGGCTTCTCTCATATCCGTCAGAGGAGTAACAGAGTCTTGATTCTTCCCAAGTGCACACTTCTGCATCCAGGAGAAGATCACACTGGGGGGTAGAGGATCTGACTTTCCCAGCAACTCACCAGAAAGTCTGTGTAACTCAGCCTAGAAACGCAGGGGAATTAATGCCCCATGCAGTGAACTTTGGGGGCTTCCCTGGTAGCTCAGCTGGTAGAGAATCCGCCTACAATGCAGGAGACCCCGGTCTGACTCCTGGGTTGGGAAGATCCCCCGGATGAGGGCATGGCAACCACTCCAGTATTCTTGCCTGGAGAATCCCCGTGGACAGAGGAGCCTGGTGGGCTACAGTCCTTGGGGTTGAAAAGAATCAGGCAGGACTGAGCAACTGAGCAGAGCACCCAGCACAGCTGTGAGCTTCAACAGTGACAGGAGAGGAAAGACCTGGCGGACACATCCCTCTCCTTCCTTCTCCAGAGGCATGCTTCCCAGGCACTATGTTTCCATCTGGCTTGTCAGAACGACAGTCTGCACAATCAAGCAGCCAGCAGTCTTCTCTTGTGCAGCCGAGGGCAGCTCATCAATGGGCCACCTTGCATTTGCTTTCACTCCTTTCCTGCTCTTTGTCTCCTGCCCAGGGATTTGCAAGAAAGCTGCAGCATTGTGAGGTTTGCCTCCAGATTTCCTTCAAGGGAACATGGGCTAGGAGAGTAACTGATGATATTTGTTATGAGCATATGTGAGCAGGTCCCTGGAGGGGCGGTTTAGAGATTTGGCATTGAATCCGAAATACTGAATTCCAAGTAAAGAGTGATTTTTTTTTTTTTTTTTTTAGTATAAGTGTCTCCCAAATATTGAATGGCACATACTTGTGCTAAAAGAATTATTTGCAGTTCCTCTGAAATTCGCCTTTAAATCTGCATCCTGTATTTTATTTGTTAAGCCTGTCTGAAGACTCTGAGAAATTCCTGGGAAAGAGGCTTTGCTGGGTTTGAGGTAAGGGAACAGTGTAGGCCAAACTCTATGAAGCTGTGCCAAGAGTGAAAGAATATAGCAAGAGTGTAAAATGTGAAGAGGGGGCAGAGTGGGAGTCAGAACTGGGCCACAGTGAAGAGTCTTGCTCTTTGTTGCTTAGTCTCAACCTCGGGTCCAACTCTTTGCAACCCCATGGACATCAGTATGGCAGGCTTCCCTGTTCTTCGCTATCTTCTGAAGTTTGTTCAAACTCATGTCCTTTGAGTCAGTGATGCCATCCAACCGTCTCATCCTCTGTCACCTCCTTCTCTTGCCCCCAGTCTTTCCCAATATCAGTGTCTTATCCAATGAGTCAGCTCTTTGCCTCAGGTGCCCCAAATTTTGATGCTTCAGCTCCAGCATCAGTCCTTCCAATGAATATTCAGGCTTGATCTCCTTGCAGTCCAAGGGACTCTCAAGAGTCTTCTCCAACACCACAGTTCAAAAGCATCAATTCTTCGGCACTCAGTGTTCTTTATGGTCCAACTCTGCTGACCATAGCTTTGACTATATAGAACTTTGTTGGCAAAGTGATGTCTCTGCTTTTTAATACACTGTCTAGGTTTGTTGTAACTTTCCTTCCAAGGAGCAAGCTGGCTGCAGTCACCATCTGCAGTGATTTTGGAGCCCAAGAAAATAAAATTTGTCACTGTTTCCACTTTTCCCCCTTCTATTTGTCATGAAATGATGGGACCAGATGCCATGATCTTCATTTTTTGAATGTTGAGTTGTAAGCCAGCTTTTTCACTCTCCTCTTTCACCCTCATCAAGAGGCTCTTTAGTTCCTGTTCTTTCTGCTATTAGACTGGCACCATCTGCATATCTGAGGTTCTTGATATTTTTCCTGGCAATCTTGATTCCAGCTTGTAACTCCTCCAGCCCAGCATTTTGCATAATGTAGTTTGCATATAAGTTAAATAAGCAGGGTGACATTATATAGACTTGACATACTCCTTTTTCAATTTTGAACCAGTCGGTTGCTCCATGTCTAATTTTAACTGTTGTTTCTTGACATGCATACAGATTTCTCAGGAGATAGGTAAGGTGGTCTGGTAATCTCATCTCTTTAAGAATCTTCCACAGTTTGTGGTGATCCACACAGTCAAAGGTTTTAGCATAGGCGATGAAGCAGTAGTAGATGTTTTTCTGGAATTTCCTTGCTTTCTCTATGATCCAACGGATGTTGGTAATTTGATCTTTGGTTCCTCTGCCTTTTCTAAATCCAGTGTATACATCTGGAAGTTCTTGGTTCATGTACCACTGAAGCTTAGCTTGAAGGATTTTTAACATTACCTTGCAGGCATGTGAAATGAATGCAATTGTGAGGTAGTTTGCAAAGAGTCAGACATGACTGAGAGACTTTCACTTCACTTCACGCATATAGACACACAGAGGAATATTATTCAGTCCTAAAAAAGAATGAAGCACTGATGCATGCTACCATATGGACACACCCTGGAGACACTTCTGCTAAGTGAAATAAGCAGTCACAAAAGGTCCTAGCTCACTGCATCTATATACAATATTCAGAATATGGAAATTCATTGAAACAGAAGACAGATTGGCAGTTGCCAGGGAGAAGAGGGAATGGGGAGCCAAAGTTTAACAAGTACAGGATTCTATTTTAAGGCAATTAAATTGTCTAAGAATCAGATAGATGCAGTGCCTGACGACATTGTGAATTTACTAAATGCCACTGAATCGTTCAGTTTAAATGGTTAATTTTATGTTACGAATTTCACCTCAATTAAGAAAACAATTATTCCATAGGCAACGGTAAATAACAAAAGGGTTTTAAAGCAGGCAAATACCCCAATTCCTTGTACTTATATAGATCACTGCTTTTTTGTAGGAAATAGATTGTTGGCAATGGAGGCTGGCAAGAGTAGAGAGAGATATTTAGTGGCGATTACAATCATCCAGATGGTGGTTGGCACCACCGTAACGTTTGTGCGAAGAATGGGGGATAGAGAGACAACTTGAGAGCAAGAGTCACCATGAAAAGTGACAGATGAAAGAGCAGCCAAAGAGGGCTCGGGTTTTCAGGGTGACACAGTAACAGTGCACCATTTTACTGAGTTACCAAATAGGAGCAAAGACAGACGGGGTGGTGAGCTTATTTTTAGACTTAAAGTTGAGAGGTCTGTGAGACATCCAAGTGCAGTTACTAATTAGGGAGCTGGAAATACAGGTTTGAGAGTTTTTGCCCTCCTAATGAAGCTGTAGGAGAGGACAAGATTGCATAGGGCAAGAGTCTAGAATGAGAAGGACAGAAAGCTTACAACAGAGCCTGAAGGAACTTCAAATGTAAGGTTAAATAGAAAAGGAGGAGTAGGCAGAGGAGACCAAGATGTGTCAAAAAATTATGAAAAGCCAAGGAGAGCAAAAACAGGGGGTCAAATGGAGACATTGCTTTGAGAAGAATGAAGTGGTCTGTTGTCTTGAATGCTTCTGAGAAGTGAAGTGTCCATTGGATTTAGCAGCATGGTAGTAATTGTCAACCTTTCCATCGAAGGGTGGGGATAAAATCAGAATTATTAATTTGTGGAGTGAGAATTTTATATCTTTACCCTCTTGACATCCAGTTCACTGCAGGGTTGTTCTGGATTCTATTCTCCTGAATTATCTTGGTACGGAGTCCCGCCAATGTTGCCTAAGGAATCTATGCCATGCAGGCACTATGTAACACCACTGTTGAAGATTTTGCCTGTGATAACAAAATGTGTACTTCCTTTATGCTACCTCAGCTACTGATGTTGCTTCTTGATACTGACTTTCCTCTTAGGTTTACGTTTTCATGTCTGGAGAAAGCAGATTTAATGACAGTAGGATTGAGTTGTTAGGAAGATTTTCCACTCATCATTCCTCATTTCTTCCTGGATGACTTTCCCTATGACCCTCCCTTGTCTTAAAAGATAGCAGACACTTCCTAGATTGGACATGGAAGCTATGGGCTTTTTGTCTGTGGTCCAAGGGTGCAATTGACCAGGAAATACATTAGCCTTATTTTCCATATGGCATATGGTGTGGTGGTGGTTTCGTTGCTAAGTCACGTCTGACTCTCGTGACATCCCCATGGACTGTAGCCTTCTAGGCTCTTCTGTCCATGGGATTCTCTAGGCAAGAATACTGGAGTGGGTTGCCATTTCCTTCTCCAGGGAGTCTTCTGAATCCAGGGATCAAACCCAGGTCTCCTGCATTATTTTCCATTCTCAAGTGCTAGGCAAAAGGCCACTACTCATACAAAATCCCCATTAATGGAGAGATGATTTATAATAAGGTTTCTCTAGGGGGAAAAAACAGAGAAGGCAATGGCAACCCACTCCCGTACTCTTGCCTGGAAAATCCCTTGGACGGAGGAGCCTGGTAGGCTGCAGTCATTGGGGTCGCGAAGAGTCAGACACAACTGAGCAACTTCACTTTCACTTTTCACTTTCATGCATTGGAGAAGGAAATGGCAACCCACTCCAGTGTTCTTGCCTGGAGAATCCCAGGGACGGCAGAGCCTGGTGGGCTGCCGTCTATGGGGTCGCACAGAGTCGGACACGACTGAAGCGACGTAGCAGCAGCAGCAGCAGCAGCAGCAGGGGGAAAAAAACAAACAAACCATGATTTATAGCATGTACCAATTTCCATGGTGTAAATACTTCCACCACATCCAATTTCAAGCTGCTGCAAGGTCACTGAATTCAGAGATAAGAGATGAACAGAATCAGCTCTAAGCGGTTGGTACAAACTGGCTCAAACACCAACATCCCTCTTTCTAACTTTAAATGTCTTCCTGGAAACTGGTCAACTTTTTCTCCTAATTTACTTCCAGAATTTATCATAGATTTGATTTAAGAAGTGCTTAGGTAGGAGCTGCTCAGTAAGTATGTGTGGAATGAATGAAAGAATAAATGGAATCACCGTTGCTTGTTTCACTGACCTCATTCTACAGTGAAGGAAAAGTAGTTGGCTTTGTCAGGCGAGTGTATGCTCCTCAGCTCTTGTCTTGTCACACCAAGGATTTGGAGTGATGGACATTAAACCCCCTCGGCAGGTCACAGATCTCGGGCCTTGGACAGACCGTGTTATAGCTCTCAGGTCTCGAACGGACCATGTTATAGCTCTTAGACAAATCAGTGTTACAGTTCAGTGTTACAGCTCTATTTTATTTAGAAGATAGGCCAATCCATCTTTGAGGCGTGAAGGCACATCAATCCAAAGACGCAAAGAGAAGAGCGCCTCAGTGCGCGGGAGAGAGGGAGAGAGGGAGAGAGAGAGAGAGAGAGAGAGAGAGAGAGAGGGAGAGAGGGAGAGAGGGAGAGAGGGAGAGAGGGAGAGAGGGAGAGAGGGAGAGAGGGAGAGAGAGAGAGAGAGAGAGAGAGCGAGCCCTTTGGCTCCTCTTTTTATATGTTTTTTTCTCCCCCCTGGGCCTGCCCTATGCAAATTGGGTTTAGGCAGGAGTACTGTTCTACCAGAAGTCCTCATTCCAATCCTCGGACCTTCCTTTGACCTTCCTCTGTTCTATTTTCGCAGGCTTTTCCCTTCCTTGTCTTTTAGCCACCACCATTTTGGACTCCTTTTCCCTATTCTAACTACCTAACATTCCCCCCTCAAGAGATGGGAGGCCCAATTCTTTGGGAATAGGGGCGTCAAGGTCTTTCTGGCTACTTCCTGCTGAACTGGGACAGCGAGGGGTATTGGGCCTCCCCCTCTTGCTAGTCTCAAGCCTCAGAGTCCTTATAGCAGTGTCCATCTAAGGGTGAATGATATTTTCCGTGGTCAGCTGTAGTTTTATATCTTTGTTGAACTGGCACTGCATGCTGTAGCTTGACCTGGTCAGAGACAAAACAGTTTAGTCAGTTGATAATACATGGAGCAATCATAAGCAGCATCAATATGGCACAGCGAGGACTAGTAGGGGCATTAGCCAATTCTAAATTCACATCGCCAGGGTGGCTCAAGTCCCTCCTTGTTCAGGGATCAGAAGATCTATCTCCTGTCTGTTTTGGAGTACAATCTCTGTCAAGCTGTGTTGGCTCTTCAGAGCTATCCTGAGAAATCTTATCCCCCAAAACCAGATTTTTGGGGGTGTTCATTAGAATGGCACTGATTTGTAGTCTTGAATAGGTATCTGAGCTCTCCCAGGGGCTCACAGGTGTATTGAGTGTCCTCTTCAGTTTTCTTCCATGGCTTGACTCGTGAGTAGTGAATCCAGGAGTCATATCCTGGTACCTTGACTGCCGTGGGGGTAGAAATTATTACAGGGCAGGGGCCCTTCCATGTGGGCTGGAGTTGAGCCTTTGGGACCCATCTTTCCAGACTTTAATTAGGACTTGAGTCCCTGGAGCATATAGTGGTGAGTCCTTAGAGTCTTTTGGGTCCTGGTTCATACCCCAAAAGCGTATATCCTGTTGGAATTGCCCAATGGCCATGGCATAAGACTGGAGGGTCTGAACCTCTGGATCTAGGAAGAGGTCATTGACATAAACAAAAGGTCTCCCATATAGCATCTCATAAGGACTAAGACCGACCTGTTCTATAGGGGCAATATGGGTGCAGAGGAGGGCTATTTGTAAAGCCTCCTTTCATCCCAGGGAGGTCTCCTGGGTTATCTTTTTATCACTGATTTTAAGAATTGGTTGGCTCTTTCTACTTTTCCTGAAGACTGAGGCCTCCAGGCACAATAAGTAATGCCCAATGCTTTAGAGACCCCTTGGGTGACCTTAGAAGCAAATGATGTCCCATTGTCACTTTGTAATGACCTGGGCAGACCAAATCTTGGAATGATTTCATGGAGTAGTTTCTTTTACTACCTCCTCAGCCTTCTCAGTTTGGATGGGAAAGCCTTCAATCCATCCTGTGAATGTATCTATCATGACTAGTAGGTATTTATACCCTTGAGAAACTGGCATCTGGGTGAAGTCCATCTGCCAGTCCTCTCCTGGATAGGTCCCACATCGTTGGACGGGCTGGGTCAGCTGGGGTCTTCGAGCTCCTTGGGGGCTGTTCAACTGGCAAGTGGAACAAGAGGAGACCACTTGCCTTATAGTTGTTTGGAGGCCTATTCCTCTGAAGGACCTTTCTAGTAATTTTTGTAGGGCCTTTTCTCCTAAATGAGTGGTAGCATGTAAGGAGTTAACCAACTTCCATTGCAGGTTCCCAGGCAGAAAAAGGAGCCCCTCCTTTTGCAGTCACCTTAACTGTGACACACCTTAACTGTGTGTCACCTGTATGATCTTCTTGAAAGTCCTCACTCTTACCTTTAAGAGTCTTACCTTCAGTATATGAAGGAGTTTCTGGCAATCTAATCTAGAAATCAGTCTGTGGAACTAAGGTGGCAACCCCTATTAGGTCATGGTTCTGTAACGCTGCTCTCTTAGCTGCCTGATCAGCTGCTTGGTTCCCTCATGCCACTTCTGTGCTCCCTTTTTGGTGTCCTTTGCAGTGGGAGACTGAAACCTCAGTGGGCAGATGGACTGCCTCCAAGAGTCTAAGAATTTGATCACCATATTTGATTGGGGACCCTCGGGTGGTCAAATGGCCCCTTTCTTTCCAAATAGCCACATGTGCATGTAGCACCAGAAAGGCATACTTGGAGTCAGTGTAAATGGCTATTCTTTTTCCTTTTCCCAGCTCTAGAGTTTGGGTCAGGGCTATGAGCTCAGCTAATTGGGCTGAAGTACCTGGTGACAGAGGCTTAGCCTTTATGATCTCAAAATTGGAGACTACTGCATATCTGGCTCTTCTTTTTCCATCTAAGACAAAGCTGCTTCCATCAGTGTACCAAATCTCCTCAGGATTGGTCAGAGGATCTTCTGACAATCCCTCTCGGGATTTTGTCCAGTGGTCCAAGGTTTCCAGACAAGAGTGAAAGGGGAGAGAGCCCTCGGGGGTAGGCAGGAGGGTGGCTGGGTTAAGAACCTCACAAGGGGATACAGTGAGGCTTGGATTTTCCATCAGCATCACTTGATATCTTAGGATTCTTTGATCAGATATCCATAAATGGCCTTTCCCATTTAGGAGTTGTTTTACTTGGTGGCTGGTAAAAATAGTTAGTTTGCCCCCAAAGGAGAGTTTTAAAGCATCTTCTATCATGATTGCAATAGCTGCAAGATTTTGAAGGCAGCGGGGGCAGCCTTTGGCAGTTGGATCAAGTCTCTTGGATAAGTAAGCTACAGGCTGGGGCTCAGATCCCAACCTTTGAGTTAACACTCCCAAGGCTATTCCCTCTCTTTCATGGACATAAAGTTGGAGTGCTTTTTCTGGGTCTGGCAGCCTCAAGGCAGGTGCCTGAGTTAAGGCCTATTTTGGTGTAGCCTCTGCCTTCTTTTGAGGAGTTCCCCACATCAGTGGGATTGAATCATCTCGTCCCTTTAAGCTTTCATGTAAGGGCTGGGCAATTAGACCATAGTTGGGTATCCAGATTCTACAAAACCCAGTTAGCCCCAGGAAGCTCACAATTGTTTTCGAGTCGTGGGGGAGGGCAGCTGGAGGATTCCTTGTACCCGATCAGAGGACAGCCTCCTGGACCCATGTGTAATCTGAACTCCCAGGTAAGTGACCTTTGTCTCGACCATCTGTGCCTTAGCAAGGGAGACTTTATATCCCCTTTCTGCCAAAAAGTTTAGAACCTGAATTGCATGTTGTTGGGCACTTTTCTCATTTGGGGAGCAGACTAGTAGGTCATCTACATATTGTAATATTTTCCCATTAGGTCCCAGGTCCAGATCTAGGAGATCCCGGCTAAGGGCCTGTCCAAACAAGTGGGGGCTATCTCTGAACCCCTGAGGTAATACTGTCTAAGTCATCTGTTGGTGTTTTTCTCCTGGGGCCTCCCACTCAAAGGCAAAAAGATATTGGGATTCCCTAGCCAGTGGTATGCAAAAAAAAATGCATCTTTGAGATCCAAGACTGTAAACAACTTGGCACTGGGTGGGATTTCTCCCAAGATTACATAGGGATTGGGTACTGTGGGAAGTAGGGGGACTACAGCTTCATTTATGATCCAGAGATCTTGAATCATTCGCCAGGTTCCATCCTTTTTCTTTACTGAGAGGATTGGGGTGTTACATGGCAAACTGGTGGGGACCAATAGCCCACAAACAAGGAATTTATTTATTAAAGGCTGTAGTCCCTCCTGAGCCTCTCTTTTGAGGGGATATTGTTTCCGGTTAGGAAACTGAGTGGGATCTCGGAGGACAATGATGACTGGTTCAGCTTGGTGGGCTCGTCCAGGAATGCCCTGGTCCCACACCTGGGGGTTAATTTTGTCTTCCAATAGTTTTTGGTCCCTCTCTATTGGAGAAGGTGTAATGGGTTCTTCAGTAATAACCAGGAGCTGTAGAGCTCTAGGGGCTGAAATGCTTCCCATCACAAGGGTGGTCCCCAGTTTAGTGAGTATATCTCTTCCCAATAAGGGAGTAGGACACTCAGGGGCCACCAGAAACTGGGAAAATATTTGTGCATCCCAGCAACAAAGAAGTATTTGGGTGAATCTTTTAGTAGTTGCTTTTCCTGTAGCACCCAAAATGGTACAGGTTTGGGAGGAGAAGGCTCCGGAGTAGGAGATCAAAACAGAGTAGGTGGCCCCTGTGTCAACCAAGAAATTGTCAGACCTACCTGCCACATCCAGTTGCACCCTTGGCTCCAGCCCCGTGATGGTTATCTGTGACAGGCTGGCTGGCTGGAGAGGGCCAGTCCTCTTGAACCATCTTGAGGGAAGGCTTGGCACTTGACCTTGAGGCTCTTAGGTCCCGAGGGCAGAGTGCCGCCCAAGGTCCCAGTTGATGGCATTTGTGGCAAGCCAATTCTAGGAGACTTGTCACTCTTTGCCCAATGCCCTGCCTGTCTACAGATTAGGCATTTGCCTCCTGCCTTGTCCTTCAAGGAATCAGGGTATGCCATAGGGCTTCCCTGGAGGGTGGCCAGCATCTGGGCATGGCTTGTCTCTTTCCTTCTCTCCCTCTCCTGGGCCTTGGCCTCTTTCTCCTGTTCTCTGTTATAAAAGGTATTGGTGGCTGTCTGGATCATCTCATCTAAAGAGGCAGTAGAATCCTTCTGCTGTAGCTGTTGTAACTTAATTCTGATATCTGATGCACATTGGGACAGGAATTTGTCCTTTAAAATCACCTGTCCCTCGTAAGAGTCTGAGTCTAGATTGGTAAACTTTTGGAGGGCCCCTTTTAGCCTTTCCAGAAAGGCAATGGGGTTCTCGTTGGGCTCCTGAGTTATTGCTGAGACTGCACACAGTCCCACAAGTAATAGGCTTCCTTCTGTTTCCATGGGTGGACTTCCTTAGGGGTGAGTCTTTCTGAAGGTTACCCTACACAGAACTGTTGCAACCTGAGAGCCAGGTGTCCCCGGGTCAGGGTGCAGATCCCCAGGCAGGCTGAGGCATGACAGCCTCCTAGAGATCGAATCCCTGGGCAGGTCGAGGCATGACGGACTCCCGAGAATTGGGCCCCTGGGCAGGTTGAGGCGTGACGACCTCCTGGGACCCCTGGGACTCTGAGCAGGTTGAGGCGTGACAACCTTTCGAGGACCAGATCCCTAGGCAGGTCAAGGCGTGATGACCTCCTGGGACCCCCGGACTGGAGTTTGGGTGTCCCCAAGGTCTTCAGCGTGACCAGTGCTGGGTAGAATTAAGGGGTTGTAATCGTAACTCATTGCTGGTTTGCCCACCATGGGTGGGAATAGATACCATGATGTAAGCTCATCCTACCTAGTACTGTCGCAACCTGAAATCCAGGTGTCCCCGGATCAGGGTGCAGATCCCCAGGCAGGCTGAGGCATGACAGCCTCCTAGAGATCGAATCCCTGGGCAGGTCGAGGTGTGACGACCTCCCGAGAATTGGGCCCCTGGGCAGGTCGAGGCATGACAACTTCCTGGGACCCCTGGGACTGGCAGATCCCCGAGCAGGTTGAGGCGTGACAACCTTTCGAGGACCAGATCCCTAGGCAGGTCAAGGCTTGATGACCTCCTGGGACCCCCGGACTGGAGTTGGGCATCCCAAAGATCTCCAGGGTGATTAGTGCTAGGTAGGATTAAGGGGATACAGTATTTCCCTCCCAGGGCCAGCTATTTTCTGGTTGTCCCTCTAGAAGACTGTAGAGGCAACATTGTGGGCCCGGATGGGGCTGAGGAAAGGAGCATGAAACAGGAGGGAAGGGGGGCAGAGCACAATCTTTGAAAGAATGACATAGCACAAGGGCATAACGTAAACCAATTAAAATCAATTGGGTCCAAGATGACAAGTCAAATTCAAGTAAACCTTAATTCCCAATCTATAAGCCAAAAGACACACCCAGAGGTGGCAGAACAGCTCTAAGGCACTGTCAAAAGAGGGAGGAGTGGGTGGTTCCCCAACAACTGGGATGATCCTCCCACTCATTAGCATATGAATTGACCCCACTGGCAAAACCTAACCAGGTTTTATTCCTAACCCTTGGCAATGGCCCACACCCTGAAGCATGTGCTTCTCTCTGAATCCTAACAAATCCACCTCTTAATTTTTGGCTGGGCTCTAGTCCCTGGAGAGAGCTGAAGGACAGGAGCAAAAAGCAGTGGGAAAAACGTGCCAAGGAATCCCCTTCATAGCCTGCCGGAAAATTTGCTAAACATCTGACTGGTGCTCACGGTTTTCATTGGCCTGATTCTTGACACAGAGAAGAGTAAGGGCAGAAGAACCCCCACCAGCTTGGGTAACAGCTACTGGGGCCCAGCAGATAGTGCCTTTGGGACATACCGAAGAGTAGCTTCTCCAGAGTCCCTCAGTTGTGTGCACTGCTGCCCGCCTGTTCGCGGGGGGGTTCAAGGAGACAAGAAATGAGAGATTGTAAAGGAATTAAGATCTTGCTAGGCATGTCCCTCCAGCCATAGGAGCGAGGACCTCCTACCTTAACCGGAGGTCTTCTGGAATCTGAGACTGAGCCGTGTGAGCTTTCTGCTGAGTTCGTTTTTCACTGTCCTGGTTTCCAGCATGATGGGCCTCTTGTCACTTCCCTTGCTCTGGGTTTTCTTCGTTTCGCTTCTACCGAGGAGCTTCACTGAGTTGGGCTCCTGCTATGCTTGGCCTCTTCCTAGAGGGGGTTGTTTCAGCCAGGTTAAACCCGAGTCACGGCACCATAGATGTCAGGCGAGTGTATGCTCCTCAGCTCTTGTCTCATCACTCCAAGGATTTGGAGTGGCGGACATTAAAGCCCCCTCGGCGGGTCACAGATCTCGGGTCTTGGACAGACTGTGTTATAACTCTCAGGTCTCGAATGGACCATGTTATAGCTCTTAGACAAATCAGTGTTACAGCTCAGTGTTACAGCTCTATTTTATTTAGAAGATAGCAGGCCAATCCATCTTCGAGGCGTGAGGGCATGTCGGCAGGAGCGCTGTTCTACCTGAAGTCCTCACTCCAGTCCTTGGACCTTCCTTTGACCTTCCTCTGTTCTATTTTCACGGGCTTTTCCCTTCCTTGTCTTTTAGCCACCGCCATTTTGGACTCCTTTTCCCTATTCTAACTACCTAACAGTTTGAAAGATACCCTGAATTATAAAGGGCACTGCACCTGAAGTCAGAAAATTTAGGTTCAAGACCTGGCTCTGTCTTGTAATATCTACCTCCCTTAAGACAAGTCCCTTAATGGCTCTGGGCTTCATTTGTATCATCTACAAATGAGTCTAAGAAGAACCTGCTACAGAGTTGTTGCAAGGATCAAATGCAATAATGCATAGTAAAAATTATATGGTGCTATTTTATTGGTATCACTGTACAGAAGAATTTGAAATTTATAAAAGCTATGAATCAGTTTGTAAGGATATGCATCAGAAAGTAAAGTTTAATAAATGGATCTATAAATACAGGGTAGAGAGCATAGATATGGGTTTGAAAACAGATTCTACTAATTTGCTCTGTGACCTGAGAAATCACATCAATAAAATGGAGATAATAATACCTACTCCAAAAGGTTTTTGCAAGAATTAAAATTAGACAATATATCAGTCAAAATAGGATCAGTTATGCTGTGGCTTCAAACAATAAAGGTTCATTGCTATTTCCCAATCATAATATGTACTCACTGTGTTCACTGCAGATGACTGTGCCATAGCAGGGATCTGCCCTACAATGTCCAGATGGATTGAGCAACCACAATCTGGAATGTTATCAGCTGCCTAGGTAGAAGGAAAGAGAGTCTTAAACCAGTATGAAAATGATACACATCATTTCCACTTTCAGCCCCTTGGCCAGAACTAGTCAGATAACCTCATTAACCCCAAATTGGTCAGAAACTATAGTTCTCCCTGAGATACTACAGACAAACTGAAACAGTGAGTGGACAGCATAATGTATACTACAGATAGTAGCATACATGATAACCCTTGACCCACTTAAATATTCCTCCCTGTCTTTTAGATATGAAGGAATAAGATGATTTCAATCAAAAAGCTTAAATTTATTGGCCTAGCATACATTGTGTGAGAGTTTCCTTTTACAGTTTTATGAATTTGGAGGGAGGGGGGGAAGAAACCTACTAGCTTAAAAATGGACCCCAGAATTTCTTTAGAAAAAAAAGTGTATTTTATTTAACATAATGATTAGAAAGCCATTTTGGTTATGGGAAAATAGCCCCACAGCAGGGTGGCTGGACCTAAAGCTAAATTACTGTTCATATTAAAGAGAAAAAAAATTAAAGTTTCTTGAAGCAGCCTGGGAAACTTTCTAGAAAAGAGATTCAAATATTTAATTTAATATAATCTGCTATGGTACATAGCAATGTAACTTCACCCCCAAATCTTCAACAAAAACCTGCTACACTTTGGGTTAAGTAGAGTTTGTAATGGGGTGGAGGATTAAGAGAAAGTGTTTTTGGGGTAAATTTAGGACAAAAGGAAGAAAACGTTTTAAGCTACGTCAAGAACTTAGCCCAAAACTATTATGAGTAACACAATCCCCTGAGAATACTCAGTTATTCTGTAAGGAAATGCTGAGTTTCCCAGCCCAGTAAATGAATTATTTAAATTTAAATATTAAAGGGAAAAGTAGTCCCACTAAGTTGACAGAGATGCTGACATAAAAAAAAAAAAATAGTATAGACCTCCATTACGGGTGACTTTCTTTGAGGATGCCATTGGTTAACATTTAAAAAATCATAATTGAAGTTGATTTCTTCAAGAGATGCCAACATCTTATTAAGACAGATCCAGCACATGAAGTATTGAAATGAGTTCCCTGCAGTTCTATTATGTTGTAGGAAGTCAGGAATGTTTCTCTTGGGCTGAGGCTGGGAGTCAGCTCTGCATGTGTCCTTTGTTCCCGGGCCTCCCTCTGCCTTCCTAGCCGTTATTCCACAACTCACAGCCCCTCCTGGGCATTGGAGCCAGCCCCATGAAAGGGGGTTAATTTACCTCCACTTGTCATGTATTTACCTCCTGTCAAACAAAATTACATTTCCTGAAATACAAGTGGAATTTTGAGTCATAAATAAGCTTAGGTGCGATGAACATGAGAAGACCAGATTGTTTTTAGTATGAAAGGAAAATCAAAACGGAGTTGGTGTTGCTAAGAGAGCTCTCTAAAATGAGGCCATCGACGAAGTGTGACTTATGCATGTCTCAGCTTGGATGGAATCTGACATTTTGACCTGATGATGTCATCCACAACACCTGCCAGAAACTCAAGAAACTGAACTCTTAAATTTTTTGTGACATTCCAGGTTTTAAAAATATTTACCCATGCTTACCCATGAAGTCCTGAGAGGATTTACTGAGAGTTAAAGCAGGCTTGTTAGTGGGAGCCGCTCCCCACAGATGCGTGGCCAGAGGAGCTCCGGCAGGGGGGTGGGGGGTTGGGGGGGGTGGGAAAGGCTGCCTTGGCCTCCCCGTTAGGCCTTGAGAACATGGCCAAAGACTTTAGCCTCCTTAAGCACTTTTATTTTTACTTTCAATAAAAAATCATTCTGACTTTTTATTTATTGTAAATAATCCTCAGGAAAAAACTCCTTAAATTATTGTCAGTGGCTAAAGAAAAACTTTCTTCTATTCACCACACTTCTGACATCAAAAGTGTGTGTATGGGTTTCCCACATCAACCGCTTCAACTCTCTGGCACCAAATGAGTACCCTACAATTCAATTCTGTCCTTCAATTCTGACACCAATTACTCAGAGCTTGCTCAGACCCCAAAGGTTAGGAGCTCAGTCCCATAAGACTAGCCACCTCTTTAGATGCCAAATGCAATAGTGGATCCCCAGGTAACCCACACTTCTGTCCAACTTGGCTACAAATGGGAGGTTTCCATGACTCCCTCAAGGGTGATAGTTTGCTAGAGCAGCTCACAGAAGTCAGGAGAACACTTACTTCTGTTTACTAGTTTATTGTAAGTGATATAATAGAGAACAGAGATGAACACCCAGGTGAGGAGGTATGTAAGTCAAGGACTAGGTCTGGAGCACAGGAGCTTCTGTCCTTGTGGAATTTGGGAACCTCAAACCAACTTCATTGTTTAGGGTTTTATGGAGACTTCATTCTATAGGCATGATTGAATAAATCATTGGTCATTGGTGATTTGTTAGTTCAGTCTCCAACCTCTTTCCCATCCCAGAGGTCAAGGTAGAAGAGTCAGGGATTAAATCAAAGAGTAAAACAAAAGATGCTCCTTTCACTTAGGAAGTTACAAAGGTTTTGGAAGCTCTATGCTAGGAACCAGATGTGTGCGTGCTAAAAGTCACTTCAGTTATGTCCAACTCTGTGGGACATTATGGACTGTAGCCCACCAGGCTCCTCTGTCCATGGGATTCTCCAGGCAAGAATATTGGAGTGGGTTGCCACTTCCTCCTGCAGGGGATCTTCCTGACCCAGGGATCAAACCCGTATCTCTTATGTCTCCCTCCATTGGTAGGTGGGTTCTTTACCACGAGCGCCACCTGGGAATGGAATCAGGGCCAGAGACTAAATATCTGTTTCTTATTATATCACAATGGCCAAGAAATCACAAAGGAAATAGAGAGGAAAATAACTGCAGGCTTCCTCCTCAACTCTTGAGGAGGCAAGAGACATAGAAATGCCGAGGAGGGCATTCTCCCTGCTCACCCTTGACCTCTGGATGGAGAGAGGCAGTGCCTCCGCCTCCAGCCCAGGGCAGAACATCAGGGGCCTGAGGGAGAGCACAGCGCCTAACTGGGTGCTGACCTGGTACGTGGGAATGATTTTCACAAAATCGGTTGTCTGTTAGTCCACTCACTAACTGCCACAGCTTGGGTAAATTCCTTGACCCCATGCCCTCAGTTTCCTCAAGCATAAAATGAGGCTGATAAAAAGAGCTCATAATCTCTTAACCAAGAAACTTGAGGCTAGATAACTCAGGGAAGTCAGTTTGTTCAGACCTGAGAAAGGAAATAAGGCGTATCTTCTATAAAAGAGCAGTGCAGCAGAGTCTGGAGCAGGGCCTGGAAGAAGCCTGGAAGCACACACGCTGTGAAAGTCGCCGGAGGACTGAGGAGTCTCCACTGGAGCCCTCACAGTCCTGTACCTCCACAACACATGACTTTAGCCCCGAGCTGCTCCTCTCAAGGAATTCCAACTTGCCCAAACCGTGGCAGCTGACGGGCACAAAGAATCCTCCCTTTCCGGAGACCCATCCTTGACCTGTAACATGCTTGCTCCTGTAACATGCTATATTAGAACTGACCCCCTGCTAAATCCCGTAAGAGAATCCCTTTCTTCCCCAAGGCTGAACACTCCTTTCAGGGACTTCTCATACCTGGAATTCTAGAATAGAGGCTCATGCTGCCAGCGCTCTGGCTGCCCTTCTTCCATAACATTCAGAATTTTGTGTGACACATACAGACACACAGTAAGCAGAGTGGTTATTAATAAAAACCATAAAGAACCTCCCAGAGGTAAGGTTTGCTGCCAAGTGACTTATGAAAGCTTCCTGTTTTCAGTGCTTTTTGGGTGTGTGTTTGTGTGTTCGTCACTCAGTCGTGTCTGACTCTTTGAGACCCCATGGACTGTAGCCCACCAGGCTCTCTCTCCATGGAATTCTCCAGGCAAGAATACTGGAATGGATTGCCATTCCCTTCTCCAGGGGATCATCCTGACCAAGGGATCAAACCCAGGTCTCCTGCATTGCAGGCAGCTTCTTTACCATCTGAACCACCAGGGAATCCCTTCAGTGCTTTCTGTATTTTGGAAATGAGGATATGAGATTGAGGACCTCTAGTACATATGACTGCAAGGAGATCCAACCAGTCCATCCTAAAGGGGATCAGTCCTGGGTGTTCATCGGAAGGACTGACGCTGAAACGAAAATCCAGTACTTTGGCCACCTGATGCGAAGAGTTGACTCATTGGAAAAGACCCTGATGCTGGGAGGGATTGGGGGCAGGAGGAGAAGGGGACGACAGAGGATGAGATGGCCGGATGGCATCACCAACTCGATGGACATGAGTCTGAGTAAACTCCAGGAGTTTGTGATGGACAGGGAGGCCTGGCATGCTGCGATTCGTGGGGTCGCAAAGAGTCGGACACAACTGAGCGACAGAACTGAACTGAACTGAAGTACATATGAAAGTGCTTAGAATAGAGCTGGGCACACGGTGTGTAATTAATATTTGCTATATTGATCACACTGAGATGTTTCTATAACTAAGGAGCTGTTATTTGGGGAGCTCAGTTTCACAGTGCAGAGTGGTCACCGCTTAGGCAACACCGAGGGAGAGGGCATCCTCTCACTCCTGCACCGTGAGGAGCTGGTAGGGAGTGAGGTTACAGTCACGCCTGCAGTCCAGCGCCAGGCTCTCCGTTTGCAATAGAGTTACCACGCGTCTGTAACACTCAAAATAAAGTCTCTTGAGAGCAGTCTGTTTGTAGAGGGCTCCGGTTTCTCACTTTTAAGTTATTTGTTTTTGAATAGGGCAATAGGAACAGAATCAGCTCTATAGTTTGAAGAGGGGCCCAGAATTTTTAGGGGTGTGAGGGCACAAAGAAGGAAGGAATAAGTTCTTCTGATAGAGGCATGAAAATGTACAGTGGCATGATCTTAAATTGTCTTCCAAGTTAAATACACTATAGAAATAAACTCAGTTAAAAATATTTAAAATATTTTGCATGATTTAATCATATATTTACTAATTTGTTTAACAGTCAGCGCTTGAGCTCCTACTGTGGACCAGGCACTGCTCTGTGCTCTGGGGATTCAAGATGGAACAAAACAGACAAGCTCCTTGCTGTGGCCTGAATGGTTACAACCTCCCCAAATTCACATGTTGGAATCCTAACACCCAATGTGATGATGTTAGAAGGTGAGGAGGGCTTGTCTTTGAAGGGGGGTTAGATCATGAGAGTGGAGCCTTCATGACTAGGATTAGTGCTCTTATAAAAGAGATTGCACAGAGCTCCCTTGCCCCTTCCACCATGTGAGGACACAGAAGTCTTTAACCTACAAGTGGTCTCTTTTCTGATCATGCTGGTACCCTGATCTTGGACTTTCAGCCTCCAGAACTGTCAGCAATAAATTCCTATCATTTTTAAGCCACCCAGTCTGGTATTTTATATTAACAACCAAATGGACCAAGATAGTTCTCCTCTTGTAGAATTTCCATTCTAGCAGAGAGAATGAACTCATGTAATTATTCATTGTTGCAAGTGGTAGGAAGGCAATAAAGAAGACGGATGGCGCTAGAAGTAACTGGAAATGACTATGCTAGGTGGGATGGTCACGGAGAGTCTCTGTGAAGTTATCTCTAACACTTGAGAAGAGTAAGAAGAAGCTGGCTCACAAACTGCTCACTTAGAAGTAAGTTCTTGGAGGAAGGAAGAGCAAGTATAAAGCCTTTAAGTTGGAAAACGCTTGCGATGTTTGGGGACCAACAAGGAGACATGTAGCTGGAGTAGGGTGAGTGAGGGGAGGAGTGAGGTTTGAGAGGAAGCCGAGGAATGGCCCAGGCAGGACCTGCAGTGCAGAGCAGTGTGGGTAGTAAGCACAATGAGAGGCCGCGGCGGCCGTGAGGAAAGGAATAACCTGCTCTAACTTACAACAGGCTGGTTCCAAACTGGGAAAGCAGTACGTCAAGGCTGTATATTGTCACCCTGCTTGTTTAACTTCCATGCAGAGTACATCATGAGAAACACTGGGCTGGAGGAAGCACAAGCTGGAATCAAGATCGCTGAGAGAAATATCAATAACCTCAGATATGCAGATGACACCACCCTTATGGCAGAAAGTGAAGAAGAACTAAGGAGCCTCTTGATGAAAGTGAAAGAGGAGAGTGAAAAAATTGGCTTAAAGCTCAACGTTCAGAAAACTAAGATCATGCCATCTGGTCCCATCACTTCATGGCAAATAGATGGGGAAACAGTGGAAACAGTGTCAGACTTTATTTTTCTGGGCTGCAAAATCACTGCAGATGGTGATTGTAGCCATGAAATTAAAAGACTCCTTGGAAGGAAAGTTATGACCAACCTAGACAGCATATTTAAAAGCAGAGACATTACTTTGTCAACAAAGGTCCATCTAGTCAAGACTATGGTTTTTCCAGTGGTCATGTATGGATGTGAGAGTTGGACTGTGGAGAAAGCTGAGCGCCGAAGAATTGATGCTTTTAAACTGTGGTGCTGGAGAAGACTCTTGAGAGTCCCTTGAACTGCAAGGAGATCGAACCAGTCCATCCTAAAGGAGATCAGTACTGGCTGTTCACTGGAGGGACTGATGTTGAAGCTGAAACTCCAGTACTTTGGCCACCTGATGCAAAGAGCTGACTTATTGGAAAAGACCCTGATGCTGGGAAGGATTGAGGGCAGGAGGAGAAGGGGATGACAGAAGATGAGATGGTTGGATGGCATCACCGATTCAATGGATGTGGGTTTGGGTAGACTCCGGGAGTTCGTGATGGACAGGGAGGCCTGGCGTGCTGCAGTTCACAGGGTTGCAAAGAGTCGGACACGACTGAGCGACTGAACTGAACTGAACTGAATTTATAACTACTTAAGGAGCATGAGAATTTTTTTATAGTGTGTTCTGGTCTATGATTTTTCTCACATGCTTAACGGAATTTATAAGAAAAAACTTTTTAAAATTTATTAAGGAGAGAATGTGATAAATGGAACAAGCAGCATCGACATATAGGTACTGCCATGTATGCCTGGTGAGACGTTGAGGTGTAACGCAGGGAGCCCAGCCTGTGAGGACCTAGAAGGGTAGGATGGGGGGAGGGAGGCTCAAGAGGAAGGTGATATATGCATAATTATGTCTGATTTGCATTGTTGTATGGCAGAAACCAACGCACTGTAAAGCAACTTTCCTCCACTTAAAAATAAACTAAAATTAAAAAAATTATTTTATGTATTTTTGGCCATGCTGGGTCTTTGTTGCTACACTTGGGCTCTCTCTCTAGTTGCAGTGGCTTCTCTAGGGTGCACTGGTTTCAGTAGTTGCGGCATGTGAGCTTAGTTGCTCTGAGGCATATGTGGAATCTTCCCGGAGCAGAGACCAAACCTGTGTCTCCTGCAAAGGCAGGAAGATTCTTATCCACAGTACCAACAGGGAAATCCAGGAAAAACTTTTAAAGGACTTTTAATTCATTCCAGTCACTGAATCTATCATGCTAGTAGTCACCCAGGTTACTAACACTGCCTTCAGTCACAATGTAACTTCTAAAATCAAATCATTCCCCACATTATGAAACCTGTGATTGTTGGAAATAAGGCACTTGATCTAGTAAACGTGGATTTTCTACTGTGCAAAAATATCCTCACATTACATAATAAGTATTTATCAAATATTGGTTTAAGTAACTGTGTATGGAGCAAAATTTAAACAACATAAGCCCTGTATGCAAGCCACATAATATTTTATATGTCACAACTTAGCTTGCATTTCCCATATTGCTTTTAGGAAAAACTACTAACAAACAGCCAGGTCACTTCTATCACCCCACACCACCCCACACCTCCCTGCATCACTCCTGCACTTTTTGTTTTTGGCTGAATGGCATGCAGGATCTTAGTTCTTCTACCCAGGATTGAACCTGCATTCCCTGGAATGGAAGTGCAGAGTCTTAATCACTGGACCACCAGGGAAGTCCCAACTCCTACACTTTTTTGATAAGTGAAGATTTTGATTCTAAGCCTAAGCCTGTCAGAGACTGATTATAGAAGCAACAAGAGGAACATAAGAATGGCTGTTCTGCAGACTTTTGAACTCTGTGGGAGAAGATGAGGGTGGGATGTTGCAAAAGAACAGCATGTATATTATCTATGGTGAAACAGGTCACCAGCCCAGGTGGGATGCATGAGACAAGTGCTCGGGCCTGGTGCACTGGGAAGACCCAGAGGAATCGGGTGGAGAGGGAGGTGGGAGGGGGGATCGAGATGGGGAATACGTGTAAATCTATTGCTGATTCATGTCAATGTATGACAAAACCCACTGAAAAAATAAAAAAATAAAAAAAAAAAAGAATGGCTGTTCTGAATTCAGTGTAGTGCCTGAAGACCTCTGACCAAAGCCTACTCACTCACCACAAGCAAGCAAGCCAATGATTTTTCTTTGTTCCCAGTGAAATTTTTACCTACATAGGTAGCTTATGTTGCCTAGGAGACAAAACAGGTCATGTTAACAGTAAACTCTAATTCTATGGCCCTCATCTCCACTCATGACAGTGGGACCTTTATTTCTATCCAAGCTTCTCCCATCACCAAGATGTCTCTTGCAGGTGCACAAACAAATGAAAGCAAACTCCACTGCCTGCTGAGGCTACCTTTGCCTGCTGTGCTTCATGAGGGCCCTTCTTCAGTTGTCAGGACCATTAGTTGAGTCACTTGAAAATGGCCACCATTGTGTCAGCTGCTCCACTGTTGCCAAATGTTATTGCCACCATATGTACTTTCAGTTTATGTGGCTGAGTTTCTCTTTTAGTCACTTTTCCCCCTTTTCATTGTGTTCCGTTTCTAGACTAAGGCATGAGACCAAAGGAGAGTACAGAGCTGGACTGGAGGATAAATATAACTTGTAGATGTTTTTCTAAATTCATAATTGAACACTAAGGTTATATAACTTCACCAATCCCAAATACCCGTCTTTCCCACCTCTTGGTATTCATGTTCTGTGTTAATCCCCCCTCTTTGTGTGACGCAATGACACTCCAAGATTATAAAAAAAGTTATAAAAAAAGATTTTGCTTTCTATCCTGCTGGCCTTCTCTTTTTCTCCCTCATTCAGCTGCTTCAGGTGAATCCAGCTTCCCTGGTGTGAGCTGCTTGTAGAGGGGCCCATGTGGCAGGGACAGCAGCCAGCAGCCAGCAGCCAGCAGCCAGCAAGAAACTGAGGCCTGCTATCCAACAACGTACAAAGGACTGAATCCCACTAACAACAGTGTGAGTGACCTTAGAAGGGGATCCATTCCCAGTAGACCCCTGAGATTACTACAGCCTGTGGAACAATCCATTTCCCCTACACAGCTGGACATGCCTGTCTCCCACCAGGGGTTCTTCATACTCCCTTTGACAACAGCTGTCTTCCCAACACCTCATGTCTCTGTGCCCATGTACATTCTAGGCCCTCTGTATAAAACCCTCCCCATCCTTCTCTCTCTCCCACTTTCTTATTGTCTGCAACCTTCCATTTATCCTTCAAGTTTCAACTGAAGAATTAATTGCCTCTGATATAAAGCCTTCCCTTGATATAGGCCTGAGTTCCTTCTTCTAGTTTCCTTTGCCCCTTGCAAGGTTCTCTACATAGCACGAATGACACTGAATTATAATTTTTGCATTTGCTTATCTGTTAATTAACCAGGCAGAAATTTTCCTAAAAGGTAGGGACACTGTCTATTAATATTTGGTATCTTAGCACTTATTACAGTGCCCCCATGGCCTGACTGACTCACTCACTGCATACTTATGTAATGCATAAATCTAATACACAAATGCATAAAGGGAGGAAATTTTGGCATCTGGCAGGCAAAGTGGATGTATATCTTATCTTTTTATAGATACTCTTATTTTTACTCAAATTACTATGATAATAATGTGAAAGGCTGACTTTTAGTACAAATTCTAATTTAATAATTTTCTTCTGACTCACAGATAACTTTCTTCTCCTATTTAATATTACTAAATCATTAAAATACTAGGAAGATTACTCTTCTAAAGCTTGGTTGATGTGCTTTTGATTAAAAACACTTAATTTAAAAGATGTTTGTTAACATGTCTTTTTATTTACCAAGCACTATCTAAGCAGATGGAAAACATGTCCTATAGATTGAGAGGCAACAATAGTTATTTCCAAAATATCTGGAAAACCATTGTTAGTCAAATATAAGTGTGCATGAAAGAGTCAAATGTAAAAATTAAGGTAGTCAACAAAAGGTTTGTTTTAATGCTTTTTAAAGTCTGGGAATATTTGATTAAAGTGAGGGTGGATGAAAAGTGTGGTAGAAAGGACATCTTACTAATGAAAAATCACATGCATGGGCATTTTCCTGCTGAAAGTAGGGGTGGGCAATGAAATTTCTCAGTAGCTGCTTGAGGAATTCCCATTTAGTAAAATTATTTTTTTTTCAGAAGGCATTAAAAAAAACCAAACAAACCCCAAAACAGGAGCCACAGTGGAAAGCATTAAATCTCAAAAAAGAAATTAAATGAAGCAAACTACAGGTCTGCAGAAGAGAAAGTAGAAACAGAAAGAATGGAACAGAAGTAACAATCCTTAAGATGACAATTAGAAATTACTGAGCATTTGTGATGTCTCAAGTACTATGCTGGGTATTTTCAATGTATTATCTCATTTAATCTCCACAAAAACCCAGTGAGGTAGGAGCTATTAGTCCCCCCTTTTAATGAGGAGGAACTCACCCTATCAAGGTCATGCATAGGTGGCTTACTTCAAAGCTAGCTCTTTTCACCACTTCACTAAGCAACCTAACATTTGAAACATGCATACTGCAAAGAAAAAAGTTCCTAAGCAATTGCAGATAGCCTGAGAACCTTCTACAGTTGGTTTAACTGTCCTGACACAATTCATTTTGTCAACAGCATGTAATGCTTGCCTGCTGGATGCCTGGCATTGTTCTCGGTGCTGGGATACTGCTATTGCACTAGATGAAACTGGGACTGATAGTGACCCAGACAAATAGACAAGGGTAACACTATGTAAAAGATGTTACACTTTTCACCAGGATGGAACCCAGATGTAAGGCGATCACTATTTCCCACTGGACCTATGGGAGGTGGGGATCAGTTCAGGCTGTTCAGAGATGGACAGAAAGTCCAAATGAGAAGCAGTGGGAGCCGGGTGGTTGATCCAGACACTCCTAACTAAGGGCTTTTCCTAATACTCCGATGTGGAGAGTTTGATAACTAAGAGCTGAAGTACCTGTTGCTATTCTTGAGTGTCTCCATTCAGTTGTCCTCATTTGCTAATTGTTGATTTATAAGGCTTTATCTGCAAAGCATTCCATCAAATATTACTCACTAACTTGGTCATTCAAGAAATATTTATTGAGTGCCTACACTGCATTGAGGATATGGAAATAGACAAGATGGACAACATTCCTGCAACTTGCATTCTAACGAGGGATACAATGAACAAATAACCAGCTATTATTAAGTAAACATGCTAGTTGCAGAGGGTTACAAACGCCTAGCTAAATAAATATGTTGTAGCAGAGTATTATGATTGCTGTTGTTGGGAGGGGACAATTTCCCCCTTCCTCTCTTGGTTCTTTTAACTAGTTGAATAATTAAAATGATATAACACAGGAGACATAAGGGGCTTCCCAAATGGCTCAGTGGTAAAGAATCTACCTATCAACGCAGGAGACACAGGAGATGCAGGTACAATACCTGGGTCAGGAAGATCCCTTGGAGGAGGAAATGGCAACCCACTCCAGTATTCTTGCCTGGGAGGTCCCATGCACAGAAGAGCCTGGTGGGCTATAGTCCATGGGGTTGCAAAGAGTTGGGGAAAGCTTAAGAGATTGAGTACACACACACACACATGACAGGAGAAAACTTTAATTAAGTATTACTGGGAATCCACATAGCATGAAAGAAGTCCAAAAGCAGTCAGGCTAACTGAGATCTATGTCATCTTGGGCTCCAAAGTCACTGCAGATGGTGACTGTAGCCATGAAATTAAAAGATGTTTGCTCCTTGGAAGAAAAGCTATGACCAACCTAGATAGCATATTAAAAAGCAGAGATATTACTTTGCCAACAAAGGTCCATTTAGTCAAGCTATTGTTTTTCCAGTAGTCATGTATGGATGTGAGAGTTGGACCATAAAGAAAGCTGAGTGCTGTAGAATTGATGCTTTTGAACTGTGGTATTGGAGAAGACTCTTGAGAGTCCCTTGGAGTACAAGAATATCAAACCAGTCAATCCTAAAGGAAATCAGTCCTGGCTGTTCACTGGTAGGACTGATGCTGAAGCTGAAACTCCAATACTTTGGCACCTGATACAAAGAGCTGACTTGTTGGAAAAGACCCTGATGCTGGGAAAGATTGAAGGCAGGAGGAGAAGGGGACAACGGAGGATGAGATGGTTGGATGGCATCACCGACTCCATGGATATGAGTTTGAGTAAGCTCCAGGAGTTGTTGATGAACAGGGAAGCCTGGCGTTCTGTGGTCCATGGGGTTGCAAAGAGTTGGACATGGCTGAGCAACTGAACTGCACTGATGTCATCCCAAACTAAAGAGAAAGGGGTAGGAGTCCAGGACTTCAAAGGAAAATAAGGCAGTTCACAGGAAAAGGAAAAAAAATCAAATGTTTGGTAAATAAGTGTTTTCTGGGCCATAGGGAAACAACAGGACACAGAGAGGAATTTAACAGACTTTGTTGGGTTCTGTGAAAGGAAAATAAAAATGGAGTAGGTATTGCTAAGAGAGTGCTCTAAAATGGAACCAGGAAGGTATTAAGGAAGTGTGACTTATGCACACTGATGTGGCTTATGTCTCAGCCTATCTCAGCCAGGAAGGAGTCTGACCTTTTGACCTGGTGAGGTCATCCAAACAGGTGCCAGAAACTCAAGATACTAATTGGGCCCTTCCCCTAAAATAACTTGTGACAGTATCTGTTTGTTGCATATTTACCCTAAAATGATTGTGATTCCTTATGGACAAATATTTTCTGACTTTAAAGTCATCATAATTCTCACTAGGCAACTTTTAACAACCTCATAGCTTTTTTTTTTGGCTTTAACAATCCCTGACTCTTTTCCTTGGAACACTCTTTCAGGGTAACCTAAATCTGTGTCTCCTGAATTGCAATTCTTAAAACTCCAAATAAAGTCTTTCCTTATTTGCAGCTTCCTGTATTACTTTCTGGCTGACAGCATTTCTCTGTCTACAACAACTAGTTCACCTTACACTACAATTATCTGTGTTGATAGCTCCTTCCTGGAACAAGTCTTCTAATTCTTTTAGGCAGTTAGGTGGAAGCTCAAAGTTTCCTCCTGAGTCTTTTGGGCCTTGACTGTTTCCAGCTTAAAATAATTCATAAGATTAATCCATCTGCTTATGTATTCTTATGGATATGCTTATTCTCTGCAGTTGTCACCACTGCAGAGAATAGAATAACAGGACAGAAATAAGACATCTTACAGTATATTCAGAGAGCCCTTAAGCAATTTTCTCTCAAAAAAGGATAACAGCTTCATCTTCTCAACAAAGGCTCTAATTAGTAATTATGGTTATCACTGCAAATCAGTCTTGGCATTGTAATCCCTTTGAATTCTCTCATGTTGTTCTATAGATATGAAGTTAAAAGGCATTTAAAAAAATCTTAGGTCAAATGATGTAATCATATCAGAGCTTCTTGAATGGACCAAAGAAGTACCAACATTGTTTATTAGGAAGAAAATGCCTCATGAATAAAATGAAATTCTCAAAAAAAAAAAAAAAAAAAAAAAATTCACATGCCAAAGTGGCACACCTTGGGGTGACTTGTTTTAAACTACTACACTATGAAAGAAAGAAATAGGGTTGTCCAGTAGAGAGTAACCCAGGGAAGCCTTAGAAAGAGTGGTCAAGGATGCACATTTAAGAAGTGACATTTGAATGGAGATCTAGATGTGAATAGGGTAGCAATTCTGGTGACCAAGGGAGGAGAATTTTGAGTAGAGCAGCTAGTGTAAAGACAGACACTGAGGGTAGGTGCTTAAAACTAGAGGGTTTCTTGACCTTATTCTCATGCTCAGATGCATGAAACCAAGTTCTAGGTATCTGTTTTGTAATGGGGCAGTAATAGGGCTTACAGTTATTCCAGCAACAGTGGTATAACAATAAACAAAAAAAAAAATTGTGACCTTTCTGCAAAAAAATCATTCATGTTCTGAAAGTTACAAAAGGCCTCTGTTTCACATGTTAGCAGAAAAACAGAATTTAGAGCCATAAGATGTATCAGATATCATTCAGTCCAACTCTTCCTTTTAGAAATAAAAACAGAGGTACAAAAAGATAAAAGTTTCAGGGTCACATGACTTGACAGCAGCAGAGCTGAGATTAGAACTCCAAATTTGAAACCCACATGTTCTTTCCTTAAGAGTAACAGATGAAATATTTGTAATTGGAAGGCACTCAATCGACTTGCATTAAATATTTGTCTTGAAAATGATAAACCTGATCTTCCTCCTCTTAAATTTCTCCCATTTCGTTTTCTATTTAGCTTGAAGTTCTCCCAAATCCGGCTGTTAAAAAGGAAAACAACTTGACTAAACTGTTCACCCCCGTATTTGTGTAACACCCTTTGGCCACCAGAGGGAACTGAAAGCTGCTACTCAGAGTAAATTTCCTTTCTGCACCCAAGTTCTGAGTAGCCTAAAATCTCTGCGGCTGAATATGGGGAGGTGGAGTTGGAAGCAGGAAGCGGAGACAGGGCTTCGTCTCACATACCTGTGGCTCCCACCTGCTCACTTGACCAGCCCAGGGCAGCTGAGGGAACTTACCTCACCTTTGTTGAACATCCCAGCCTCAGAGGCCAGATTTACAAGGCTTACGAGTTGACAGGGTCAGTGACAAACACCTGTGGCGACACTACCACGCGGCATATATAACAACGATGAAAATTTGGGTTTGAGGCCACGCCAAGGAGATGAGGACTCACTCTGGGGATATGTGACTTTAGTTTACAGTTATAAAGAAGGCAGATCAGGTGTTAATGAAGTTACTTACTAATTCCCAAGAGTATCAGAAATAGGAATCACCCTAGAATAGACTGTAGGAGGAGCAAAAAGGAAATGCCACTTACCTGGGGGGAGGGTCAGCAAGGGCAAGACATTGATGAAACCACTGCCCCCGAGCCTGATGAGTTAGGTCCACAACTGGCTCCTATGCTAAGCTGCTTCAGTTGTGTCCGACTCTTTGCAACCCTATGGGCGGTAGCCCACCAGGCTCCTCTGTCCATGGGATTCTCCAAGCGCGAATACTGGATTAGGTTGCCATTTCCTTCTCCAGGGTATCCTTTCAACCAGGGAGGAACCAGCATCTCTTACGTTTCACACATTGGCAGGTGGGTTCTTTACCACTAGCGCCATCTGGGAAGCCACAACTGGCTTTGATGAATTCAAATTAGTGCATGGAACCCTGACAATACCAAAGTGTCTGTCTGACAGTCTCCAACGCCAGGAGTAGTTTTCAAAAGTAGTCTAAACTGGGGGCTTCTGTCCTTCTCACTGGGACCTTTTGATGCTCTTCAAAGCCTACAGTGAAGTAAACGGAAAGGAGAAGCATAAGTAGAATGCGCAGCAATTCGTCTCAGATATCAGGTAGTCATAACCAAAGGTATTAAAGGAAGGCGTACATGTGAAAAGGCTGGTCCTTTCCTAGTAGTATGACTTAGGCAAGCTGCTTAATTTCTCTCAGCCTCCGTTTCATCAGGCATCAGAAATACAAACACCCTGTTCAGGACCATTTCCCAGTCCGGAGGGCCGCGGGGCGGAACTACAGGGAGGTGGCTAACCAGTCAGTCCCAGCGAGTGGAGGAGCCGGTCGAGGGACACGCCCCTCCGCCCTCCAGCCGCGTACTCCGATTGGTCCTCTTCGGAGGGGGCGGGGCCCGACTCGGGGCTCTCCTTGGTCCGGGTAGGCGGCCGCGTCCAGAACTCTCGCCGGGGTCACCATCATGGCGGGCTGTGCCTGCGGGTTCGTGCGCGCAGTGCTCGCCTTCCTGCTGGCGCCCGCGCTGGTGACTCTGCTGGTGGCACCGGCGCGAGGCCGGGGCGGCCGGGGCCACGGGGACTGGGGCGCCGCGGAGCTGCTGCCGCCGCTGCCGCCCCGGGAGAATGCGGCCCTCGTGGCCCGCTTCGTGACAAACGTCTGTGACTGGGGCGCACTGGCCACCATCTCAACGCAGGAGGGGGTGCGCGGCAGGCCCTTTGCCGACGTCTTATCGCTCAGCGACGGGCCCCCGGGCAAGGGCAGCGGCGTGCCCTACTTCTACCTGAGCCCGCTGCAGCAATCGGTGGGCAACCTGCAGGTGAGCCGGAGGGGCAGTGTGGCTCCGCGGGGCTGGAGCGCGCGCGAGCCTTTCGACTACCGCTTAAATTCTGCCTGGAAAGGAGAGCCGGCCTCATGGAGATGAGTTTGAACCCAGCCCAAACCTCTGGATCTTCTCTCCTGCGCTGGATAGGCGTGCATTACAGTTTTCCAATTGTTGGGCAACTAAATACCAAGAATTGCCCACACGTCCTTGCCACCGTGCCACGCACTTGGGGTGTATTCTTTACCAGCACCTGGAGGACTTCTCACCTGAGTCGTCTTGGGGCACGGTGTCTCATTAACTGGGCTTTTATTGTTAAAAGTTATAGGCCTCAGGTGCACGTCAGCCTCCCACGTAGGGAGCAGACCGGATTGGAGAACTAGGTCCTCACCCTTTGTCCACCTTTTGGGGCAGAGCCAAGTTAACACCTCTCAGGTGGATTTCTGATGCTTCGAGTGGTATCACAACCTGGAAGACTAGAGCTATGCTGAGTCCAGGGATGGAGCAAGATTTGGGGAAGGTTCCTTTTGACAAAAGATCCCTAGACTTGAGGTTAACATTGTTTATGGATTATATTGAAAGAAACCTGTATTTGGTGAGGTACTTGCTGTGTGCCAGGATGACCTTTCCCTTTATCTTCCCCTCATCCTGTCTTTTAATCACTCTTTGAGGTGACTGTTACCACCCTGGTTCTGCAGATAAAGAACTTGCCCTAAGCCCAGTGGCCACACTGGAATTTTATGCCAGATCTACTGCCTTCAAAACGCAGGTCACCAACTGGTGGTCCATGAGCTGAGTATGTCCCACAGATGGGTTTTCGTTGGCTCATGCAGAGTTCTGTTTTGTTTTTAATAAATTTGAATTAGTTACCAACATTCAAAAATGGAGCTTGCAATTAGAAGCCTAAATTTCTAACTTGTTGAAAAAGGGGACGATCTATGACACTGGGAGCCTGCATTCTCTGAGCTAACCCTCCTTTAGTTAAGGTATATACATCCCTGTTTCCCCATTTTCTTATTCCCAGTCACCCACTCCACTCCCTTAAACATTTGCTCAGACAGCAAGTTCATTTCTGTTTCATCAGTGATGGTCCATCTTGGCTGCAAATACAGTCACCTGGGAAGATTTTTAAAGTGCAATTCCAAAGCATTTTACTAAAAACACATTTTATTATAAAACAACCCCCCAAATCCCTCCTGATGCTTCTAATGTTGGGAGGGGGTGAGAACCACTGCTATACACAATTATATTTAAACTTTTGCTGATGTTATCTTCCTCATTTTAGGCAATGAGTAAACTCGCACTCAGAGGTGCAGAGACTCAATTGTGACTAGTCATCTAATGGCTCTCAGGTGGAACTCAAGCCCAGGTCTTTGACATCTCTAGAATATGACAGTGATGAGGCACTTACCCAGGATTTCAGATCCGTGATGGCAGTGAAAAGGCATGGCCACATCAGCATCAGTCTGATTCTGATTCTGTCAGTTAACCAGTCAAAGTTGGTTTCTGCTTTCCATTTTTTCTCCTCCTTCTAACCCATCTTCTTCCTATTTCTATCCACCCTATCCACCCAAATAACATGAACGAAATACCACTCAGCATTGCCCTCTGCCTAGAAACCTTTAACAACATCTGGCAACATAGAGCTACATAAGATTCACCTGGGTGTTTGTTAAAAATGCAAATACCTGGGCTGAGAATGGAACCAAGAAATCCACATTTTAACACGCTCTCCAGACAGGTGGTTCTTGGAAAGCCCTGACAGATGCCAGCCTATAAAATACAGTTTTGACTCCTTAGCTTGGAATTGAGGCACGCTCACTACCCACAACCCTCTACCTCTCACTACTGTGTCCCTTACCCCTTCCCCTCAGAAAGCTTTCTTTCATGCAAATTGGGTTTTTACTACTCACAATCTTGTCCTGTACTTTCTCCATTCTGTGTTTTTGCAATTACAATGCCCTTTACCTTTAATACGGGCTTCCCTGGTAGCTCAGATGGTAAAGTGTCTGCCTACAATGTGGGAGACCTGGGTTTGATCCCTGGGTCGGGAAGATCACCTGGAGACGGAAATGGCAACACACTCCAGTATTCTCGCCTGGAAAGTCCCATGGACTGAGAATCCTGGTAGGTTACAGTCCATGGGGTCACAAAGAGTTGGACACGACTGAGCGACTTCACTTCACTTTACCTTTAATACATCTTTTGACTTTTGTGCTGATTTTGACTATCTTACAAGGCTCCCTAGAGTTTCCATATCACTCCAGGCTGTGCTGGTATCTCCTTACACTGAACTTCAAATGTGCTTAACTGTCATTCACTTGGCAGTGAGTTATGTGCTACCTTTTGACCTCTTCTGTGTCTTTGTTTTGCATTTTTAAACTTTGTTTATGTTTGACTTTTCAACCAGATTATAAACTCACAGAGAAGGGAAAGACCTTGTCTGAGTCTCCCTGTCCCCTATTTTTGGTCTCCCTAGTGCCTTGCCTAATAGGTTTTGTTGACAGCAAATTTTTGGCCTAATAATTCCAAAGAGATCTCTTTATGACTCACTGTTTTGATGGGTCACTGTGAGATGGCAAAATCCCACACACAAGACATTTAAGGTTTAAAACACTAAATGTAGCATGTGAATTTTGCTGTAATCTGTCAACAATGCCTTTTATGAAGCTGATTTCTGAAAAGGAAAGAATTAGGAATTTTGCTTATATCACATTTTTAATTTAAGAATTCTCTTACTGCTAGAACAGGAAAGAGCAACTTCTCCAATTTTGAAATCACATGATAGTTTCTGCTAGTATAAGATAACCAAGAAGCATGATTCAGCTACTTTCTTGCTTAAATTATACAATTAGCTAGTTGAACTACTGTGTTATTTTTATGCATTAGTTTCACAGTAGTCTAATCCTTTAGCTCTTTCAGTGAAGGTTGGAGTTCAGCCTTGTATTTGGGTGATAATGTAGTTATAATTCCTCTGGTAAGTATGGGACAAATTAGGAGTCTAAGAAAAAGAGAAGTGTTTAACATAATTCTTACCGAGTTAGTTACTTAAAATGCGAAACAACCTCCAACACACTTTTTTTGGAGAGAGGATAAAGATCAGTCTCTATCCAAGTAGTAATTTTCCCAAGTGGAAGGTGGTATTTTCCAATTCATTGTTTCATGAAAGAATGGTCAAGTTCTGGGGACAATGTGTATGCAACTTGTGAAATTAATTACCTCTCCAGAGACAACATTTCACATGAGAGGTCTTCATTTTATCTCTACAGGAGAATCCATATGCTACGTTGACCATGTCTTTGGCAGAGACTAGTTTCTGCAGGAAATATGGATTTGATCCCCAGAGTCCCCTCTGTGCTCACATAATACTATCAGGAACTGTTATCAAGGTAAATACCATGTAAGAACAGATACTGGCTTTAGAAGATCATCATCATCAACAGTGAAGGAAGACATATTTTGAGAATAAAATAAAATTTGTGATTGAGGTACAGAGTTAGAATATATTCTAATATGTAGAGGAATTTCATAAAAACTAAAGGTTTTAATTGGTTACTTTCATGTAGGTGTTCAATAAGATATTGAACTATTCAATTGAGCAGATAGATGTTCAATAAGAAAAAGGAACTATTTTTTGAAGCTGAACAGATGTAACAGCTATTAAGCTCCTATATAAGGAACATCTGCTCAAAGTTCATACTCCTGACCATGTTGTACACTGTACAATATTTCCCATGTTTGGATTCCTTGTCTCCGTATTTAACAGTGGCTTAGAGCAGAAAGTAGACTAAGTATATTAAAAGGGGAGTATGCACAAAATCAATACACGTGAATCCCTTTCATTCCTATACACTAAAAATGAAAAATCAGAAAGAGAAATTAAGGAATCAATCCCATTCACCATTGCAACAAAAAAGAATAAAATACCTAGGAATAAACCTACTTAAGGAGAGAAAAGAGCCATATACAGAAAACTATAAGACACTGATGAAAGAAATCAACGATGACATAAACAGATGGAGAGATATGTCAAGTTCTTGGATCAAAAGAATCAATATTGTGAAAATGACTAAGCAATCTATAGATTCAGTGCAATCCCAATCAAATTACCAGTGGCATTTTTCATAGACCTAGAATAAAAAAATTTCACATTTTGTATAGAAATGCAAAAGACCATGAATAGCCAAAGCAGTCTTGAGAAAGAAGAATGGAGCTGGAGGAATCAACCTGCCTGACTTCAGACTATACTACAAAGCTACAGTCATCAAGACAGTATGGTACTGCCACAAAGACAGAAATATAGACCAACGGAACAAGATAGCCCAGAGATAAGCCTACATGTCTATGGGCACCTTATCTTTGACAAAGGAGGCAGAATTATATAATGGAAAAAAGATCGTCTCTTCAAGAAGTGGTGCTGGAAAAACTGGACAGCTACATGAAAAAGAATGAAATTAGAACACTTCCTAACACCATACTCAAAGATAAACTCAAGATGGATTAAAGATGATCAGAAGCCATAAAACTCTTAGAGGAAGACACAGGCAGAACACTCTTTGATATAAATCACAGCGAGATCCTCTATGACCATCTCCTAGAGTAATGGAAATAAAAACAAGAATGGACAAATGGAATCTAATTAAACTTAAAAGCTTTTGCACAGCAAAGAAACCATGAACAAGATGAAAAGACAACCATCAGAATGGGCGAAAACAATTGCAAATGAAGCAGCTAACAAAGGATTACTCTCCAGAATACACAAGCAGTTCATGCAGCTCAACAACAGAAAAACAAAAAACCCAATAAAAAAATGGGCAGAAGACCTAAACAGACATTTCTCCAAAGAAGACATCCAGATGGCTAATAAACACATGAAAAAATGCTCAACATTGCTTATTATTAGAGAAATGTAAATCAAAACTACAATGAGGTATGATCTCACACCAATCAGAATGACCATCATCAAAAAATCTACAAACAATAAATGCTAGAGAGGATTTGGAAAAAAGGGAACCCTTTTGCATTGTTGGTGGGAATGTAGATTGATAGCAGCCACTGTGGAGAACAGTATGGAGATTTCTTTAAAAACTAGGAATAAAACTTTACCATACCACCCAACAATCCCACTACTGGCCATATACCCTAAGAAAACCGTAATTGGAAAAGACACACGTACCCCAGTGTTCATTGTAGCACTATTTACAATAGCCAAGACATGGAAGCAACCTCGATGTCCATTGATAGATGAAAGGATAAAGAAGATGTGTACATATATACAATGGAATATTAGTCGTAAAAAGGAATGAATTTGAGTCAGTTCTAGTGAGGTGTATGAACCTAGAGCCTGTAATACAGAGTGAAGTAAGTCAGAGAAAAATGTTGTGTATTAATGCATATATATATGGAATCTAGAAAAATGGTACTGGTGAACCTGTTTGCAGGGCAGGAATAGAGACGCGGACATAGAGAACAGGCTATGTCCACAGGACATAGAGGGGAAAGTAGAGGGCGGGATGAATTGAGAGAGTAGCACTGAGATACATATATTACCACGTGTAAAACAGAGCTAATGGGAAGTCACTGGATAGCACAGGGAGCTCAGCCCGATGCTCTGTGACAACCTAGCGGGTGGGGTGGAGCTTCATGAGGGAGGGGGTGTATGTGTGCCTGTGGCTGATTCATGTTCATCTATGGCAGAAGACAGTACAACATTGTAAAGCAATTAATCCTCTAATTTAAAAATAAACTTTAAAAATTGAAGACAAGGGAGAGTATCTATATTAAATACTAGAAGTGAATTTAGATAGTTGGGGGTGAGTGCTAGAGAGAAGAGGTTAAATAAAACAGTGGGAAGGGCAAAGGGCAAGGTGTTGTGAGGACTGATCTGATTGCTAAGCCAGTAGGCAGACTTCTTGACCTTGTCAATCATGAATACCTCAGATAGGTTTTAATCATGGTCTCAAAATTCTGTGTGGCTGTGTTTCTGGAGCTGGGTGTTCTTCAATGGTCAGAGATGGGGGGAGGGGCAGCAGATGCACTTGAGTTCCATTATGCTTCTTCTAAAGACTTATATCCTTTGTGTGCACCCATCTGTGTGTTTAATATATGCATGCTGTGGGATAAAAGTGCTAATGTTACACAGCGTAACCACCAGCAATATTTTATTATAGTACTTTGTGCCAATTACTCTGACAGCTCGAAATTGCTATTTCACAATGAAAACTGGTACTCATGATGGTTTCCCACTTCATTATAGTATATGTTATCACCAACATTTGAAATCTCCATTGTTCTCTGCATTTCTTCAAGCTTCTTTTACTGCCTCTTGATGGCTTAAGATCAAGATTTGTAGTAGATATTAAAAGTGCTCAGCACAAAGGGAAAAAAAGGTGAGAAAAAATTGCTACTATGTGTAGTGATGAATGTTGACTAAACTTGTGATTATTTTGCAGGGTATGCATATATCAGATCTTTATATTGTATACACCTAAAACTAATACAGAGTTATATTTCAATTATTGATCAATAATTAATTTTAGAAATAAAAATTTAAAAAATCAGGATTTATAACTGAATAATCTCTTTAGGGTTTGTGGAATGCTAGAATCACACATTCTTAACAGCCAAGAAAGCAAAATGTCATTGCTATGAGTAGGTTTATTTTATATATATCTTTTAGGTGAGCGAAACAGAAATGGACGTTGCAAAGAATTCATTATTCATTCGACACCCTGAGATGAAAACCTGGCCATCCAGCCATAATTGGTTCTTCGCTAAGTTGAATATAACCAATATTTGGGTCCTGGACTACTTTGGTGGACCAAAAATAGTGACACCTGCAGAATATTATAACGCCACATTTCAGTAAGTATTTACACATCTTCCATCTTTCTAATATTGCAGCCCTTATCAGTGGTCCTCAATCTTCTAAAGCAAAGGGGTCTTAACCATTTCATGTACCATGGATCATTTTGGCAAGCTGGTAAGGCCTATGACTCCCCTAGGAATAATATTTTTAATACATAAAGTATATAAGATTACAAAAGAAACCAACTATATGGAAATACATTTATAAAAATATTTTACAAAATGTGGGGTATATAAGATATGGGATATATAGTAATATGTTGGCTTTTTAATGAATACATTAAATAGTAAGTTCCAGTAGAGAGTCCATAACCTTCCTGTACTTTCAGAGTAGTGAGAACTGAATATTTTAAGACATCACAGCAACAGTGCCGTGATATGAAAGTATCTGTAATTCCTATATTTCTGTCAGTGGCCATCACAGATACACTGTCCCCTCTTAGTTTATTGCCTACATTCATCATTAAAAAGAATAACACATTTCAGTTAGAGCTTAATGAAAATGAAAACCTCTTTCCATCCCAGTTTTTTCCCCATCACAGACACCCTGAACTCTATCTATAAACTAGGACACCAGGTGGAGACTCTTTTTTTTTTTTTTCCCTGCACCCCATGGCTTGCAGTATCTTAGTTCCCTGATCAGGGTTTGAACCTGGGCCACAACAGAGAAAGAGCAGAGTCCTAACCACTGGGCTGCCAGGGAATTCCCAAGGCCCTGTCTTAGGTCTGTGCTTGTGGAGCCTAGTTCTGACCCATGATGGTGTTTTCTCACGAGAATCAGACCTGGCACTTGACCCAAGGTGAAGGATTCACATGCTGGCTGAGCATGTGATCCAGATCCGCAGGCCCTGGTCCTCTAGTGCCTGTGGGAGTGTGCGGTCTGTCCTGCCAGGAAATGGACACTTGGAGGGAAGGAGCGATCGGAGAGAATGAAAGAGAAGAACATAGCCTGAAGATGGGGAAGGGACAGGACAGAAGAGTGTGATCAAGTTTTTTGAAATTAGGTTAGGGTTCAAATGAAGGAATACAGGGGACTGGTACTTTTCCCAGGTGACACGGGTCACGTTGGCCTGTCTGGCAGCCTCAAGGCCTCGCGGATGGTGATGACAGTAACAGCAGAAGTAACAGCAGCATCAGTAGCATTTGTTGGGCATTGTGGGCTGTGCTTACTGGCGGCTTCCCATGTCTGAACTCACTGAACTCTCACCGCAGTCCTTTGAGTTAGGTAGTCTTTTTTTCTTTGTTTTTTTTTTTCTGATGGAGAGCTGATGCACAGAAAAGTCAGAAACTTGCTTAAAGTTTTAGGAAGCAATAGTGCTGGGATTCAAAGCCCAGCATTCTAGCTCTAGAACCTCCACCTTGTTTCTAACCAGGAGGTTTTGCTGCCCCTCTGGTTACATCCCTGGCAGCTGAAAGTGAAAGTGAAGTCGCTCAGTCGTGTCTGACTCTTTGTGATCCCACGGACTGTAGCCTACCAGGCTCCTCCGTCCATGGGATTTTCCAGGCAAGAGTACTAGAGTGGGTTGCCATTTCCTTCTCCAAACTGGCAGCTGACCAGGCTCCAACTCTAGTGTAATTTAAACACTTTCTGCTTGCAACAGACTGGCTGCTATTTGTGGAGATGAAAGTGTCCATGCTAAGCTAGACTTTGTAGGTTGCAGCTCAGGTTTGGGCTTAAATTCTCAGCATTCATATATTCTGCCTTATTATATTATATAACAGTTCTATTGGTGAATCATTGCCTTTCCATCATGACTGTAAATCTCTTCACAGCAAAACTCAGGTTTTAGTTTTGGTTTTTCATTCCAAACTTAACCTAGGAGAGTGCATGGCACAGAGTAGGTGTTTAATAAATACTGGCTACTTGTCAGGCTGATCCTTTGAGACAAAGATTCTTGATTATGTTGTTTCAATAAGAAAAGTGAAAGTGAAGTCGCTCAGTCGTGTCCGACTCTTTGCGACTGTGGACTGTAGCCCACCAGGCTCCTCCGTCCATGGAATTCTCCAGGCAAGAATACTGGAGTGGGTTGCCATTTCCTTCTCCAGGGGATCTTCCCGACCCAGGGATCAAACCGAGGTCTCCCGCATTGCAGGCAGATGCTTTAACCTCTGAGCCACCAGGGAAGCCCCCTGTTTGAATAAAGAATCTAACAACAACAAAGAAGAATCAGTCATGACATTTATTCTGCTGTTGTTCCTGCAAGGGAGGAGGTCCAGGCCAGTGATTGTGTTCTGGACCTGAAAAGCCATCTTTTCAGGAAGGAAGACAGAGGTAGCAATTATAACATTACGGCTGGGCAACAAATTATCAAGGAGGATGGTCAGTAAGATGACAGGCCCACTCTTCAAGGTTAAAGTTCACTTTTACAGGATGTAACAGTCTCTGAAGTACAGTTATCTTTGTCTAAATAACATGCCTGAGGGCAATGTTTGCTTTAGTAACAAAGTAAAACTGGAAAAGAAAACCCATAAGTCTGCACATTGAGTAAGTCAATGGAAAAGATAAATTTGAGGTTTCTACTATATTAACATAGATGAATGGGCCTTTTCTACAGCTTGGAGATAAGAGGGAGCATTTTTTCCTGTCCTTGTGGGAGGAGGGCAGAAGACTAGCCCAGGGTGTGACCCCTCCTGAGACAGGATGCAAGAATCCTAGGAATGGGCAGTGCCTTGAATGTGACCTGGAACAGATGCTTCTGACTCCTACCCATTTCAGAGTCCAGGAGTGGGTCCCCCACCATTCCACCCACCAGGTTTGCCATCAGGACTGTTTAATAGTCCAAGAGCGTGTACAGTAGTCCTCGTCTTGCTAGACTCATATTGAATGGAAGGTGGTCATGTTTACCAGAAGTATGTGTAGATGTGCTTGGGTAAGCAGTTCTTCTCATAAGTATCAGCAATTGCCTCCTCTCACTGTTAAGTCTGAGCAGCAGGCCTCTGGGGTACCCAAAGACGGAGGTAATGAGAGGTCAGTGGATTGCAACTTGCCCGCCCTCCCTTACCTGGAGATGGATTTCCTGATGGCCGTGGTCAGGGCCACAATAGGAAAATGGGTCAAGGTCACCTCCCTGGCTGAGTGCTGGATGACTGCTGCTCTTTTGCTCTCAGGTTGGGGACCCCTTCTGCTCTCATTTGTCTTTTAACTGTTCCAATGTTCTCGAATGCGATGATCACAGTAGCCACAGCTGCTGACCAGTGTTTTGTCCCGGCAGTGCTTGCTAAAGTGTATCAGCATCATATTTGGAGAGGTGGGATGAGAGCTGAGAGGAAGACCCTAGGCCTGACCCTAAACCAGGACTCATTTTAGTAATGAATTTTTTGCATTTTAGCTAACCCAGATTTTTCTTTACTACACTAAGTGCCCAAAATTAACTTGAGATCTTAAAACTTTTAGATCAGAAGTGTCTCTAGCCCTTCCCAAGAATGAGTTAACTTCTGATTTGTCAACTCAGTTTAATGAAATAGTTTTTCTTCCTCTCTCTTCCCCTCTCTAGGTGAAGCAGCATATGGCGAATTTAACCTCATGCGTGAAATTTCTTAGGAAGTTTCACAGTGATTTGAAGCACTTATTGTTTTTCTATGGGAAGTTTGCCAGAAGATTAGCCAGTTTTCTTTCTTTGCTTGCTTGCTAACAGAATTGAGTTGGATTATTACTGGATTTCTTGGAAGATGAGATTGTTGGAGATATATATATATATATATATATATATATATATATTTTTTTTTTTAATATTTTGAAGTCATTTTCATAGAGACGTGTCTTTATGATCAACGATTTATTCCATTAATTCCAAATAGTTTGCCAACAGTGCTCCTTGAAGAGGAACAGTTACCAGTTTTAGATTGACCATTGGTATTTGAAAGTACTCAAGTATGTGTTCTTAATTCCTGAAATCCACTGTGCTGGGGAGAGGGTCATGCCCCCACAGCTGCTGCCTGAGTCTGTATTAAGGGCTGCTATTACAATGCACCTGAATAAATCTTGCCAAGACAAACAAACAATGATGAAACACAAATGGAGCATCCCACTCATGGTCCACTTATGTTTGACAGTCCTGGGTGTTGTTAATCCAACACAAGGCAAAACTATCTTATACAGAACTTAAAAAAACAAAAAAAAATTCTTCAAGTCTAAAGTGATAAATATCTAGAACAAAGGATCATAAAACTTCCTTAGTCTGACTTAATAAAGGAAGTTCATAAAATTTTCTGAATTTGACTTCCTCAGCTAAGTGGACACTGTGTGATTAGTTTCTTCCTCTCAAAGTACATACACACAAGCACACCTTTTTTTTTTTTTGTCCCAAAAGGGGATTATGAAAGAAAAAAGAAAGGGGGGCATTTTATGTGTAAGTTATTTCTGGTGTTCTTTTATAACATTTCTTAATGTCAACCCAGACATGGACCAGGTTCAACCAGAGCCAAAATCCATCTTCCAACTCTCAATAATGGCCTAAGCCTTTTTCAACTTCTTCAAATGTCTAAGTGGCTTCTAATGCTGTTACTGCCTAAATCAGGTCATCAGAGGGAGGGCAACACGATTTTTAAAAATCACATTTCTTCAGAAGGGAAGAAACTGTGCTTTTATTACCTATATACATGATTTTAGAAGACTCTATGAGATCCTTTATAAGAGGTGTGTCTGAAATCAAGCAACTGGATCCTTAAATGGCTAAGAGAAAGGAAGTTGAATATGAGTTTGAAACTACAAAATGAACTTAACCTGAAATCCAGCAAACAGCTTCTCTTTAAGAAAAATGATGTGTCTTAAACTTGGTGGAGGAGGTTTCTTACTCAAAGCATTAATAATAAAAAGCATTATTTTCATGAAATGTGTTGTATTTATTTTCTTACACAGAGATGGTAATATTTATTGCACTTTTTTTTCATTGTCCACTGCTGAAATCCCTTTGTGTTTTTATTTTAGCAGGTTGTTATATTAACTTCTGGCTGATTTAAAGCTTAAAGTGAATAACTTGACCCTTTCCTATTGGTAAGTGGTTCATTATGTCTTAAAATTTGGAGGTTTACCAGAATGCAGTCTTTGTCAAGGGTCTTTCCTCAGGGCCTTGGGTGCCAAGGTAACTTGTGATAGAATTAAATTGAGAGTGTCTATCTGTATTTCTCCCTTTACTCAGTTATTGTGAGTTTTCTCTTCATTATTTGGTACCATGTAAAAATACCTGTATTCAAGTAAGATCTAATTATCACAGAGGAGAGTCAATCACTTTTTCACTGAAGATCCTTTTTAATTGAATGTGCAAATTAAGTCCCCAATATGTTCTGATTGATCACCAGGGGGCACTGTGGACCACTTTTTGTGCAGATGCTGGTCTTTTGAACAGTAATCTTCCACATGCTTACCCAAGTGGCTCAGTGGCAAAAAAAAATCTGCCTGTAATGCAGGAGACACAGGTTCAATCCCTGGGTCAGGAAGATACCCTGGAGAAGGAAATGGCAACCCACTGTCCCACTCTAGTATTCTTCCCTGGGAAATTCCATGGACAGAACAGCCTGGCAGACTATACAGTCCATGGGGTCGCAAAAGTCGGACATGACTTAGTGACCAAACAACAATAATTTCCCGCTTATACATAGGGATCTTTTCCAAGACTGTCCCCAGCCCTTGCAGATACCTGAAACCCAGGATGATACCAAACCTATATGTACTATGTTCTTTTCCTATACACACACACGATAAAGTTTATTTTATAAAGCATGGGGTCGCAAACAGTCAGACACGACTGAGTGACTGAACTGAACTGAAAGACTATACGAGTTGCCAACATTTCCCTAAGTAAAATAAGGGTAACTTGAACACAAGCACTGTGATATCAAGACCACTACTACTGACAGGTACATAGAGCGTCAATTCGTTGGGCAAAGGGATGATTCATGGTGTGAGATTTCATCACGCTGCTCAACATAGCACACACAAAATGTACAAGTTGTTTATTGCTGGAATTTTTCATTTAATATTTTTGGACTGAGGTTGGCCACTGGTAACTGAAACTGCAGAAAGCAAACCCGTGGATAAGAGGGGACTGTGGTACAGCAGAGCTGATCGAGCCCACTGTGGGCTGGGGTGGGATGGGTGACCTCGGTCAGATGGCCCTGGAGTGAAAGTAGCCCAGCAGAGCAAAGGGGAGAAGCTGAGGCCTGGTCTGTGCTGCTGCTGACGACTGTCGTGGATTTACCCCTCCCTGTCATGCGCTTCATTACCTGCTGCAGAACTGGGGCAGAACCCTGACCCGAAGGAGAGAGGGGCTGAGTGTTTTGGACTCGGACTGGCTTTGGCCCAGAAAGCAAGGCAGGCCCTGGTGGAGAAAAGAGAAAACCGGACGCAGGGAGATGGAGTGGCTGAAGAACCTGAGTTTCTGAGCCAGGGGCTGTGCCTGGTGACATTGTCTTGGCCTTGGGTTTGTCCTCAGCAGGTCAAAGTCGTGTATCTTTACTAGACTGTGGCCAATAGTCATGGTTCATTCTGTCTTTTACTCCAGCTTTAGATTCCTTTCAAGTATAAGGTGGAGTGGGGACCTTTATGACTTGAGGTTCAGCTCCATGAGATCAATGCATACATATTCTGACTGGAGGTTGTTCATGTCACATTTTCCTTCTTAGTAATAGTCAGACTGAAGATCACAAAATCGTTGAAGAGGAGACTCTACTTTCCTGTAGTGGGGCATATTTTCAGATTTAGAACTGGGGGAAAAAAACAAAACATTCTACTTGGTGCAAAACTGGTAGGTCAATATTGTAAGGGAAATTCCAAACTGTCACTTCAAAAGGAGGTGCTCTGTATATTTTCATCTGAGAAGACAATGCTAACTGAGGTCCTTTTGGAAATTAAGGAAGGTATAAATTAATCAGTAAAATTGTATCTTTTTCTTAATTTTTCCTTACTACTTATTGTAAGATATATATCTTTGTGGGGGCTTCCCTGGTGGCTCAGATGATAAAGAATCTGCCTGCAATGCAGGAGACAGAGTTTGATCCTTGGGTCAAGAAGATCCCTTGGATAAGGGAGTGGCTACCCACTCCAGTATTCTTGCCTGGAGAATTCCATGGGCAGAGAAGCCTGGTGGGTTACAGTCCATGGGATCACAAAGAATTGGGCATGAACAAAGCAACTTAGCTTGCACACATGTATCTTTGTATGGGAAATACACAAATAAAAGTTTAAAAATTAGTAATCTCACCAGCTAGCATGACTGCTAGTATTCTGATATATTTTCTTAGAAGAAATATCTTTGCTCCCAGGAAATGTTTAACTATAAAGATCATGTTATATGTTGATTGTGTATCACACTTCCTTCACTTTACCATAAGCTTATGTTACTAGAAACCATTCATAAAGATGGTTTAGAATGGCTGCAAATGTTTCATCAGATTGATCTCTTTCAGCTACCAAATAATGATCTGTGTTAGCACTCTGTTGCTAGTGACAGAAACCTGAGTCAAAGTAGTTTAAGCAAAAAGAAGAGTTCATTGATCTTAAAATATTCCCTCAGAACCAGCTCTTCATCTCCTGACTCCTCTTTCCACTGTGTAGGTTTTAACTGAAGTCAGCAATCTTAGGGGAAAAAGGATGCCTCTTCCCCAGCCATGGGAGCCATTCCTGGATAATCTCTGTGTCTGGGAATGCGTTCATTGTCCAGGTCTCCTGTTTCTTTCCCTGCAGTTGACAGTTCAGCTCAGCACTGGTCAGAACCACGTGGATCAGACAGATTTTGAAGTGGAGCTCCTGAAAGGAAAAAAAGAAGCTATGTTAACTGAAGGGAGACTGGATAGGCCAAAGTTAGGGGCTGTTACCACTTTCTCCAGTATTTGACCATTTAAATTACTTCCAATTTTTCCTTGTTATAAGGGAGAAATCTTTATGTATGAAGTATTTCCTACACCTCTGTTTCCTTGGAGAGATTCCCAGCAGCGGAATTCCCAAGCCAAAAGCTGGTGAAATCTATTACACGTTGCCCTTAAGACTTTGTGCCAATGAACAGTCCTGCAAACAGTCTATGAAAGTGTTCACTCTACACTGAATTTATAGGTAAAAATAGTACTGTGTGATTTTAATCGGCAGCTCCTATGTAGTGGTGTATATGTGTGTTTAGTCGCTCAGTCGTGTCTGACTCTTCGTGACCCCATGGACTGTACCCTGACAAACTCCTCTGTCCAAGCTCCTCTGGGATTTTCCAGGCAAGAATGCTAGAGTGGGTTGCCATTTCCTCCTTCGGGGATCTTCTCAACTCAGTGATCGACTCTGCGTTTCCTGCTTTGGCAGGTGGATTCTTTACCACTGACCCACCTGTGTGTGCTTGTGGCTCAGTCATGTCCTACTCTTTGGGACCTTTGGGTTTTAACTCACCAGGCTACACTGTCCCGTGATTTTTCAGGTAAGAATACTGGAGTGGGTTGCCGTTTTCTCCTCCAGGGGATCTTTCCGACCCAGGGATTGAACTCGAGTCTCCTGTGTCCCCTGCTTTGCAGGCAGATTCTTTACCTGCTGAGTCAAACTCAATAAACACTCGTTGCTTTTCTTTCCTTTATTTGAATATCAGTTGGTAATTATAAGTTGAGTTTCCTCAAGAATAAATGTTATGATTGTCATAGGACTTAATTTTATAAAATAGGTTCATTCACAGCATTTTTTATCTAATCCTTGCAACAAGCCCAAGAAGTAGATGGAACACATTATTTTTCTTACTTTGGGGAGAAGATTGGAGTTCCCAGATAGTCAGGTTGGGGAAGTTCACACAGTTGCCTGTCAGGCCCTGTCCTTAAATCTAGCTCTTTCCCCGAGAATCCAATGACCCTTCATCTGCTGGTGCTGTCTGGGTCTTTTGAAGAAACATCTTGCCATTTGTATTAAAGACATGCAGTAAAAAAAAATCATTGGCAAGAAATTCTTTTTCTCTGTAAGAAAACCCCAGGTTTTCACAGTGGTATGCTGAAATCTTTCGGGGCCAGTAGCGCACGGGAGAGAGAGTGAGCGCCGAAGCCTCCAAATCCCAGCTCAAACACTGCCAGTGCCCTCTGCAAATGCTCTGTGAGAGGGTCCCCTTGGTAGTTAGTTGGGGACGATGTCTAGGATGGGAGGGGTGTCTGTTAGCATATTCAGTCTCCATCACGATGTGGGATAGCCCACAGCCCCTCATGACGTGGATACACTGGTCAGGCTGTAGAGAAGCAAGGAGCCAGCCATTTTCTCAGTAATAACACTGCAGGAAGGTCTCCCCTGTCGTGGGTCCGTCACTGGTCTTCACTGGGCCTTGGAGGAAACCCTCTCCCATCATGTGCTAGGTGTGTGCAGTGGAGGAGCAGGGTTAAACCTGCTCAGAGGTCAGCCCAGGCAGCCAGCTGTGGAAGAGCCAGGGAAACTGTAATTTGACTAGACAGCCGCTAGAGGTCCTTATGGAACTGCATTGAATTGCCCAAGGAGGGTTGGCCCAGAGCAGGAAAATCCTCTAATCCACCTGTCATGTAGCCAGGTCAGCTGCACCGCTGGAATTCCAGCCCCCTTGGTCTTTTAACCACTCTGTCTTCCCCATAAGCTGGTGAATGTTCTAAGGGACAGTAAAGGTCTAATGTGGGGACCCACAGTCCCTCTCCAGCAGTTCCGAGAAGTAGGCCCCTTTCAGGCTAGTTTCTGGGGCAAGAGGACATATGCCTATTTGGTGGGGGGGATTCCCAAAGTCCAGGAGAAATATCAACAACCTCAGATGTGCAGATGATACCACTCTAATGGCAAAAAGTGGAGAGGAATTAAAGAGCCTCTTGATGAGGGTGAGAGAGGAGAGTGAAAAGGCTGGCTTAAAACTCAACATTCAAAAAATTAAGATCATGGCATCTGGTCCCATCACTTCATGGCAAATATAAGGGGAAGAAGTGGAAGCAGTGACAAATTTTATATTCTTGGGCTCCAAAATCACTGCCAATGGTGACCACAAGCCATGAAATTAAAAAACACTTGCTCCTTGGAAGAAAAGTCATGACAAATATAAACAGCATATTCACAGCAAAGATATTACTCTGCTGACAAAGATCTATATAGTCAAAGCTATGGTTTTTCCAGTAGTCGTGTATGGATGTGAGAGTTGGACCATAAAGAAGGCTGAGCATCAAAGAATTGATGCTTTTGCATTGTGCTGCTGGAGAAGACTCCTGAGAATCCCTTGAACTGCAAGGAGATCAAACCAGTCAATCCTAAAGGAAATCAACACTGAATATTCATTAGAAGGACTGATGCTGGAACTGAAGCTCCAACACTTTGGCCATCTGATGTGAAGAGTTGACTCAACAGAAAAGACCCTGATGCTGGGAAAGATTGAAAGCAGAGGATGAGATGGTTATATAGCATCATGGACTCAATGGACATGAATCTGAGCAAACTCCAGGGAAGAGTGAAGGACAGGGAAGCCTGGTGTGCTGCAGTCCATGGGATGGCAAATAGTCAGACATGACTTAATGACTAAACAATAACAAAAGGTCTGGCTGGGCTTAAAGAGGGCTTCTGAGCCAGCCAGCTGTCTCTGCCTCTGGCAAGTTCAGTCAGTCCTTCCCTTTTGCAGATGACAAAAATGTGATCTGCATGAAGTCAGAGCACCTCCAGCACAGTCAGGCCTGGCAGACCCCTGAAAACTAACATCCAGAGCCTTGTATGGAATCCTGGTCACCCTGCCTGCCCTTGGGTCAGTGTGGATGACCAGCAAGGAGCAGCAGGATCACAGCACCCAAGATGTGCTTGTGGCAGCACACATGTGACCCTGTGCCTCCCCTTAGGGGGCAGATGACAGTGGGCAGGGCTGAAGCAGAGTGGGGCACTGGAGAGGCAGGAATAATTAACCCTAAATATAAGTTCTGGATAGAGGACAACTTGGGAGGGGCATCTAGTTCAGTCCTTTCATCTCTTTTTTAAGAAGAGAAGAAAGGTGCTTTTTTTAAATGTTTAAATTACAAATACAAATCAAGACCACTTTTTATGTAACAAGCACATACTGAGCTTCAAGTATATGCAAGGCACTGCACCAGGTCTCGTGGTATTGGAAAGCCCTCCAAGTGCTGCTTTTCTGACACAGGAACCCAAATATCTTTGTTTATTTCTCAGGATATTTTTCAGTATCAAGTAATGGAAAATCCACCTAAAAATTCAGCTCCTTCATCTTATGACTGAAGACACCAAGACCCAGAAAGAGAAAGTGATTTGAGGTCACATGGCAAATTAAAGACAGCTGGGAGAAGATCCCTATCCGTGCATTCCTATAGTAGCAGCTCTCTGTGGCACCATGCTGAGGGAAGGCCGTTTGGTAGGGTCAGAAGTAAGTCTAAGCCTTGGCTGAGGCAAGGAACAGGAGAACATTCACTGATTCTAATATAGTTGTGAACTGGGTTCTCAGATGTACTGGCGTCTCATAGTTTGAAGCTTGCTCATTTCAGAGGACAATTTTGTGTTTGCTCAGATATCTAGGAGCAGACTTTTTAAAAAATTTAATTTTCATTTTATTCTGGAGTGCAGTTGATTTACAATGCTGAGTTAGTTTCAGCAAAGTGCTTCAGTTATACATGTACATACAGCCATTCTCTTTCAGGTTATTTCTCCATATAGTTTATTACTGAATAGTGAGTAGAGCTTCTGTGCTCGACAGTGGGTCCTTGTTGATTATCTATTTCATATGTAGTGGCGGGCATGTGTTAGTCTCTAACTCCTAATTTATCCCTCCCCCCACCTTTTCTCCTTTGGTAACCGTAAGTTCATTCTCTTAAGTCTGTGAGGCTTTCTGTTTTGTAAATAAGCTCATTTGCATCATCTTTTTAGATTCCACATATAGGTGATATCATATATCTGTCCTCGTTTGACTTCACTTAGTATGATAATCTCCAGGTCCATCCATGTTGTGGCAGCTGGCATTATTTCATTCTTTTTTATGGCTGAGTAATATTCCATTGTCTATATGTACTGCGTCTTCTTCATCCATTCATCTGTTGCTTCCAGGAGTGGACTTTATGAGACTTCTGAAGCTAAACATATTATCCAAACCAGCCCAGGAACTGGAATCACGTGTTCATAACAAACATGAGGAGGCAGGTGCCCTAAATTCTGACCTGGTGTTCAAGAGCTGCAGGAGGCAAAAGGGGGTGCACACCATGGGGCCTTGCCTCCCCTTCTGAGGACTTGCCTGCCTCATCCCTCATCTGCTCCTGTCTGTCTCCCACCCTCTCCACAGATGCTGGGACCACCCCCTTACCATTCCTAGAAAGATTTTGCCTCCATAATCTGCCCCGAACATTTAACAACTCTCTGGGGTCCTTTCCCCAGGCAACTATGGTGATCTCACCTCCTTTAAAAGACTTCAAAAGGAATAACTCTTTCCAACACCTTCTATATCGTGGACATAACAAATATCATTGTATTCCTTCCTCCAACAGTCCAATGAGTCCATCGCTAGCCCATTTAGAATGAGGAGTTTCAAACATTATTAATGTAGTCAATAGGCAGGCAGGTAGTTAATGGTAGGACTGGAATTTGAACTGAGGTCCAGCTGTTTTAAAGCTCATGTTCTCCCACTGCCATGAACCAGCACCCAGAAAAGCTGAGTTCTAATCCTTATTTGGCCACTACCAGCTTTGTGACCTTGGGCAAGTTTAAGTAACTTGCCCAATCTTTCTGAATCTTAGTTTCCTTAACTATAAGGTGGAAACCATATACCCGTATTGTCTACCTTACTGAGTCATCATGAAGATTAAGCATGACAATATATATGAAAGTGACACACAGATGTAAAGGCATCCCCAAAGCAGAAAACGTTCTTTTTCTGGTGGAAGGTCTTTGACCATCAACAGTGATATTCAGTAGGTTATATCATCCCTTGATGGTATCTAATTTACCCATACCCTAGCTTATTTTTATCATCTCTTGTAATTTTAAAAATCTTTTATATCCTTGTGCAGTCTTTTCATTTATGTTTTTCTTGTGTTTGGACATTAGGTATGCATTTCCTCCTTAATGTCTCCTTAAAGAAAATTGTGACTTAATTTTCTTAAGGACAAATAATCTTTTGAAGGGAGGGGCCCCTTAAGTAAAACTCCCACAGATTAGACCGAAGTAAAATTATGAAATTTACAAATATGTCTTTAATGGTTCTGCATTTTCAGCATCTGTAATATTCAAGGCTGCTTCAAATGCAAGGTACAGAATATAAAGCAAATAGCTTAAGAGAAGTTATTGGTGGCTTCTGGTTCAAGATGACGGAGTAGAAGGACGTGCACTCACTTCCTCCTGTGAGAGCACCAAAATTGCAACTAACTGTTGAACAACTGTCAACAGGAGGACACTGGAACCCACCAAAGAAAGATATCCCACATCCAAAGACAGAGAAGAAACTGCAGCAATAACATAGGAGGGGCACAATCATGATAAACTCAAATCCCGTATCTGCCAGGTGGGTGACTCACAAACTGGAGGACAGTACCAAAGAAGTTCTCCCACTGTGGTGAAGGTTCTGAACCCCATGTCAGGCTTCCCAGCCTGGAGGATCCAACCAAGAGACTAGGAATCCCTGGCGAATCTGACCTTGAAGGCCGAAGGGGTTTGACTATAGGACTTCCACAAGACTGGGGGAAACAGAGACTCCCGTCTTGGAGGGCACAAACAAAATCTTGGGTGTACCAAGACCCAGAGGAAAGGAGCAGTGACCACACAGGAAACTGAACCAGAACTACCTGTTAGTGTTGGAGGGGCACCCTGTGGAGGGATGGGGGCACTAGCAGCAGCAGACCCAGAAAGTCCTCCATGGCATAAGCCCTCTTGGAGGTCACCATTAACCCTACCAGAGAGCCTGCAGACCCCAGGGCTGAGTTGCCTCAGGCCAAACAAATACCAGGGAGGGAGTGCAACCCCAGCCATCAGCAGATAGTTGGGTTAAAGCTTTACTGAGCAAGTAAAAGTGAGCAAGACTCAGTTTTTCCCACAGCCAGTTCCTCGCATCAGGAAGCTTACACAGGCTTCTTAGCCTCTTCCAACAGAGGGAAGACAGAAGATGCAAGAAGAACCACAGTCCCACAGCAGCTATAACAAAAACTGCATTACGGAAACTTATTCAGGATGAAAAAGCAGAAAGTTATGTCCCCAATGAAGGGACAAGATAAAACCCCAGAAAAACAACTAAGTGAAATGGAGATAGGTAACCTTCCAGAAAAAGAATCCAGAATAATGATAGTGAAGATGATTCAGGATCTTGGGAAAAGAATGGAGAAGACGCAAGAAATGTTTGTCAAAGACCTAGAAAAACTAAAGAACAAACAAGCAGAGATGAATAACAACACTAGAAGGAATCAATAGCAGAATAACTGAGGCAAAAGAATGGATAAATGACCTGGAGGATGGAATGGTGGAAATCACTGCCACAGAACAGCATATAGAAAAGAGAATGAAAAGAAATGAAGACAGCCTAAGAGGCCTCTGGGACAACATTCAATGCACCAACATTCTCATTATAGGGGTCCCAGAAGGAAAGGAGAGAGAGAAAGGACCTGAGAAAATATTTGAAGAGACAATAGCTGAAAACTTCCCTAACATGGGAATGGAAATAGTCAACCAGTCCAGGAAACAGTCCCAGGCAGGATAAACCCAAGGAGGAACACACCAAGACACATGGTAATCAAACTGACAATTAATGACAAAGATAAAATATTAAAAGCAGCAAGGGAAAAATGACAAATAGCATACGAGGGAACTCCCAGCAGGCTATCTATCAGTTGATTTCTCAACAGAAACTCTTTAAGCCAGAAGGGAATGACACAATATATTTAAAGTGATGAAAGGGAAGAACCTACAATCAAGAATACTCTACCCAGCAAGACTCTCCTTCAGATTTTATGGAGAAATCAAAAACTTTCCAGACAAGCAAAAGTTAAGAGAATTCAGCACCACCAAACCAGCTTTACAAAAATGCTAAAGGAACCTCTCTAGGCAGGAAACACAAGAGCAGGAAAATGTGTATTAGTCGCTTGGTCGTATCCTACTGTTTACGACCCCGTGGACTGGAGCCCACCAGGCTCCTCTGTCCATGGAATTCTCCAAGCAAGAATACTGGAGTGGATTGCCATTCCTTTCTCCAGGGGATCTTCCCGATGAAGGGATCTAACCCAGGTCTTCTGAATTGCAGGCAGATTCTTTACCGTCTAAACCACCAGGGAAGCCCACAGAAGGAAAAGACCTACAGAAAATAAACTCAAAACAATTTAAAAAATGGTAATAGGATCAAATGCACCAACCCAAAGACAAAGACTGGCTGGGTGGATGAGAACATGTGTGTGTACATACTTCCACTTACCACATCACTCTTGTTGACCCCACCAAATTGTATGTAATTATTTTATATTGTTAGGTTAATCATGTTCCCATTATGGCTTGCAATTATAATCATCTTTAATTTTTGTCTTCCTATTGATTGTGAAAACTGATAAACCTCTTTTACTATTGTGATTATGTAACAGTTACTTAATACCATTTTATCATGATTGGTCAACAGAAAAATAATAAAACTCTATATCACCAAAACTACCATTTAATAGAAAAACCTGTAATCATTTTTGAAATTCAGATGTATTTCAGAATTATCTTGGAATATTTTGAAAAATACAAATGCCCAGGTATTGCTTTTTCTCTCCAGACCTCCAGATATGTTTCTAATGAGCAGCCATGTTTAAAAACAAATGGACTATATGATGATCTTTTACTTTTATCTAGGTTTTTTTCACTTTTTCTGTTTCACATTCAGGGCTCCTATTTTATTTAGTTTATGTTTTCCAATTTCTCCATCTCTCTTTAATGTTCTTTCTCAGGCCTTTAAATCAAATGTAGTAGACAAGCTTTTGTGCTGAAGCTCCAGTATTTTGGTCGTCTGATGCGAACAGATGGCCCATTGGAAAAGTCCCTGATGCTAGAGGAGATTGATGGCAGAAGGAGAAGAGGGCGTCAAAAGATGAGATGGCTGGACGGCATCACTAATGCAATTGAACATGAAGTTGGGCAAACTCTGGGAGATGGTGAAGGACAGGGAGGCCTGGTGTGCTGCAGTCCATGGGTTGCAAATAGTCGGCTATGACTGGGCGACTGAACAACAACAACAAATATATAAATAACATATAATATATATATATATATATAAGAAAACTTATGAATTTTTGTTTAACTAAAAAATTCATGACATTTTGATTCCACTTGTTTAACTTAGTGTGGATGTGCTGGGCTTAGTCGCTCAGTTGTGTCTGACTCTCTGTGACCCCATGGACTGTAGCCCGCCAGGCTCCTCTGTCCATGGGATTCTCCAGGCAAGAATACTGGAGTGGGTTGCCATGCCCTCCTTCAGGGGATCTTCCCAACCCAGGGATCAAGCCTAGGTCTCCCGCATTGCAGGCAGATTCTTTACTGTCAGCCACCAGGAAAGCTCTTATATGAATAGAGTGTTAGATTTCTAATGGAAAAAGTAGATATGCAACAAGCAACAAAAATTTACTGTATAGCACAGGGAACTGTAGTCAATATCTTGTAATAACCTATAATGGAAAATAATTTCAAAAATAATATATGTGTTTATGTGTAACTGAATCACCTTTATGTGCACCTGAAACATTGTAAGTCAACTATACTTCAGTAAAAAAATACATATGAAGACAAAATAAAGTTAGAAATAAGCAAGTAAAAAAAAAGAGAGGTCATTGGCTTATGAAATGGAAAAGCCCATGGGCAGGCCTTTAGGTTCTCAGTGGATGCAGTAAGTTTTCAACCTGTCATTACACATTTCTTGTTCTGCCCTCCTCTGGAGTAGATTCATTCCCCAGCAATTTCCCTCCGTTTGGGAGAAATACGGACTGGATATCAGGCACACCTGATCCTCACAGGGAAAGAAGCATCTTTTCCCATGGCTCTTCTGTGGGAGACAAAAGTCATAAATTGGCCTCCAAGATTTCCATCCTTTGGTGTGTATGCCTCTCATTACCTCCTTGATTATGAAAAGGACATGTGACTATGATGAGATATCACTCCTGTGATTATATTATTTTATCCTGGGTGGCCCAGATTCAATCAAGTGAACCCTTTGAAAGCAGAGTTTTCTTGGACTACCCCGGTGGTCCAGTGGTTAAGAATCGACCTGCCAGTGCAGGGGACGTGGGTTCAATCCCTGGTCCCAGAAGGTGCCGTACGCTATGGGGCAACTAAGCCCACACACCACAACCATGTGCTGCAGCTACTGAAGCCTGGGGCCCTAGAGCCTGTGCTCTGCGACAAGAGAGGCCACCACAATGAGAAGCCAGGCGCCCCGACTAGAGAATAACCCCCACTCACCGCAACCAGAGAAAGCCTGAGCACAGTAGCAAAGACCCAGCACAGCCAACAAGCAAATAAAATTACACAAAAAAGCAGAATTTTCTCAAGGTGATTGCAGAGTAAGTCAGAGAGGTGTGCTCTGGTTGGGCTAGGAGAAAGCAAACATCTATGCAGTGAACTGCCTACAGGGGCCATGTAGTAAGGGAATGCAGATATTCTCTAGGATCTGAGACAGTCCCTAGATAATCATTAGCAGGAAAATAGAGATCTAGTTCTATATTTGTTTGGAAATAAATTTTGTCAATAGCCTTGGAAGAACACCCTGAGCTTCAGATGAGAACTCCAGCCCCAGCCAACACCTTGATTTCATCCTCGTAAGCACCTAAGCAGAGAACCTTCTCCCACTGTGCTTGGACTGACCTACATTACTATGAGGTAATAAATTTGTGTTGATTTAAGTCATTTCATTTGTGATACTCTGTCATGCAGCAATAGAAAGCTAAGACAACTTCTGAACATTCCAATGTAGGAGTTAGGATCTTTTGGTTGTAAGCAATAAAAACCAACTGTAGGTAAACTGAGCAAAAAGAGAGATTTACTGGAACAGTGTTCATAGAGCCACAGAACATGAACATCTTCTGGGATGGATGAGTCCAAGCAGAAAAAAATGAATCAAGAATGTTTCTAGGTCTTCTTTCACTTTCTCGAGATTTAAATTCCAGGGAGAAAGAAGGTGATTGGCTTTACATGACAGCCTCATCAACATTGTAACCAGAGGGGAACAGTTGGCTTTTTAAACCAAAATTGATGGAGTGACATCAACAACCTAGCTGAGTAAGACATCCCTCATGTATAATCCACTCTCCATAACAACAATTTGACATCCATCAATGGGCAGACGTGCCTTTGTGGGAGCTCTGGGATCCAGTACCATATACCAAAGGATTCGGAAAGAGTCTTGCCTTGCTGACTTGTTGGGTAATGAGCATACAGACCTTGGTCCTGGCTGTGGATCTTACAGTGGTCCATGAACTGGCTCCAGCTGCTCTCATCCATGGTATGGGAGTGCCCAGAAAGCACTATCTCAGACAGTCATCCACAGACAAGAGACCCTTTGTGGAAGTCCAGGTTCCAGAGAAGACATTCTAGCACTCTGTCGTAACAAAAAATATATGCCTTTGGATGTATTGGCGTGGGTAAGAGGAACAACTTTGGCTTGCATCATCCCTCCCCTGAGGTGGCATAGCTAAGGAATAAACAACATCTTCTCAGGCCTGTGATTTCTTCTACAGGGCAAAGTGAGAGCATGTGAGTGATGCTCCTTAGCTGTGTGAGGTGCTCCTCAAAGGGCTAATTTCACTCTCATTACATCCAGAGTACTGAATCATGATCTATATGAGTAGGGGGCAGGAAGAGATAGGACTCCTAGGGGCACTAAAGGGATGCAGATTCTAAGTGCATTGTGGGCTCCATCAAGAAGCTAGTCCATGAACTGCTGGGGATGTCTTGCCTGCACACCCCAGTCAGAATGGCCATTATCAATAAGTCTACAAATAACAAATGAAGAAGGTGTGGAGAAAAGGAAACCTTCACACACTGTTGGTGGAAATATAAACTGATGCAGCCACTATGGAAAACAGTATGGAGGTCCCTCAAATAACAAAAATAGAGACCATCTAATTCAGCAATCACAGTTCTGGTTATACATCTGAAAGAAATGAACTCAGGATCTTGAAGAAATATCTGCACTCCCGTGTTCATTGAAGCATTATTCACAATAGCCAAGACATAGAAAAAAGCCCAAGCATCTGCCAACAGATGAAGGGATAAAAACAATGTGGTATACATATATATATACAATGGAATATTATTCAACCATGAAAAACAAGGAAATATGCCATTTGTTGTAACATGGATGGAACTTGAGGGCATTATGCTGGGTGAAAAAAGTCACATAGAGACAGACAAATGTTATCTGATATCACATATATAGAATCTAAAAAAGATGAACTTATAGAAACAGAGCAGAATGGCAGTTACCAGGGGGTAGGAGGTGGAAGAAATAGGGAGATTTTGGTCAAAGGGTACAAACTTACAGTTATGAGGTAAATAAATTTTGGGCACAGCAAGGTGAGGTGGCAAAGATGAGGCCCCGTGGAGGTGTCTGGGTGAGGTTCTGCAGGGATTGGCAGCCGTTTCTGTTCCAACAGAGACCTCTCAGGAAACAAGCACAGGCCTCCCACTTATTTTCCGTCTAAGACCAGTCAGCTGAAGAAGGGTGGGCAGGGCTTAGGTCAGTGCATCGGGTCTCAAGGCCTGGGGATGTGCTCCTTACTCCAGAGAACCCTTGGGAGTGACTGCCTCTGGAAACACCAAGGACAGAAGCCAGTCCTCTTTTTTTGTGCTTCTTTCTCTGGTGATCAGGAACCTGGGAATTGCTGCATTTACCAGTTTCTGGATTCCTCTTGCTGTGTTCTTCTCAACAGTTGAGGCAGTGTTGGACTTCCTGCCATCCTGGATATTACAATCCACACATCCACCCATTCATCTACCCATCCAAAATGTACTGGGAGCTAGGGATTCAATCATAAGGAATAGTCAGATCTTTTCCACAGGGAACTCACAGTTGCTGGTCACTATGTTCTACTTGGACTTTCTCTCAGCTTCTGACCCTGCCTCTATCTTCCTGTAGGTCCCAGCCCCATCCCACTGCACTCACCAGAACAAGGCTGGCACTACTGAACAGCTATTGTTTCAAACAATACCTTTCCATTTCTCCCTTTCATGATAAATGATTCTGGTAGGATTGTTAATCATAATGTCTCATCTCTAGGCTTGTCTTGTCCCCACTGGGAACAATGGTTGATCCAAGAGGTGAGCATAAGACCCAACGTGGGCCAATTAGATCGTTTCCTGAGATTGATATGAGGATTTTGAGTGTTTCTGTTACTTAGCGGTATAACAGCTATCCCAAATTCAGTAATTTAGAACAGAAACTGCTTTAGGAATTTATGATTCTGTGGGTCAGCAGCTTAGGCTGGGTGCAGACAGGCAGTACTCTGGCATCAGCGGGCATCATTCATGTGACCGCAGTTCTCTGCCGTGGCGGGATGATCTAAGATGACTTTACTCACTTATCTGGAAGTCAGTCTGGCAGTCAGCTGAGTTGCATCCCCAGCAGGCTAATCCAGCCTTCTTCATATGTAGAAGCCTGGATTCACTTTTTGGATTCCCATGGCACCAAAAGTTATGGCAAGTTCCAATGTGCAAAGGTTTCTCAAATATTTGAGGGATTTTTTAAAGATGGGAGAAATAACATGCTTGTATATTGATAATAAGAGATAAGGAGAAAGAAGAGAAAATTTCTGGAATAAGGTCCTTGAGAGGCAAGAGAAAATAGAACCCAGCAGAGGGGTTGATACCAATATAATAGGTAAGAATGTGTATTCACTGTAGTTATAATTTTGATTTATCTCATTTGGAGTGATATTGAGGATTTTTCATTCATTTAAAAGCCAGGACTTCCCTGGCATTCCAGTGGCATTCCATCTGCCTGCCAATGCAGGGGACATGTATTCAACCCTTGTGTGGGAAGATTCCACATGCTGGCCACTAAACTGTGTGCCACAATTACTGAAGTCTGCACGCCGAGAGCCCATGCTCTGCAACAAGAAGGCACCGCAACGAGCAACCCGTGCCCAGCAACGAAGACCCAGCACAGCCATATATAAACAAACAAACATTTTAAAAAGCCATTTGCTGCTTCCTTTTCTATGAATTTTCTGTTACTCATTTTCTGATATGTTTTTAGACCCTTACAAGGCTGAAAATTTCATGAGGGTGAAGATTCTTTGTTTTACTCAGTCATATCTTCAGTATTATAGTACAGTGCTTGGCACACTGTAGGAGCTCAAAAAGTGTTTGTTGTGACTTCCTTGGTGGTCCAGTGGTTGGGAGTCTGCCTGCCAATGCGGAGGTCCAGGAAGATTCCACATGTTGCAGCACAACTGCTGAGGTCTCCTGTGCACCCTAGAGCCTGTGCTCTGCAACAAGAGAAGCCACCGCATTGAGAAGCCCGAGTATAACAGCTAGGGAGCAGCCCCTGTGTGCAGCAATGAAGACCCAGTGCAGCCAAAAATCAATAAATAAAAATTTAAAAATAGTGTTTGTTGTAACTGAACAACGTTTAGGTACTTATTATGTGTAAAAGTACTAAGCCCCTATGACAGTGCTAGAATTGTGCATGAATGGACTCACTCAAGATTTACTTACTCTTTGCCTGGCTTCTTTCACCCAGTATGATTTGAGATTCACCCATGTTGTTTTGTTCCTAACAGCTTATTCCTTTTTATTATCAAGTATTATTTCATTATGGATATATCATAGTTCATCCATATATTTGGTGATGGATATCTGGGTGGTTTCCACTTTTTGGCTATTACAAACATAAAGTTGCTATGACTATTCACGTATCAATCTTTGTATGGAAATATATCTCCTTTACTGTTTCTGTAGATACCTAAGAGTGGATTGGCTGAATCATATATTAGACGTATGTTTAACTTTTTCATTAACTGCCAAGCTTTTTCCAAAATTGTATCATGTTACATTCTTATCATCAAATGTATGAAAATTCCAGTTCCTCCATATCCCTGTCAATACTTGATATGGTCAATTATTTAATTTTAGCTATATTAGGAGGTGTGTAGTGGTATCTCATTGTATTTTAATTCGTGTTTCCTTCATTATTAGTGATGTTCAGCATCTTTTTCATGTGCTTACTGACCATTTATCTTCTTTGAGGAATTTTCTATTCAAATATTTTATCCATTTTCTTGTTGATTTAATTATCTTATTATTGATATGAAGGAGTTCTTTATATATTCTGGATATAAGTCCTCTGTCTGATATATGTGTTTACAAATAATTTCTCTGAGTCAATGGCTTGCTTTTCCAGTTTCTTAATGGTGTTTTCCAATGAACAAAGTTTTAATTTTGATGAAGTCAAATTTACCAATTATTTTTCTCTAGTCCCTTTATAAAATTTGAATTTTCCTAGTCCCTTTATAAAAAACCAATTGACCATGTATGTTTGAGTCTATAAGATCACAACTACTATATGGTAATCATGTCACTCTGTATGCTCAATGTTTTGCAGGGTTATTTCACACTATCGCTCCTCTTTTACAGAGTTTTCCTGGCTGTTCTTTTGCTTATTTAGCATTATTTCTGTACTGAGATGTAATTCACATGAGTCTACCATTTTAAAGTGTACAGCTCAGTGATTTTTAGTATATTCACTGTGTCATACATCATCACAACAATCTAGTTCTAGAACATTTTGATATTCTCAAAAGAAACTTTATACCTATTAAGAATTAGTCCCAATTTTCCCCTTTCCTTGTCCTCTGAAAACTACTGATCTACTTTCTGTCTCTATGGCTTATTATAGACATTTTGTATAAATGTGATCATATAATATTTGGTCTTTTTGTGTTTGGCTTGTTTTGTTTAGCATACTGTTTTCAAGTTTCAACCATGTTGCAAGTATAATATTTTATTGTTCAGATAGATGATTTGTTTATCTATCCTCAGTTCATGGACATAGGGGTTGTTTCCAGTTTGGGGCTATTTTTAATAATGCTGTTATAAATACTCACGTACAAGTTTTAATGTGCACATGTTTTCAATTCTTCTGAGTATATGCCTATGAGTAGAATTGCTGGGTTGTGTGATGATTCTATTTAAATTTTTGAGGCAATGTCATACATTTCCCATAGGGAAATTTCCCACGTTTCCACCAGTAATGTACAAGAGTTCCAATTTCTTAACATCCTTACCAACACTTTGTGTTTTTATAAATTAGCCATCCTAGTGTGTGTGAAGTAATAGTTCACTGTAGTTTTGATTTTCATTTCCCTAGTGACCAAAGATATTGAGCATCTTTTCATGTGCTTGTTGGAGACATATCTATTCCGATCTTTGGCAGATTTGTACTTTTTTTTCTAGTTGAGTTGTAGGAGTGATTTATATATTCTGAATACACCCTTATCAATATTTGATTTACAACTATTTTTTCTGTGGATTGTCTCTACTTTCTTGATAGTGCCCTTTATGCACAAAAGTGTTAAATTTTGGTGAAGTCCAATTAACCCAATTTTTTCTTTGATTGCTTGTGTTTTTTTTGAGTCTTCACTATTTTTTGTACATTAATTTTTCATGCAAACTTTCAACCAAGATTATCTTATGCTAAAACTTTTGTTGGTCTTTGTAGAAGTATGGGTTGACTAATTTAGAGAGAATCGTGGGCTTCTTAAAAGGAAGCTTTCTATCAAAGACCAAGATACATCTTTCCATTTACCCAAGTCCTTTCTGTATTCTTCAGGAATGTTTGAGAGTTTGTTTCACATATATCTCACAGTTTCTATTAAGTTTATTTATCAGTATGAATCTTTTTTATTATTGTAAGTTGGTTCAATGTTTAAATGCTGTCAAATAACAAACGTGTTTGAAGTATTATGTGAATTCTTCTGTTTTCTATGGTCCAAAATTCCAGCCAAGTTCAGATCTGCATCCTCAGCAATTTGCTTCATAGGCAGGGACGCTGAGGTCTGGAGATGTTGCGTGACTTACTCAAGGCCGCACAGCAAGCAGATAGCAGAGATGGCACTGAGATCCGAGTATTCCATCTCCACATTTTACCCGACTCTGAACCTAGAGCTCTGTTGTCTTGCCAACCACCATAAAATACATGAATCTAGGGGAGCAGCGAACATTCTTAAATGCGCTGGTAACTTGTATTTGCTCAGGGGCTGACTACGCCAATCAAGATAGGAATTAGATAAAAATTAGACAAAAAGAATTAGACAAAAATTAGACAAAAAGAAGGAAATGGCCACCCACTCCATTAATCTTGCCTGGAGAATTCCATGGACAGAGGAGCCTGGTAGGCTACAGTCCATGGGGTTACAAAGAGTCAGGCATGACTGAGCAACTATCACTCAGACAAAAATTAGAAAGAAGGAAAATAAAACAATGGTTAAAGGAGACAAAAAGAAAGCAAAAATTCAGACACACACACACACACACACACATGCGTACACACACCCCAAACCCTCAAACCTCCAGAGCTTCCTGCCTGTGAACCGAAAGGGGGAGTGTGAGTTTCTTGGCCCGGTTGGCAGGTGCCTTCTCAAAGGCCCATCGTCCTCCACTTCCTGAGGAGGCAGCAGCAGAACAAAGCCAGCAGAGACTCCTTTTCTCTTCTTCATCCAGTCACAGCTGCCTCAGCCTCTGCCTCCTGGCACCATCCTGGGGAAGGACAAGATGAAGTGGACAGCACTTGTTATAGTGGCCATCCTGCAGGCACAGTTCCCAATTACAGGTACGGCTGGGTGTGTCGATGGAAATGAACCCTTTGTACATATGTGTGTGGGGTGGAGGGAGACAGTAGAGACGTGGAGAAGAGCCAATGTCTCCTTTAAATCTCACCCTCCCCAAAGCAATGGGCAGCTGGACAGGGAAGGGTCTGTTTCTATAGAGACATCTGCTTCATTATGGCCAAGTTGGAAATTAGCTTGGAGTCAGCAGCTTGAAAACAGACCTGTGTGAAGTATGGATTTTTCCAGTGATAAAAGGAGAGAGAAAAGTCTGTGATGGGGAAGGATGAGGAGGAACTGAGGCAGGACTTGAGTGGACAAGAGGAGAGGGAGAACTTAACAGAAGCTGGAAGGGACCAGAAAACATCAGCCGGGCCACGTTTTGTGCTGAAGCATTTCCCGAGTCTTTGTGTATTCTTCTTTTACTACTTTGCTGGCTCCGTCACTCAGCCACCTTCCTGCTTCGCCAACAAAGAATGTTTCATGTGCTGTTGGGCAGAGAGGGTCATGACTGTGGCTTACTTGAAGCATCTCCGTAGGCCAGGCACTGACTGGGTTAATGAAGGAGGGAAGTGGCCTTCTTCAAGGCCCACGTCTACTCGCAGCTCTGACATGGCTGCCTCTGCACACACAGCCAAGGGCTGCTTGATGACACACCCACCCCGGGCTCCGTGACTCACCCACTGCCCCTTGCTTTAGGCAGCTCTCTGTCTCAGGCCAAAAAGCCAGAGATGCTGACAGAACGTAGGGGACAGATGAGAGGATGTGACTTGTTAGGTCACGACCACAAGGAGCAACCACCCGACAAGAGAACTTACTCCTCACTTCATTTCAGTCCCCGGAGACTAGCTTTCCTACAATCCTTTCATTCCCACTGTGTTTTCTAGCTCAGATAATAACAATAATAAGTGAGAAGAAGACGAAATGGATTCTGTCTGGGGTTTGACATCTTGGCATTTTTACAAGAAATGGGACAAGCTGTATTTGAATCTAAAAAACTGGGAGAGTGGTCAAAAACCAAGGCCTTTTCTCCACTTTACAGCTCACCTCAGCGTGGGAGGGTGTTTGGCAACAATGGTGGGAGAGCAGGAGAGTACTGGCTCTTTCGTTCCTACCAGAGAACATGGCCCAGCCTTGGCCTAGGGCCTTGGGGGCTTCGGGGACCAAGTAGTCACGGGGTGTTCTGAAACATCACAGCCTCTTCTCAGAAAAGGCCTTGCGGGGTATGAGTCACGTGGTGCTGTGGGGTAAGGACACCAGGGCGAGCCCGGAGCAGCCCGTCCTTGTGTGCAGGGCACGGGAGGACCCATGACGCCATCACAGCCTGCGAATGCAGAGCCTTCAGAGGGGACGGATGACAGCAATAGGCTCAGACCCTGGGCTTCAAGTTTGGGGGACTGTACTCAGGAGATGGTTCCACCGTCTGAAGCTTTGAGCCTTGGAGCTCAGGCAGGGGCAATAGAATTAGAAAAGGAAAGAAAAGCTGCTCCAGTGGTAGTGGCTGCCAGGAGTGGTAAACAAAACCCCACCCAGAAGACAAGATGGGGGCCATGCCCGTTCACAAGCAGTGTACAGGAAGAAAAAGCTTTAGATTCACCTTTCAAAGTCACTCGCTTTGCCAGTTTGGAGATTGAAATTTCAGCTATTTTTAGATGAGGCTCCTAGCCTCACTGAGGGAAGGGCAAGGGAGGCTTAGAGAGGCCTTTAACACTAAGGGCCACAAAAAGCACCCATGTTGGCCGAGAAGACATGCTTTATGATTTCCTTTGGAGGAAAGGCTGCTGATGAAATTTGAGTTGCGGTCTTCCTTCTTTTCTCGCTCAATTAAGTTACTTACTCCCCAAACCCTTTTAAGGCTTCTTCTTTTTACTAAGACTTTTCCATTTGTTTTCTTGTAATTGCCCAGATCATTAAGATCACAGCAAATAATGCCCCAGTCTGTCTACCTGAGAAGTCTTCCTGGGTGAGTTTGCTAAGACAGTCACTTGAAGCTGAAAGAGATTAAGATGGAGTGCCTAATGGTATGGGCAGAGTTTTGTCTGCAGAGCCCTCAACTCATCAGTGCCTTCAACACCAAGGTGCTCACTACCTCACAGTGGTCCATGTGGCCTTGGTCCTCCCTTTGTAAGGAAATGCACCTTTGACACAGAGTCTCAGGAAAAGGTGTTGTGGGAAGAGTCAGGCCAATCACAGTGCTGCCAATTTTTCAGCCGTACAACCTTCGGCAAGTTACTTAACCTCTCTGGGCCTCAGTTTTCCCACCTTTACAGTAAGAATAACCTTCATTGCAGAGGTGTGAAAACGAGAAGTAAATGTTGCATGCCTGATACTTACTAAACAGTCAATACGTAAAAGTTGTATTAATTTTTATTACTATCACACCCTGGACTGTTCTCTTGTTTTCGCTACCCAGTGACAGGAAATGGAAACCCATGGCTAGGATTCTTAATCTGCTTTTGATTGTGTTGTAGAGCGGCACTGGACATTTTCTCCATCCGTTGAGCTCCAGTTCACCCTTCTTTTGGTTTTTGAGCATACCTGTAACAGCTCAGGAACACATTGGTGATCCCTGCCAGGGGTAGGCCCAGCTGTGAACAAGTGTCAAAGCTTCGCTGCGTCATAGGATGAGCATTACAGCAACCATTTTTATTTTTCGGAGACACTTATTCTCTAGGGGATATTCCCTCAAAGTGAAAATATGACTAATATATAGAAGTAGTTAGGAGGAGCAAATTAGAACACAGTTTGCCTGGTCATCACTGGTCAGGGTGGCCAGCCAGAATTTCAGCCAAATGGTTGGTGTGGATGCACGGTGACCAGGGTATTTAACTGAGCACTCTTTGCAACCAGCCCTTTGCTTAAACTGCCTGGGGCTGTGCTTGAGGGAAACTTTTGAGTGACGCCAGGATGCCAGGAAGTTTTTCATGGATGGCACTTTCACCAGTGGTTTATTTTGATTTCTGCTCATCTGGCTCTGCTTATCCACATGATCTGCTTCATTTTCTACCATGGCCTTTCTCAGATTTGCTAGCCTATTTACACATCTGCTGCTACAAAACATTCCCCAGAAAAAGAGCCGCGAAAGTGTTACTTAGGTGAATAACCACTGCTGAATTTTTTTAAAAAGATCATTTTATTTTTGCCTTTGTCTTTAAAAAATTTATTTTTTTAATTGGATATGCACTTTTATTTTCAGGAATCCCTGAGTATGGTGTTTTCTGTTTTATTTCAAAGAATTCAGGCACCACTCGGGAACTGTCTTGCTTTAGAGTTGTCCAAACACACTCTGTGATCCTTTTTCTCCTGAGCCTTATTCACCTACGGGGGCTTCCCTGGTGGCTCAGTTGGTAGAGTCTGCCTGCAGTACGGGAGACCTGGGTTTGATCCCTGGGTTGGGAAGATCCCCTGGAGAAGGGAAAGGCTACCCACTCCAGTGTTCTGGCCTGGAGAATTCCACGGACTGTATATCCATGGGGTCGCAAACAGTTGGACAAGACTGAGCGACTTTCACTCACAGCTAACTGATTAAATAAATAGCAGCAATAGTTCGAAATAAATTTCTTCTCTGCTTGGGCCAAGGTTAGTTCTTTTCAACACTAAAGTGATTGTAGATTTAACCAATTTGACAAAACATAAAGTCCATTTGGTTAAAAAATAATCAAACTAGTCATTTGATCTGTTAATTGAAACAAAATGATCTGTTTAGGCACTGCACGTACACAACTACTCCTTCCAGTTTAAAACACAATCTATGTTTTCTGAGGGAAAAGATGCTTTAATCTTGCTCAGAGAGAGATATATCCAAGCACTTAGCACAGTGTTTGAAGCAGAGACCACACACAGTAAATATTTGTTGAGTAAATTAAAAGGTTGGGTGAATGAATGAAATCTAGACCTTTCTGTGTGATTAAATTCACTTTAATGGTTTATGGAGGGGCATTATGTAGATCTTTCTTCTAGAGAACTTAGCGTAAAACAAAGTACTTTAAAAATTAAACTGGTGGAGGGAACAAGGCAGTTTGAATAAACAGACTGATTAAAATGATTTATAAGGATGGTCTAAGATAAAATCCTACCATTGTTAAAAGTTTCTGATTGGACCATAAGAAATTTTCGATATTCATTTGAGACCTACAAAAATGATAATTTCATATGATTCAACTAATATTATATCTTGAAAAGTAGACAAAGAAAAATATTCATTTTTCTGATTTGGAAAAATTTCTGATTAAGGAAAAGCAGAAAATAAAGAAGGCTACCACTGTTGGAGATTAACTAATGGACTAATAAATTAATGAAAGGCAACAAGGAGAAAAATAAAAATTTGTGGATTAAAGCGTAAATCACATTATTCAATTATCTAACTGTTTCAAAATATAGAAAGAAAAAAAAAAAAGCAGGATATCTAATCATTATAGCCCAATATGGTCTCAGTTACTAAGTAAATATCTCAACTAGCTATCATTTTTTTCTCTCTTCATTTGAGATATTTTACAAAAAAAATCATAAAATCAGAGGAAGTTATAAATTTGAAAAATATTCCATTCCAATATCTTCCCAAGTGTCTACATATCTTTATATAGCTGTTATTTGTTGTTCAGTTGCTTAGTCATGTCTGACTCTCTGCAACCCCATGGACTACTGCAGCACGCCAGGCTTCCCTGTCCTTCACCATCTCCCGGAGCTTACTCAAACTCATGTCCATTGACTCGGTGATGCCATCCAACCATCTCATCCTCTGTCGTCCCCTTCTCCTCCTGTCTTCACTCTTTTCCAGCATCAGGGTCTTTTCTGATCCTAAAGTTGGCTCTTCGCATCAAGTGGCCAAAGTATCGGAGCTTATTACAGTTGTTATTACAAAAACAATTTCATGTGCTTTTTTTCCTTAATATTTTGTTCTGAGTATCTTTTTTATGCTTAGCTTTCATGATTATTTTTAATTGCTATGTAAACTTCCATAGTTTATGCATCATATTTTCTTACTTATTGTTGGACATTTGGACTATTTCTAATTTTTGTTATTATAGCTAATCCTGAAAGAAAATCTTAACATATATAGCTTAAAAATTTTTTTTCTGACTTACTTCCTTGAGCTAATTTCTCTAGGGTTGATAATTAAAAGAATAGGTTAAAGTAAAAAAACATTTCCCAGGATACTTGAGACTTCTATTGAAGTCTAAACAGTTTTTCCATCAAGGAAAGAGAGTTTTTTCCCTAAGTGACCATCTGCAAGTGTTTCTTATCTTTTCTGGAGCAGGCGATAGGGTGGAGGGACAGAGTAGGCCATGGAACCAAAAAGATCTGGATGTAAGTCCTGGTTCCTCACCATCCTTTCACTGTGGCCTGGTGCTTACCTTCAGATCCCCGTTCTTCTTCTACGAGATGGCGGTAGCGATGTCTTACCTCATGCAGCGCAGCGTAGGGTAGAAATACTACTTAGAAGGGCCTGTACACAGAAGTGCTGCAAAAGCAGTAATCATTATGATGTGTGGCTCAGTTTCCCTACCTACAAAATAGAAAGGATATCATTTTTCTGGTAGAAGAAAGTGGAAACCCTGGTACTAACATGCTTTCTTTTTCTTCCTCTGTTACTAAATTGCAGCATAAACTTGGGCAGAAATGTCTTTAGTTTTTGCATCTGTAAGATGAGAAGAGAGCTGAACACCCCTTTCAGCTACAAAATAAATTGCATGGTCTTGTAAAATTACCATACTTTTAAAAAGAATGTTTAAGTTGCCTACCATCTCACTGGTATTGGCTCATAGAATTAGGAACCTAAATCTTACTCTTCCCTGAAGCTCCAATAAACAAATAAACACTTTTTAAAAAGAATCCAGACTTCTACCTTATCACAATATTTTTAACTCTCTAACCGGAAGCTCCCACTGTGAAAAATTCAAGGACAGAGTCCAACATTTTCTGGCTTGTTCCTTACCCTTGTGCGTCGGCCGTAGATTTATGGCCGCACAAGGACTTTGTTGGTGAGAACTGACTTGAAGAGAAAGCAAATTGCTGTCTGAAGCAGTCAAATTGCAATGGTGGAAATGTTAGAAGCTTCCACTGTCCACTTTGCTTGCTGGTTAAAATTTGTGATACTCAGCAACTAATTTTTAGGCTCAAGGGGAGAAAAATAAATAGAAAGCATTTGAACAAAGACAGGCAGGATCCTCGCTGGTCCAGACCAACGTTCTCTTTGAGCAGTTACCCTTTCACATCTACAAAATGCTTTCCAATACCTTCACTCGCAACTCTCCTACGGCAAGGCAGCCGAAAAAGTAGTGAGATTCTCTCTTTATAGAAAGAGAAATGAGGATCAGAGGTTTGGTGACTTGCCTGAGTAGAACCAGGCCCCAAACACAATTTTTCTGATCCCTTGTTCAAGGTGTGTGCTCTCGAATGTTCTGTGCAGCCTCTCCACCAGGCTTTTTGTCAACTTGCAATATTATTCATGAGATGACTGAATTCTGAAGCAGACTTTTGAAGGTATTCCCCTTAGTAAGCATGTATTGTGATTTTCCTTTAAATTTCTGAAGTAAGAAATAACTGTTTTGATACTGAGTATCCTCATTAATATATTTTTTCCTGAGTATAAAATATTTGGTTGTTAATATAGGATTGTGTTTCCCTCTGGCCTATTACTATAATTCTGAACTCATGTTCACCCCAGATGGTAAAACCCATCTTTTCTGTTTTCCTCTTAATAAATACACATATCTGGGAGCATCTCTTGAGAGGGACCAACCTCGGTTTGCAGTTCAACCAGCTTCTGTGTGTGCAGGCCCCCCTCCTTGCCCCTACCACATTATGCGTAGGTGGAGATCAAAATATAAATTAAATTGTATTTGAGAAGATTTGATCCTAAATAATAGCCTTTAATCGATCTATTTGGTAACAATGTATCTTCATTAAGTGTGTAAGATTTTGTGGGGTGACTTTTTCTAAAAGAATAGTGTACTATTAATATTACACATAGACTTTGAGTTGAGATTTGGTTTTTTAATATAAGCCCTAAAGGAGTGGGAGAATTATCTTTAAATAACAAATGTCTACAATCAATTATTAATTATTTATGTCAGATTTTAGCCTTGAGTCCACTTACATCTGCCTGGGCTGAGCTCTGAAAGTGCAAAGCCTTTTGCTGCTGGCTGGGGAAAGCAAACAGATAAGAAATCTGATGTTCAGAGCAGAAGCATTAAATTGCCAGATTCTGAACATCAGTGAATCTTAGTGGGGCTGATCCCCAAGCTGCCCGGCAGGAAGACTGGGAAAAGATAAGTCTCCGGGGGGGTTCTCCAGGTGTCTGTAGGGGTGCTGGTTACAGGTGCGTGGCTTTCACCAAACCCTGGAGCTGGGGAGAATGGCTTAGAACTAACATCACCACATAAGATCAAACAAGTCCCCACTTCTCTGTATTGCTGTAGGTACTAGAACGTCAGTTGTGTGTTCCTACATTTCACAGTCCCCCACCATGTAATGCTGTTCTGATTCTAAACCATACTGTGAATGTCAGCCCTGAGTTAGAACTGCTTTTTCATCTTATAGGCTGGGAGACTTGGAGTGGGTAGCTATCATAGGGAGAAGAGTAGGAAAGATAGCCTGGTGGGGAGGAGGTGGAGATTGCAGTCTGCGGCCCTGGGAGGCAGACTGGCCGGAGAAGCCAGGAGACTCAGGTGAACCCGGGGACTGCAGCATGGGCCGGCTCAGTGTGGGTGCAGCGCACGCATGTGCTGGTGTGTGTTTGCCTGCGTGCTCTGCTGGGGGTAAAAGTGTCTGTGCCCCAGTGTACGTGTGAAGGTGTGTGTGAGGCCGTGTGCTTGTGCACATGTTCTGGTGTGTCCCAGCATGTGAGTTCATTGGCATGCTTCGTCTATGTGTGTGCTTGTCTGCATGCAAATGAACGTGTCTTGCATCTGCTGGTATGTCTCTCCATGTGCACCAGTGAGTGGCTTTCTGCTCATTTAAGAGGAAGCTGGTAGCAGCAGGACAGCTCTGTAGAAAGAAGGGCACATTGCTCGAGCTTAAAGCTGGCAATCTAGGCAGGAGAATGGCGGAGCTGAGATGTCGCTGAACCTATTCCAGGCGTTCTGTGGCAGAAGAGAGTTAAGACAACTTCTGTCCAAACTAGAATCTCTAGGATTATGGAGAGGTGTGAGCAACTCCTTTATAGAGACCCTTTTCTTTCTCTCTCTCTTTCAAACTTTCTATTTTACTTGGAGTATAGTTGATTATCAAAGTTGTGACAATTTCAGGTAAACAGTGAAGGGACTCAGCCACACATATACATGTATCCATTCTCCCCCAAACTGCCCTCCATCCAGGCTGCCACAAAGCATTGAGCAGAGTTTCTTGTATTATACAGTAGGTCTTTGCTGATTATCTGCCTTAAACACAGCAGTGTGCACATGTCCATCCCAAACTCCCTAACTATCCCCTCCCCGCATCCTCCTCCTCCCGCCCCTGCAACCCTGAGTTTGTTCTCTAAGTCTGTGAATCTGTTTCTGTTTTGTAAATAAATCCATTTATATCATTTCTTTTTAGATTCCATATATAAGAAGTGTCGTACAATGTATCTCCTCTGTCTGACTTTCTTCACTCAGTATGACAATCTCTAGGTCTATCCATGTTGACACAGAGACTTCTCAGGTCACTCAGTTGCCCTAAGAACTCCTCTCATAACTCTCCCTTTTCCCAAGGCTGCTCTCTTTGTCTCCACCTTCCTCTCAGATCCCTCTGCCTAGAATGCTGACCCTACCCTGCCCCCACCTGTGGAAACACTGTCTTCCTCTTATAATCAAGTCCAGACATGTGAGGACCTCCTGGACTCTCTGTTGGCATTATCAGCAGCATTAAGGTGACAAAGGAAGGTGGGAAACTGTTTTCAGAATCACAGTTAAAAATCCAACACAAATGTTCCCCACGGTGAGCGCTTCTCAGTGGAGGCCCAGCACGGAGTTTCAGCAACACATACCAGTCAGCAGAAAATGCCACCAGTTCCCCAGTTCTCACCAGTTCTTCCCCACAGTGGTCATCCTATGAATTTTGACTAAAATAGTCAAAATACATTTGATGCTTTTCTTTCTCTCTGCCCTCAAAATAGATCGATAAGCAATTCAATAAAGTGGCTCTTAATAACCTGTTTTGGCTGCAGAGAGTTGGTATTGCCAGACTGATAGTTTTTTGTCGCTGTTGTTTTTATGGGTGATAGTTATTTTCAATATCTGGTTATTCAAACCATCTGGGTAGCACAATGGCCTTCAATGGCCTCCTCACTCCACAGTTGGGAAAGTGAGCACGGGATTGGAAGGGAGAGGGAGGAGGTGCCCAGCAGAAAATGCTACAAATGGCCTCATTTTTGCTGAAATTTCTGCCGGCGCATTTTTAGGCCTTACAGACCTTTCTAAGGTGACAAGAATTTAATTCTCTGCCCTGTGTTTTCTTTGAAGTACTTAGTTGAAAATATGATTTTTTTAAAAAAGTTTGCTGCTTTAAAGCAAAATCTGCCATTCTTGCTAAAATACTCAGAATTTTATGTGTCTTTGTGCTACTGCTTTGATCCAAAGGAACCAGAGCAGTTGAAAAAACTGTTGTTTGGTGGTCTGAGTGTTGAAACTACAGATGATAGTTTAATAGAACACTTTAAGAAATGGGGCACACTCATAGACTGTGCGGTCATGAGAGACCTCCAAACAAAATGTCCCAGGGTCTTTAGTTTTGTGACTTATTTTTGTAGTCACAAGAGGTGGACGGGGCAATGTGTGTTGGACCACACAAGGCTGATGGGTGTGTAGTGAAGTCAAAGAGAGCTCTTCCTAAAGAAAGTGAAGGAGAGTGTTAGTCACTCAGTCATGTCCGACTCTTTGCGACCCCATGGACTGTAGTCCACCAGGCTCCTCTGTCCATGAAATTCTCTAGGCAAGGATCCTGGAGTGGGTTGCCATACTCTTCTCCAGGGTATCTTCCCGACCCAGTGATAGAACCTGGGTCTCCCACATTGCAGGCAGATTCTTTACCATCTGAACCACCAGAGAAGCTCCCATTTAACAGTGAAGAAAATTTCTATTGGTGGCATTAAAGACACAGAAGAATATAATTTGAAAGACTACTTTTGTGGCAATGTTATGCGCTAGGGAGGAAACTTTGGCCATGGTGGAAACTTTGATGGAAGAGGAGGCTATAGTTGTAGAGGTGGTGGCAGCAGGAGATGACAGTGGATATAGTAAATTTGGAGGTGATGGTGGCAACTATCACGATGGTCCTGGTTCTTGCATTAGAGAAGGCTGTTGCGGTGGTGGGCCAGAATATGGAAACCAAGGTAACAGAAGTGCTGATGGTAGCAGAGGATATAATGGTTACAACGAAGGAGGACATTTTCGCAGTGGTAACTATGGTAGTGGGGATACTATAATGATTTGGAAATTATAGTGAATAGCAGCAATCAAATTATGGGCCTATGAAGTGGGACAGTTTTGGTGGAAGAAGCTCAAGTCCCTCTGTTGGTGGTCATAGATCTGGTAGTGGAGGGGTGGATGTGGTATCAGAAGGTTCCAACAACTCAGCGGGAAAGGGCTAAAGTTCTTAGCAGGAGAGAGCGAGGAGTTATCAGGAAAGCTGCAGATTACTTTGAGGCAGTCCTCCAAACTGCACTGAAGGGGCTGTAAAAATGTGCTACAGAAGGAATGATGACCATAGTAAGAAAAGTTATTGCAGCTTAAACAGAAAATCTTCTTATTCAGGATTGTCATAGCCACAGTTTGCAAAAAGTGTAGCTATTGATTAATGCAATGTAGTATCAGATGTACATTCCTGAGGTCTTTTATCACTTGAAGCTTTCTCTTTTTCTCTTCAGTATATCAGGTATGTTGTCCCATAAATTGTGGTATTGATACCAGGAATAAAAAATTAAGAAATTTTTAACTTTAAAAAAAAAAGAAATTTTTAACTTAAAATGAAAACAAAATCTTTCACTTAAAACAAATTGTTTGGTAAACCAATTGACTTATCAATGAGTGAGTATTTACCAAGCACTTCTCATATACCCCAAGGCAAACAAACAATCCTGTAGATGGTTGGCCCAACCAGCCCATTAACCAGACCAGTCTCTGAGAGATGGATGCTGAAAAGAAAGAAGAGCTTTCTTTCTTTAAGAGAAAGCTTTCCTAGTTCTGTAGGTCATGTTTTCAGGTTTTATGAAAAAGTCTTAATTTCCCTACAGGCTTGCTTCTTTATGGTTTTGTCTAATTTCTGTCATTTTGTGAGCCTGTGCTAATTTCCATGCTGAGTTTAATAGCAAAAGAGGCATATATCAGGAGATACCACCCAGGACTTCTAAGTTAGGCTTTAGAGTTTCAGAAATTTTCCCTTTGATTTCTTCAGATTAGAGAGGAAACTTTGTCTTTTCTTCTACTTCACTATCAACACTTCAAAACCCAGACCTATATAAAATACACAAATGCTTTATGGACAAAACGAATCTTCTCTGTTTTCTTTGGATTTCGGTGGGAACAATAAAGATTGAGCTATAAAAGGTTGGCAAAGAGGATTTTTCTATTTCTTTCTATTAAGTGTAGAGGCTTCAAAAGAACAGCTCAGAAAGTCAAATAATTGTATCTACCGCAGCTCACCCATCCATCTCCCTGCTGACCTGGCCTGTGAAATCCCCTTTAAAAACTTGGTCAGCTCTCACCTGCCCGTTGCAAATGCTGTATTGTTAAATGTTCCTATCCAGAATTCCACAAGGGAGGCTGCTGTAAAGCAAATTCCTTCCATTTCAACAGAGCATCTCATCAGGAATAGCTCTTTGGGGTGAGCAGAAGGGTGCCTCTAATTTTCAAGGCTTTGTAATTTCATCTTGGAGAGGGAGCTGCTTGGAAACCAAAAACGGATTGTGAATAAAGTTATAATCACGAACTCTTGCAATCCAAAGTCGCCTGGGGGGAGGATGTAAAAGGGAAGGTTTGGAGAGCAGTTTTTGATCTTCATGACAATTTCTTGATTTTTTTCATTAGGAAAAAAACACATCAGTTTCTGGCTATGGCTCTAAACACAAAGCCTCAGATTTGAAGCCAATCTAATTTCTGGTTTGGTTTCTGACCATAGCTTCCTCAGAAAATTCCTGTCAGCCATTTTTAAGAGAACAAAATGGCTTCTCTGTGCCGAGGGATAAAGAGAGGATTTGGCTGTTTAGGAATTTTTAAATTTGGGGTTGAATATTTCATAGCAGCATGCAAGCCTGGAGTAACTTCAATTAAAAAAAAAAAAAAAGGCATCTAACCTCCAAATTGGTTAATCATCTCAGATTCAGTGCAGAATGATTACCCAAGGAAGACGATATTGCGTTGCTTGGCCCTCGCTAGGGAGTCCTCTCAATGGGCCTAGGTGCTGTCCTTGTAATGAGTCCTCTCTAGGGAGTCCTCTCTATCGTCCTGGATGCCTTCCCCATAGAATTCCTTCAAACCCACAGTCTTTCTCCATCAGGTATGACCATGGGACTTTAGCTTTCTCTTCCATCACCTTCATTCCTTTTCTCTGAAGGTTTTTAAAAAATCCTTTCCAAGAGAATATAAAAACCACATTTAATGGGATTTTGAATTATACAAATGCAAAATAATGCAATACAAAAAATTAACAAAGAAGGTCTCAATTTATGTGCACTATTTACAATAATGTGGCTCTAATTTTGCATTTATTCCTGTGAGAAATTAACTAGAATTTTGGAAAATCATCAGGAATGCACCTTTCATATAGTGTAACTATTTTGTAATCAAAAGTGACTTTGGTAATACCATGATTTGCTGGGGTGGGTATGGGGAATGCTGTCAGTGAATTTTACTTTCAGTGGTGAGAACGGAGCCTCTCTGGAAAGATTTTCTGTGACCTAAGTGGGGCTTCCCTGATATGACAGAATCACAGAATATTTGAGCTGAAAAAGATAGATACCTTTAAGTTCTACTTTTGGATTTTACCAGAGAAGAAATGGTGGTCCAAGAGACAAGAAGCACTCTGGCTCTATTTATTTGTATGCGTGTGTGTTTAGCTTTCTTTCTGCCTATCCTCTGTCTGTCGTGCTCCTGACAGGATTCTGGGAGGCGTGCTGACTTGATCTTCTTTCAGGGGCTACAGAAGAGCTGGTGCTGTAAAGCAAGGCCCTCCCTCAGCCTGTTGCCCTGTAGGTGGGCAGGTCAGGGCCTGCAGCATTAATGGACAAAAATCTTAAGAACAGTGGGAACTTGGTGTGTAGAAGCTTGAGTGGAGGGAAAGTACTTTTTGTCTATATAAAATAAAAGTTTAATGAACAAACGAGTGATACAAATTCCTTATATTATTACCATATCTAGGTTCAGATAATGCCTAATATATGTAAATGATGCCTCAACAAAACTGCTTTTTAAAAGAAAAAAAATATTAACCACATACAAAAGGACCTTCCCCCCGCTGGATGAGTCTCTTTGAAAGTTTGGTGGAAGAGAATATTATAACAACACTTACTTAGGAGAGTGTTACCAAATCATTTAGTAATAGAAGAATTCATTTTCTAATTCAACTGTTTTCATGAGTGTGAATTTTCACTTAGTGGATTTTCATAGCATACGTGTGTGCATGATAAGTAGCTTCAATTATGTCTGACTCTCTGCAACCCAGTGGACTGTAGCCCACCAGGTTCCTCTGTCCGTGGGATTCTCCAGGCAAGAACACTGTAGTGGGTGGCCATGCCTGCCTCCAGGGGATCTTCCTGACCCAGGGATCCAACCTGCATCTCCTGCATTGCTGGCAGATTCTGTATTGCTGAGCCACTGAGGAAGCCCTTTCATAGCATAGACAGACACATTTAACTTTCTTAAAGGAGAGACGTGTCCAGATTTTCTTGTCAGTTGTTTACCAACGGATGACCTTCCTAGGATGAGCAAGATTGACCCTTTGGACTTGGGAGAATTTCCTTTTAAGAGCTTTCTGTGATGCGGTTCTACTTGGGTATAGAACCTCCCTGCTTGGCACCCCATTCATAACTAAGAGAGACAGATCAATCAATGGCATCTTAAACATCTCTGCTGTGACTGCCCAGGGCCATGGAGACCACAGGATAGTGACCCTCTGATCAAAGGCCCTGGCAGCCATCTAGTCATGACAGGTCCTCTCTAGCTGGAGAGAAAAGACTACAATGAGAGAAAATCAAGTTATCTTCCTATTAGTGAAGAGGGTATATTATAACAAAACATTTCGTTGTTGGAAATAATGTCAGAAGTAGAAATAAAATACAGAGTATAGCCATCCTTTAACTCATCCTGAATATATTTTCTGAGGAAGCACTATTTCACGTCAACTACTGCACAATGATAAGTCCCAGTTGCTATGCTCAGGGAACTCACAGCTTCAAGACGTGATAGAGGTATCTGACTGGTCTGGTGAAGTGACGTGAGCTGCAGGAACAGTCAACACCTGTTGAGAGGAGCTTGTTCTCTGTGTTGCTTACATGCATTAGGTCAGATAGCCCTTTGGCACTTTTGCTGGTGCCCCTGTGATGCAGGTCGGGGGCTGAGGCCCAGTGGCGCATGACCCAGTGGCATGAACTAGAGCTGGGCTTTGACCCCAGGCAGCTTGGCCCCCACTATGAACTATATCGCCCCTGGGAGATAATAGCTTACATTTGTTAGGAACTTTGTGGTAGGAGTTGAGGTTTGCTTGCCACAAAAAGTTGGGATAGGGCAGATCTGGTGTTAGGAACAGAATGTCTTACTTCAGGAAGGGCTCTTAGTAGCGCCCCACCCGTCCCTGGAAACTCATTCCCCACCCTCAGAATGGTTCTGGGGTGAAGAGCCTGGGGGACCTCACATTCATGGCCCTTGGGACTGTGGCATGGAGCCCACTCCCACTTAAGGCCAGTACTGACTCCCTCCCTGGGCCAGCGGCTCATCCAGAGGAGCTGACTCCTAAAGGTCTTGTTCACTGAAGTTTATAACAAAGGCATTGTTTCCCAAACTGTGCTCTGCAAGGTAGGAATGCTGTACCACAGCAAGAAGGGATAGACATACTGGAAACACTAATTTGAGCAAACTTAAGGAAGGTTTCTTTTGTTGTCATTTCACTGCAGGACTTGTCAGAACCTTCTCTCTACAAATGTGCCTTACACATCCCCAAGAGGAAGAGAGGGAGAAACAGAGTGTAATACTGTATGAATTGATTTGACCCAATTTGGCATGCATTTTTTCAGAGAACTGCTATTAAATGGTCTGCAGAATCGTTCGAAAAAAGTTCCATTGGAGAACAGTATCAAGTAGTTCAAATGTAAGGGCTTTCAGAAAGCTACTCGGGAAGAGCAAAGGGATGCACCTTGGGGTCACAGGATTTGAATGGGTAGGACTCAGTGCAAAGAGGGGAGAGGAAGACACCCCAAGAACAGGAGGAACGTATCCAAGGCAGGACCGCAGTGTGAATGTAAATGCCCAGGCAAGGGCTTAGACGCTCCATTCCTTTTGAGCAGCTCTCGTTTCCTACTCATATCCCCATGGCAATCAGGACAGGCGAATGATTAAGGGGACGTAATTTAGGGACACTGATTGGGAGGATTGTCCCAATGAAAAGAGAGGTCAGTAATATTTTACCCTTCTTAGATAACCTCGGTGCTAAACCCTGCAACGGAAACTCCTGACAGCCTGGGGAAGGTGTAGCATGTCCTCTGTAGTGGATGGTGCATGTTCATACCACATTGGCCTCCCCCTCAGCGTCTGGCCTGCCTTCCAGCTGCCTCCAATTGCCCCTCTCAGCCTGAGGCCTTGCTCGGGTCCTAGAGACTGCTCCCTTCTGTGCCCCTGGCCATGTAGGAGGCAGTGCAGAAGGTGCTGGCAGGGCCGGAGGCCTAACGCCCTGCAGGGGCGGCTCTGGGCCAGGGACTGAATTCACACCCAAATAGCCTTGCTGTCACATATGCTAACCCTGAACCACCTATTTCCACGAATTTGCCAGCATCATGAAGCCCTGTTGTTAAGAGTGGTAACTAGCTGATAAGGCCCCCCTTTATTGAGTTCCTTTCTGCTCCCGCCAGACTCCTGCACATATGTACTATATCCGTTTCCTAGGGCTGCTGTAACAAAGTACCATAGCTTGAAATGATTTTCTCACAGTTCTGGAGGTTAGAAGTCCAAAATCAAGGGACTTGATTAGTGGGGTGTTGGTTCCTTCTCTGAGAGAATCTGTTTTATGCTCTCTCCTAGCTTCTGGTGGTTTGCTGGCAATTTTTGGCATTCCTTGGCTTGTAGATGCAACACCCTGATTTCTGCCCCCAACTCCACAGGGCATTTGCCCTATGTGGAAGTATGTCTCTCTATTTAAACTTTCCCTTTTTGTAAGGACACAGACCCATGGGGTTAGAACCCACTCCAGTGACCTCATCTTAACTTGAGCATCTGCCAGCACATTATTTCAAAATAAGGTCACATTCACAGGTACTGGGTGGGGAGAGGTTAGGAATACAACAATCTTTCACAGGGTATGATTCAATCCATAACACCCGTCAGTGCTTCCTGGGAATATCTCCCAAATAAAGAACCTATACTCCAAACTTCATCTCAGGGTCTGCTTCTGGAAGAATCTGAACTAAGACACCCTTCTTAAAAGTGGTGCCTCAGGGATACAGAGAGATTGTGAAACTTTCCAAGCACCATGTTCTTTGCTGAAATTATGATTTGAGTCAGCATTTTAATTTCTTACCTAAATACTAGAATATGTTTCTCAACCTCTCCTAAGACTATCTGGAAGGGCTGTTTCTATGATGGCTCAGTTTATTTGTCTTGAACACTGGTTGTTGTTCACTGGATGTGCTTCAGTGAGGAAAGAAAAGAGGCATGTCAAATGCACAGGGGTCTTTGCCATCAGGCATTGCTAAGGGAAGGACACTTCCAGCCCAAGGCATAAGTGTTCATTTCCAGCCTGGTTGACTGTCAAGCTCCCTCTGAAGTAACTGGCGTGGATGCAGTCTGTGGGGTTGCTGAACCAGCTCTGTCCCCTCCCTTCCTCCGGAAGATGGAATAAACATGTCAGAGAGGAGGGTGCTTCCCATCTTGGGAGCACCGGGGTTGCCCTTTAGAAAAACATCGCCAGCACATTCTGCAATCTAGAAATGAGTCTGCATGGTAATTCAAGCAGCAGGGCTTGTTCTGGATTTTAGACCGTTCCAGACCGTGCTCCAGGCCCTCTTTTTCCAATCTCCATCTAGATTCCACATAACAGCAGTCTGGATGGCACAGGGGCTCCGACAAGAGGAAGGTCCAGGGTGGCAGTTGCGGCCGCCCCCTCCTGCCTTGTGTGTGTTCTCCTTGGCTGGTGAAAGAACAAAGTGTTTCCAGGGCTGGGGGGCCCCAGCTGTGAGGCAGGGTGGTTCCAGTTCAGTTTTGAGTTAACAAATACTTTAAACAAGTTCTTGTGAACAGTCACCAGGAATTGGCCATTGCTCTCTAGAGCTTTCTGCAGTCCACGAGCATTTCAGAAACAGGATTAGGGCCCTGATTACAAGGAATGGCTATGTGAGTGTGTTTTAATTATGAATAGATTTTTATTCTAGTGAGACTTGCTTGTTTCCAAATACAGATGAGTAGACCAGGACTAAGAGTGACTTGACTTTCTCTATAATTACAAGAAGATTGTGTGTGTGTGTGTGTGTGTGTGTGTGTGTGTGTGTGTGAGACAGAGACAGGCAGAGATCAAGAGACACAAGAGACAGACAGAGAATTAGGAGGCAGGAAAGGGACAGGAAGATGTATTAAAAAGATATTCGTGGCAAATAGCATAATTTCTAGGATTTCTTTCTCTTCTTGTTAGCAAAGAGCACCTCAAGAGAGCTCTGGGATGTGGGTGTGGGAGGCTGTGGGAGGAGAGTGTGCTGACTAGGAGCAACTGACTCTAATAGAAGCAGCACCACTTTTATTCTACTGCTGGAAAAGGGCCCCCTCCTTTGCAAGAGAAGGCCACTCTGTGAGGTTCACATCCTCAGGAAGGAATCCCTCTTGCTCAGCTAATCTGGGGGAAAAGAACCACTTTCTGAAGTAGGGCAGTCTTCATTTATTTCAGATTCCTTCCCTTGTTGCCAGCTTGCCATTTACCTTTAACTTCCATCTCGAATGTTTGTCAAGTGCCTACGTGCACCTGGTGTTTCCATCTCACAGCCCATTCAATCTTATGACAACCCCGTGAAGCTGGCATCGGTTCTCCATTTTACAGATGAGGAAACTGAAGCTCTGAGTGACTTAAGACATTTGTCCCAGGACTGGTGCAGCCTAGGTTGCATGCCCGCCGTTGCCAGGCCCCTCAGTGTGCTGAGCTCCACCATGAACACAGCTGCAGAGGAGGGGCTGCGGTGTGGGGTGCTGAGACCAGACCTGAGTCTCTCTTTGGGTAGCTCGATGTTGACCGAGTTGCTGACCACACCTCTCTCCATAGCCCTGAGACAGCCCTGTCTCAGGCACTCTCCCGGGGGCACAGGGGCAGCCACCAGACACCTGCACACACACCTCCTGCCAGCACCATCTGCTCACCCACTGTGCTCCGGGCCACCCCCTAATGTGTGGTGACAGGGTGGTCTGCAATTGACTGAGAGCTGCGAGTAAACACTTACTGGATGTTCAGATTGGATCCAGGAGCAGTTAGTCCTAGGAAAGACCTGTCCTCTGGCCAAGCCCCCTCCCTAGGGCTAGCTGCTCTTGACTAACGTAAAATGTGGGGAGAATTGTTTCTCAGACTCTTCTCCATCCTTCTTGGCATTGCTCAGACCCCATCTCTGGTTTGACGCCTTTGCAGCCTACCCAGCCAGTAATAACCCCTCCCTTCACTGAACTCCTCAGGTTTTCACCATCTGTCCCTCTCAGTGGACGATGAAGAACATGGGTTCTGGAGTCACACTGACTGGGTTCAAAGCCTACCTTCAGTACTTTCCAGCTGTGTGTCCTTAGGAGCAAATAAAGGCTTTCTGGATCTGGAGCTCTTCATCTGTTTAATGTGGATAATGATACCTATCTCAGAGGGGTTTTGTGAGGAGCAAACTCTTTAATGCATGAAAAGCACTGGGCTTGGTGCCCAGCCCATGAGCCCTTGATATCCACTGGTTCATAAGATCAGTGCCCTGGGCTGTCATTGATTGCTGACTCATGTCATCATCCAACTCTTGTATTATTAATGAACTTTTTATGTAGTTACACTTCATTTTTCCAATTGAAAGATTCTGGAGGCAAGGTCCCTGACACTTGTTTTTTCCATGCCTAAAGCATTTACCATTGGACTGTCTTGAATGAAAGCCAGTGGTTAAACAGAGCTCAGCAAACTTTTTCTCCAAAGAGCCAGGTAGTGAACATTCATAGGCTTATGGGCCACAGGTCTTTTTCACAGCTACTCAACACTGCTGAAAGTCCCTCAGTCATGTCCGACTCTTCATGACTCTCTGACTGCATAGTCCATGGAATTCTCCAGGCCAGAATAATGGAGTGGGTAGCTTTTTCCTTCTCCAGGGGATCTTCCCAACCCAGGGATCAAATCCAGGTCTCCTGCTTTGCAGGCAGATTCTTTACCAGCTGAGCCACAAGGGAAGCCCAGGAATACTGGAGTGGGTAGCCTATCCCTTCTCCAGTGGATCTTTCTGACCCAGGAATCAAACTGGGGTCTCCTGCATTGCAGGCGGACTCTTTACTAGCTGAGCTACCAGGGAGTAACACAAAAACAGCCACAGACAGTATGCAAACCTGTAAGCATGGCAATGTTCCAAAAACCTTTGTTTACAAGCAGGTAACTGCCCAGATTTGGGCCGTAGGCCATACCTTGCCACCCCTGGGTAACAGCAATGGAAACAGAAGTCAGATGCTTGGGTCCAGATCTACATCCACCATTAAATATGCCCAGTTTTCCAGCTTTGTGTTTGAAAGAAGGCCCCATCAGTAAGTATCTGCCTGTCTCTGCCTGATCCCAGCCCATGGCACCAGGGAGACACCTGAGGTGTCCTCCTTAGGCAGCTGCAGAGCTGAAGTGGGTGGTTGACTTCAGTGAGCGGATAGCACAGGTGTGGAACTTAAAACAAAAATGGCATACATTTGCTGGGGTAACGTCTTCAAGGTCAATAACTTTCTCACTAAAGTGAAATGGAAACACGAAGTGATTTGGCTGGCCTGAGGGATAAAAGCATTTGTTATTTTCTCTAATTTGCTGTGTTCATGGGGAATTTAGTCATAGGAGTTTCTATTCTCAGGAACTCACAGCACGTCATGACACACATCTTATTCACCCACAAAATAATTCTGTTCTGCATAACAAGCCTTTACAGGCAAGGGGTGGAAGGCAATTATGAGAAATCATGTGTGTTAGGATTGTTACCAGTGCTTCAAGAGCATCAAAGTTAATTAACAAAGCATATGTACAGACCCCCTCTCTACTCTTACCAGAAGCTCAGATTATAAGGAAAGGATGATATTCTATTTTCAACTTTTTTATATCCTTGAAATTGTGTTGATTTTGAAAGTAAAAATCCAACATCATGTTAAGGAAAGACAAACACAGGTGAGAATTATAGAGCATTTAGAGTCTGGCTCAAAGTGGTAAGAGTTATTGTAGGACAAGAAAGTATTGGGTGATGTCAAGATCTCATCATTGGGAAAATGGGAAGCTAGATCATAAATGTCTGCCTGATCATCCTAAGCTTTCTCACTGAAACAGAATGTGTTGTTTTCTAATAATAATAAATCTTATTAAGGAGAAGTAATAATTTCCTTTGGGACATAAGTAAAATAAATTGAATTCAGTTTGTTTTCAAAATATAATGAGTATTTCTCCAGTGCAGCATAAGAAATAGAGTATCACCTAAGAGAAACTTACATAGGCAGTGATAAAATGAGAAAATATAATAAAAGAACACATGCCCTGTGGAGGAGAAGCCCTCTGTGTGTGTGATTGTCATCTTGTGAGTGGTTAAATCACACTTCATAGTTTTACAAATTGCTTTAATGTAAATTACTGTATGAAAAATTCATATCACTTTGAAATGTATAGGTTAGCCCCCTTTTATTGGCGGAGAAGCTAAAGTTTAAAGAAGATAGGTGATTTGCTCAAGATTATTCATTGGTAGAGTTGGAAATTGAATTCTATTCTTCTGGATCCAAATCCAAGCTTTTCTCCTACACAGTTACATGTGGACAGGTTATGTATGTATCTGTGGCCTGGAAGGGTGGCTTGCAAAGAGATATAAAACCTTACAAAAAAGAATGCACTCAACTAAAATTTGCACTTGAACTTCATTGTTACACATACTTTTCATTTTCTGTTTCCTTTTAGAGGTTAAATTTTCCATTTCTGATTTTAAACCAAAGAAGAGCTAATTATATTTTATGGTCCACTCTTAAAGAAGGCAAACTGGAAAAAATATACAATGCCAACTAACTGGCCTAACAGGATGTGGACTCTTTTTTTTAATGTTTAACTGTTTATTCTCTCTTATTTGGAAAGATCCATTTTGCCATATTTTTTAAATTAATTTCTGTTAGAGAGTAGTTGCTTTACAATACTGTGCTATTCTGCTGTACAGCGAAGTGAATCAGTTGTATGCACATACATCCCCTCTTTGTAAGATTTCCTTCTCATTTAGGTCACCACAGAATGCTGAGTTCCCCGTGCGACACAACAGATTCTCACTAGTTAGTTATTTCATGCACAGTAGCACGTATACGTCCATCTCAGTCTCCCGTTTCATCCCACCCACCTTTCCCCCTCTTGATGTCCATACAAAAGAACACAGATGTTCTTTACATCTGTGTCTGTATTTCTGCTTTGCAAATAGGTTCATCTGTACCATTTTTCCAGATTCCACATATATGTGCTAATATATGATATTTATTTTTCTCTTTCTGTCTTACTTTACTCTATATGACAGTCTATAGGTCCAACTGTGTCTCTGCAAATGGCAGTATTTTGTTCTTTTTTATGACTGAGTAATACTGCATTGTCTATATGTACCACATCTTTTTATCCATTCCTCTATTGATGAACATTTAGGTTGTCTCTGTGTCCTGGCTATTGTAAATAGTGCTGCAGTGAACATTGGTGTGCATGCCCTTTTGAATAATGGTTTTCTCCAGGTAGATGCCCAAGAGGGAGATTGCTGGACCATAAGGTAATTGTATTTTTAGTTTTCTAAGGAAAATTGGCTGTACCAATTTACATTGCCCCATAGTGTAGGGGGGTTCCCTTTTCTCTACATTCTCTCCAACACTTACTGTTTGTAGATTTTTAAAAGCTATTTATTTTTGACTGTGCTGGGTCTTCGTTGCTGTGCATGGGCTTTTCTCTAGTTGCGGCGAACGGAGGCTACTGTTTGCTGCAGGGCTCAAGCTTCTCATTGTGGCGTCTTCTCTCGTGGCACACAGGCTCTCCGCGCACAGGCTCCGTAGTCGTGCTGCAGGCCTTAGTGGCCCTGCAGCATGTGGAATCTTCCCTGACCAGAGATCTAACATGTGTCTCCTGCATTGGCAGGCAGATTCTCATCCACTGTACCACCAGGGAAGTCCTGGTTTTAGATTTTTTGATAGTGGCCATTCTGACCAGTGTGAGGTGATATCTCATTGTAGTTTTAATTTGCATTTCTCTAATAATTAGTGATGTTGAGCTTCTTTTCATGTGCTTCGTGGCCATCTGTATGTCTTCTTTGGAGAAATGTCTACTTAGGTCTTCTGCTCATTTTTTCACTTTTTAAAAAAAACAGTGAGCTACATGAGCTGTTTGTATATTTTGGAGATTAATCCCTTGTCACTTGCTTCACTTGCAAATATTTCCTTCCCTTCCAAGGGTTGTCTTTTTGTTTTGTTTATGGTGTCCTTTGCTGTGCAAAAGCTTTTAAGTTTAATTAGGTCCCACTTTTGTTTATTTTTGTTTTTATTTTCATTACTGTAGGCAGTGGGTCAAAAAGGGTCTTACTGCGATCTATGTCCAGAAGATCTATGTCTATGTTTTCCTCTAAGAGGTTTAAATGGCCATCCATAATTTAGGTCTTTAATCCGTTTTGCCTTTATTTTTACTACTAACTCTTGTACAATTTAACTCTAGCAACAATTGTACAGGAAGAAAAATATCTGCTCTTTTTGATATTTGGTCTCCGGTTGCATCAAATAGCTTTTGATTGAGTGCTCAGAGCTTTTCAACCTCTACACTGTTACATTTGGGGCTGGATAATTCTTTGCTGTGGGAGACTGTCCTGTGCTTTGTAGGTTGTTTGGTATCATCCCTGCCCTCCACCCACTAGATGCATTGGCAGGTGGATTCTTATCCACAGCTTCTCCAAGTTGTGATAATCTAAAAAGTCTTTAGATGTTGCCCAAATCCTAGGGGGCAAGGTCTGCCCCTGGTTGAGAACTAGTGGATTAAAGCCATCATTTTCGTTGGTCAGTCACTCAGTGATGCTTTAGGCCTGATGGACAATCTAGTCTGACTTCATTTTGGTCATTAAGTTGCCCAGTACAGAAGGCTAAGCACTTCCCCAACATCAGGTGAAGTCAGGCAGCCTCAGGGCTGCCCTGTGAGACTGGCTTTTGGATGGCTCTTCCCAAGATTGACAGCTATAACTCATGGAAGGCAGCCACTTGGTACTGTGTCTTCAAGTTGGCAAATTCCTTCTTCTGTTTTCTTTTCTTATTTCCATCTAGATGGTGGGATTGAGGGAGGTCAGTTTCAACAGGAAGTGGAAAGAGCATAGATTTATGAGACAGCCAGACTTTAATTGAAACTCTGGCTTTACCTAGCTAAGTGACGTTGGGCAAGTGACTAGACCTCTCTGAAACCGCTCCTTTTTAACATTTGAATCAATTAGTGACTGGTTGCACTGGGTCTTTGGTGCGCGCGGGCTTTCTCTAGCAGTGGTGAGTGTGGGCTGCTCTTCGCTGCGGTGTGTGGGCTTCTCATGGAGCACGGGCTCTAGGTGCACAGGCTCAGTAGTTGTGCCACATGGGTTTTAGTTGCTCTGTGGCATGTGGGACCTTTCCAGATCAGAGACTGAACCTGCATCCCCTGCATTGTCAGGCAGATTCTTATCCTCTGCACCACTGGCAAAGTCCTAGAAACTGTCTGCTCCTTTATAAAATGAAGATTGCCTACCTTAAAGAACTTGAAAATTAAAGATAATGCGTGTCAAGGGCCTAGATGGAGTGAGGCACATGGTAGGCCTGTAACAAATGTTTTCTATTACTATGAATAATAATAAAAAAAGAATGAACAGCTGAATGGATAAAGTAGAAATGTCAAAAGGAGTGTCGGGCAATGACCAGGTCCCTCTGGGCTGGCATCTAGGATTTTCTGATGATCCCTGAAGCGTATGCCTGTCTTCAGCTCCCTGGAGGCCCTCTCAACCTGTTCTCACTTCAGTGTCCCTGCTTCTCCAACTCTTGAGGGACCTGCATGTTCCAGAAGAAAAGGTTGGAAATGTGTCAGTTCACATAGAAATATGCCAAAGCATTGTTGATCGGGGGTGTGAAAAACAACCAAAGTCACCAAGCCACAGAGGGATAGAAATGTGAACAGATGGGTGGATGGGAAGGCAGTTGTTGATATGAGCAGCACAGAAGTTGCTGCCTTGGCCAGAGCTGGAGGAGAGGCTGAAGGGTGAGAAGGGTGGCAGAGAGCTGCCACAGTCCTGGATCCCAAGGCCCAGCTGCTAGCACCCATCACACATTTGCAGCAGGGTCTATACGAGGCACCAAGGAGAAAAGGAAAGACCCTCAAAAGCATGCTTCGCCAGGACAGCCCTGGGGAAAACGATGAAGGTGACTTTTTGGGGGCCACCTCTCTTCCCTTCTGATCATGGAATTTATGTTTGGTAAAAACGTTAGGGGATCCCCTTTGTCCCAATCACTTTAGGTTCACTGGCCCCAAGAAAGGAAGTGGCAGAATTGAAAAGCTGGTGGCTGAGCCAGAAAGGTGTTGGAGGTGGAATTTAGGTCACAAACGGGATTCAGTGTCCCTTTGATAGGGAGTTCTAAGTTTGTTCCAGTTAGCAATTTGCTATTCTAGATCTACAGCCCAGGATGGGCTCCCAGACAAGTACTCTTTCTGCACTACCAGCTTCCTTCCTCTTAATCCTGTGTCTTATTTTAACTCTAAATTCTAGGATAATTGTTATCCAAGGAAATCAGTACTGTTTCCAAATCAAACAGCCTTTACAGTCTTTATGTCTTTATTTACTTGATGCTGCCCCTAAAAGTGCAAAGGTTCTCCTGCCCTAGAATACTAAAGAAAATGAGAGATAAGCAAACATGACCTGGAAGTCAGTCACTCTGCTGCATCTTATTTAAAATTGGGTAGATTTTATTACCTGTTTTTAGAACCTTGCATTGCATGCACACATTAAACACAACATTTTTTTCATATTTTAATGATTACAAGGTCAAAGCATACTGATTATGGAAAAGAACAAAGAGAAAACAAAAACTCATTAGGATGTTGGTGATTATCCTTCGAGGTTTGAATATGGGCATTTAGTTTTGTAACTTTTTTTCATTTAACAATAAATCATGGCCCTTTTTCCTTCTTGTTAAATATTTCTTTATATCAGTTTTAGTGTCTATAGAGTGCCATGATTTATTCTACCACTGCTTATTGTCAGACATTTAAATGGCTTCACAATTTGGCGCATTATGAACATTGCTGCTGTAGACATTTCTGTACATATATCAGATCCACATTTGGGGTTATTTCCTTGGAATAAATTCCTGGCAATAGACTTTCTGGGTTTCCCCTCCCCTCAGTGTCTCTACTTCCTGGGGCCTGCTTCTGGTGCCTTCCTGGGCCCAAACTTTGCATCACCCACCTTTCTCATGAAGCTTCCTAAACTCCAGGCCTATTCCCATCTGTTGGTGATCTCATGTGAGACAGAGCACACATCACACCTCTCCTGGACTCCTCTCCTCTTCAAGGGGCAGAGCTGATAGCCATTTGTAACCATGGTGACCAAGACGGGTTTCTTCTATCATCCCCGTCAGACATTTATGACGGTGACAGAGGACTGCAGAGGACACATCCATACAGAGGCTTCTCAGGAAATGAAGGGAGGCCAGGTAGGGAGAGTCCCCAAAGCTGAAACTTCTGACCAACTCGGTCCCTGGTCAGACTCTTGTCTTGCCTTACTGTCTCCCTGGTTGTGGTCTTTCTTCCTCCTACCCTATGTCCACCTCTCAGCCCCACCCACGAAGTCCTGCTCATCAGCTGGTATTGCTAATTTCTCTCTCGGCCTAGCACCTCTGACATCCAACTGCTTCTTCCTTGAGTTTCTTCTTCCTACTGCCTGCTCGACTCTGTGCAGAGAGTCGGATCCTCCACAGGATGGGGTTTAGGATATTTATGGAATAAACAGGGTGGTCACGGGCATGGGAAAGGTGATTGGAGGTAGGGAAAAGGTGCAGCCACAGGGTCTGCACAGGTGCATCTCACTTACATGCCTCTGGATGCATGTTCAACATGGAGACACTTAGCACAATCTGAGGCTGGAGTTTTCCAGACTTTGACAGTTGTAAGAGAAGCCTCTGTCAGCTCTCTGACACCAAAATGCCATTCATTAGACACCCATGCAGACCAGTTTTAGGATCAGGGACCCCAACCAGCCCCAGCTGGTTCACACTGGACAAGAGCTGACTCCAAGTTCCTGTAAAACAACTGCAATGCATGAGTCTGGGAAGGTATGCAATTAAAGAGAGGGAAAAAGAAAAAAAAAAACTAAACTAAAGCAGATTTAATCAATGAAGGCAGTTTAAAAAGCAAAGGGGTTTTAATAAACTGTTCTGTTATCTATTGTTCTATAAGACAAGTGCAAAAATTTCTACTAGTATCAGCTTCTGTTAACTCTTTGGGGCACAACTACCCCCCCTCCAGCATTTAATATACACTTACCAGTACCAAGCTAGGGGCTGAGCACACACCATTCATTATTGCAATTATTCCTCTCAAGCATTTGTAACAGCCCCATGGTATCCAGATTTTACAGATCTTTATAGAAGAAACAGGCTCAGAGAGGTTATATAAGACATCCCAGACCACATAGCTAATAAGTAGCTAGTTCAGTTCAGTTGCTCAGTTGTGTCTGACTCTTTGCCACCCCATGGACTGCAGCACACCAGGCCTCCCTGTCCATCACCAACTCCTGGAGCTTGCTCAAACTCATGTCCATCGAGTCGGTGATGCCATCTAACCATCTCATCCTCTGTCATCTGCTTATCCTCCTGCCTTCAATCTTTCCCAGCATCAGGGTCTTTTCAAATGAGTCAGTTCTTCACTTCAGGTGGCCAAAGTATTGGAGTTTCAGCTTCAGCATCAGTCCTTCCAATGAATATTCAGGACTGATTTCCTTTAGGATGGACTGGTTGGATCTCCTTGCAGTCCAAGGGACTCTCAAGAGTCTCCTCCAACACTACAGTTCAAAAGCATCATTTCTTCGGTGCTCAGCTTTTTTATAGTCCAACTCTCACATCCATACATGACTAGTGGAAAAACCATAGCTTTGACTAGATGGACCTTTGTCGGCAACCTGGATTTAAAACCCGGGACTGTCTCATACCAAAGCCATGATCCTAATTGCTATGTCATTGTTGGAAACTTTTTCCCATGCTGGATTTTGAAAATACTCCTAAGATAGCATGAGAAATCTGCTGGAATCTTTCAGGTGGGAACCTGGGCCACCAGGCCTCCTCTCCTCCAGATCTGTCCTCCTCGCTGTGTCTGAATGGAGGTCCCTGAACTGCTCTGGGGCCAAGAACCAAATGGAGAAGGAACTTAGTTCTCTAGGATAAGGCCTCACAGTAGGTCTCTAGCCCTCATTTCAACTATGAAATCCAATTAGTACATTGGATTTTAAAGTCTGATGTAATCATTGCCTTCTCCCACACTGGTGGTTTTTGACAAAATGTCACATTCAACATTGCACTAAACTCAATTGCATTAATAAAGATTTCTCTGTATCCAGGCCCTAGAAGGGGTACAGAATGCAAGGCAAAGCTCCTTCTCTCTGAGGAACACCTCATTCATGCTCTTACCTGATCCTTAAAACAATCCAGTGATGCAGATTGTGGAAAGCCACAGTGCAAAATAAAACTCCGACAATGCAACCACAAGAGCGCTCTTGCCTTCGTGCTAGTTACTACCTTAGTGACTAGTTCGCACCTATTTCCTCATCTGACCCTCACAGCAGACTCGAGAGGTTGACGGTGAGGAACTTATTTCCATGTCAGAGACGGGCAAACTGCGACAAAGTCCTGCTCTCACTGGTGTGAGGGGCCACCATGTTGATTAAACTCTGAATCCTCAAGTCAACCCAATACGGTCTCTGGAATACCCCAAATACCTGGCCATGTCCCATGTAAAAGGAGATTATCAGAGACTTTCAGACAGGATTGAAGCTCGTCTCTAATCCTTGGGCAGAGGCTTTGCTGAACTGGCCCTAGACCTCGGCTGTACACGATTAACAGAGACAGCAAAGGGCTCCCAGGAAGCAAGCTTTATTTATCAGCCGTCTCCACCTCCCACCTTTTACACACCCACCCTGGACAAGTCACCTGGACCAGTTGTATTCCCATACTCGTCCTGCCCCACTAACTTGGGAAAGACTCAGCCTAGATCACCCCTGAGAGCACCCTGTCAGATCATGTTCTCATTTCGCAATCCCTAGAGTCCCAGCAAGAAGGTCCAGGGTCCCCCAGGCTGCACCTGTAGACACAGATTCAGCAAGAGTGAGGGCACACCAGGTGTCCTCGGTCTCTCGTGGGGCTTGATTCCATGCCTGACCAGGGTAAGTTTTTGGCAAATGCTTCCTGAACAAATGAATGATTCTAGATAAGTAAACCTAGCAGCATCCACCTATAGAGAAGGCCTATAGAACAGGGAAATTGTGGAGCTGGGTGGCCAGTTTCTGGGCCTGAGCTCTGCCATTAGCTAGCAATGTGGCCTTAAGAACATCACTTGGAAAAAAAAAAAAAAAAGAACATCACTTGATGTCTCTGATCCTATTCTTTGGTACGTTATGGGAGACTTGGACATTGATGATTAGTAAGTTCCCTTCTAGCACTGGAACTCAGACATTTCGGAAAAGACAGGCAGAAAATAAATCTACGTTAGCGTCATGAATGGCGCTTGAGCCTGGCTGCCTCCTTCCTCTTCTTATCAGTCAGATTTCTCCTCCATTCCTTGCTGACACCATTATCAACAGATCTACTGTGTTAGGAAAAGGAAGGGTAAGAGAAAGACACGGAAGAGGACTGGGAGAAAGAGGAGGGAAGAGAATTTGCAAAAAAATATAGCAACATAGTGACGAGTCTTGGCTCTGAAGGCAGACCATTAACATTCGAATCTGAGCTCTACTAGGTTCTAACTGTGTGAACTTGAACATATTACGTAACCTCTCTGAGCCTCAGAACCTCTATCAGTATAGTGGATGCAATAACGCCTATCTCATATGGATCATGTGAGGATCCAAAGACACAACCCAAGTTAGCCCTTAACCAGGGGCAATAGAAAGAGCCCAACTAAGGAACAGCTCTCCCTCCCTCTCTCTCTCTCTCTCTCCCTCCCTCTCTCTCTCTGTCTGTCTGTCTCTCCCTCTCCCTCTCTCTCTCTCTCTCTCTCTCTCTCTCTCGGCAGCTTTATTTTAACTGAAGTATAGTCGGTTTACATTGTTGTGTCAATCTCCGCTATACAGCAGAGTGACTCAGTTTTACACATACATACATTCTTTTTTCATATTCTTTTCCACTATGGTTTATCCCAGGAGACTGGATATAGTTCCCTGAGTTTTACAGTAGAACCTTGTTGTTAATCCATTCCAAATGTAACAGTTCACGCCTACCAACCCCCAATTCCCTGTCCATCCTTCTTCCTCCCTTCGTCCCCTTGGCAACCACACATCTGATCTCTATGTTGCAACAGCTGTCTCTTGATGCTTCCTCTGTGAAGCAGAAAGGGGAAAGGTAGAGAAGGAAAGGGGAAGATGGAAAGAAAAGAGGAGGAAAATTAAGTAAATGGCAGTGGTGGGTGGTGGGCAGGAAAGTTTTGAGGTGGCAGTGAAATCATTTTTGCCTGCCTAAAAGTGGACTATGTATGAAATCCAAAAACACCCTTCCCCCACCTCCCACTCCTCATCACCTTCCTCTCGGCCCCCAGCAGACCCCATGGTATCCTGGGAATGAAGCTTTCTGTGACTGAGGGGCCTGTTCCTCCAGGCTGACACCACACTGGTGTCCCATCTGTGGACAAGACTGCCATTTCCGCCTCCTTCCCTCTCACCCACCCACAGAGGGGTCCCTTTGAGATGGATTCGAGTGGTTCCCCACCCCCACTTGGGGCTAACTGAACTGTCAGTTCAAGAAGGGAGTTTTAGGGCATGGGGTGTCCCCCACCTGGGGCTAACCCTAGCCGAGGCGTTTGTTGATGATTTGAAGCTGAAGAGAGCAGCCTATGAGAAGGGAGAGGAAAATTCCCCTCCCTGCTAGTAAGAGGCTTCACAGAGCTCGCCAGCCTGTTGTTCTCTGGGTGTTTTGTTTTGTTTTTTTTCCTTTGTGCACACTGGCTTCTAAATTTTACCAGCTGTTGCCTGCCTTCACCTCTAGAAGCCAAAACATGTTGGACTCAGAAAAGCAAGTGACCGTGAGCCAGGGAGTAACGGATGGACTGATAGAGGCGAGGTCTCCTGCTTTCCTTGGTGCTATGAGGTTAAGCCTCACTGTGGACAGCAGTCTACCCACCACAGCTCCTAACCTGCTCACCTCTTCTTCCTCTTCCTCCCCCACACATGTGGAATGTGACAGTCGTAATGCCTAAGACAGTTTTAACAGTATGTGCCTCTAGATTCTGCACACCCCCCTGCCCCCTGTTTTTCACTGTGGTAAAATACTCATAAAATTTACCACCATAACCATTCTTAAGTGTGCACTTAATGGGAATGAGTATATTTATATTGTTGTGCAACCACCACCACCATCCATCTACAAAAGTCTTTTCATCTTGCAAAACTGAAACCCTAACCCAATAAACAGCAGCTCTTCCTGCATGCCTCCCCTCAGCTCCAGCCGCCGCCATTCTACTCTGTCTCTGAGTTTGATTGCTCCAGGTACTTTGTATAAATGGAATCATACTATAGTTTTCCTATTGTATCTGGCTTATTTTACTTGGAATAACATCCTCAAAAGTTGCCCATGTTGTAGCCTGTATCAGTTCCTGCCTTTTTAGAGACTGAGCTCTTTTCCGTTGAGTGTATACACATTTTGTTTATCCATTTATCTGTTGACAAACATTTGTGTTGTTTCCACCTTTTGGCTGGTGTGAATAATGTTGTTAGAACATGGGTGCAGAAATAATTTCTTCAAGACTCTGCTTTCAGTTCTTTTGGGTACATACCCAGAAGTGGAATTGCTGGATTCTGTGGCAGTTCTATTTTTAATTTTCTAAGGAAGGAACCACTAAACCGTTTTCCATAGTGGCTGCACCACTTTACATTCCCTCTAGTAGTGCACAATGTTCCAATTTCTCCACATTCTCCTTAATATTCATTATTTTCTATTTTTGATAGTAGTCATTTTATTTTTTTAAAAAAACTTTGGCCATGCTGCATGGCATGTGGGATCTTAGTTCCCTGACCAGCAGTTCAACCCATGACCCCATAGTGGAAGTGTGGGGCTTTAATCGCTGGACTGCCTGGGAAGTCCAATAATCACCATTTTAATACCTATGAGGTGGTGTTTTTAAAAGGAAGAGATGGCAAAACTAGGATTTCAGAATTTATAAATATAGAATAAAATATACCAAAAAGTGACTATTTAATTTAACAAATAACGAGTTTAACACACATGCAAATAAAATAGCTGTTTATGTAGGTTCCTTCTGAGATGTCAAAGGAGAAAAGGGAGAAGGAGAGGGGGAAATAGAAAGATCATGAGAAGAAAAATTAAGTAAAATGGGGGCAAGATGAGGTGAAAAGGTGGAAGGGCTTGAGGGCAGTCTGGAATGATGTTTTTGGAATCACAAGTCCAGGGGCCCTCTGGATGTACATCAGCCCTCCTGCCTGTATGTATTTGCTTGAGGGACAAGGATTGCTTTCTGCTGTGGTTTTCCGTGTTGGGAGGGACACAAAGATGAGCCAGCCACTGTTCCTTACTCGGGCCAGAAGGTCAGGAAAAGGGGGTGGAGATGAGGGGTGTTCCTGGGCAGAAAGCCAGCTTCCTCCAAGGCCTGCTGGTCCCAGCACCTCAGTGTGGACACAGGTCAGAAGGAGGGCTGGGTGGCATTCGCTCTTGTGTTTCATGTACTTTTAAAGCCGCTTTTGAAGGGATGAAGTCATCTCGGTTCTTTCATTTCAGGAAAGTGCCTGTGAGAAAGGGGGAGGAGGGGAGAACCCTGGGAGGGGCTGCCCTGGTCCAACAAAGCTGCTGCCGCCCAGCAGCTGGGCTCTTGCCCTTTCGAAAACCGATCAACCAGGAACCCCTCCACCTCTTTCCCACAGGCCAGTCACATCTCAGTTCACAGATCTCAGGAGAGAGGACCCAAGTCCCTGTCCTCGGTCCCAGTCTCCAGGGTGCTAGTTTTCTGGGCAAACACAGCCTAAAGTGAATGGCAGCATTTTGCTTCTTTGGTCCCTGAACTGGGTCACACTTCCATGGAGTTCCATGACCAAGCCAGATGAACAGAAAGAAAATGAACAGGGACGACTAAACAGACACAGCCTTACTGGCGTCTGAGTGGAAGGGTCACCTATTCATAAAGCAGGCAGGAAATCTTTAATTAGCCCTTTTTCCAGACACAAAATCCTGCGATAACATTTTGTAATATTTGAATACATATTTTCAAAGAAAGTGATGTGGGAGCCCTTTTGTCTTTGTTATTGGAGTGCTAATTTCACACCACGTGTATTTTAAACCGTCATGGGCATGTGTGTGCTCAGTCGCTCAGTCCTGTCCGACTCTTTGCAACCCCATGGACGATAGCCCACCAGGCTCCTCTGTCCATGGGATTCTCCAGGCAAGAACACTGGAGTGGGTTGCCATTCCCTTCTCCAGGGGATCTTCCCGACCCAGGGATGAAACCTGCGTCTCTTGCATTGCAGGTGGCTTCCTTACCAGTGTGCCACCTGGATAGCCCTAAACTGTCATACAAGAACACAAACCTTGTCCCTGCAGACAGAGGACGGGGGAGATCCTTCTAGGAACTCTTCTTTCTCTTGTCCATTTTTATTCTGCACATCCCTTTTGGGAAAATCCTGCCCTGGATTTTATTAGTCTCGTGTAGGCCTCACAAAATCCATTATGTGTCTCTCAACCCTGCTTTTCAAGTTGCCTCTCCATGAGGTGTGGACTAATGAAATGGAGGGGGAAGCAGCTGCCTTCACACTCGTAGAAGACACTGAGCCCAAAGGCAGCCCTGTTCTTCAGAGACTCTCAGGACAGCCTCCTCCCTGCTCTTACCATATACTCACTGCCCTGAGTTTATTTTATAACTATTTTAACTACAAGAATATGCTTCCACAACTGGCTTTAAAAGCACGTGTGCACATATAGAGAGGGAAATACTGGTTTTGCTTCATCAGAGAAAGTCTTTTTTCTACTTTTAAAAAAGTCTCAAGATAACCATTATCTTAACAATAGAATTATTTAAAAATTTTTGTTAGAACACCTGCTAGTGACATCTTAGAACCATATCCTGGTTTTCACTTTACAAGGCACTCTCAGTGTCATCTGGGTTTTGCCTCACTGCAAACGCTTTGAGAGAGGAATTGGCGTCCCCATTTGGCAGATGGGGGGACTGAGGTTCTGGGGGGCTGACTGAGTGCCTCAAGGGCAGACAGCTAGGAGGCAGTGACGTGGGACAAGGACTGCATCTTCCGATGCCCTCGGGTGCTCTTTCCCTTTGGCTCTGTCGTCTGTCACACACACACAAACCACCAGATAAAGCGCTGTTGGAAGGATAGTGGGTCCGGCTCTCACAGTGAGACTAGCGACCCCTCTGATTGGCGCTGTCAACTGTTATCAGTTTGGGGGGGCAGGGCTGAGGCTGCCGGTGGGTCCTGGAGTATGCCTGTGCCTCCTCACAGTGGGGGCCCAGGAGCGCCTGCCTGGAGGAGGGGTGTTGATCGTCTAGCCCAGCCTCCGCAAAGATGCCTCTTCCTAACTCATGCAAGGGTGTATGAGCAGCTGGCCATGGCCCAGTGTCGGCGGTCAGAGCTCTCTCATAGGGTGGGAGGGGGCGTTTCTGTGCTGACCCTCCTAGCAGGCAGCAGGTCCCACAAGCCAGAGAGAGAGGATGTGGTAGCAGAGACTGGCCTCTGCAGCGTGAGAAACAGATTTGCCTGCCCGTGCAGCTGTGCCCGCCAGATTGATGCTCTGCCCTCAGCTGAAGTGAGGCGCTGGATGGGGGCCTGGGCCTGAGGAGGTCGGAGTTCTGGTCCCAGTTCTGCCACGGATCCCTTTCTGTTTACTTTTTATGTTTCAGTTGACACAGTATTTTCACATAAGCAATCTCTGCTGAGCCCCACTGCAACCCTGTAGAGCTGGCCCCTGATGCTCACAGAGGTTCAGTGACTTGCTCGTTGTCCAGAGCACTTGGGTCCCCAAGGCTAGGGCACTTGCCACCTCCCTGAGTTGTCTCTCAAGAGCTGCGATGATTCAGGCAAGTCCTGTGTCCCTTCTGAATTTGATTTCTCATATGAAAAATGAGGGGGTTGAGGCAAGAATCAAACCAGTTTCTTGATCTTGCTGTGATCAAAACATGTTTTCTTTCCACTGACTTTTCCATGTTGCTCATTTCTTTGGCCGGCAAATGCTTCTTCTCTTATTATCTCTTGGGAGCAGCTGAGCTGAGTTTATCTGCCCCTCAGAGCATGGTGGTGTATCCCTTAAGGGGTCCGGGGGTCAGTATGGACAGGGAGGCAAAGGGAAGGAGGCTCTTGGAAGGTGGCCAACTGCAAATCCTGTCCCTACCCCCACTCCAGCACCCCCATCACTTTCTTTTTGGCTAAAGTCCTGGTGTTCAACCTTGTCAGTGTGCGGCTTCTTTCCCCATGCCCACCCTACAGCCATGCTGGTCTCCTCTGGGGCTCAGCCAGAGGGATGCAGAGAGCAAAGCTCACATTGTTCTTGGTGGGAAATAGTTAAGCCCTACCCAGAGTGTATGTGGGGATTTGGGGCTAGAGGCAGGGCAGAAAGGAGATCTGTCCTTCCTTGAGGACAGACAGAAAGGAGATCTGTCCTGAGCTCTGCCCCTCACACTTCCCATGCCTGCCAGGGTTTCAGCCGCCGAGGACGACGTGGTAGGCCAAGAATCCTCCTCCACAAGAGCCTGGCACTTGGACCCCTCTGCCTGCCAGCACTTCAGGAGTAAGAAGGGGGCCCTGATTTGGGGGTGCTCATAGGAGATCGTTTTCTTGAGTCTCCAACAATCTAAGGCCGGGGCTGAGCTTCTGCAATTAGACAGCTGCTGAACTGTTAATCAGTCTACTAGCTGTAGGGCTTCTCCTCTGAAACGTCTGGTGAGGCATGGCAGGCGGGAAGGGGCAGGGCCACGAATACCACCCCGGGGCTCCCGACCTCCACTGTCCCGTGCCCCAGGCCATCTGCAGACCTGCCCAGCCAGGGATGTCCTCTCCTCTGTTTTCCTCAAGTGGCCATGGTCAGAATTAAATGTAGGACAGGCCTTCAGTTGCTCTGGCCAGAGGGCTCCAGCCGGCACCTCCTCCTCCAGGACCCCCACCCTAGCCGCTGGGATTCCTGAGGGGGAGGCACAAGGATGGGGCTGCTGAGAGCCGGGAGACTGCAGTGGAGCCCCAAGGAATCCCCGTGCCCACAGGCAGCTCGTGGGGAAGGGAGAGGTCAGTGGGAGGAGAAGGGGAAGGGTGGGCCGGTGGTGTCTGAATGATGATCAGAGTTAAAAGAATGAGACTCCCGAAGACTGCGTTAATCTCAGAGAAACAGGACAAAAATTAAAGTGGGTCACCGGCTTCTGTGCCAGAGCTGAGGAATAGAGGCAGGGAGGGGTGTGTCTGCAGCACGCTGACCGGCGCGTCCCCACCTCTGTCCCACCTCTCGCAGTCCTGACCTACCCGCCCTTCCGGCAGAGCTGGGACTGTGGTCCTCTGCCCCCAGCCCTGCCTCACACTGGGTGTGGGCGATCCAGGGCGGAGGGACACTCGCTGTGGGCAGCTGGATAGCCTCTGTTTCAAGACCTCTGATTGTTGCTTCAACCAGTCTGGTGGGCAGACCATTTCCCACATCCCTTAAGAAGTGGCTGAGGTCACCCCTGGGCTGGAGGAGGGAAGGGGACCTGCACCTCTTCTCAGACTCAGTTCATGCCCCGAAGTCTGAGCCAAGGGGCACTGCTGAGAAGTGCTGGGCAAATGCAAAATACTTGCAGTGTCATTATTATCACCAAGACTGGGTACATGGGGCACTGTGCCCCGGCGGGCCTCCAGAAGCAGGTGCCACACTGTGGGTAAAGTGGGCCTCGCCCCTCACAGAATAATGCGTTCCTCCACCTATCACTGTGTGGCTTTGGGCAGATAACATACTGACCCTGAGCGTCTGCCTCCTCGCTGTAAGATGGGGAGATTGTGCTCCGTCTCCCTGGGCAGGATCTGAGGATTGAATGAGATGCACTTTATAACCAGTGTGGGGAACATAGGAAACAGTAACAGGCACCCTGGTGGGGAAAGACTAGCGTGAATGCTGTGGGGGGCATGCAGACATCAAAGGTTGGTGGGAAAGCAGGTAGGAGGCAGAGGGTAACGATTCGTGGGGTCCGGACAGCAATCCCAGAGCAGGGCTGGATCGTCTTCACTGGACACTGTAATGTATATGCGGAAGGTGTTAGAGAGTTGATTAGCTGCTCTGTGATCTCAGCCATCAGCATGGGGGGTAGGGGAGGGTGGATATTAGATCAGATCAGGCAGCTCAGAAAGGGCCCCCAGGCTTCTCCCTCCTGCCATTTTAGCTTCTCACCTATCTTGAGGCAAACTTCGACTCAGGCCTAAAGCACTGTGGCAGCCTGGGTCTGACAAGCCACCCTCACCCCCGCCACCCCACCTCCCCTCGCAGGGTCCTTCCCAGTACAAGAGGTACAAGGCATTTTGGACTTGAGTCCAGAAGGATCCCTTAAAGTCACTCTAGTCCTCCGCGGTGCTGGGAGGCCTGAGGCCCGGGCCTCCCTGCTGCTTCCGTAGCAGTTGGGTTTCCTCTGTTTTCTGTCAGCCCTCCGTGTTCTTAAAGGTCAGCACCTGGCCCCAGTCTGCAGGGGCTTTGCTTCTGGGGAGGGCAAGAGATGGGAGAGGGATGTGGGCAGAGGAGGGCAGGAAGGGAACGCCAACCCACTGTTTGGGTGCCAGCCCATTGCACACTCGCAGAGGAAAGAGGCTCACTCCACCTGGCCCACAGCAGTGAGGAGAGCTTCAAAACAAAATCTAGGTAAAACTGGAAAGACAGTGTCTGGATGGGGTCAAGTGTTGGTGGGGTAGACCCACCTGCCTTCTTTCTTTATCATCAGTACCTGCAGGAGCTCAACATTTCATGAGCAGTGGGGAGACCATATGAGCTTGGAGCTTTGGATTCTGAAAGGTTAAGAGAGAGAGGAGGTGTCATTTTGACTCCTTCATCCTAGAATGGTGGGGGACAGTGCTGTCCCTAGTTGGGCAGGGATGGGGGTTCGAGATCATCCTCAGGTCAGAGGACTTTTCAGGGGACAGCCTCTTCAGGGCCTGGGCTGCCTTCCAAGAGTTGTCCAGAGGGCGAATAGAGCAGGACCCCAGAGCAAGGCTGGGGTAGGGCAGGTTGTTTAGTCAAGATTCACACCCAGTGATTTTTGCCAAAGGCCGAAATCAGCTTCAGTGCAGCCTCGGGGCCTTCTCAGCACCCAGCATGGGCTTTTTCTCCACCTGCCCTGTGCCTCAGTGTCCCCTGTGAAATGGGCAAGCAAGATTTCTTTATAAGTTTCTTGGGGCTAAATGAAGGGATGATCTTATAATTCCCCTCTACTTTCCCTGGAGACAGTTGGGACAATAGTGCGATTTTCAATGTGTCCCCATCTGGAGTACTAACTATTAGTCAATTCAATAAGCTATTTCTTAAGCCTCTAATGCACAGAACTGGATTGCATCATGGACTTACTGCATCTGTTCTTAGGAAATTTGGGACGTCTTTGGTGGTCCAGTGGATAAGACCCTGCACTTCCAAGGCAGGGGATGCAGGTTTGAACCCTGGTTAGGGAACTAAGATCCTACATGCCTCAAGGTGTGGCCAAAAGGAAACTAAGGGTTTCAAAACGAAATAAGACTTTTCACACAAAATAATCAGAGCAGTAGTTCTAATTTTTTCTTTCAATTTCAACCCGTATTTGATGGCACTAAAATGTGCGTTCCCCATGGGCTCTCAAAAATCCTACCTCACCCTACTCCCAACTTTCTCCCCAAGAGAAAGAGAAAGCTTTGTGTGTGTGTGTTAGTTGCTCAGTTGTGTCCAACTCTTTGAGACTCCGTGGACTATAGCCTGCCAGGCTCCTCTGTCCATGGAATTCTCCAGGCAAGAATACTGGAGTGGGTTGCCATTCCCTTCTGCAAGGGATCTTCCTGTCCCATGGATCAAACCCGGGTCTCCTGCATTGCAGGCGTATTCTTTACTGTCTAAGCCACAAGTTCATCATAGCAGGGAATCTGTTTGGGCCAAAAACCAGAAAGGGCCACCGAACCTACCCAGGGCATCCATAAACCAATCTGAGATCAGAGTGGAAGGTGAGTCCAAGACCAGAAGAGTCTCTGTCCCCCCACCCCTAACCCCAACCTGTCTCACATGGGCAGAGGGAAGCTGGTGGCCAAGGCGGAGAGGATGGCCTGAGTGGATCTGAAAGACAGAAAGCAACCAGGAAAGGGTTTTTCACCATTTTAGACCCAAAGGAGGGGAAGTCAGAGCACCGAGATATCTTGTTCTTTTTTTATGGAACCACTTTAAGAGAAAGCTTTAGGAGAGCAGATAAATGAAAATAATTTTAACAAAGGTATAGCTTTGACTACACTTAAAATTTTGTAATAGATGTAAGTTATTTCCAAGGTTTTGTATTCTATTATACATAACAACAGAAAAAGCAATGGCAACCCACTCCAGTACTCTTGCCTGGACAATCCCATGGACAGAGGAGCCTGGTGGGCTGCAGTCCATGGGGTCGCTATGAGTTGGACACGACTGAGCGACTTCACTTTCACTTTTCACTTTCATACCTTGAAGAAGGAAATGGCAACCCACTCCAGTGTTCTTGCCTGGAGAATCCCAGGGATGGGGGAGCCTGGTGGGCTGCTGTCTATGGGGTCACACAGAGTCGGACACGACTGAAGTGACTTAGCAGCAGCAGCAGCAGCAGCATACATAACAATTTTCTTATAACACCTCTTAATGGATAATGACTGAGAAACAATATACTAGGCACTGAGTCTCAGGCGATACTATAACTGTGCTTTATACCAATCTTATTGCTGACTTAATATTCACATAAATCTTACATGTGAAAACAAGCTGTAGGTTGAAGTTCTTTCACATTATAAAAATTCCCAAGACTGCATGATAAAAGCCAAGAAATTGTAGCCAATCACAAATCAAATAAATTATTTGTAACTAAATAATTTTAAAAACAAGATTATAAAAATATAATCTTTTTCTAACAAAATAATTACTATTTTTATGGGGAACACATGCATCTTCATGTTTGATTTGAAAGACAGTGGATCGAAGAGTTAAAAAGTTTCAAAAATCCTGCTTAAACCGCTCTCTAAAATATCTCTATTTTCTCTAAGGTCACCTGAGAAGAATATTCCACAATCACTCTTGTTTGCATCCTTCAGACCCTACTGTCTCAGGTTTAAGAGGCTCCAGGCTAAACTTGTGGAGCTGGGAGAGATCTCGAGGTGGCTCATGGGCTGGTTGAGTAGGAAGAACCCTCCTGCTATGCTGGGGGCTTGGCTGGGGAGGGTGGCTGTCTCTGAGAGGTGAAATACCACGACAGCATGCACAGTTGCCACGGTTCTCTTCATCTAGTAAAGACTAGCATGTTCACTTCAATTCAGTCCCTCAGTTGTGTCCAACTCTTTGCGACCCCCATGGACTACAGTATGCCAGGCTTCCCTGTCCATCACCAACTCCCGGAGCTTGCTCGGACTCATGTTCATTGAGTTGGTGATGCCATCTAACCATCTCATCCTCTGTTGTCCCCTTCTCCCGCCTTCAATCTTTCCCAGCAGGGTCTTTTCCAATGAGTCGGTTCTTTGCATCAGGTATCAGAAGTATTGGAGTTTCAGCTTCAGCATCAGTCCTTCCAATGAATATTCAGGACTGATTTCCTTTAGGATTGACTGGTTGGATCTACTTGCAGCCCTAGGGACTCTCAAGAGTCTTCTCCAACACCACAGTTCAAAAGCATCAATTCTTCAGCACTCAGCTTTCTTTATAGTCCAATTCTCACATCCATACATGACTACTGGAAAAAACCATAGCCTTGACTAGACGGACCTTTGTTGATAAAGTAATGTCTCTGCTTTTAAATGTGCTGTCTAGATTGGTCATAGCTTTTCTTCCAAGGAGTAAGCATCTTTTAATTTCATGGCTGCAGTTACCATCTGCAGTGATTTTGGAGCCCCAGAAAATAAAGTCTCTCTGTTTCCATTGTTTCCCCATCTATTTGCCATGAAGTGGTGGGACCGGATGCCATGATCTCAGTTTTCTGAATGTTGACCTTTAAGCCAACTTTTTCACTCTCCTCTTTCACTTTCATCAAGAGGCTCTTTAGTTCTTCTTCATTTTCTGCCATAAGGGTGGTGTCATCTGCATATCTGAGGTTATTGATATTTCTCCTGGCTATCTTGATTCCATCTTGTGCTTCATCCAGCCCAGCGTTTCTCATGATGTACTCTGCATATAAGTTAAATAAGCAGGGTGACAATATACAGCCTTGATGTACTCCTTTCCTGATTTGGAACCAGTCTGTTGTTCCATGTCCAGTTCTAACTCTTGCTTCTTGACCTGCATACAGATTTCTCAGGAGATAGGTCAGGTGGTCTGGTATTTCCATCTCGTGAAGAATTTTCCATAGATTACTGTGATCCACACAGTCAAAGGCTTTGGCATAGTCAATAAAGCAGAAATAGATGTTTTTTTGGAACTCTCTTGCTTTTTCGATGATCCAGCGGATGTTGGCAATTTGATCTCTGGTTCCTCTGCCTTTTCTAAATCCAGTTTGAACATCTGGAATTTCACAGTTCATGTACTGTTGAAGCCTGGCTTGGAGAATTTTGAGCATTACTTTGCTAGGGTGTGAGATGAGTACAATTGTGCGGTAGTTTCAGCATTCTTTGGCATTGCCTTTCTTTGGGATTGGAATGAAAACGGACCTTTTCCAGTCCTGTGGCCACTGCTGAGTTTTTCAGATTTATTGGCATCATGAGTATAGCACCTTAACAGTATCATCTTTTAGGATTTGAAATAGCTCAACTGGAATTCCATCACGTCCACTAGCTTTGTTTGTAGTGATGCGTCCTAAGGCCCACTTGACTTTGCATCCCAGGGTGTCTGGCTCTAGGTGAGTGATCATACCATCATGGTTATCTGGGTCATGAAGATCTTTTTTTGTATAGTTCTTCTGTGTATTCTTGCCACCTCTTCTTAATATCTGCTGCTTCTGTTAGGTCCATACCATTTCTGTCCTTTATTGTGCCCATCTTTGAATGAAATGTTCCCTTGGTATCTCTAATTTTCTTGAAGAGATCTCTAGTCTTTCCCATTTTATTGTTTTCCTCTATTTCTTTGCATTGATCGCTGAGTAAGGCTTCCTTATCTCTCCTTGCTATTCTTTGGAACTCTGCATTCAAATGGGTACATCTTTCCTTTTTCCTTTTCTCCTTTGCGTTTCGCTTCTCTTCTTTTCTCAGCTATTTGTAAGTCCTCATCAGGAAACCATTTTGCTTTTTTGCTTTTCTTTTTTTTTGGGATGGTCTTGATCACTGCCTCCTGTACAATGTCACGAATCTCTGTCCATAGTTCTTCAGGCACTCTGTCTATCAGAGCTAATCCCTTAAATCTATTTCTCACTTCCACTGTATAATCATAAGGGATTTGATTTAGGTCATACCTGAATGGTCTAGCGGTTTTCCCTACTTTCTTCATTTTAAGTCTGAATTTGGCAGTAAGCGTGGGGCATACTACCACACAATTGCACTCATCTCACACCCTAGCAAAGTAATGCTCAAAATTCTCCAAGCCAGGCTTCAACAGTACATGAACCGTGAACTTTCAGATGTTCAAGCTGAATTTAGAAAAGGCAGAGGAACCAGAGATCAAATTGCCAACATCTGCTGGATCATCGAAAAAGCAAGAGAGTTGCTTTATCCATGCTTTCTCCAGCTGAATTCACCCTATTTTCTTTACTTTTTATACCACTTTCCAAGCTGTTTCTCACTGTCCCAACCCTATCAAAGTTTCTCCAGTTCTTCTCCATTTGGCACATGTTGAGAAGTTCTAAACCAAATACCGAATGTTCAGAGAAAAGTCAGAATTGTGTTTCTTTCACTCCAGGGCAGGATTGTGTCTTAACCGTAGGGCTACTCTGACAAATCATCTTTACCTGGCCCAGGTCTATTCTCTTTTCAAACCCATTGCATGTCTGCCTATTTGGATCTCGGCCTGGGGTGGGACTGGGGTGGCAGACCGTGGGGCGGAGGCCATTGATAAAATGGTTCAGCCAGTTTCGTTTTTAGACTCTGAGTAACCCTTGCTCAGCATGGAGCTCGGTGTTTTGGTTTGGGGCATGGGAGACAACAGAGGAGCAGCAAATGTGGCTCCATAGTCGAGACGCTCACATCCAAATGGGCAAACAAGACACAGGGTCAAGAGCAATAAAGAATGTAGGCATGATGAATTGGTTGGTGCAGGAAAAAAATGGGCATTTGCAGGAGGAACTCAGGCAACCTTGACTGATGGGTAGAACCTGAATGCTTGTATTGACAGGAGGAGGGGTCCCAGGTGAGGGATCATCTGTGGCCCAGACACAGAGAGTGCTGGGGTTAGTGAGGCCCCCAAAAGGCAGGCCTTTGAGGTGGGAGTGATGTGGACGGGGGACACAGGTGGAAAGTTAAGTGACCAAAGCCTGAGACACTGAAGCCGCATGGTGGGAGGGGAGGTTTGCAATGTGATGCAAAAGCAAGCCGGAACTTCTAGGTGGTTTTGAAGGGGAAGGGGGAGGGAGGGGGGCATGACCATCACTGGGCTGCAGTGTGTGGTAGATCAAGGCGGATGTGTCATGTCATGTAATTGCCACCATCTTGTGGTCACAGAATCATGGTCATGGAAACTAGACCGGCAGGTCTAGGGGAGCCTTTGAGCTTACTGAGACTGACCTCCTTTTCTTTTGATTTCTTTCTGGTTTAGTTTTCATTCCACTTACTGTCCCTCCCCCACCATTTTCAAAGTCATACACATTTTATTTAGAAAATGTTTAAAGTATAGAGAAGAATAAAGAAACAACCAAACCCTAGTTATCCATCTCTGTAGAGTAACCACGGTTACTTGTCACTGATTTCTCTCCAATCTTTGCTTTTACGCACTGGCTTTCTTCCATGCTTGACATTAAATAGTATAAATACCACAACTGTCCATTAGTCATGTGGGTTTGAATATTTTTAGTGACAGTGTGTTTTAAACCCTTTTAATGACCAGGATCTCATTACATCTTTAAGCACATTGGACCTTTTGAAAATATAGATGGCTTCAAAAAATTTTTTTTATTTATGATGTATTACATGCTTACCTGGAAAATCTGCAAAACTTAGAAGTGTAAAAATTTAAACCATTCATAATCCTACTGTCCAGAAATCACTTAATCTGTTGTTGATATTTTGTGGTATTTTCTTCTAGTTTTCTTTCAGAATAATGTGCACCTTAAAAACAAAATAGGAATCACATCACATACAACTTTAATCCTGCTGCTTCATTTACCATATCATACAAGTTTCCATTTTTGACAGTTGTTAACATCATGTTAACCTAATATTTCTTGAGAATTGAGCAGGGAGCAGACCATTCCAATCATTTTATGTATACTCACTCATTCTAATCTTCACAATGGCTCTTGAAGACAAATATTATTTTCTGTTCCCACTTCACAGACAAGACAACTGAGGCACAGAAGGTGAGATTTGACGCTGGACGTTCTGACTCAGAGCCAGCATTCCTACTGCCCTATGGCCTCTCCAACCAGTTCTCATGAAGCGTCTTTTACTGACCTGAAGTACACACACACGTGCACGCACATGCACACACTCGCACACTGAGGCTCTTTTCCAGGAGACAAACTTTCAGATATTGAAAACACCTCTGAGGTCCCCAGGTCTTGCCGTTGCCAGGCTTAGCAGCTTCATCTCAGCCATTCCTCATGGCCTCAAGGCCCTTCGCCAGGTGGCCTTTCACTCGGGCAGGTCCCAGCTTTTCTGTGTCCCTTTGGATGGCTAGAAACAGAAGTGCGGCTGTGGGGCCGCCTGCTGAAGGCCAGTCGCAGCCAGCCTCTCCGCCTGTGTGTGCTGGGCCCTAGGCACCTGCAGTGTAGCCAGAAATTCAGCGGCTTTGACATATGACAACTGAACTGCAACAAAGGGTGCTCTTCCCGAACCTCTCAGCCCGTCACATGGCCAAGGCCTGGCTGGTCAAGCCTTTCGATTCTTTGCCTGGTCCTGCAGGGCACAGCCCGGAAGGAAGGTGTTTAGGAATTTCCAGGGGCCTTAGTGCGGCTGGACTGGGAACTCCCAGGACAGCCAGGGTCAGGGTCTGGCTGGCCTGGCTCCGGGAGGTGGCGGGGGAGTCCGGCTGTGGCAGCAGGCAGCTGTGGTCTCCAGGTCGTTCCCAGTTTTACGCTGTGATTTTGCAAGAAGTCACCAGCAGTGACAAGAGCCAGTCTGCAAGAGTCTGCAGGGGTGCCAGGCGCAGTTCGGAAGGGTCGTTCTGGCCGCACACTGCCACGGCACAGGTGGCACATTTAGTAGCCCCCCTGTACCCGTTCCCCGGGTCTGCCTGAGAACAAGCAAGGCAGCTTGGTTTGCCTGTCACCTGGCGCTGACCACCTGAGGCTGGGGGCAGGACAGGGTCCAGGTAAAATCGCCCAAGATCACGGACTTGTCCTTAATACCTTAATACCTTTGTCCTTGTCCTTAACAGCCTCTGGGTGTCCCCTGATTTGATTTCGCTCAGGCTCCTGAAAGAGGAGGGAGAGGAATGCAATGAGCAGTTTCACAGTAAGGCATTCGTAGTGCATGAAGCTCACTGTGCTACCCTCTCTGGGTCACTTCCACCGAACAGAGACCTTTCAGAGACCCACAAGCCTTCGTCTGAAGATAGTTTCCGAGAGGGGTCTTACTGCTGTCCCTCGTTGTAACTGGGCGGCCGGCAGCCTCTTCATCTTTGCACATTAAGAACAAACACACAAATCTGGCACTGATCCTTTATGTCCTTGCGCTTTGACTTCCCCGTCTGTGAGATGAGGATAGTAACAGTACACCCCTGACAGGACTTGAGGAGGATTAAATGAGATGATGCATGTAAAGCTCTTAGAATTAAAGCTGGAACATAGCTAGCCTTCAATATATTTAGTTCTTATAGTACTGTGAGTTATTAATTTGATTATACAGCAGCTTCACATTTACTATGCCATTTTATCCTTATGTCAACTGTCTGAATTTAGTGATTTTGCTCTGATTTTATAGGTAAAGGAAGGGAATCTAGGGATTAAGTATGCAGTTAAGTAGAGTGGAGAAGACCCCAATACTCTCTGAAAGGGTCACTTTTTTCCCCTGCTTAGCAGGGGTTCGAGATGTTCAAAGGCCTAGCTGTGGGCCTGGCACCCTGGAGGCACAGAGAAGCTCCAGAATCAGAGCCCACCTTGGGAAGCTCACCAGAATCTCAAAGTCCAGCAGCCTGGGAGACGTGCCATTTCAACCCATCATGTTATACTTACCTCTGAAGCTTCCCTTCTAACCAGATCCCTGACTTCTGAAGGGGGAAACCAGGGTTGCTCTTTCTGTCCCAAACACACATAAACATAGAGAAAATAATATAATAAACTGTATATACATATTTCAGTATGTATCTCTAAAAGTTAGGGACTTTCTAAAAAGGTAACTACAATACCATTATTCTACCTACACAATTTACTATCAATTCCTTAAGATCATCAAATATATGGTCAGGGTTTACATTTCTCCAATCTGCTTTTTTTCCTTTTTCAACATAGCAGTGTGTTTGTTTGAATGAGAACCTAACTGGCTTACATGTGGCTTCATCTCGTGTATATCTATACTTTCCTTCCCCATACCCTGCCCTCCTCCCAACCCTCTTTATTTCCTTGAACTTTCTTGTTGAGGATGCTAGGCTGTTTATCCCATAGTTTCCCACAGTATGGATTTTGCTGACTGCATCCCTGTGGTGTCATGTTCCTGCCTCATGTACTATATAAACTGGCAGCTGGATTTGCAGGCTTGATGGGATTCAGGTTTGGTGTTGTAGCAAGTATACTTCAAGGTGCTTTGGTGTGTTGTACCAGGAGACTCATGATGTCCCTTTTGGTAACATGAGAAGCCATTGATGATCGTTGCTTAGTTTTAGAGCTGCTATTTCACTAGGAGTTAGCTCTTTTTTCATCTATTTAGTGGAATATTTCTATAAAGTCCTCACTATTTGGTTACCCTGATAAATACGCAGAATAAATGCTTATTTTCACTGATTTGTTATCTTTGCATAAAATGATGGATACACAGTTTTATGATCAAATTCAAACTAACCCCAAGAGGGGAGAGTAGGTGAGCATTTAGAAAAAGAAGAGCTGTGGGCTGAGCATTTTTGGTCAAATGATAGGTGTACAGAGGTTCATTCCACTACTCTATTTTCGTGTATGTTTGAGACATTTTGTAACCAAAAGTATGGGGTTTTTAAGTAAAAAATATAAAGTAAAGACTTGGTGCCCAAGCATCCTGCAAAGGAAAGTGATGAATGTGTTGGTTTTTCTAGTGTCATGATGACTGCATAGAATTAAGCATATTTAAGAGTTTTAATCCATTGTAGTCATTTTCTTATGGATGTTTAAGTGTTTCTATTGTTGGCCAGGGGAACCTCTTCAGGTTGACTCCAAAGGTCTTTTTGACTCAAGTCCAATACTCTTTGACATCATCCACGTTGACGTATCATCCAGTATTGACGTTGTGAGTCCTATTCATTTTGTGCATCTCCTACCCAGACCTGGGACGTATTTCCACGGTACGGCTCTGTCTTTCCCTAAGAGTCTTTTTTGTGCCTGGCCACTGTAACCAAAAGAGATGTCTCTTTTGGCCTCTGTAGCCAGGAGCAGAATTCTCTATACAACAAGCAAGTGTGACTTTGCCGCCCTCTACCCCCTTTGCCGCTGCTCCCCCACCCCCACCAAGCAGGTGTCTCAGCGATGCGTTGATTATGCTGCTGGGTGGGTGGAGGGGAAAAGAGATAAAAATCTGACTTTAAAGGCCCAGGCAGTAACTTGCCTGAGGCTGGCTCCCCCTCCCCAGCATTGGCCCCACCCCCAGACTCAGAACCAGGCAGAAGGAAAGGGGGGCAGTGAGAGTTCAGTATCTCTATTTATCTATCTATATTTAGGCAGATTTATCTTGAAAGCAAATCAGAGAGGAACATTTAGGGAGGAGGTAGTGGGGTACCTCCGGTTTACATAGCTTTATCTAATCTGCCAAGGGCGGGTGGCAGGCGTCGTGTAGAGCAGGCAGAGCCCTCCAGAGACAAGTGTGAAGTGAAAAGGGCACAGAACACTAAAGGGGAATTGACCGAGGTGGGCCTTCAGATACGCAAGGTGCCACCAAGTAGAGGACAGCACACACAGGTGAGCTTCCAAGGGCAGGTCAGTATGATGAGGAGGCTGGTGACAAGTAGAACCACCCGGTGATAGAATGACACATGAAGCGGGGAGAGCGCCCAGTGAGAGTTCCAAAAGGTCTAGAAGATCTCCAGTCAGGAATGTTTTGGGGGTTCCTGTCTGATGGCTGAGTCCATACCCAAAGGGAGAACATGGAGTTGCTTGTGGCAGAGGAAAGAGAGACCCAGGGCTCACAGTGGACACACCAACTGTGTGAACTGGACAGTCCCCCCACCCCCACTTTTTACACAGTGGGGACAACAGTCATTCCTCATCTTCAAGGAGGGTTAAAGGAGAAGTCAGCTGAGAAACTCTGGGGATCCCGGGAGGTATGACCGAGGGTATCACTGGAGGTATCACATCTGCTGGGAAACTGAAACTAGGCAAGAAGCAATTGCATTTGTTTTCAAAACAATATCCAGGTTGAAACTGCTCTCAGAAGTTGCATGATAGAAAGACCCAGAGTGGCTAGCCTAGTGAGGAAGAAGCCAGGCTTGCTCCTGGGGGTAGTGGGTGGAGGCTCCGGTGGAGGCTGGTCATTTCAGAGGACAGGACTACCTGGAGACTCTATTAGCGAGTCTGATGTGGAAATATTGTGTTTCAAGTAAAGGTCTCAGAATAGATTTCTCTGTAAGACTATGGGAGTGTGTGTGTGTGTGTGTGTGTGTGTGTGTACAACTTAAGAAAACAAATGGTAGCAGACACCTGAGGAGTCCAACTTTCCAGTCTTGATCTATAGAATATTTGGGCTGTAGGGTAAAGGCCCCACAGGCAGACTTGCCAGGGAGGCCGGACAGCAGGGTCCAGAGTGGAGGGTTTGTAAGCATCAATATGTGTCCACGACGCTGTGTGCCAGGCCAATAGGACAGGGAAGTTTTAGGCTAGGGGGCCACCCAAGCCTGTCTAGAAGTTGTAGTGTATGGGAGGGGCATGATGAGACACAAGATGGGCAGCAGTCTCATTTACAAATATGTATTTAAAACATTTCCTACACATACCTCTGCCTCCTTTGATTTTTATTTTAATTAAAAAAAATGACAAATTAAATATAAAAGTTAATTTGGAGTTAATAAAAATAAAAGTAAAATTGTTAGGACCCAGTTTTAATGGCGGCAAAATCCTAGCAGAAGGACAGTTATATCTTTTGTAATCTGGCTGTAAAATAATCTTGGCTATATTGTTACTGCCTCCTTGACATAAGTCCACAATTTTTCCTTAATTTTGTTGCATCTCAACAGATAAAGTCAGTTTTGTTAGACTTGCTTTTCACCTTGTACACACAGTGTGTATGGTGTGTACACACATAAGAGGTATACTTCTGCCAACCTGAGCTGCTGCGTAGAACACTTCCTAAGTTTGTTTTTTTCTTCCTAAGTTTTTTATTGTGAGTGTTTCTCAGAATATCATTGAAAATAGTACTTTCAGGAAAATATAAGTGAAAATATATTTGATTTCAAAATGAGGAAACATTTTCTAAGCATATGACTAAAAGCAAAAAAATTGGTGATTTAAATTGCAATTTATATGTGTGAAAGACACAAAATGAAAAGTAGATGACAAAGTGGAAAAATATTTGCAATAAGTATAATGGGAAAACTGTGAATATCCCCAGTATGTGACATACTTTTTGAAATAAATCTAGAAACCCCAGCGGCTAAGATGGTAAAGAATCTGCCTGCAATGTGGGAGACCTGGATTCAGTCCCTGGGTTGGGGAGACTCCCCTGGAGAAGGGAATGGCAACCCACTCTAGTATTCTTGCCTGGAGAATCCCCTGGACAGAGAAGCCTGGCGGGCTACAGTCCATGGGGTTGCAGAGAGTCGGACACGACTGAGAGGCCAACACTAAAGAAAGCACATCGGAATAAAAAACAAAAAACAAAAGCAAGCAAGCAAAAGTCATTGTCTCACAAGTCATAAAATGAGAGAGACACACAAAGAAAATGCATGAAAAAATATTCAACATCACTAATAATCAAAGAAATGCAAAATGTAAAATTAGAGTCTGTTTTTTCCTTACGGGTAGGCTGTTTCGGTTTTTGTTTGCTTAATGGTAATACCCAAGATCAGTGAGACTACAGTGAATTGGAGCCTTTGAAAAACTGCTCAGGATAAACTGACACCGGATTTCTGAAAAGTAATTCAATCCTGAGCTTAAAGAGTTCCAAAAAATTTATTCTTGTTGGCTGCATTTTCCTGTGTCTTAATTTATTTCTTAAGATATAATCAGAGGAATTTTAATTAATTAATTAATTTATTTATTATCTATGTTTAAGGATGTGTATTACAACACTATTTATAATACATATCAACAATAACCTAATTTCTAATAATAGGCAGAATGGCTAAATAATTGTATATAGCAAAAATAGTAAAAAAAAAAAAAAAAGAAAAAAGAAAAAGAAAAACATAATCCTAAATAGAATCAAACAAAACCCCTAAGGTTTTGAAAAAATGCATTAGAATAAGCATTTAAAAATATCACAATATGTTAACAGTGATTACGTTTGAGTCATAGAGTTATGGGTAATTTTAATTTTCTTTTTCATCATATTCTATATTTTCTAATTTTCCTATACTTAACATTTCTACTCCTGTTATCAGAAAAGTTATAAAGAATATAAAAATAAATATGTCACTTTTGAATTGAAAAATCAAGTTCATCCTAACATTTACTCAATTACCAGAGAAAGAGCAGGTTTGGGGCGGGATGTCCTGTTAGAGCTGAACTGTTCATTAGATCTCCAAATGGATGTTCAAGTCTGGATTTCAGGGGAGAGTCAGTGTTACAGAGCACATGGGTGGGATTTTAATGCCCTGAGAATGAATGATGAGATCACAAAGGGAGTGAGTTTAAGCAGATTAGAGAAGACCCTTATTCTCTCCAAGACATCTGGGAGGCATCAGCAAAAGCGACAGTGCCCCTGTGACCACCACGGTGCCCACAGCAGGCACTTAGAAACATTTCTGCAATGGCTAGGAACAAACAAATGAACTCCAGGGACTGATTTATTCCAAAACCTCAGATCATTTGCCTGTACCCTTTCCTTCATCTCTCCCTCATTTTTCAGGCCCAGTTCTCCAGTAATGGCAACATTCTTGAGAATAAAATTATGTTTGGCTAACGAAAAAATGCCAGATTAAAAAACGCTGAAACAATGCTTAGGACCATCTTAAATGTGTCAACATCAACAGTAGCCACTTCAGCACGCTGGAAGTCAGCCAGTCCTGGAGGCCAGGCCGAGAGTCGATCCCTTTCCTCAGTGAATCCTTTTGAGTAAATGTGCAACTGAATTGCACAACTGAAAATCGTATGTCTCCATTTTCCAATTAAACTGATTAGTCCGATGGGCCTTTGTTTAGAGCCAGTACATTTGGATTATTCAAGTGGGTTCAACTCTGCAAGTGGATAAATCCTGCTTGCCAAAGTTTTAAAAAGAGATTTATTTAAAAAGCAGATCACTTATTTTTAGTTTTAGAAACTTCCGTTTTTGAGCGCAGTTTGCTTCCTTTATGTGCTTGAGAGAGCGGCTTCCTTCCACTGCTTGGAAGGAAAGAGAATATATTATTTTTAATCCCCTTCGTTCACAATGGACCAGGGAAGTGAAGGAGCTCCGTCTAGGAGAGACCAGTTGACCAGGAATAGGAGTATTAGCTGCTACAGATTTGTTGGTTACAATAAGCAGAAGGCAGGGCTCCCCAGGCGGTGCAATGGTAAAGAATCTGCCTGCTAATGCAGGAGATGCATGATGCGCGAGTTTGAGCCTTACATTGGAAAGATCCCCTGAAATAGGAAATGGCAACCCACTCCACTATTCTTGCCTGGAAAATTCCATGAACAGAGGAACCTGGCAGGCTACGGTCCACAGGATTGCAAAGAGTGGACACAACGGTCATGTCAGGGCTGGCAGGGGAGGTGGGAAGAGGTTGGAAGTGAAGTGATGGCTGCTCCTTGTGACCCCACGGACTGTAGCCTTTTCGAACTCTCTAGGCGAGAATACTAGAATGAGTGGCCATTCCCTTCTTCTCCACGTAGGGAGTGAACCTAGATTTCCTGTATTGCAGGCAAATGCTTTACCACTGTGCCAAATGGGTTGCCCTGGGAAGAGAGGAGTGCTCCCTCACCTCGGTTTTTCCTGCTTGGGAGCAGGGTAGTGAGAATGGAAAGATCATGCATTTCCCTTGTGTGAGCCCAGCGACGTGGGCTCACTGTGTAATTCACTTGACTTAATTAAAGGAAAGCAGCCCTGAGACAGCCCTGCTGGGTTTCTGAGAGGCTGACTTGGAGGAATCTTTACATTAAACTGATTGATAATCTCTCTGTGTCTGTGAGAGGTGTTTTTGGCTTCATGTCAGAGCTCCCATCAGATAGGCCTGTACTGTGAGAGGTTTGAAAAATGGTTCAGATGAAAAAATTGACTCTGTTCAATAATAAATGATATAAATAAATATCATTTATTAATAAAAAATAATAACGATGCTTTGTATTTATAGAGCATCTTTCAAGTGTGGGAACTCTAAGTTCTTGTGGATATTTATTAACTTACCTTTCACACAATAGAGAAAAAATAATTTTGTCAATTCAGTATTTTTGAATTCTCTTTTACATTTTACTGGGAGAGGAGGGTAGATATTACAGGGATATTTTCTTATAATTATTTCAAGGCAACAAATCTTCCTTCCATTTTTTTTTCCTGCTGGAAATCTTTCCTTATTGGATATCACCTAAAAAGTTAAAGAATAGTGATGCCTAAAATGTGTATGTGCTTTTATATGTCTATGTGGGTGTGATATCTATATAAATATTTAATGTTTATGGTCTAAGCCTTTTCCCTCAGTTTTCATGAGTTAGAATTTATTAGCTACTGAACAGTGGGGATATTACTATTTGCTTTTGCACGTAAGTGATTTAAAAGTCAATTATGAATTGATTAAGGGGATTGGAGAACTGTGTCATGTAATATGGCCCCTGGAATTTCGATTTGTTACCAAATATCTGGAATGAGGAAGTGTACAGGGTGGGAAATAGCCCACAGAGGTACCATATGGATATTAAACCGAGCAGACAGAGGCCTTAGGTCACTGGGTTGTAGCAACTCTGCTGGGTTTCATCTGGCTGGGTTAGGAGGTGGGAACAGAGGGTGCTGAGCGGGTGTATAGGCAGACACTTGTTCAATCACTAAGTCATGTCTGATTCTCTGCAACCCCATGGGGTGTAGCCCGCTAGGCTCCACTGTCTATGGGGTTCTCCTGGCAAGAATGCTGGAGTGGGTTGCCATTTCTTTCTCCACAGGCAGACCCTTAAATATAAGAATAAAGCAGAACCTCAAGACAGGCCCAAACTATGACTGAAAACCAGGCAAGCCCGTAGAGAAGCTAGTCACAACAGCCAGCCCCCAACACTTAGGTCAGGGTTCTTTACCCCTTGTGACCTTTAGAGCAAGCACCAACCAGCTCCAGGGTCCCTGGAGAAGGAATGTAAACATTTATTGCATTTCTTATTTATCTGCCAAGTCTGTCTTCTGGGTCACTAAGGCAGAGAAGCAGGCGGGAAGGCACTAATAACCCAATGCAATAGAATTATTTGAAAGGAAGATTCCCCTATAGAATTCATGTCCTTTGACCATTCCAAATGGGATGTGGGGGTTTTCAGGTGATAAACAGAGGTGGAAAATAGGTGATTCGTGGCTGGGGCCCTCCACTGGGGACTTTGTGTTTGCATGAAGGGGTGCTGAAAATCAGATAATGTTCACCTCAGAATTAGCCAGGAGCAAATGGCAAAACTTTGTTAACAAGCTTGGAGCCCACAGTAAATTTTAAAAAGCAAGCATGCACCACAATGATGAGCATTCATCATAAACCTTCAGTCGCCTCTGGGTTCTGGCCTGGATGCTATCCTTTTGGATAAAGTAATTTTGGAATTTTGGAACAAGAGCCAGGTCTTATGATGCTTTTGTATTGGTATGGAAGTGAAATGAAGTCGCTCAGTCGTGTCCGACTCTTTGCGACCCCATGGACTGTAGCCTGCCAGGTTCCTCCATCCATGGGATTTTCCTGGCAGGAATACTGAAATGGATTGCCATTTCCTTCTCCAGGAGATCTTCCCAACCCAGGGATTGAACCTGGGTCTCCCGCATTGCAGGCAGATGCTTTACCGCTAACTAGCTAATCAAGGTGTTCCAGCCCGTCACGCTCATGTTACCCAGTGACTACTCATTTGACTTAGCAGTCCCCACTCTTGAAACTGCTGCTCAGCGTGTGTGTATGTATATGCCTATGCATGTATATATATGTATGCATAAATATACATACACATATGTTTTCTCTCATAAACGAAACTGAATTACACTTTATTTTCAGTATTTAGGTGACCCTTGGGCTTCCCTGATGCTCAGACGGTAAAGAATCTGCCTGCAGTGCAGGAGACCTGGGTTTGATCCCTGGGTTGGGAAGATCCCCTGGAGGAGGGTATGGCACACTCCAGCATTCTTGCCTGGAGAATCCCCATGGACAGAGGAGCCTGGCAGGCTACAGTCCATGGGGTCGCGATGAGTCGGACATGACTGAGCGACTAAGCGCAGCACACAGGTGACCCTTAAAACTCAGGGGGAAAGTTGGGATTGAAAATGCAGGAAAAAAGCAGAGCAGAAGAATAATTATTTTGCAGATCATCACTAAATGAAAAATTTCCCCAAACCATTAGTTCCAAATTCTAACATTAAAAAAAGTCTAAAGTAGTACAACATAAAGATGGACTTTAATGCACAAAATCATGTAGCACTTTGTATCAGTCCAAAGACAAACTGATTTTTTTTTCCCTAAAGGAGGTTGAAGTTAACCTGGCAAATGGTCAGAAAAGTGTGAAGAAGGCAGGTTTTTTTCTTTGTGAATTTGTTTGATTTGAGGTTCTCTAAATGCCACGATTGGTACCAATCATGAGATCTGTGCTGAGCCACAAACCCCAAAGCTGCAACCCAAGCCCCCAGTGAAGTTAATTAAGTTTGAGTCTTGGGCTGGTTGATGCCACAATAAATGTGTTGTCAGCAGGCTAAGCCAGAAGAGTTGGGCTCCAAAGAGGAATTTCTATGCAGTAAATATCACTTAAATTCCACTCAGAGTTGGAGCTGGTGTCAAAGTCCAAAAAAGCAATATTCCCTGGCAACTGCTGTCAGGAGTGGGTTTGTGCCTGGCTATGTATCATCTGAACTCAAATTAGCACAGAAGAAGGAAAGGGAGTTAATATTACCCAGCTGACTGCTCAAAGAACTGCTTCAACTGTAGCCAGAGAAATATGGATAGGGCATGACCAGTCATCAATGACCTCCAAATGACTAGATGCTCAGAATTTTCTGGCAGTTTGGGCTAGATAAATAATTCCCACTGTGAAAGAAAATGTTCCCTGAAATATTTCAGGGAAACCAATGCTATCACTGCCCTGTTTCTCACCTACAACGAGCTGGAGAAACACCATAGGAAGAGGAAAGGAAGAGCAGATTTCTACCTCACCCCCCGCTGGGTTATGAGGAGCTGGTCAGCCCAAGGAGGCTGGCGAGGTAGACGGGAGTGGGGAGTCTCACGGGAACTCTGCATATGAGGTTGTAAGCCTATCCCACCTCTGGATAGGTCTTTGGAAGGGAAGGGAGGAAGGAAGGACAGGAGGAAGGGAGGGATGGATGGAGGGTGGGAGGAGGCGGAATATATGGAAAGGGAGACTGAAGATGGAAGGCAGAAGAGGAGAAGCGCGAAAGGCAAGAGACAGTGATATTAATTTAAAAAGGAAATAAAGGCAGGAAGAGAGAGAGAGCAAGAGGGAGCAGACAGAGGGAGAGAGAGAAAAGAAAAAAGGATTAACACTGGGCTCTATTGTGCTGTGCTAAATCGCTTCAGGCGTGTCTGACTCTGTGTGACCCCGTGGACTGTAGCCAGCCAGGCTCCTCTGTCCATGGGATTCTTCAGGCAAGAATACAGGAGTGGTTGCCATTTCCTTCTCCAGAAATTAACACAATGTAGCTCTAAAGTAATAGGCATCATTTTTTTTTTTTTTTAACAGAACACACACTTCAGATAGATATTGCAATCTTTGAGCTTTTCCAGTAACTGTATTTCTCTTAATCTTTCTTTTTGCTTTATTCTTACATTAATTTTAAAATGTTTGCTTTTAAAACAAAGATAACGGAAGTTTTGGGTCAGCAGTGTCACCTTTCATTTCCAGTGATTTGAAGGTAGAAAACTGCAGGCAAAATTCTTCCCTTTCTTCTCCATTTTCCTTCACTCACCCAGCTTCCTGCTTGGCCAGCTTTCTGTTTTCAGAAAAGAGACCAGGGGCTGGGAAAATCTGATTTGGGGAGTTCAGGTATTTGGACTGCTTCAGGAGACAGCACCCTTGCCCAGAGCAGGAGGCAGCTGGTTCTAGCAGCCCCTTCTCCCCGGGAGTTTACTAACAGGACTATTTCTGAGTTATTCTTAAGGAAAGCCACCCTTAGAGTTGTTAAGATCTGGAGCCAAATTCCTCCTCAGCTGAGGAATCCCTCACAGTCCATGCAGCAGGGAGGCAGCTTCTGTATTTGGCGCTAAGTGTTCGTGAAAAGCCCAAATACATGATGGGGAAATAAAGTAGCTGCCTTCTGAGAATGTGAATTCAGAAAAACTGACTTCATCCTGTGTGGTTGCAATCTTGGGGTGGTTTTGTTCAAGAAGACTGGCTCCTGCTTGGGGGAATAATTATAAACTTATTATTTCCATTTATAAATCAAGCTTCTCAAAGGAAGAGAATGTAAAAGCAGTTTTAGTACTGCCCAGTGAAAAGACAATTGCTATCAGCTACAACTGATACACTCTGGAGAAAAACAGTGCATAACCAAACACACAGCATAGTCACAACTGCAGGGGGTTCTTCTGAAGGCAATTATCAAAGGAATGTGCCTTATTAACAGTATCAGGATCTCTGGGGGTGTTTTGTTGTTCTAGGGGTGATGGAATGAGAAGGTCATCTCCAGGGTGGTTTTCTTCTTAAGTCAGGAACCAAAATATTACAAACAAATAAGCAAACAAACCTTTTCTTCTTCACCATTTCTCTGACCATCCCCCCTTTAATTTGTAGGATGTAGCATTCCTGGAATAAGAAACTTCTTTAGCTGAAATGAATCACTGGTTTAAATTCAGGCAATAGGGTGACATTCTTCCTAATTTAATAATTTTAAGAAATAAATTGATGCAGATTCAGATCAAATTTCAAGCACTCACTTCAATGTGGTCAATAATTTTAAGTTTAAATGTCTGATGTTACAAAAAATAGTGACCCTTTGAACTTAATGTTCAACTAATAATTAGTGCAATTTCAAGATCCCACTAAATTGGAGGCTAAAATGCAGGATCAAAAGAGATGCCAAGTTACAATCCTAGATTCTAAATATCCCAGCAGACTATCTCCATGAAAGACCTTTTTTTTTCTCTTGTGAATAAGTGTGTGTGTGCTACCCTCCCTTTCCCGTTCTCTTTAAAAACAAACAAACAAACAAAAAAATGATGACTTTTTCCAGTCTCTGCTTCCAGGGTTTTGGACACGTGAAGTCAGATGGGAGGCAGGGATAAGCAGCACTAATTGGGTGCCTCCTGGTGTGCTAATATGAAGGACAGCTGATATGACTGTGGGTTTCTGAGTTTGCCGTCTGTACCTGGCCTCTCTGGAGATTAAGAAGGGTTTGCTGCCCCTGGTCACAGGATACACGGCAGTCTTGACTGCAATTCCCTGGATGATTCTTGTACCAGAGCGGACAGTGTGACTTCTACGCCAACCAGCCCAGAGCAGTTCATGCTCAGTGGTCACCCAGGAAAGCCACATACAGATGCTAGGAAGGGTTGCCAGGATGGCCAGGCAACTGTCCATCCTCCAGAAAGTTGGATCAGCCCAAAGGAGTTGCCGAGTTCTTAGGGCTAGGGCTGCTGGCAACGTGTCAGCCAAGTCTGTGCGAGGCGACAGGGACTGACGCCGCCTCAGGAAGCGGCCATCTGGTGACAGACAAAGGCGCAGCAGAGATGGGCGACAGAAAACTAAACGGGGAGAACTGAGGGGAGTGCTGGGGGGAGACCCTTGAGAGAAAGACCAGAGGGGGGAGCTGCACCAGACTGAAGACAGGCTGACGCAGGAGAGGGCGGACAGGAGGCGGGCTGGAGGGGCTTCAGCCCCTCGGCCAAGGAGGGCTCTCTCCAGGAGTGACAGGCTTGGTCTGGCCGCCTTCTCCTGTGGCCACATTCTTCTCACAGAGAGAAGCCATTCTGGGGACGGCCCAGGTGCCTCTTCTCCGTAGATGAGCCGAGTGTTCTGTCAAACCGCTCCTACCAGGGACTGGCTCCGGCCCAAAGGAATACTTAACCCCCTTTCCTGGTGTAGACACTTCTGAGACATGGGGGTGCCCTCTCTCATGGGCTCTTGTGCGTGTAGACACACTCATTCACACACGCAGACACTCCTAGGTCCCCATCCAGGTCGAACCACCTGCCTGTTCGGATATCCAGGGGACACCATTTTTTCCAGCATCCCCCCCCATCACTCAGGTTTTGTTCCCCAAACCACACCAGTCCAGCTGCACAGCCAGACTCAGGGCCTCTCCTGTGAGCTGTGTTTCAGGAGGGATTCCAGGAAAGTTGACCTGTGACCCAGGAGCAACCCAAAACCCCAGCCTGGTCCTTGTCCTGGGATGTGAGAGGGGAATGCCAGTCCCTGAATAGGACTAGCAGACAGTTTCCATCTGCCTCCCGGGCTTGAAGAGAGCCAGGCGGGGAGAAGACTGGGATCGGCCCTGACGGGTCTGTGATGGCAGCAAGTCCTGTGTGGGTTGTACCGTGTTAAACGTCCCACTACTTCCACTGCGGGCTTCTGCTACTCTGTGAATGGACTGGAACCAGTCTTTAACTCCAGCATCCCATCAGCTACCTACCTCCCGTCTACATGTGTATGTGAAGAATGTGGAGTAATTTAGATATTCATTGATCTGAAGCACATCTAAGGAGTGGAGAAGGCTAATAAAAGGCATTAAAAATGTATTTTACTATCTTCTCTTATTTAAAAATTCTGTACTCTTATGTAATATACTGTAGAACTTGGAAAAGGCATAAAAAAGGTTTAACTCATCTGTAATTTCAAAAGCCAGAAATGAAAGCACTGCAAACAGTTTTATGAATTTTCTTCCTTTTCTTCTCTATAGTGATATCTGCACCTCTGTGTATATGCTTATAAATCTAGTGTTAGTTGCTCAGTCATGTCTGACTCTCGCAACCCCAGACTCCTCTCTCCATGGGATTCTCCATGCAAGATATGGGAGTGGGTAGCTATTTCTCTCTCCAGGGGATTTTCCTGATTCAGGGAATGAACCCTGGTCTCCCACATTGCAAGCAGATTCTTTACCATCTGAGTCACTCAGGAAGCCCGCTTATAAATCTAGACTGAGAATTAAATATGAGTGGTCACAGGGTGCTGCAAGTGTCCCAGGCTCTGGTAGAAGATCTCACTGATTTCTGGTCGTCCTGGTGAGACATCCTGAAAACCCAGATTATGGGGTAATTGAGATAGCAAGAGAGGAGGTGACCTGCCAGGCTCCCCTGTCCCACATTGCCTCCACCAGAGAAGAGGGAGGGTGGAGGCTGGCTCGGAAGCCATGGGGTGAATTCCCTCTCATGGGAGAGAGCTGTGATCAGAGATGGCAGGCCGGCAGGCTGACTCTCAGCCCACAGTCGCCCACATCCCCAGCAGCTGCAGGGGCATCAGGCTTTGTGGGGCCTTTGATCCATGAGAACGAGATACGTCACAGGCGAGTGCTCACGGGGCGTGGGCTGGGCGCAGGAGGGTTGCCAAACTGACAAACACACCTCCAGGAAAGCCTTCCAGCTCTGGCTGGGCTTCAATCAGCCAGCTCCCCCTCCACCACTCCCCACACAGAGCGAGCACAAAAGGCTTGGGAATGTACCTGCCCTTCCCTCAGGTGATCCCAACGCCCACCCAGCTCCAACCTCAGGAACTCAGAAATAACTCTCGGTGGGTAAGAAGCTGGGCTTTTCCTGCACACTGTTACACATACCCACTCACATTTCTTTTGGACATCTGAGACATAAAGACAAATAATCTTATTTCTTCTTGTCAAGCTTTTGGAGATTAGGGAGAGAGAGTTGAAAACACAGAATTGAGAGAGGCAGCCCACTCTGGGCTCAGCTTGAGAGCAAGGGCAGGGGTGAATCCAGGTGGAATTTATCATTTATTTCTTCATCACACGCTTAGGATCACTTACTTTGTGCAGGCATTAGCTAGGGATTGCAGAGAAAGAAATATAAAGAAGAACAAAATATATTCTTGTGGGGTTTAATTTTTAAGACAGACCTGTCATCAAATCTTTAGTGAACATATATCAAAAGCTACAATGTCTGATAAGTCAGAAATATTATCATAAACTTATTTTTAAACAGAATGGTAACGACATTTTCAAACAATATGCTTGATATGATTTACTTCAACCTCCCGACAACTTATTGGAAAATCCTTCTAAGTTTAAAGCAATGAGCGCAATTGTCAATGTTGAAAACAAAAAAAACACAAGAAATACACTACAGAGTGTCCAAAAGGATTGAAAACACAAAGTACTGTATTTCTTTTATCTTTTAAAAACAAGGTTGACAATTGGATTCATTTCTTCAATTTAGAAGTACTTTACCTGAACAGGTATCTGAAAGTTGAAGGAAAACATATTGAATCTATCTTTTTGAAAAATGTAACTAAAATTCTGTTTAACAATAAATTTAACCCATGATTCCTGATTTTTCCGGCACCCCATAGAATAGAAACAGGTGACCATTGAAGGGAGATTAGTTCTGCCTGAAGGAAGCACAGTTTTCCCAGAGGAGGTAACATTTGATCTGAGTATGGAAAAGTGAGTAAAAGTTTTTAGCTGGACAGTTTAATGGAAGGATGAGGTGAGTAGTCTTCTTGGAAGGCACTGACTGGTCCTCCCAGAAGACTCATCCTTTTTGGGTGAGACTCAGCCTGCTCTTTGCTCAGCTGCCAGCAGGATGCTGAGGGTGCTGCCCCTGGGTGGCAGTCCTGCATGGCAGGGCCTGGGGCTGTTCACAGCCTGGAACTCGTTCATGAAAAAAGGCCTTGCCAGTCTTTCTGCTTTGCAGGCTCAGGGGCTAGGGCATTTCTTCCTACTTACTCATGCTCATGCAGGGACACCAGAGAAGGGGGAGGGCACTTTGGAAATCTGACACTTTGTGACATCTGCTCATTAACAAATCTTGAGTAGTTTTTTCCCTATTAACTAGCTTGAACACGGATCACAGCTGGAGGGAACCATAGTGATTGTTATATGAACAGCCTTATTTTGGAGGTGAAGAAACCAAGGGTGAAATAGTTTCCATAAGGTCACTCACCTTAGGTAATGGTGTTAGCCCAGACTCCCATAAAGACAGTCTCTCAGGCTTCTTCCAACTCATAGGTTCTTTGAAAAGTAAGGGGCAAAATTCATGTGTCTTATGCATCATTGTTGTTGTTCAGTCGCTCAGTTGTGTCCGACTCTTTGTGACTGCATGGACTGCAGCATGCAAGGCTACCCTGTCCTTCACTATCTCCTGGAATTTGCTCAAACTCATGTCCATTGAATCGGTGATGTTATCCAACCATCTCATCCTTATGCATTAATAGTTATCAATCAATCAATCAGCCTCTTAATCATCCCAGCGATTATGTAATGACTGAGTCTTGGTGATGCCTACCACTGGGCTTTCTACATGATAGAATCAAAAGAACTAGAAGCCAGGCTGTTTCTTTACCCCTGAGTAACATGCATTAGCTGAGTAGAAAAGAATCCTTCAGACACAGTGAGAGTAACAAAGTGCTCTTTGTACTAAAAAAAAATAATGACTAGTGGAAGCTGGTGTGGGCTGGAGCTTTTTGGAAAGGAAGCCTGAGAGGAACAAGAGAGCTGAGAAAGACATGAAAAGGATTACGAGAGGGAAGGGGAAAGGCAGGATCTGGGTGGAGAGCTGTGGGCAGCATCTTGGAAAACTCTCGAGTGCCTGTTTACATACAAGATTGCACTTACTCCTACATTCCCAGGCTCCCTGCTTCAACTCACAGCACTTCTCATCTTCCAGGGTTGGTAGGTGATCTTCACCCTTTGTTCATCCAGGATAAATCAGTGGCAATATTCAAGGGTGAGACGCCAGCTCCATTTTGGCTGCCACGTTATTTTTCGTTTGAGGGTTGTCCTGGTCTGTCCTGGTAAATTGGACTTGTTCTCTCTCACCAACTAATCCTGCAACAGGGATGAAAGCATGCTTCAAGGTGCCCAGGCTCCCCATCCTATTTCCACACAGCCCTGAGCAAACCAGCAGGGCCCCTAAGCTGCTCAGAGCCGCTGTGACTCTGGTGCCCAGAGCAGAGGCCCACGCTAAGACAGTGCTGGGCAGTGTGAGGGGTCCACCCCAGCTCCCGGCACCACCCAGGATGGCATCTCATGTCAGCTGTTCAAAATCTACCAAGACACGGGTGGATATGAAAGCTACCCAGGCACGCCCCAGCAGCCAGCAAGCTGACTTGCTGGGTGTGGAAAAAGTGGAACTAGAAGGATAAAGGGAGAAGGAAATGGCAACCCACTCCAGTACTCTCGCCTAGAGAATCCTGTGGATGGAGGAACCTGGTGGGCTGCTGTCCACAGGGTCGCACAGAGCCGGACACAACTGAAGCGACTTAGCAGCAGCAGCAGCAGAAAGATAAGAAATTTCAGGACTGTCCTCATGAGTCTATTTTAAACTAAGCAGAACTCCAGGCAGCCATGGCAGGGGCAGCATGATGTGTGTGTAAGATCACACGCCGGCACAATGAAATGTGAGGAATGAGAGGCACCGAAGATAACCTAAGATGCACCTGCAGTGTCAGGCTGCGGGCCCTTGGGTTTCCCTGACAACAGTGACAGAGTGTGGGGGTACTGGTCCTGGTGGGGTTGCTCTGTGCGTACAAGAGAGAGCCTTGGGGTTGCCTTCCTTCAAGGAGCAGCCTGTCCACAAATGTTCAGGTGGGGCTGGATGTATGCCTAGAACCTTCCAGACCCAATCAACCCAGAAGGCAGCAGAGCCTGCAATGAAGCCCAGGGGAGAACACGGGGCATCACATTACAATGCAGATCCCTGGATCTTCCTTTAGAGACTAATTCAGCTACTCTGGAGTGATTCTGACACAGGCCCCAGACCAAACTGGCAAGCTCTGCTGAGAGCTTCGGGTCCGCTGCCAGTCAAGAGGAGTAAAACAACCCCTCTTCACCTAGGAGCTAGCTCAATGACTTTTTATGTCCTCCGTCAGAATAATACCCTGTCCTGCAACCTGGTTAGCTCATGTCGGAGAAAACCGGGAGAAGCTGACAAGGGCTACCTCCTGGGGCCCTCCCGTCCCGACATGGCCCCTGGCTCCTTGGCTGGGTGGGAGAGAACACACCCCAACACGGGCAGTCCATCTGTGGATTCCCAGAGCTCCACACAGCGCTGCCCCAGCAGAGGGGCGGATAAAATCCAGCGCTCGCTGCTTACCCCGTGTTCAGGGCTCCAAAGTGAAAGCCGCTATGGACTCTGAGAGCGGCATCTTTTGACGACATCGGAGTACCCTCAGTGTGAGAACCGAGAGATCCCTGCGCTCCTCCTGGCTCTCCGAGAAGGGGGGGCAGAGCTCGTAGGCTGGAGGCTCTTCGTGGGGAGGCTTCTGTCTCCAGAGGGCCTTCTCTCTCCTGGGCCTTCCGGAAGGCCCCGGCCTGTCCTCCGTGCCTTAAGACTGTGGGTACGCGCGCTCAACGCTCTCGGAGACCCAGAGCCAGGCCTCCTGATCTGCGCGTGCGCTCCCCCACCTCCTCACCCCGCAGGGCGCGGGGGTCCCTGCTTCTCAGGGTGACCCTTGGCCAGTTCTCCTCGGCCTCCGGGACACAGCCCCTGCGGCCCCAGCCCCCAGGTCCAGAGTGGATCCAGCTGCCCCCCCTTCACCCCCACCCCGAGCGCTCCCAGCCGGGCCGACTTCCCCGCAGAGGCCGGGGGCGGTGCGGTTCGGGGTGAAGGGACCGCAAGTGGGGGCGGGTGCCTGAGAGTGCGCGAGCAGTTCAGGTTCAGAAGGGAGATCTCCGGTGATAACCCAGGCCCTGGATGGCTGAGCTCGACAGGAAACCTCGAGCTAGGAGACAGCTGTGGGCCCGGGGTGGAGCTGCTGCTCCCAGTAACCGCACCGAGAGGGTGAGCGCCCAGAGCCCACCCTGGCCTCGTGGGGAAGGACCTTAAGGTCCCCTACACACACAGACACACACACACACACACACACACACAGACACACACACAGACACACACACACACACACACACACACACACACACACAGGCGCGCGCGCGCAGTCCAGAACTCCTCTTCCTCTGGGCAGGGGTCTTCTTCATGAATTCGGCTGGTAACCTTAGGCTGGGGTAGGGCACACCTGGGCTCTGGGTGTGGGTGGAGGGAAGAGCCCAGCCTCCGAACGGCACTTGGTGGACTCAGGGCCCACCCTTGGCACAGCTGGGTGGCCAGGGCCCAGGGGTAAGTGAGCACGACCACCTCAGGAGAAGCCCCAGATCCTGCCACTGCTTCTTTCCATCTCCTTTCCAGGAGGGACCCCAGATAGGGGACAGTGAACTTGGCCTCATGAAGGCTCAGGCTTGCCTCTAAAATCTCAGAGAATTTACGCTGTCCGCTAAAGTATGTATAATTTCAAATCAAAATAGCATTTCCTCCCACCAGTCTGGGAGAAGCTAAGCTTGGTAGGCAGGCCTCGTCCTGTGACTTGCCCCCAGCCTGCCAGCATGTATCCAAAGGAGCCCAGCACAGGGCCCTCGCAGTGGGCCAAGCACAGCCCCAGGCTTAGGGCGCGCCTTGGCTGGAGGGGCTATCAGTCGAGCAGAGACATACAGAGGTTTTTGCTGTGGGTGCTGTGCAAGCCGGGAAAGGTAGCCTCAAGTGCCTGGAGTCAGTAGGAGCCTTCCAAGAGGGCAGATGAGGGCTTCAAAGAGGGCCTCTCTGGCTCCCTTCTGTCTGATGGTCTCCCTTGGGTTATTCTGGTAGCGCAGCTCCTGATGCCTCGAATTCCGCTTGGCTTCTTGGGTGCCTGACTCCCAGGGGGCAGTGGCGTGAGGGGAGCAAGGCAGTGGGTCAGAGCTGCTTTCACCTGCTGGGCTGGTGCTCCTGTCAAGGATGGGGCAAGGAGGAACTTGAGTATGAAAGTATGTCTTTTCTGCAGTACTGAATAATAATAACAGCAACTATGATTGTGCTGCGGACTTCCCTGGTGGCTAAGAGGGTAAAGCGTCTGCCTGCAATGCGGGAGATGCATTGGGTTTGATGCCTGGTCGGGAAGATCCCCTGGGGAAGGAAATGACACCCCACTCCAGTACTTTTGCCTGGAAAATCCCATGGACAGAGGAGCCTGGTAGGCTACAGTCTATGGGGTCGCAAAGAGTTGGACACGACTGAGTGACTTCACTTTCACTTACGATTGTGCTATCCATCAGGAGTAATTGTTTTTGTGTTTATGCACAAAGGTATTAAAATTTCCCAAAATACCATTAGGGTGAACATTTCTGTATATTTGAATTAGTTCCAAATCCCAGTAAGTCATCACCAGAAATGTATTGTGCAACAGTCAGGTTCAAGGTGCTTTGCTAGATGGACAAGTCTGTATCCCTCCCTTCACTTTCTGCTTGCCTAGAACTGTGCTGCGCAAACATGGACTTATTTAAGGGTTTTGTTTTTGTCCTTTGTTTTTGTCAGGTTAACATTATAAATGTAATATACTATCACAAAGTTTCAAAGAACCCAAAATGTGCGAAGTAGAAAATAAGTAAAATTTTCCCAAACTCTCCCTCGACTCCCTCCTCTCCAGAGTTACTGTGAATAATGTATTTTGTGTATGCAGCAATCCAAATATATAGGTAGGTAGGTAGATAGATAGATAGGTATAGATACTTTCTTATTGTGGTAAATTATAAGTCATATAAAGTTACCATTTAACCATTTTTTAAGAGTACTAGTCAGTGGTATGAAGTACATTCACAATGTTATGTAACCATCACCAGTATCTGTTTCTAGAATTTTTTTTTTTACTGTCATAAATTTTTAATTTTTTAAATTACAGACTTAACAGTAAAATAATTAACAATACACTATTTTTGGTGTGTGGTTCTATGAGCTATAAGATTTGGATAGATTCACATAACCACGATCACAAACATGATACAGAACAATTTCTCTCCCCAACTCCCACATGTATATTAAAGTTTTATATATTCAGGACTCAATCCTCTTTTATACGTGTGATTCAAAAATATTTTCTCCTGGTCAGTGGCTTCTTCTCAGACAGAGAGTATACTTAACAAATTGTGTACAAAACTTGTACACCAAAAAAGGATAAGCCATGTTTACAGAAGCTGAAGAGTCTTACATGGAGAGATTTATCATAATCATGAATGTTTCCAGAACTTGTTCATCATCCCAAACATAAACCATCCAGATAAGTTTTTATGTATAAGTATACATGTGCAAGCTGGGCTTCCAAGGTGGTTCACCGATAAAGAATCTGCTTGCAATGCAGGAGACGCCGGGGCCGAGGGTCAGATCCCTGGGTCGGGAAGATCCCCTAGAGGAGGAAATGACAACACATTCCAGTATTCTTGCCTGGAGAGTCCCATGGACAGAGGAGCCTGGCAGGCTAAGTGCAGGGGTTTGCAAAGAGCTGGACACGACTGAGTGACTGATCATGCACACATACACATGCAGGCTATGTAATATGCCTTTTCTTGTTCATGCACAAGTATTGTATACATCATTCCAGAGTTTGCTTTTTAATCTAAATATCTTGAAGATCTTTCCATAGCAGCACATATAGAGCTATCTGTTGTGTTTGTTTATTTGAACTGCTTTACATAAATATACCAAAATTTATTTATCTGGTTTCCAGCTGGTGGACATTTACATTGTTTGTCTTCTTCTACCTCTTTTTGTTTTGCTCCTGCAGATAATGATGTAATAAATATCAATAAATGTAAAAATGTGCTTATATCTCTGCATACAGTGAGGGTTTATCTGCAGACTAACAGAATAAATGAAAGTCTCAAAGAAATGGCAAAATCCTGCCTGGAATTTTTACATGAGGGTTTTGTTCTAGAGTGGATTTCTTTCAAATGGGGCTAATGTTCAAGAGCACGCTGTGAGGGCTGTGGGCTGTGTGAAAGACCAAAGGCCTGGCAAGACCTGGCCTCTCCTCCAGCTTTCTCCTGGCCTCTCTCCTGGCTCTGCGGCATGCACAGCATGGGGCCTTAGGTCACTTCACCTCCCTGACCTTCAGACTCTATCTGCAAAGTGGAGCAAGTAAGATCTGTCCCGCTTACAGTTCATGGGGTTGCAAAAGGGTCGGATATGACTTAGTGACTAAACAATAGCAATAAAATATGTAGATATATATACATATATACATAGATACTGCTCTTTCTGTGTGTGTGTATATATATAAATATATACATGTGTATATATAACTTGTTTATAACTGCCTGTCACAGAGTAAGTGCTGTCCACTAAAAAGAGAGACTTGTCTGCTGGCCTTGAGGGGCCACTGGGAAGGTGTAATAAATGGAAAGAGCTGAAATGTGAGTTCTTCTTACCAAGGGAGGTCATGATCTGTCATTGCTTTACCCCCAGAGCACGGATGAGCATGACTGCCGTCTCCCTTGGCTGTCCCCAGCATCCCGTGAGTCTCTCTCACCTCCCTGCTCAACTGTGAAGCTACTTATTTGTGTTTTTGCTTGCTCCTCACTGCCTAGCACCATGCCTGCAGCTTCTCCTAATAACAGTGGCCTATCATGGTGTTTTGAGTACCTACTACGTGTCAGGAACTGTGCTAGGTTCTTGCTTACATGCAATATGCTCCCTCCTTACAATTTTCTCAGAAGGTAGAAATTATACCGGCTGCCCACCTCCAGTACACTCACATTCTGAGGTACTGGGAGTTAGGACATATGAATTTTGAGGGGACACAATTCAGCCCTTAACAGAAAAGTTGGTCCAGTGGTTAAGAGTCCACCTGCCAATGCAGGGGACATTTTTTCAGTCTCTGGTTCCGGAAGATTTCATATACCGCAGGGCAACTAAGCCCGAGCACCGCAACCACCGAGCCCATGAGCCACATCTGCTGAAGCGTGTGTGCCTTAAAGCCTGTGCTCTGCGACAAGAGAAGCCATTGCAGCGAGGAGCCTGCACCCCACAGCTGGCCCCGCTCACCACCAGAGAAAGCCCACGGAGCGACGGAGACCAGCACAGCCACAACAGCGAAGCAGATAGAATCACACAGTACCACCTGAAACTAGCACTGCATTACTGGCCAACTATACTCCAACAGAAAGTGAAATGTTAAAAAATTGACTGGTACTAACAAAGGATGTAGGTCAAGGTGATTAGGATGTTCCCAAATGGATCAGCCTCTCTAGGCATTGGCCAGTGTGGGTGCTGGCCTCACATTTGATAGCAGGTCAGGTGTAGCTGTTAACCCTGTAAGCCTTTCAGCCTTCTGCCTCCTCAAAGAAAGAAGGCCATTTGTGAAGTTCATATCACCTACTAACATGGATCCTCTGAAAAAGAAGTTCTCCAAAGCCTGGCGAGGCTCCTTTCTCCCCGTCCCTGAAGACCAGTAAGTCGTCCAAGGGCAATACCAACTGGTGGTTAGGACTCTGGACCACACAGTATCTGGATTATGGATTCAGATAGGTCTAGGTTTAACCCTGGCTCTAGACTGCAGGCAAGTTATTAAACATCTCTGAGTCTCAGTTTCCCCAGCTGTATAGTCATAGTTGCTCTAAGGATCAAACCTGAAAACTCACATGTGCTTCCTAGCACAAAATGAATCTTCAACTAGTGGTTATAACTATCATCCTGTGAGTCTAGTCTAGATTTTCCCTGCTGCAGTGAAAGTTAGTTGTTCAATCAAAGAGCCACTCCCCTGAGGGGGAGGTCTGGATGCCTAAGGTGCTGCGGTGGACGGGCTGGGCATCACTCCCAGCATAGGCACCCATCACTGCTGCCTTCCTGAACACACACGACTTCCTGTTTTCTAAATTCTTAGCCTGCAATGTCATCACCAGTTGCATCTGAGTCTGGAGGTGCAGCTGGGCAGTAGCCAGACCCTGAGCTCAAGGTTGGAGCGGCGAAAGGAGTTCAGGAGGCTTGGAAGCTGTCTCCTCCTACCTGAACTGGAGGCTATTAGAATCAATACCATCAGGTCCTGCGTACTGAGAGCTCACCAGCCCATCTCACTTACCTCACACACCCTGGGAGGTGGCTGTGATTACCCCATATTCATACAGCTGGTTAAGCAGCAGGGCCAGGATTCGAACTCAAGTTGTCTGTTCAGAGGGTTTGTTCTTGCTATGATGTTAAAGTGCTTCTTATTAAGGGGGAGACAAGCTGGACATGGGTGGGATTTTACAGTCCCTATAGATGTGGGAGAATTTGTGTTCTTTGTGCTTTTGGAAGCAGATCTAGGACCAAAGCTATTTTTTTAAAGCTCTGAAAATTTGAGCTCTCCACCAGTAATTGATGGGTGGTGAGCTTTCTGTCACCTGAGATATTCAAGCAGAGGCCGGGGGTATCAGAGAAGACATTCTTTTAAAAGGTGGGAAGCTCTCTGGAAGAGAGAAACTCCAGAAGCATCCAGATAGAGTGGAGAGACTTTGCATCAGATAAAACTTGGGAACTCTTTAGTTGAGTGATCTTTCTGAGACTCAATTTCCTCATCTGAACAGAAGCGGCATCATTCTTCCCATATCATACAGAGTTGTTCTGAGGATTAAACCAGATAACTCAAGGGCAAAGAGTTCTCTAAGCTGAAAACAGTGCAGATGTAAGTTAGCCTGTAAACATTTGGTGAAGCCAAGAGTTCTCAGGATGTCCACCCACTATTGAGCTCCTGCTGTATATCAGGCATTTTCCATATACGCATTGTGTGGTTTTATCCTCATATACACTGAAAGGGGCGTCGCTCCATCTTGAGCTGGGGAAACTGTCCAGGTTTTGTCCCTAACCTTGCCATGAAGGAGTGGGAAGCCCAGGTCTACTCCTGCTGCTGCTTGTACCTTCAGAGCCTCTATCATGGTGGAGAAGGTCACCTGAGACCCAGGACTCAGCACGCGCCACCAGACAGGGCACTTCCCCACACACTGGTGTAATTTCATTTGCATAACTCCCCTGTGAAGTCAGTCTTAATAAACCCCTTTTGCAGAGAGAGGAATTGAAGCTCAGCATGGTTAAGAAAGTTGTCCCAAACCACAAAGCTGGTAAGAAGCAGATTCAGAATTTAAATCTTAGGCTTTCTGGCTCTAAGGCTCATGTTCTTTCCTCTTCTTAAGTGGCCTGGTATGTGCTAGGTGAGGAGGGGAAATAAGGAAGTGAAACCAAAATGCAACATCTGTGCTTTCCAGGCCATGTGGGGAGGGAGACGCCATGTGAAAAGTTAACAAGCTGCTGTGACTAAGTGTCAATAGCCAGCAAACAGTAAGAGCTGTGAATTCAGAGGTGGGTGAAAGTTCTGTGTCCTGCAACCAAAGGGGAGGTGCATCTTAGGCAGAGAGGTTAGATAAGCACCCGGGATCAGGGACTCAGTGTCCCATCCAGCTTGGCTCTAACCTGCAGGTGTCCTCAGGAAAAGTACTCTACTCCTCTGGTCTCAGTTTATCGGTCTGTGAATTGGATCTAGTAATAGCCCCTTGCTCACCTTCTGGGCTCTCATGAGAATCAAACTTGATCATGTACAGGAAGTCATTTTAAAAGTACATGTTGGGATTCAAATGGGAAGTATCCTTACTAATTGGATGTGATGGAGTTTGACAGACACCCTGCTCCTAAAAAGGATTTGCTGGAGCGGGAGATGGGCGTCAGTGTGTGTCTGCAGATTTGGGCGACAGCAGGACCAGGTTGATAAGTCCTATTCCGTCTGTTTGTGGAAGCTCATAGTCTGCCTGGGAGACAGACAAACAACATAATTCAAATACCTCTCATCCAGAGAAACCAGACTCTAGTGCCTCCAGGCTGCCTTTTGGGGACCCAGAATCTTTCTGTTAATGGTCAGTGCCATGAAACTTCCTAACTCTGGGCCTTTATGAAGATGACAAATGGGTGTATAGGATGGGCGGGCTCACTTTCACTAAGACAACTCATACCATTTTTAGATGCAACATGTGGAGAGACACACTTTGACACACCTCTCTGCTTTAGGTGCACCTCACCTTTGGTTTCAGGACACAGAGCTTTTGCCTAGCTCTGAATTCACAGCTCTTATTGTTTGCTGGCTTTTGAAACTTAGTCACAGCAGCTTGTGAACATTTCACATTGTGTCTCCCTCCCCAACAAGGCCTGGCTTCCCCTGGAGCCTCCAGGCCTCTGATCATGCAGGAGCCTACAAATAAGCAAAGAGTTTATTTGGAGTCTTTATTTTGTTGTCATTGTTGATTGGGGCCTTAAGTACTGCAATTCAGGAGATGCAGATTCAGGTAACCCTGAAAGAGTGTTCCGAGGAAGGGAAAGAATCAGGTTTATGAAGGCAAAAAGCCACCAAGCTGTTAAGAGTTGCCTGCTGAGAACTGTGGTTGGCTCTAACATGAGGTGGAAAATATTTGTCCTTAAGGAATCACAAGTTGTTTTAGAGTGTGGGTTCCATAAGCAGATAGGTCGTCATGAGTTATTTTAAGGTAAGGGTCTAGTAAGTATCTTGAATTTCTGGCAGGTGTTCTGGGTGACATCACTGGGTCAAAAGATCAGATTCCATCCAGGCTGAGATGTTCATAAGTCATACTTTCTTAATGGTCTCCTGGCTCAGTTTTAGAGAGCTCTTTTAGCAACACTCATGCAAGTTTTATTTTCATTTCATGCCTGCCACCTGGCAGGAAGGCTCCAGGTTATCATGCTGTTGGCCCACTTCTCCAGTGCCTACCTGATAAACGACAGTATGAGGACAAAGGGAGGCTAGCAAACACCTAGAATCCAGGCTCCCAGTTCAGGTGGGCCCTGACCACCTGGACCTACACCGTTTGTGATGGAGACTGGAGTGGGCATGCGGGCAGGCAGTCTCACGGTGGTGAACAGCCGCAGGTCCCAGACTGGGTCCCCTTCGCTCCCTGTGTTCTGATCCCGGATCCACGGCAGGAGGCACTTGGATGTGCAGAGTCAGCTCTTCTGAAGCTCCAGCCTTCTTTTCTGCCAGGTTGTGTTATGCCCTGGAGAAACTGGAATCACCTAAATAATTGCTCTATTTCAGCCTGACCACCTTGGGTGAGGACTGGTCCTGGAGCACCTGTAGGACAACTGCAACCTGTCAGTATTCAGATGGGTTCCAGTGCAGCTGGGCTTCTGTTCCCATATTTGCCATGTGTCTGCCCAGAAGTGGGGGTCCAGAGAGGCTGGGTCTGTGCCCTGGGATTGGGTCACCTGTTGGACCTGGATACAGTGGAATGGGGTTGGGGAACTGGGAAGACTCGTCCTAACTTCACAGATTTGCTGAGTCTGCCTTGTGCAGGGGATCACAGAGTGGTCTGTGGAGGCCCGGATTGGAGGGGAAGGATCATGGGGTCAGATTCCACCCCCAGCTTTCACTCTGCAGCTCAGCTGGGAGCTCTGCTCTTTTGCTTTGCAAATAGGGTGAGATTCTTTTTCACCAGGTCACTATCATGTCCTGGCCCGTGCGAGGAGGATACTGGGCTCTAGGAGGTTCCGTCCTCATTTTCTGCTAAGAAGGCAGCACCTCCTCAGAAAGCATCCTCCCATCGTGCTCTTTGGTCACCTGGTGTCGCCTCACACGCTCTACCTGTGCAGTTGTGAACACCCAGAAGTTAGGCAGATCGGTGTCCCTAATCCTGTCTGCTTTAAAAGTTCTTGACATGATTTGACCCTTTCTCCCTCAAACAAATATATTGGTGGTGATTTGGGGAAAAAAAAAATCATGGTGATAACAATAGCTGATATGCGGAGCACTTATTATTAATACATGCCAGGCATTAATTATCTTATTGAGATAATTAAGCCTCACCATCACCTAATGAGACAGTTAATATTATCCTGTTTTATGGATGAGGAAACTGAGGCTTAGAGAAGTTCAATAACACACAGTTGAGCAGTACACAAAAATTACAGTGCATATAAAAGACTGAGGCTTTGCTTTTGCTTTTTGTCTCTTTTTGGCAGTGAATTTATATTGTTTTGGGACAAGCTGTATTGCTGAGAAGGGCTGGGCCTGAGGGACACTGCTGCTCTGAAGCTCGGCTCTGCTGTGCACTGGCCCAGTCCCCACCCCAGACAATCAAATGAGAACTGGGCTCAGAGTGGACCCCAGGCCGATCCTAACATGCGACCAGGGCTGAGAATGAGAACCCTTAATCAGTATCTGGGTACTTGTGCAAATTTTGGGGTTCTCTTGGGTGCTGTGGATCTGGGGCAGAGGATGGGAAGTGTGAAATAAAACAGGTTCTCCTGCTGTTTAGGAAAACAGCCACCATATAAACCCATTAAATACCTCTGTTAGGGACTGAATATGGTGGGGACAGAAACAAGATGCTCAGGGAAGGAGGAAAATGGGTCTCTTTCTTGGGGATGGGGAGGCAGGGAAGAAGCCAGAACCTAGGAGTGTCTATGGCTCCTGTCTTTGAGTTGTCATCTTGGAAAGCTGCCTGCTGTCCAAGGGAAGCCCCTCCAACCTGGGTGTGGCCTCAAGAGCTAAGACATGAGCCCTAAAAGAGCAGGGACTCAGAAGACCCTACTCAAATGTTAGACATGTTATCCTTATGGAAGAAATTTACAAAAACACCTACCAGTACCTTCTCTCATTTGATTCTCACCACACCCTTAAGGTAGACAGGATGACCCACCATTTTACAGATGGAGAAACAGGCCCAGAGAGGTGAGGTGACTTGCCCAAAACCATACAGCTACTTAGTGGCAGAGGAAGGACTATTGATAGAACCCACCTGATACCCAATCCAGGGTTCTTTCTATTTCAATATCCCCTGACATCAAGCAGATGCCCAATAAATATTTAATTAACCACACAACTGAATTAGGCCCTGGGTACCTTCAAGGAACTTTCTGGATTATCACTGCCTTCATCAGTCGCATTCCTTCTCCCATGGGCATAGCTGGACTAGACAGAGGGAAGTTTCCACCCTGGGGTGTATGTGGCGATTAATATCCCTTTTTGACCAAACCACACACAGCACATTTGTCTTTGGTCATAAAATCATGCTGCTGTTCAAAAAGAAAGAAAAAAAAGAAATCTGTTCCTATTACTTATCTCTGGGGAGGGGCCAAATCCTCTCCCCCACTGCACTGGCTCTGCACAACACCAAGAAATATTTTTCCTTATTTGTTCTAAATTTACTGCCCAGTAATTTTTCTGCTCTCATTTTATGTGACAGGCAACTGAGCGATTTTCTCCCAACCCTTTTTCTGAATCTCAACCACCCAAATAAATCTCCGCTGACACCCTTCCAGTCCTAAAAGGAAAAAAAATTATCCCAGCTAGGGTGGAGTGGCCACCAAACACGGCCTTTGCTGGGGGCTGGGTTGTCTCCCATAGGCCTTCAGTGTGTGTGGTGTGTGTGTGTGATCAGTCGTGTCTGAATCTTTGCGACTCCATGAACTGTAGCCGGCCAGGCTCCTCTGTCCATGGGATTTTCCAGGCAAGAATCCTGGAGTGGCCTTCAGATCCCCTACCTTTGGTCAGCAGCGGCTTCCCGCACCACCTCAGGGCCAGAGGTCAGGCCAACCTTGCATAGGAGGCCTGGTATCTTCCGTGAAAATTCCATATATCTAGTCTGTGCTCTAGATATATAGGGTTGGGGGTGAAGGAAGAGGCAAGAATGCAGAAAATGCAGCCACTGTTGTCCAACACTTACATCCCAGAGGAGGGGAATTTCATAACCCAACACACTGTGTCTGTAGCGTGCTCTGTAGAGGCAGCCTCCTTCAGCACAGGGAACTCTCACTAGGGGCTGTGACGGCGGGACTGAGTCCCACTCCGGACTGAGTCCCACTCCAGCAGATGAGTACTTGCAACCGCAGGCAGATAGAGGAACCAACTGTAGTAAAGGCAGGCAGCTAGGGCAGGAGGGACAGTGTGGGGAGACCCTGTGTGGGGGCTGGACCTGAGCTGAGTCGGGGCTAGACTTTACTCAGACAGAAAACGGTTTCTGAGCAAGGACTATGGGAAGTTTACAAAGAAATCAGTGCCTGGGGCAGGCGTGGGGGTGGAAGGTCCTGGGTTAGGGAAGTAGTCAAAGGGTTGAGAACAGAGGTTTCAAGAGGGCTGGGGGTGGGGACTCGGGTGCAGCCTTGAATCACCTGCTCCGGGGCTTGTGGCAGAAGCCAAAACGTTGCTCCTGCAAGAGGGAGGGCTGGGCTCGGCCCGGGAGGTCGGGGGTGGGGTGGGGAGGGGTGGTGGGGAGATACACCATCTGGGCTCACCTGGCCTGCCTCTTACTTGCTGAGTGCTCCTGACTAAATCCGGAGTTCTCCCTGCTTCTGTGTCCACGTGGTGCTGTTGGGAGGAACTGACGAGTTATTACATCAAATCTGTGTCTAGCACGAAGTAAACACTAAAGAAGTGTTATAGTTTTCACCCTGGTCAGCAGAAGAGGCAGCTGAAATAGGGTAAACAACTTGCCCCAAGTCACAGAACTAATCATAAGGAGGAGGCCTTCAAGGGCACGTTATCCGCTCCCTTAGTTCCGAGGTAGTCCTGCAGGCGGCCATGAGAGGGCGCCCTCGGCCCGGGAGAGACTGCGGCCGCGGGCCCGCGGCTTCCGTGAGAGCAGGCAGGGGAGGAGTTAGACGCCTGCTACACCCCGTTTTACACTTGAGTTGCTATACGCGGCAGGAAGAACAGTCTAGGCTAAATCCGTGTCTCCTCTCACGGGTAGTGAGCTTTCAAAAAATGCTGTTTACTGTACTTCCTTCCCCAACCCCATTGTACTTGAGTGCATAGCACATACTCTGGGGGGCCCCCTGGCAATTTGGGGTGGCTTCCAGATTACGTGGTTCACATGGGGCTCGCACCTCTCTGGGCTCCCACGCTGGGAGCAGCACCAGTGTTTTCATGCACAGTGTGCACAAAGGACAATTTCACCTCCCCACTTAGTTTTTACCTCCTTCCTGTCTTCCAGGCTTTGTGGCCCTGCCACGTGCCATGTCCCCTGCTGGGGCAGGCTAGGTTTCCCCAGAGGCTGGGCCAAGGCGGGAGAGAGGTTGTGGTCAAATGGGGTATGGAGAATGCATCCAGCCCTCATCATGATTTCCTTGACCTGTCACTGTACCCGCGCCCCGCCGCCCCCCAACCAGACATGTTCCTTCACCTGGACCTGGCTAATCAATCTCATCTCTTGACACAGCGGCACAGAGCTTTGGCCTGCTCGATCCGAAACTCTGCTACCTGTTGGACGGGATCCTCTTCATCTATGGCGTTATTGTCACTGCCCTGTTTCTGAGAGCGAAGGTTGGTGCCACTGGCCTCTGGGGGGAGGGCAGGGGCTCCCCCAAAACTCGGTGGATGCACAGAGGGCCTTGGTCTTGGAAAGTCTCAAGCATGAGTGGTTGGTATCCACGGGCAAAGCAGAGACCAACCAAGCGTGCACACTGGGTGGGCTGGAGAGGTGGGGGGTGGTGTTTCGCTTAGCAGGACAAGAGTGGGAGGATGAGTGTACACTGGCGCTGGAGTCTTAGTGAGGAGTCATACAGATGTGTGAACATTTAGGCGTCTCAAGGCCGAGGTTCTGCCAGGAAAGGGGGTTATGCTTCAGTGAAGAGCAGGGAGGTGGGAGCCTGCAGTCTCTTTCCAGACCCTGCTGTCTAACTGCAGACCCAGGCCTGGCTAGCCTTTCCTCTTCAAACCCGGTTTTCATCCGCACGTGGGAAGGTTAACCCAGAGCATGGGTTTTCACCGAGGGCCCTGCAGGTCCTGCCAGGGGCTGGGGCGGGGGGTGGGGGTGGCCGTGGCGTGGGCAAAGGGAGAAGAAGCCTCGGTCCTCAGGACACAGTGCCACATGGAAAGCACCCGGCCGCAGGGGTCAAGATAGGAGATGACACCCCTTAACTAGTTCTCCGAATCCCTGGGAGGAAGGGGCCGAGGGGAAAACCCGGAGCGCAGTGGGCGCGGCCCGTGAGGCAGGCGCTTCTGCGCATGCGCGAGGGCACGGGCCTGGGAGCGGAAGGCAGGGCGGGCGCCGGGGCACCTGCGGTGACTGCGCTTGACCCCTGCGAGGAGAAAGGACAGCTGGGCTCAGAAATGAAGCTTTCAGGCCCCGGGGTCTCGCAGGGGCCCAGCCCCAGCAGACAGGGCGCACGCGTCTGCAGTGGAGAAGCGGAGCGAGGCTGCCCGCGCAGAAAGTAAAGCGCTTTCTCTCCTCTTCCCCATCCAGTTCAGCAGGAGTGCCGACGCCCCCGCCTACCAGCAGGGCCAGAACCCAGTCTACAACGTAAGTCCGCCTCTTCCGGAGAGCCTAGCTTAGAAGGTGCACGCCTCTCCTGGGACGTGGGGGAACAGCGGCCAGGGGCTCGGCTGTGGGTCTGGTCCGCGGCCATTAGCCCTGCAGGTTGTTTTAACCTCTCTGGGACTCAGTTTCCTAGCTCGTAAAACGGGGATAGTCACCATGCCTGCTTCGTGGAAGTGCTGGGAGGATGCCGCTCCCTAGCGATGTGCTGCGCGGCGGGCGCCGCCTTAGTGCGGTGCCTGCTCCAAGCGAGGCCCCGCCCGGCAGCGGTTTCAAGGACCAGAGGGATGGGGGTGGAAAAGGAAAGTATAGATCTTCCCTGCGGTGGAGAAGCGATTTCACTGCCTCCGTGCAGTGGGACTTTGATCGAATAGATCATGCACCTCCCCACCCCCCCCCCCCCCGCCCCAGTAATATGTTCTCTGAGAGGCTTTCCGAGATGATCGTAGCCGATGGATCCCCTGGTCCCTGCTCCTTTGTGAGCCGCCACTCTTAAAGAACTCGCTGGCCTACCGGCCCCATCCTCCTGAGCTTTCCTTTCTCATCTCTGACTCAACTCTGCATCTTCTAGGAGCTGAATGTCGGCCGAAGAGAGGAGTATGCAGTCCTGGATAGGAGAGGGGGCTTCGACCCTGAGATGGGGGGGAAACCGGTAAGGCCTTTTTGTGTTTGCGTGTGTGAGTGTGTGTGTGCGGGCTCAGCCAGGCAGTTAGAGGAGGGCTCCTTGGGCCCAGCACGCTCTTCACCATGCTGGACCTTGTGGTGTGAGAGGCCTGGCCAGGCGGCCGTTGGCCACTACCCCGTCCTCCGCCGCTGCCCAGGGCGCCTTTGCGTCACACTGGCCTTCACAGTATGAATGTGGCAACGCTGATACCAGGCTCTCAGCAGCTCTGCCTTTTCAGCTGTAGACTCCACACCCTGTGGGAAAAGGAGCAGCTGGAGGAGGCCGGAGGTGGGGTCTTAAGAGCAGAGCTCAGCTTGGGTGTGAGAGTGTGTCTGTGTGCATGAGGGAGCATGAGGCCATGAAGGCCCTGGGGCGGCTGAGCGGGACTGCAGGCGCCCAGGGGGGGACACGGGCTGAGGAGGAGCCCACAGCCGTGGGGAAGGGGCGGAGGGAAGGAGCCTCAGCTCTCCTGGCCTGGATTCCTGTTTCTCCCATGCTAACTTCTTCCCCTTCTCTCTCTCCCAGCAGAGGAAGAAGAACCCCCACGAAGTCGTGTATAATGTGAGTAGAGGAGGTGGCATATTTTTCCTTGGAAATTTGGGGGGGTAGGGCTGGAGAAGGGCTCTGGACAAAGGTTTGGCTCCTTGCCCTGTGGTCTTTGCCTGACTTGACTGTCACTTCCTGGGGCCGAATTACACCTCACCTGCTTGCTGCCTGCAGTGGCTGCTTGTAGGAAGGCCCCTCGGCCTGCTTTCCCTCTCTCGGCCCCTGTGCCTGCCGCTGGAGTTCCCGGGTCAGCCTGGTTGGGACCCGGCAGGGACAGTGAGGTCAAGCTGGGCAAGCCCCTGGGAGGGACTCCTGTTCCTAGGATCCACAGTAGTCCCTGAGTTTCACCTCTTGTTGAAAACCTCCCCATTCTGGGTGTTGATCAGTGTGTGGGGGACCAGTGCAGGGGGTAACCTACTGTAAAGAGAGCTACTTCTTCCTATGGTGTTGGCTATGTAAAGAGACAACTTGCTTAAATAAATAATTCTGGGGCCTTCGAGTGAGCTCTTGCATTGTCCAACATGTGTGCCCTTTGGCTAGGAGTCCACATCTTATCTCAGGTTCTAACCTGAGCTTCTCAGCTCAATGCAAAGGGCTGGCTTTCAGAGGTTTCCAAAGGAAGAGGGTGGAGTTGGAGCTGATTGTTGGAGCCTTGAATATAACCCACCCCCCCACTTGGGAATCTAGAGGTTCCCTTTTGCAGGGGAGTCCACAGTTTTCTACATTGGTTGGTAAAAGCAGTGTCTCATGCCCTCTTTTTCAGGAGCTAAGAAAAGACAAGATGGCAGAAGCCTACAGTGAGATCGGGATGAAGAGTGACGTGAGTGTTGCTCTTTCTTTGTTCCCCAGGCTTGGGTGGTGTGGGGAATGTTCCAGAGAGTCCCATCCCTTCCTCCTGTCACCTGCAAAAGCCCATGGGATGGCCACCAGAGGCAATGTTAATCCAGCTGTGTCATCTCTTGATAGAATGTAAGGTTCTCAGAAAGGACTGATGCTCTTTAGGATTAAAAACCAAGTTAAATTCTAAAGTGGCCTATGCTTTGCAAGAAAAGGTAAAATCTGTCACACTAATAATAATCAAGTGATTAATGTGTGTCAAAGCGTGTTCAGCACTTGGGATGGTGGGCCTCTTGTTCACACACGATTAAGAACGTCCAGATGGTGAGAGCAGAGCACTGAGCCTTCTAAGTCTGGTCCCTGTGTAGCTGCACATGCAGCATGCCCACACTGCTGGCCTGGCTCATGCTTTCCAGGCAGATGGCCTCATCTAACTCCCACAATAACCTGGAGAGACGTCTGCCCTTCCAGGCACATGGTTCAGTAACTCACCCAGGGTCACGAAGCTGGGGATCTAGAATCGGAACAGACTCCACAGCTGGAGCTTGTACCCATGACATACGTGCTGTTCCCAATGAGTATAAATGGCTACATAAAAATTTTGTTTAAATTTATTTCATTCACATATAGTTGATTTACAGTGTTGTGTTAATTAAAGTGATTCAGTGATTATATACATTCTGTTTCATATTCTTTTCCATTACGGTTTATCACAGGATATTGAATATAGTTCCCTGTACTATGTAGTAGGACCTTATAATTTATCCATTTTATCAGTAATAGTTTGCATCTGCTAATCCCAAACTCCCACTCTATCCTTCCCCCTACCCTCTTGGCAACCATAAGTCTGCTCTATAAGTCTGTGAGTCTGTTTTGTAAATAAATTCATTTGTATAATCTTTTTAGATTCCATATGTAAGTAATATCATATGGTTTTTGTCTTTCTCTGGCTTACTTTGTATGATAATCTCTGGGTCCATCCATTTGCTGCATATGGCATTTTTTCTTTCTTTTTTTATGGCCAAGTAATATTCTGTCATATATATGTACCACATCTTCTTTATCCATTCATCTTTTGATGAACATTTAGGTTGCTTCCCTGTTTTGCCTATTGTAAACAGTGCCACAGTGAACATTGGGATGCATGTATCCTTTTGAATTGTAGTTTTCTAAGATCATATGGTAATCCAACTTTTAGTTTTTTGAGGAACCTCCATAGTGACTTTCCTAGTTAGCCAAGAATTTTGAGAGCTGCAGGGAGGCCCGATTATTCCAAGCAGTGGGCAGTGTGGCCAGCACCCATGCAGCCCAGATCCAAGAATCTGATGAGGGTCTGTGTCGGGCAGAGCAAACCTGGGCCTCGTCAGAGCCCGGCTTCACCTTACTCTGCAGAGGCCAAGGTCTAACCAGTGACCTGAGGGCCTTTCTCTCCCTGGGCAGGGCTGCTGGCTAGGAGATGGTCAGCTCTGACTATCTGGGGCCCTCCGAGTAGGACCCTTGAGCAGGAAGGCCGCTGCCAACTGTCTGACTTTCTAGCCTTTTCTTGTCTCACTCCCACAGAACCAGCGGCGAAGAGGCAAGGGGCAGGACGGTCTTTACCAGGTAAGTGCTTCTGGCGGTGCCTCTGGTCTGCACTGCCGGCCCTGCTTCCCAGGACGGCGCCGTCTAACCAGGACCACGCTCAGTCCCCCTTGTGTTTCTTGTTGGCAGTGCCAGCTCTTCAGCAGCTGAACTTGGCAAGCCAAGGGCACCCATTTGGGCCTGTAGTGACTGCTCTGCCAGTCAGTCCCTGAGGCAGGGTTGGGATTCAGCCTTTCAAGCACATCACTTGACTCTAAGGAGGCGGCAAGGGGAGCCCTGGGGGAACAGACCAAGGCAGACAGGTGGCAGTTGCCCAGAGGCTGTGTGGTCTTGAGTAAAGGACACCGAACAAGTCATTTCCTGCCTCTTTCTCCACTGCTCTGGGCCCTTGCAGAGGCCTTACCCTGCCTTATCCTCACACCTAGTAGGGTGGGTGAGAAGACTGAAGTAAACCAACCAAGAAGAATAACTTTAAAAAGAAAATGTTATTGCAGTCGGGTGCTTAGTTTTTGCAAATTGGTGTGAATTGTGTACCCTGAGCACAGCCAGCCTCTCTAAAACACAGAGCCCTCAGCTGTGGCCTCGGGGACAGTTCCCGGGCTGCTGAGTGTGGGGGGAGGGCACGGGCCAGCTTGCAGCAGATGCCTTTTGGCCTCCAGGTAGGCTCACGCCCACACAGGGCTTCTGACCTCCTCTTCTTTTCTCATTTGTTTTTCCCAGGGACTCAGCAAGGCCACCAAGGACACCTATGACGCCCTCCACATGCAAGCCCTGCCCCCTCGCTAATAGCTGCTGGAGTTTCAGCACTCACAGGCCAGACCTGTAGACGGCCAGATTGTCAAAGATACAGGATAAAGCATTTATAACCCAGTTCACTCATATTTCTCCACCACCCAAGTATTTCTCTTTATGAGTGGGATGCTTCAAGTTGTAACATTTGGTCATACCCAATTCCAAACTCACACAGAATTTTGTCCTTGGACGCTGGGAGAGAGTGCATCCCCGTGCCCTTCCCTGAGGAGTCCACTGTGAACGCACCTTGTTCTCAGGTCTTCTGGTTTCCGGGAGACTGTAGGCAGGCCCTGCTCCCTGCAGCTCCAGGCTCTTAACTGGGAGCCGGGCCCCCTCCTTCTCAAACATAACTGAATTCAGGGTGTGTTTTGTAAAGTTCCCAGAGAAACCACAAATGTTAGTGCCTGTCCTAATAGTCTGTATCGTTCTGTCAGCTTTTGAGTAGCTTTGCTGCTGCTGTAAATTTGGCTTCAGTTGTTACCGTGCCCCCTAATTTCAAGGTAACTGGTGATTGGGCCAGGAAGGGGGCAGAGGGGAAGGTGGGAGTAGGTGGCAGTTGGTAGATGAGGGGTGGGAGCAGGGGAGCCGGAGGCCTGGGGAGGGGTGTGAAGGAGCCCTCCTGCGATCAAGTGTGCATTCCCCGTGATAGAACCTGTATGCCAGGCCCTCTTTTGGGACCGAGAGATGAACAGGCCCAGCCTTGCCCTCAAGGAGCCCATGCTCTCATAGGGAAGCGAGCTGTGAAGAGTCTGGGATGAAAGAACAGAGCGGTGTCATTGCAGATGTTGAACAGGTGAGCTGGCAGCGAGAGAAGCAAGACCACGTTCTTTGCAGCCACTTGCTCACCTCATGGAGTGAGACAAACCCATCTCATCAAACGGGCAAGGCCTTGAAGGACGACTTGGTATAGCTCGAACCTAGAAAGATCCCAAAGGACAGTGGCATCACAAAAAGAGCCTCAGCTGACGTGTTAGAACAGAGCTGTGTAATAAAAGGGCACATGGTGATGGATGGAAAACCCACTCTGCTTGGTCTTAATTTATACTGGTTTGCTAGAGCCTTACTCTTTTGCATAATAAATAACTTTAGTGAAAATGCTTTACTGTAAGCTTCATTTAGACAGTCAAGCCTACAATGGTCATTTAGTCATCAAGGAATCAGCCTGCTGCCCCTGCAGTGGGGGCAGAACTGCTGATTCTTGGGAGAGAACAGGATGGTTCCCTGGAACATGCAGGAAAGCAGGATGCAGCCAGTGGCCAGCCCAGGCTGTGCCTGGGGCAACACGGTGGGCACGGCCTGTGGGAGGTGGTAGGAGAGAGCCTGGGTGCAGGGCTCACCGCATGGCGTAACTTTGTGCAGGTGGGAGAACGGGAGAGGCGCCATCCGAGGATCCAGGTGTCAGGAGAGAGAGTGCTGTTAGCAGGGGGTGTTGGGGGTTATGAGCAGCCGCCAATGCCACAGCACACAACCTCAGTCTGTAAGGTATGGGGAAGGGACAAAAAAACATTTTGGGGGTCAGATTCTGCCCCCGAAAGTGACCCTGTCCCCAGCAGTATTTTGTCTTAACTGTAGTGGCTGTTTATAAGGCCCTAACTCAATAAGCCTTCCCAGATGGCTCAGTGGTAATCTGCCTGCCAATGCAGGAGACATTGGAAGATGCCGTGGAGAATAAAATGGCAATCCACTCCATCCAGTATTCTTGCCCGGGAAATCCCATGGACAGAGGAGCCTGTGTGCCATAGTCCATGGGGGTCTCCCGAGTTGGACATGACATAGCAACTTAAAGAACTCATGAAGCCAGCAATTAATATTGGATAGATTTTGAAATAAAAAAAGACATTGAAATGCAAGGCCATGGCTATTAAAAGCCCCTGAGCATTTGGGATTTCAACAGAAGTGATGTGCCTCTCTGCCAGGCAATTCACAGAGACAGGATGCCTCACAAAGGCATTTGATCTGTATCCTGGCCTCAGAGGGGAATTCAGTTCCATCCACCAGGTATTAACTAGCACCTTCCTCTTCTGTACCTAGCTAGCACTTTGCAAGCTACCAAGAAGGCTAGAGAAGTAACATCCCAGTTAGTGACTTAAAATTTTGTCGCTGGATTTTGTCCACACCATGTAAAGAACTCTGCATCACACTGCAGTGTTGTGATCCACACAGGACCCTTAGGTGGAAGCAGGGATGAGTGGCCGCTGATGACAGGGTGTGGACAGAGCTCACCAAGGTACAGAAGCTGTGGGTTTGTGGAAGGAAAAGACCTCTGAGGTGGGACAGAATGGCTGAAAACTCAACCCTGATTATGTAACCTGGTCATGGGGCAAATTACACTATGTTGTTTTAGCTCCTCTTCCACTGACTAGTTCATAAAGACAAGTGACAGCTCTTTTTTGGCTGCTGCTTCTTTATCATCTTCTCATCGGGCATCTTAAAAACTGAAGTTAGCTTCCTCTGTTAGTCAACATGAATAAGCCTCAACCTCATACCTAGTTTTAAGGTCAGCTAAGTTTCATATAGGCTGTGTATGACCCATATGGCTGGCCTGAAAATAAGAATTTGACCTAATTCTGTCAAGATTTTGACTCACGAAGTAGGAGGAAAGCTGGCTGTAAGCTATGGGTGCCGGAGCTTGCCCAGGGTGGCCGGGGTATAGGACTTACTGGACTTTGTGCAAGACAACTACACAAGAGAAGGCCAGTGGGAGAGGGGAGTGGATGTACCGGCAGAACAAAGCCCCACATCAAGTTGAGAGTGGCCCTAGTCGTTGGGGAGAGAAAAGGCTTCAGCAAGAAAACTCACATCCTTTCATGAGTAATTCTGCTTGGCAGATACCTCTGGAGTGGGTTAGAACATAACCTTTTCACAAAGAACTACAGGGAAACAGGTGGAAATCAGTGCTTATCCTCATATCCGCATGTGACAAAGGGGTTTTGCTTTCTGAAGTCTTTCTTATGCTTGTGAGCCCGCTGCTGTCTCTACCAAATAGCTGACTCATATTAAAATTGTTTTAATAAAATAACTTTACAAACTGAAAAGCAAGGTATAAATATGAGACACGGTAGACTGGGAAAGAGTGAGGCATTCTTTGACATAGGAAGTGGGGAGAGAAGAAGCCAGTCTTTGTCTTCCACTTTGGGCCCCTTTCAGGACAGCAAGCAAAACCTGAGGCCACAGTGTGAGCTCTCTTTCAATCTCTGACTCCTCCTTTAAGGGGATGCACAAATTCAGTTCATACACACTAGTCAAGAGGTCACCTCCCAAAGCTTGTTAACAGGCTGAAGTTCCCTGTCTCTGGGAAATTCATTTTAAGATTCCAATTTTCCTTTTTATGTAGTCAACTAAATTGCACTAAGACACTAAATGTTGGCTATTAAGAAGCCAGAGGGAGCTAAGTTGTGAACCATCAGACAGGAGAACGAGAGGCCAAATTCAAGCAGGATCACCTTCCTTCAAAGGACACCGGAGAATGAGTGTTCAGGGCCTGGCAAGAAATGCTAGAGGCGCACGGCAGTTTAAACCATCAGTTTGGAAAAAGTCAAGTTTAATGCCAGTTCTGAAGTCAAACACACAGTGAGAGGGGAGTTGTGAAGACTTCTCCCACAGGTCAATCAAGGGTTTGTGTGTTTGATCACAGAAAGTCCTCAGGCCTGAAGGAGACCACTGCTACCAGACTCAGGGTCCCAGAAAACTACTAGGGCCTGGGGAGGGAGCACGGTGGTGGCCACAGGGCCCCATGGGGCAGAAGGGGAAGTGTGCAAGAGTCGGGGTGAGGGTGGGGGAGGAGCCAACGTGCTTACAGGGACCCTGGGACTCCTGAGAGCACCTGCTGGAAAAAATAAGTTGGAAGGCGTAGGGGAGTAGTGTGGGAATATGTGAAGCATCCAGAATACCAACATGACAACTTCAGAGAAACTCAAACAATGTGAAAACACTTGGAAAATGGTTTAATGATGTTTTACAACAGAAATGAACTGTACAGTTACAGTGTTTAATATATATAAAAAATTACAGCAGACAAATGCATCTACACGAAATCTACCATTTCATTCTGATCCACTGTCCCCTACACAACCTTTCCCAGCCTATAGGGCCCCTGCAGGCAGCCTCAGGAAGGGGATCATATAAAGGGCACTTTGAAAGAGACAGCACCGTTCATATTCCCCACCACCTCCTCAGGCCTCAGGAGGTGCCAGCTAATTCCCCCAAATGTGAAGTTGCTTGTGTTTCAGGTTTTCAAAACCAAGAAAAAGTATTTCCCAAGGGCCCAGATTATGAGGTCCTGAACTCCAAGTTATCAGTTGATTCTTGTGAAATATTCCTATCAGAGGGGAAATGGCTAACCAGGTATGCTGGGACAGTGAGGCTATACAATAGCCACCCAGACTGTAGTTATCTAAGCAGAAATGTAAAAGGACTCCCAATAAACTACTTAGGAATTGTCACTGCCTCATTAAAGTTGCTGGACAATTTTGGAAAAAAAATCATTTACACCACATCTTAAGTTTCCACAAAAGAGAACTCAAACTCACATTTTAAAGTTAAGTACATAAAACAAAAAGTTTTGGGAGACCAAGGAGTCAATTTCCCCTTGTGTTCCTCCCTTGACAACAGTGGAAAAACACCCCTGAATCAATATTTAAAAAAAGAAAAAAGGCAAGAAAAGAGAAAGGTGGTAAAGTTAAGATATTTAAAGACAGAGAAAGAAAACAGCTTTAGAAAAACACGATCACTGTCTCTTTAAAACAAAACGGAATCCCAGTTGGGATTGGTAATCAGCAAATATTCAATCCAAATTGAACCCAGTGGAAGTTTATTACTGAATATTATGTACACTCAGAACTTTTTTGTTTTCTTTTTTATTATGAACACCTAGGCAGTGAAAACTGTTATGTTAATACATACAGAGACACACCCCAAATATACAAAAATACTATTATTCAAACTACTAAGAATAGGACAGTTATTTTCATGCTATGACTTTAAGAGCATTACACTGAAACAAGAAATGACATTTTTTTTTTTTAATATCCCAGAAATATACCAAAATATACATCTAAGCTTTGGAATTACTGAGGTTAGACTAATGCAAGTGCTGGGTAATCGTACTTAATACACAAGTCTAAGGTTCTGCAGGAAAGAAATTATCTTTGGTATCTGCATCAGGCTAATATTATTAACATTTGGATTTTGCTTTGGGATAGAGCTTGTATGACCCTAAAACCAAATCCCCCCCTTCCCCGATCAACTGAGATTAAAAAGATCCATGTAAAAAGTTCCTTCATTTGCAACCCCCCACCCCCCAAGTTAAAAAGTCACAGGCATCTACCTAGCGCAAAAGGTTGTGAAATACAATGCATAGTTGCACAGTGGTGCTGCAAAGAGGAAACAGATTACAGTGAGGAGAAATGAGAAGCTTGACAATCGTTCTGCATGTTTTCTCACAAACAGGACAGCCACTTCCAAGCAGTTCCAGTAAAGGAAAAGAGAGAAAAGGCTCAGAAGGGCAACTTGGCGCGTGTTCACCCGCCAGCACCGCCCCAGAGGTTAAAGCACCCAGCAGAGCAGCCAATCCTGCACCAGTCTTCAATCTCCCCCACTCTGTGGAGTCCACGGGTGCCCAGCAGCCCCGACCCTCCCGGCCCCTCTGCTAAGCCCTGTGGTGACACGGCTGTCGTAGGGGTGGGTCACCGTGGTAAATGCAGGGTGTCTTATCATGGTGACGGGCTTCCGCCCATTGTTTTAGAAAATCTGAAACGCCAATTTATTCCACGGCATGTTCACAAGTTGGCGAGAGTCAAGGCTACTGAGCAGCTGCCTCTGCAAACCTGGACCATGGAAAACAGACCCCCTGCCCTTCCAATACTGTCAGAGGCCCCACCTCCCCACCCTCTCCTCTTAATGCCAGGACGCCACAGACTGGATTGATGCTGAAGACTTCCCTTTTCTTTGGTTTTTTTGTTTGTTTTGAGTTTATACAATCATTAAAAAATCTTTGGTTTTGGCTGGAAATTTTAAAAATGAAGCAAAACAACACAAAGAAACCACCCTCCCCTGGCTTATAGCAGCAGTAGTAAGACCTGGCAAAGCTTTTTTTTTCAACAGCGGGGGTGGGAATTGAAGGTTGGGAACTACATTCAAAGAAAAGGTGAAGGGCTGGAGATGCAGCTTCTAGACAGCCCAATGGATATAAGATTGTCAAATAATAATAATAATATTAATAATAATAAAAACTTAAATATTTGGGGATTTTTTTTGGTCATGTCAAAGGAAAAAAGTGAAATGTGTATGCAGCAGTCAGCTTAAAGGAGCCTTTGGTGTGTCTTCCCTTCCACCCAAAGTCCTGAAAAGAAGCAGAACCCTGAGGCCTCACAGGGGAAGGGGATGACCTCTCCCTACCAGGGAGAAGGCAAGTACAGGAGGTGATGTGTGGCCAGCGATCAGAGACGTGGTTCGGGTTGGGGTGTGGGGTGGCTGGCCAGCCCCTAAGGGCAGGGTGGCGGGGAACAGATGTTAGAGAGTCCTGTGAAAACCCCTTGCAACAAAAAGAAAGAGACGATTGCAATTTGCCCTCAGCTTGCAGTAGCTTTTAAAGCAGCAACATTCGGAGGCTTTGGGAAGTCCCACCCTAGGCTACAGGTCCCATGATGCTATAGGCCAGAGCTCAACATTACTCAGAAGAGGGAGGGCAGACTTGGCAACTCTGTAGGGGTTAGAGAAAGTTAAAGCATGTTACTCAGTCACGAGTTAGAAATGAGGTATACAACAGCTCCTGGATTTGTGGTGGGCGGAAAACCCCCACACTTACTCACCTCGTTTCTGCTATCACCACAGCTGCAGGGACTGAACTATGGTCTAATGTAGGGGAGGGCATTTCCTTGGAATGAAACCTCCTGTGGACTGAGCAATGCACACAGGCCCCCTCAAGCAAAGGTAAGAAGCTGGAAGAAGTCTGTCTCCCCCTTACCTGCACTCAGGGGAGACACTATTTACGCTGTCAAAAGCCAGTGTTGTAATCAAGTCTTAGGCTCTCTCCTCCCCCCACTCTGAACTGTTTGCAGTTTTAAACACAACCAGGCTGGTCCACTCTACTCTCAGAAAGTATCTGCCTCACGTAGAACTGTGTAGGGTCAGAACCAAAGACATGGCACCTCCAGTTGCCTACAACCACAGCCTTTCCTAACAGGACTGTCCTTCTGCTTCTGAAAGTGCTTTCCCTTCCTGTGCTATTGTTCTGACTTAGAGACACTGTGGGACCAGGTAGGAGTAGTCTTCTCTGCCCTTGGCTCTGCCTGTTTCCATTCGAAGGAGATCCCAACTTTAAAGAAGTGTTTGGATGTCTCATTGTGGAGGCATCACTGTACCAACCGTCTGCCCGCAGACTTCTTGTATCCCGGGAGAGCTAGGCGTCACTGCCAAGTCACGAAAGGAGCCTTAAGCTGCTTTTGTGAGGTTGTGGCTGACTCAAAACAATGATGAACAAGTAAACAAACAAACCTCGGGGGAACTTTATATCAGACTTCAATGTTTTGCTTGCCTTTTTATAGTAAATTAGTTTTGGGGTCTGAACTTTCTGACAGTGTCCTGGGTTTGAACTAGAAGGTGACCCTGGGTGGCACGGTCCTGTGCAGAATGGGCTGATTTAGGGACTGAAAGAATCATTAAAGGACCGGCCCTGCCCTGCCCACCCTGGGAGCTTGGCTTCCGCGGCAGCGGCGGTCCATCATGTTTGGTCTGTCTTCCCACAAGTGTTTCAAGTGCTGTTATCTTTAATAGCCCTGTTACCTGCTTCCTGACCTATCTAGTATTTTGAAAAGTCACCTAATATTAATATCACTTTTATATAATGCCAGAATAGGATTACCGGTAAAGCTGTCATGAAGTTCTGCAACCTGATCATTTTTTGATAGAATATTGAGAACAATAAATTTCATTTCCCTCTCCCATTTTCTGTCTTATCAATAGTAAACCAAAACAATGAACTACTCAAGTCTCCAGAGCCCATATGTAGAAACATTCTGTAACAATACAGCTTGACGGAAGAATAAAAGAAGGTCTTTCGGGTCTTCATGTAATCTTGCTCTTAAAAACGCTTATCCGTTACAAGTGACAGAACAACTAAATAGCATCTGAACTCACACTGGTTGTACCTGTTCTCACTTTAAGTGTTAGATAAAGGGAAATAAAAGAATCCTACCCCCATCTTTTGCCACACTCCCTTCTAAATTTCCCAGCAATTCCAAGAATATCACTGCCACACTGAGCAACTCTATGCATCTTTACAGAACCAGCAGAGTGAAACTAAATAAATCTCTTTTCCAAAGCTAGGATGACCAACAAGACTTCCTTCAAAAAGTGGAGATTGTATAGGCGGAAGAAGAGAGGGGAGAGGAAAAGTAAAGAGACAAATGTAAAGCTTTTTCCAAATTTCAGCTTTTTGTTCCTATTTCTGCTGCTTGTATGGAAAACAGAAGAATAAACAATGCAGTGTCTTTGGTATCCAGACGGAACCCCACTGAGGTTCTATGAGAAGGGTCACCTATTGAAAAATAGCCTTTTTGGACACAGAGTCTATATCTGAACTTGGGAAGCCAAGAAAGTCTGTCTCACAGTCTGGCCAGAAAGGGCTCTTAACTGTTCCTAAACCAGCATCATTTCTCATTCAAGACAACCCACCAAGAACAATACTTTCGTCCGCCTCACTAATCAGTCTCTAAAGGTCACACCATCACACGTATGGGGCCAGCTGGTTGGCTTTCCACTTCTTGATCTGGTTTCCTTCTGTTTGCATTTATGGTCAAGACAGAATTAGCCTTGATACGAGTAAAGGAAGTGAGGTTTTAAGCTGCTGTGCAACCTGCACAACATTCAATAATGTGACAGAGGGTGACAAAAAAATGTTCTACTGTAATTTCCTAAGATTAAGATGCATGACTCACTCATTTCTCTTTTCCTCTCCAAATTACAGGGTGCTTGTCTAATTCTGTCTCTATTTCTCAACTACATACCCCAACATTCACACATTAACCCTTCTCTTAAGCTCTTGCTACATAAGAGGTAATGAATCATCAGAAGAGCCTGGCAGGGTCTGGGGGGCCCAGGCAGCCACAGGAAGGGATGTAAATGCCTTGAGGACCCTGAACTGGATAACAAATGTGTACCCTGCATGCCACACTGCACTGCAGCCCAGACCTTAGAGAGGCCAAAAAACCCCAAACCCAAACACAGGGATGATCAAGTTTCCTTTGGCAAGACAGAGATAAGGAAACACACACACATGCACACGCAATGCAATGTTTTCCTTCTAACATAATCACCTTCTCCTCTTCCCCCCACCCCTCCCTAACCCTATAAACTGTAACCTATAAACAGGATCCCAAATACATATAGCATCAGTCATGTTTATCAATCGTAATAAACATCAGTTCAACTAAATGCTACAGCTAGAATTATTTCCACTATTTATAAAGTTTTTCCTTTTTATTTATTTGGTTTTTAGTTTAAACCAGCTCTGTAACAATGCTAAGCTATGCTGAGGTATTTTATGAAGGTGCCAGAAGCTAGCTGTTACCCACCAGCATTATCCTCACGGATTAAGGTATCACCATTCAAAGTGAAAAGGAAGAGAGGAAAGGAGATCCAGATTACAGAATAACATAAAATCCACTAATGTTTACTGCTTTAAGAAAAGGCTGAGGGTAGAAGAGCCTACACATGGAACTGCTTCATGAATAAGGATGGTCAGAAGAAAGCAACTTCACAAATCATATGGAAATCTGGGTATAAACTGGAGAACTGAGAAAAGACATATTCCCTGTCCTCTGGATGGATCCCTTCAAATATCTTACTGAAAATTTCAGGGGTGTTCCATTTAATTTCTTCAGATTAAGAAAAGAATATGGTAGAACAGGATTAGTATCAGTCTTTAATGGTGAGAGCCATTTATTTATCCTATTTTTGTCCAAGTTCACATTTGTACTGTGTGCACAGACGGCCAGGGCTGTGATTAAACTAAATGCTTTTCACACACACATACAAAAATGAACTCACAATGGTTATGATCAAATGAATCCATCAATTCTTGCCCATTTAAGTCAGCTCCCTGTCCATTCTCTCTCGTTTCTTCCTATTGTAATGATTTCACTTTTCTCTTGGTAAAGAAAGTTTTGTGAGGATGATAAGGTTTGGGAACAACTTTAGACTATGAACTACAAAGAGTTTCTTCTGTAAGCCAAGTGTTTATTATATACTAATTGCAATGTTTACTATCAGGATCTACAACTTTAAAAATCTACATTAATTTCTTGTATTTCCAAACGTATCCAGCTTTCCCAGCAATTTAAATAGAAAATTTAATGTTAAAGATTGGGCTGAATTTAAATATTGTGTCAAGCAAGTATCTGTGCTTCTGTATAATATAGACAAGGTTTTCTCCCACCTTCCCAAATAAATGAGGAATAATAGAACAAAATAACATAAGAAAGAGGTATAATTGTGCTTTTCTTCCCAATGATGGATGAACTGTGTAGAATAAATTGGCAAGATAATCTCACTAAGAATCTTTTAATTAATCTTATTTTCCCTTTTAAAAAATACTAATTTCTAATAATGCTACCATGAAGTACAAATCAGTATGGCCCTAAACAAAATGAAAGTTGGATGCCTTTGGTTCCATTTCTCTAGTAATAAGTTGAGCAAACTGGGATGGTATTGATCTTTCTTAACAAATAAATAAAAGAAAGTGTGTTTTATATCAAGTAATGAATGGATAGGAACAATTATTTTTTTGATTCTAAAAGACTGCCTATATAACTTCAGAAACATTTAAACTAACACAGCACTCAACATATTTCTTAAATCAAGAACAATAATATTGTTCTTCTGAGAAGCCCTTTTCTAGGTCTTTCTCCTCTGTCCTTTAGATTTATACAGGGTACAAATAAAGATTATAACCAAACTGCCCTGCTTGTGATAAGCAGGATTCAAACAATTACATTCACTACTCCCCAGGCAGGGCCCATTACCATGGGCAAATATAGTATCACTATAAATGCATTTGGAATTAGTCTTTGGCTTAATATGTATTAACCAAATTCAGGAATAAAATAAAACTTGCATAAAGATTAAGGGGAAAACAAAGAATGACCACAATGAACTGTGATGACCTACCTGGTCTTTTCTCTTAGAAGTGCAGAAACTCTACCAAACATTTCTTTTTGGCCAAATGGACCCCTTAATTTCCAGACTCTCCCATATAAGGTGGCTAAAAGTTAAGTCTGAGTACCTTAGAAGATTCAAAACATTTCTTGAGATGATAAAAAAGATGATACAAAGTAAAAAAGGACTAAAGGTTGAGTCATGAAGCAATATGGTCAGTAGACTATCTAGGGATGATGATGGGGATTCAATTTTAAGTTAAACACCCATCAACAAGCTGTTTTAGTGTTTCGTGTATACATTTCACAACTTGTTTCTTAAATAAGAGAATAAAAGAAAAATTCTAAGAGTTATCTCTGTCTAAAGGATGGATTTCTTCTTTCGAACACAGGTTTTTATGCTGGTTTAAAGTTTATCCTCACAAAGTGATCCACACTCATACCCACACAAAGGCAGAATCCCTTTATCCCAAACTGATTAGAGACTACAGACAGGGCAGGGAATAGAAGACCACTGTATTGACATTTAAAGCTTAGTATCTTTTTTTTTTTTAATATGAAAGTCTATTGGCGATCTTATTTAGGAGAGGGAGTATCTCTGAACCACGTAGGAAAACAAAAACGGCCTCCTTGCTCCTCCTCTTAATCCACTGGGCTTGAGTCGCTTGGGACTCAACACTTCCTTTGGTAGTGATCTGGGAAGTGAATGCTACAACCTCTAACCCAGTCTGGTGGGTATCAGCATTTTCCTCCCTGAATCCTTCCTCCTAACCTACCACTCCCAAGGAAGGGACCCATCCCTGTGGGCAGCTACAGTGTAACTGACAGCCCTAAAATCATCTGCACAGACTAAAATTAGAGATGTCAAATCAGGATAAAAGGTCAAATTCAACTACATCAGAGAAACAGAGGGATGAAGAGGAGAAAAATTAGTAACTGACACTGCCATTCTATTTACACACCAAACTAAATAAACTACTTAAAAAATCAAGTTAATGTCTGCCCAGAGGATATTACAATTTACCAACATAAAAGATTAAAACAAGCAGCAACTTTTATATAAAATTAATAAAGACAAATGAAAAAAAGAAATTGTCAGTAGCATCTATCTCCTCAATGTGTCTGAACTGCACGATATAAACTAGTCCATTAGTACAGCAGCTTGCTAAAAATTGACTTTGGTTCAAGCTTAGTTAAAAAAAACAACATTAAAAAAACATACCACACATAAAAACGGTGGATGGACATTTGTTAGTTTCCCTGCTTGCAGTTCACTGATTTTAGAGGGATTTTAGGAAGGTGAAGGGTACTTTGTGAAATAAAATGGGAAGACAAAAGAAACAGAAGAAAAACTAACAAGGGAACTAAAACGTTTCTGGCCTTTTAATATTAATATGCCTGTCTCCAACTTGAATGATCACAAACAGAAATACACACTGTGTCTGTATCACTGCCTTTCCCAACACTGAGACAAATACACAGAATTCAAGCTCCCTCGTGGACACAAGCAGAGCAAGAAGAAGAAAAATCACCTGTAAGCTCTCTCTCAGCCCCAAGCTTGGAAGGGGGAAAAGTGCAGTCATGGAACCACCAGAGATGTACACGACCACCCGCAGATGCCAGGTGGGACCTCTAATTCCAATAAGAAGGGAGCTCAAATGAGCTGCACTGCAGCAATCCAGTCTTTGGGAATTGTTTTGGATACAGGTACTATAATAATAGAACACTGACAAAAAGGGAAATCTAATCTCCAGGTTACCCTTCCTGGAGAAGGGAAACCTTCATTCCTATTCATCTCCTTCCATAAACATTTCCTTTTCATGGGCTCATTTACATCGTCTAGAAATACCCTGAAAACAATTACAGAAGCTAATTGCCTTCTACAATGAATAAAGAGATGTGTATTGCCATTTAGACCTACCTAGCAGGAGCATCACTAACAAACCAAGGAGACATGTGAGGTGTGTACAAAGTTCCTGCTCAAAGTCTTTCAAAGGTTCTACAGATCCCGTATTTGGCTAATTAGTGCCTTCTCCAGTCATAGAACCAAGGAGAGTATCAGGGTTAGAGGAACTGATAAGCCATCTACTGAAAAGGAAGTCTGTGGCTAGAGGAAAACGTGGTAACCTCACATTCTTCTCATCACACCTCTTTGGGTGATCTATAACCAATGAAAAACAGTCTAGTAGAGTTCCTTCAATAAACAAAAGAAGGGAAAAGTTTCCCAGTTTCAGTAAGTCATTTTGTTCTTTGCCAAGTAAGTTAAAGGAAGTTTGGATGAAAAACTTCCACAACGTGGAAAAAACAAACACACACACCAACAGTAGGAGCATTTCAGGAGATAAGAAATCAGGAGAACCACCAAGTCAGGTGTCTGCAGTAGTCTTTGCTCTTTGGAACCAGACGCTGCCTGCAACACGTACAGCCATTTCCATTGAAAGTAGCAGAAAGCAGCACTGTTGCACCACAGGGCCTGGGCCTTAGGTCAATGATTTGGGGTGAGTGAGAGCTACAGTTCAGCAGGAATTCCTTCCTACACAAAAGTGCTCCAAAGGCACCACCTGATGGGGGCAAGGGGGCGTGTGTGGAGTGGGAGTGTTTGCACACACTGCCTTCAGCTTCTGCACCAAGCCTCTTGCATAAGTGGCAAAAGAAAATAATTTTCTAGCACCTCTGTAAGAGTCATCAAGGATAAGGAAACCAGCAAGAACATTCCCCGCAGTTAAGAATGTAAGTCCCCCCTTACCCTAAAGCCCTCCCACCCCACAGTGTGGGAGCTCACTGAAATAGGATCCAGGAGCAAGAGATAAACATGTTCAAACTATATATATATATATAAACTATATATATATATATATAAAACAATAACAACAATAACAATAGAGATACAGTAATACAGGCCTGCCTAAATTGTACCAGTTAAGAAAGGAACCCCCAACACAATTGATATGATTATAAACACCTTGTTATGACTTAATGGCCTGTACAACAGACCCATAAAAATGATTTTTTTTAAAGAAAAAGAAATTTAGACAAACAAGAAGTCCCCTTCCTATATCGGAATTGGTAACCCACCTTAACTTGTCATCATGACTGCTGGAAATGATAAGTAGTCCTTTCACTTATTTTTTTGTTTGTTTTTGATTTTTTTTGTTTCTGCCTTTTTTTTTTTTTTTTTTAATTTTTGGTTAGAAAGTTCTCCAATCCATGAAGCAATCCTGAAAAGACAGTGTTTTATTAAAAAATTAGGCAAATTTGCTGTCCCAGCTCCATCTTTTTTTCCGCCATGTGTTTTTCTCTTCTCTCCCTCCGTTCCCTTGCCCTTGCGACATGGCAACAGGAAGTCCATCACGTGTTTCAGTCTCTGCCAGCAGCGCCGCTAGGCCCAGCTCACTGCGCCTTGGAGGCAGTGGTGGTGGTGGAGGCAGCCCCGCTGGCAGAGGCCACAGTGAAAAGAGAGTTCTGGACAGACTCAGCTGAGGTGGAGGTGGCATGGAGGCTGGCTGCAGGTCCAGAATTCCCTGCAGAGGTTGCAGCGGCCGAGACCAAGCTAACTGGGTTGCTGGTGAGCAGAGAGAGGTTCTGAGGGGTCAGGAACAGAGGGGCAGTCACGATGTTGGGGGCTCCTCCTGCGTTGGCAAATACCAGGTTCCCCGTTGCATCCAGGGACGTTATTGGAAGAGAGCCACCAGAGGCAAGAGCTACAGACAAACCCCCCAGAAAACAGGTAGGAGGAGAACGTTAGTATCAGCTTGGAGACGACAAAGAACACATCAAACGTCCTAAGTTTTCCTACAACTCAGATGAAAAAAGTTTATCCCTTAACTGACTTTCTTCCCCTTAATCACAGTGCTATAATTTATCAACCAAAATTTATTTATAATTTTAAAAGCGCCTTAGAGGACTGAAAACTCTAATGAGCATGAACAAGATAGGGGAGAAGAGAATCAGAGTTTTATTTCTATCTTGAAATCTCAACTTATTTCATCTACCCAGAAATATCTGTTAAATCCAATAATTTTGATTTAATGAAGATTACTGACTTTAGAGTGACTCCATTCAAAAGACTATCTTTTCCTGTATCTGAAAACCCCCCACAATCCCCTCACTCACATAATCATACCCTCACATGTATATTTGAGGGTTTTTCCTAGTGGCATTAAAAATTTGATTTCTTACATAATTAAAAAAAGCAAGAGGAACTGAAGGAACATCCCTGACTTTGGATAGGATCACACAGTGAGTACAGAACAGTGAGTCCTGGTGCAGCTTGACATTTTCTGAGACTCCAGGCTTAGGGTCATAGTCCAGTTCTAGATCTTCCCATACAGTACCTCTTCAGTACACAGCTGTGTCTTTTTAGCATCACCACAGACCAGAGACACATTGTAATGCAAGAGAAAAAGTGATTTATCACAAATCTTACTCCAAAAAGAAATCATTTTATAATAAAAGCTTTATAGATCTAACCAGGAAGCAATTTCACATATGATTTAATCAATGAGAAAGTCAATATAATGTAAGGTAATCTAAGTGATATTTTGGATTTGTCTGGAACTGCCTACAGTATACTGTAGAGACATCATTCATGAAACACTAATCCTAAATGAAGTTTAGCAGTTTAAAAACTGTTTTTGACTCCAAGAACTCTCATTTAAGCATGAATTATTTTTTAAGAAAAGATTCTGAGATTAGTATAGTGATGTCTCAAAGTGTTTCCTTGAATCACATAACAACAAGCATCTTCAAACACAAAGCTCAAATACTAAACAAAGCAGACTCTTCAATACATAGAATGAGTGGACTTAAGACTCATTTTAGACTGGACAGCATGCTAAGGCCAAAAGGGACCCATCTGGGCTTGGGAAAGAGATGTTAAAATCCAAGAGAATATAAGCTCTATAATGATGAAGATATACAAACGGCAGAACATAATCAAAATTAAAAGTACTCTTGCAGGCTGCATGATGTCCTCCAACGTTAATCTGTTACAGAGACTTCTTGCATATGGCTCTTGAGGGTGAGGATGGGGTCTGGGGAGTTTTACTGGGTCAAGCTTGCCTGTGGATGGTTCTTGGATGACTATTTAGATAAATTTAGGAAGAAATGCCTCCAAGCCTATATTATATGAAGATAAATATTAGCATAAAAGTCCTGGTTTCTTTCTCTGTTTTTCTGGCCACACTGTGCAGCCGGCAGGATTTTAGTTACCTGACCAGGGATGGAACCTGCGCCCCCTGTGGTGGAAGCGCAGTTTTAACTGCTGGATCGCCAGGCAAGTACCAGTCCTGGTTTCTTAATACACCACACTAAGCATATTTCCTGTTCTTACAGACTGACACCTCTATTTCTCTTACAAAGCTTTTTATAAGAACACATTCCTGGTCCTTAGGTTAGTCAGCATTATCAATTCAACTATCTCTTCATATCACTTTCACCTCTAGCAAAGCAGACTTCCTCCATTTAAGGAAAAAAAAAGAGAAAGGGAAAAAATTCTACTGACCTTGAATAGTTGCCAGTGTACTGTTGCTCATCAGAGCTGGGCTGAGAGCACCACCTAGGGTTCCCGGATTGAGACTGAGTAAGGCACCTCTGAAAGACCAGAAGAGCAGACACATTATTATAACGTAGACACATGTGTCAATTCGACAACATACCCAGAGGGAAGAGAAAAAGGAAAATACAGGTGGGAAGTACACGGGAATATGTGTTATTCTTTTTATACTCTTTACATGGTGCTTCCAAATTACTGCTTTCCTTGATGCTCACTTATACAAAGCAAAGCATGGTTATGGTCCACACAAAATGTAAAACTTAGTCATTTTGACTCTTTGAGTTACTTTGTTCTCTTTTTTCCAAAACAAGAGAAAAAAATGACAGAGAAAGGAATATATTTACAAACTAATTCTTATTTTTTTGATGATATTATAAAATTGGGAATCCTATTATTATATATCTCTTATTTATGTTTAAGAATTAGAAAGCAGACAGTTGAGAGATTTATGGAAAAAGTGTAAGAATATGAGCCAGGAACTCTGTGCTTTTTCCCTGGCCCCATCACTCAGGTATAATCAGTGGCCTGGTGTTCAGTATCTTCATTTAGGGATAAAACTGTGATTTCCAGGGTGTTAAGAAACTCTAGTCCAACCACAATCAAAGTCCCTGTGCTACTACAGAGCAACCTATTTCAAAGAGATATGGCTTTAAAGGTTTTTTGTTTTCGCATTTAAGATAGTGTTGAAAAGTACTCCCTATGAGTAACTCTAGGGATGACCTCCGAGTTGTCTCTCAGGTGTAAACAAGGTAAGAAAGCGCCTTACCCAGCTGCAAACTGTGAGGGTGCCATCAGGCCTGGGTTCAGTCCTGCAGCAGCAGCCATGGCAGCAAGACTGGCATTTGCTGGCAGCTGGGCGGCTCCCTGGAGGGCGGCAGCTGCTGCTGTTTGCAGCCCTGATGCTGTCACCATGACCTGGCTGGCCCCAAGAGGAGCCGCCAGAGGAGCGGAGGTGGTCTGTGTCGTGCTGGTCTCACTGGCACTGGAGGCCTCAGAGGCGGAGGCTGAGGCAGACGGGGAGGGGCTCAGAGAGGGGGAGGTGACCGCTGAGGAGGCCGGAGGCGCCGTGGAGATCACGGTTGCAGTGTTGTTGGAGGTGGTATCTGTAGTGCCTGAAAGAGAATCACACTTGACAGTGACCTTCTGGAAAAGTTTTTGGAAGGATGGTTGCTTTATTCAGCCAAACTCTAGAATCAACTGAATAATCTACCATCTAGTAACATCTAAGTATGTCCTTTTCTATTAAACTAGTTCAGTGCTTCTATGGAAATTAACCGCAAAAACAAACATTTTAAGAACCAAAGCCATGAATCCTACTTTAAGAGGCAAGAGTAATAAAGTAACCATGAAACAGAGAACATGGCTTTCCAATTCCAATTTCCTATTAAAAATTTAAAAAAAAAAATCACAGAGGCTCTAACTATAGAACACAATTGCTCTGGAGAAGATATGTATAAGCAAAAAAATCTAAGCTTCTGAAAAGCATCTTCATTTAGAAATCTCCTTAGTCTCTTTATAAAAATCAAAACAAAATAATGAAATCAAGAAAAATATGTATATTTTACTAAAATAAATATTAATAACATTCACAGAAATAGTACAAAAATAACAAAAGGCATATGTCTAGAAGTATAAAAGACTTCAGAAATGATATAAGAACTAGACCAATCAAAATAAATCTTTCAAACCCATAAACATATTAGAAAAAAGATCTATATAAAAACTTTCTCTGTGATAAAATCTGTCACTAAGCTGGAGAAGACTCTCTTCTCTATTAACAGCTGTATTAAAAATTCAGTCAGTTTTGTTCTTTTAAAACCTATGTTGAAGTTTTTTTCTGACCTATACTAAGAACATCTAGAATTCAACTCTCATCATTTTACTGTGAAGAAACGTTTCTTCACATATCACAGAGCTAGGAGAAAATTAGATCCCATCTATTTCAGTACTGAATTCTACTTTCTCCGTGTCCTATTACGTTACACAAAAGTGCTATGTAGTCCTTGAATGATTCAGGTAAACATACCTTTCTTACTGTTAACTGAAAAAGGAGGATTTACTTACTCTTCTTTCTGCCCTTCTCAAAAATATAAGATGATTTCCTCTTCACTCTTGCTGTCCATAAGTACAAATTACATCTTTGTGGATACTATTAATCACAATATCATCATTCAGTTCTAAATCTATCAAATCAATTTATGTCACTGGGCTATTGATGCTATGCTCGTTCTTATGTTTGGCAGATTCATACACTTTTTCACTTTTTGACACTCTTCTCCTAAGACCTGCACACTGTTCTATAGAAAGGTAAACATCTTTTCTCATTTCTTTTCTACTGCTAGTAAATTTCAATCTTCTCTTGACCAATTTCTCACCTTATCTAACTTGATTTCACTTATGGGCACTACTTTCTTTTCAAAGTTCTGAGATGAAATCGCCCATATCTTGAGGTCAAAAGCTTAAAGTAGCGTTCACTTCATGCTTTCTTCACTCGCCATTGCCATCTTTAGACTACTCAGCATCAATTTCTTAAAGTCCCACATGTATACAAAGAAAATCCCAATAATTTCATCAGTGAATTTAAGCTAGGCTAAGAGACAATGACTCCAGAAACCACTCAAAGTTATTTTTTCTGGTTTTATCTTCCAACCACTTCCCAGGTGGCACAATGGTAAAAAATGTGCCTGCCAAAGAGACACAATCTAACAATGCCAATCTCCAATGACACACAGGGGACTCGGGTTTGATCCCTGGGTTGAGAAGATCCCCTGGAGGAGGAAACTGCAACCTGCTTCAGTGTTCTTGCCTGGGAAATCCCATGGACAAAGATGGGCTACAGTCCACAGGGTCTCAAAGAGCCAGACAACTAAGCAACTACCCATACACTCATGCATCCTCCAGTCACATTCTAAGTGTCTTCACCATGAATGTCATGAGCAATAGAGTACAGTAACTTAGTAAGATCTTCAAATTACTTCTCCCAGTCAGTACATACATTTTAATCAACATGTATCTTTTATCTATATTCTTAGCAATTCAATTACTTGGGCAATTTTGATCAGGGAATTGATGTTTGCTGAGCTTCAATGTCCTCAACAACAAAATAAGATGCCATCATCCACCTCACAAGGTTAGTAGAAAGTTATCTACAAGAATACATAGTGTTTGGCATAACCTCTTGCTTCCCATCTCATCTTTTCTAATTAAAATAAAAAAAATTATTGTAATTGGTTTAAATATTGCTCAGGTGTATAGCAAAGTAATTCAGTTATACATATGTCTATATCTACACATACATTCTCCTCCATTCTTTTCCATTACAGGTTATTACAGGATATTGAATATAGTTCCCTGAACTACACAGTAAATCCTTGTTGTTCACTGATTTTATATATGGTAGTTAGTATCTGTTAATCCCTATCTCTGTATTGTTATAATTTTAGTACACGTACTGCCAAGGTGAGTACCCATTTCATCTTTTTTAAAAAATGGATTTAGAGAGATAAAATTTATATGCCATAAAACTGACCCAATTTAAGTATAAAATTCAATGGTTTTTAATATATTGACAGAGTGGTACAGCCATCACCCCCATATAGTTTATGACTGAAAAAGATCCCTAGTGCCTATCTGTAGATACACTTGTTCCCACCTACAGCCTCCAGTCATCTGCTTTTTTGATCTGTAGATTTACCTTTCCCAGACACGTCATATAAATGAATCATTTGATTTGTAGTCTTTTGCATCTAGCTTCCTTCAGTTAGCAAGCTGTTTTCAAGGTTTATCCATGTTGTAGTAGGAATCAATACTTCCTTCTAGCTGAGAAGTACCCCACTGCACGGATAGACCACATGATGTTTAATTCATTCACCACTTGGTGGGTAATGGCTTGTTTCCAGTTTTTGATTATTACGAATAATGCTGCTATGATCATTGTGTAAAAGTTTTTGTGGAAACATTTGCTGTTCTCTTGGGGGAATTATTGGGTAGGATGGTAAATTAATGATTAACTTTTAAAGACACTGCCAAAGTATTTTCCAAAGTGGCCATATCATTTTACATTTCCACCAACAATGCATGAAGATTCCAGTTTCTCCACATATTGAAGACCTATTTATTTTTGGTCTTTCTGATTATAGCCATTCTAGTATTAAGTAGTATCTCATTATGATTTTAAATGTGCATTTCTCTGAGTAATAATGTTGAACATCTTTTCATGTGCTTATTAGTCATTTCTATATCTTCTTTGATATAATGTGTCAGTTCAGTTCAGCTGCTCAGTTGTGTCCAACTCTTTGTGAGCCCATGGACTGCAAAGGCTTCCCTGTCTATCACCAATCCTCAGAGTTTACTCAAACTCATGTCCATCGAGTTGGTGATGCCATCCAACCATCTCATCCTCTGTCATCCCCTTCTCTTCCCACCTTCAATCTTTCCCAGGATCAGTGTCTTTTCCAAGGAGTCAGTTCTTTGAATCAGGTGGCCAAAGTATTGAAGTTTCAGCGTCAGCATCAGTCCTTCCAATGTATATTCAGGACTGATTTCCTTTAGGATTGACTGGTTGGATCTCCTTGCAGTCCAAGGGACTCTCAAGAGTCTTCTCCAACACCACAGTTCAAAAGCATCAATTCTTCGGTGCTCAGCTTTCTTTATAGTACAACTCTCAAATCCATACATGACCACTAGAAAAACCATAGTCTTTTGACTAGATGGACCTTTGTTGACAAAGTAATGTCTCTGCTTTTTAATATGCTGTCCAGGTTGGTCATAACTTTCCTTCCAAGGAGTAAGCATCTTTTAATTTCATGGTTGCAGTCACCATCTGCAGTGATTTTGGAGCCCCCCAAAATAAAATCTGTCACTGTTACCACTATTTCCCCATCTATTTGTCATGAAGTGATGGGACTGGATGCCATGACCTTAGTTTTCTGAATGCCGAGTTTTAAGCCAATTTTTTCACTCTCCTCTTTCACTTTCATCAAGAGTCTTTTTAGTTCTTCTTTGCTTTCTGACATAAGGGTGGTTTCTTAATATATATTAAGATATGCATTAAGAAGGCATATCTGAGGTTATTGATATTTCTCCAAACAATCTTGATTCCAGCTTCTGCTTCATCCAGTCTAGCATTTCTCATGATGTACTCTGCATATAAGTTAAATAAGCAGGGTGACAATATACAGCCTTGATGTACTCCTTTCCCGATTTGGAACCAGTCTGTTGTTCCATGTCCAATTCTAACTCTTGCTTCTTGACTTGCATACAGATTTCTCAGGAGGCAGGTCAGGTGGCCTGGTGTTCCCATCTTGTGAAGGATTTTCCACAGTTTGTTGTGATCCACACAGTCAAAGGCTTTGGTGTAGTCAGTAAAGCAGAAGTAGATGTTTTTCTGGAACTCTCTTTGTTTTTTTGATGATCCAGAAGATGTTGGCAATTTGATCTCTGGTTCTTCTGCCTTTTCTAAGCCCAGCTTGAACATCTGGAAGTTCACTGTTCATATACTGTTGAAGCCTGGCTTGGAGAATTTTGAGCATTACTTTGCTAGGGTGTGAGATGAGTGCAATTGTGCGATAGTCTGAGCATTCTTTGGGATTGCCTTTCTTTGGGATTGGAAGGAAAATGGACCTTTTCCAGTCCTGTGGCCACTGCTGAGTTTTCCAGATTTGCTGGCATATTGAGTGCAGCACTTTCACAGCATCATCTTTTAGGATTTGAAATAGCTCAACTGGAATTCCATCACCTCCACCAACTTTGTTCACAGTGATGCTTCCTACGGCCCACTTGACTTCACATTCCAGATGTCTGGTTCTAGGTGGGTAATCACACCATCGTGGTTATCTCGGTCATGAAGATCTTTTTCGTATAGTTCTTCTGTGTATTCTTGCCACCACTTCTTAATATCTTCTGCTTCTGTTAGGTCCATACCATTTCTGTCCCTTATAATGTATATTAAATATAATATAATGTACATTAGATACAATGTTATTATATATTAAGATCTTCTGCCCCTTTAAAAAACCAAGTTGCTTATATACTTACTATTGAGTTTTTAAAAAATTATTTATGTATTTATTTAGGCTGCTTTGCGTGGGCTTTCTCTAGTTGCAGCAAGGGGATGCTACTGCTCCTTGCAGAGCACAGGCTTCAGGAGCTGTGGCTGAGTTCAGCAGGCTCACTGTGGTGGCTTCTCCTGCTGCAGGGCACAGGCTTCAGGAGCTGTGGCTGAGTTCAGCAGGCTCACTGTGGTGGCTTCTCCTGCTGCAGGGCACAGGCTTCAGGAGCTGTGGCTGAGTTCAGCAGGCTCACTGTGGTGGCTTCTCCTGCTGCAGGGCACAGGCTTCAGGAGCTGTGGCTGAGTTCAGCAGGCTCACTGTGGTGGCTTCTCCTGCTGCAGGGCACAGGCTTCAGGAGCTGTGGCTGAGTTCAGCAGGCTCACTGTGGTGGCTTCTCCTGTTGCTGGGCACAGGCTTCAGGAGCTGTGGCTCTTGGGCTCTTATGAGTGCAGGCTCTGTAGTTGTGGTGCACAGGCTTGGTTGCTCTGAGGCATGTGGGATCCTCCTAGACCAGGGGTTGAACCCATGTCCCTTGCACTGGCAGGCAGATTCTTATCCATTGCACCAGGAAAGATAGTCCCTTACTATTGAGTTCTAAGAATTTTTTTTTTTTTTGCTGAGTGAACTCCCTGGGAATTTTATACATATAGGATGATGAAGAAAAAAAGACAGTTTTAACTTCTCCCCTTTCAAACTGGATGTTTAAAATTTTTTTCCATTGTTAAGCTGGCTATAACTAGACCAATTAGAAATCTGTTAGAACAAACATTCTTCCTTTGTTCCCAATGTTAGGGGGGAAAACATTCAGTCCTTCCCATTTAAGATGCTGTAGGTTTTTCAGTTGATGCTCTTTATCAGGTTAGGAAGCCTTCTTCTATTCCAGGTTTTTTTAACCATGAATGGGTGTTGGATTTTGTCAAATGCTTTTTCTGTATCTAGTAAGATGATCATGAGAATTTGGTCTTCTATTACTATGGTGTATTACATTAATTTATGTTCAATTATTAAGCCAACTTTTTATTCCTGGGATAACTCCTTGGTCATGTATAATCTTTTTTATATGTTGCTTATGACTTGTTAAGATTTTGTTGAGGACTTCTGTGTACATTTTCATGAGTGATATGGGTTTATAATCTTTTTCTTACGGTATCTTTGTTTGGCTTTAACATCAAGGTAATATTGGCTTCCTTCAATGAGTTGTTCCTCCTCTATCTTCTGGAGGAGACTGCTAAAGATTAACTCTTACTTTTTCCTAAAATATCTGATAGAATTCACTGTTACAGCCATCTGAGTTTAGGCACTTCTTTTTGGTCCATTTACTTGTTTTAGGTGTTTTAAAGGTTTTCTATTTCTTGCTGAGTCAGTTTTGGTAATTCGTGTCTTCCTCAAAATTTGTTCATTTCATCTAAGTCACCTAATTTTGGGGGGCATAAGTTGTTTATAATATTCTGGCATGCTGCATAATGCAGCAATTCAACTCCTAAATATCTACCCTAGAGAAATGAAAACATATAACCACATTAAAACTTGTAAATGCATACTCATATCAACAGTATTGAAATGGCCCCAAACTGTACATAACTCAAATGTCCATCTACTCGTATAATAAACAGAATATGGTATATCCACACAATGAAATACCACTCAATCATTAAAAGGAATGAAGTTCCAACATTACTCTGCAACATGGATAAACCTTGGAAATAGGTCATATTATATGACTCCATTTATATTTGTCTGAGACAGGCAAATCCATAGAGACAGAGTAGACTAGTCATTGCCATGGATACTGGAGGAGTGAACAGGGAGAGACTGAAAATAGCTATGGGGTTGCATATGGTTTACTATGAAACATTATTTTGGAATAAGAATTTGAGGCAGAGCATGTTTAGTTGAGATTATTAAGGGCTGCGGAATTTTTACAAGTTCTTAAAGACACATAAGAATAGGTATCTTTCTGGAGCAGAACAGTCATGATCATTCATTTTCTATTCTAGAAAAGTTTACCAGAAATATTGAATTTAACTCAGGAACACAATGAAAAGAAGTTAAATTAACCAATCATGAGGACCCCAAGGAGAAAATCTTTAGAAAGAAAGTAGAGTGCATTAGATAAACTATAAGATATTGAATGACTTTCATAAATAATGAGTGAAAGAATATGCTACTTTTGTCAACAGAAAAAAAGAAACGCAATATAGAAATGTCAGAGCAAAAGAGGCTATAATAAGAAAGTTATGGTCGAAACAGGAATAAAACTAAAACAGGACATGATTTTGAGCTGACAAGAGGAAGAAAACAAAATCCATTTGACATCCGACTCTTGTAATCTTCTCTTTCAAGGAGCAGGGTTTAAGTGCCAGAAGATTACATTTTTTTTTACCCTATCATGGGATGGCTTTGAACAATATTTATGCAAATTTAATACTATTGTGGGCTTCCCTGCTGGCTCAGTTGTAACGAATCCACCTGCAATGCAGTAGAGGCGGGTTTGATCCCCGGGTAGAGAAGATCCCTTGGAAAAGGAAATGGCAACCGATTCCAGTATTTTTACCTGGGAAATCCCATGAACACAGGTGCCTGGTGGGCTACAGTCCATTGGGTTGCAAAGAGCCAGACAAGACTGAGCGACTAAACCGTTCCAATATTATCATACTCACTTTCTATTGCTATTAAACAAAGTACTACAAACTTAGCAACATAAAACAACATACATTTACTATCTTATAGTTTCTGTGGGTCAGGTGTGCAAGCACAGCCTAGATGGTCCTCTGCAAGGCCACAATAAAGGTACCAGCCAAACTGTTCCATTTTGTTGGCATAACTGGGGAAGAGTATGTTGCCAAGCTCACCTGGATTGTTGGAAAAAATCATTTGGCAGAATTTGCTTGCTGCTCTAGACTAAATGCCCAGCTTCTTTCTGGCTGTTGCGTAAAGGTCAACCTCAATGTTAGAGGTCACCCCCAGTTACCTGACTGGTGAGGTGGGTCTCTAGAGTAAGGCTGCTAACAAGACAGAGTCACAAAAGCATGAACACTATGAGACAGACACCATGGTGGGGGCTCACCTTAGACTTTGTCAGAGTTATAAATTCTGATTGCTAATTTAATGTTTTGCTTTTGACAGTTAGAGTAAGGATAGCAAACTTACCCTTATACCATAATAAGAATTAGAGGAACATGAGAAACTGTTTTAAGTGTGAGAAGATAAGCAGCACAGTGCTGTGATCCCTGAAGAAAGAGAAACAAATGACGTGGGCCCTGTATTTGGAAGCACCTCTGTTTGCTTCTTTTGGGCGGCACTGGGTCCTCACCACTCTGCACGAGTGTTCTCCGGCTGCGGTGAGCGGGGCTGCCCTTTGCTAGGGTGCGTGGGCCCCTCGCTGTGGCGGCCTCGCCCGCTGTGGAGCGCGGGGCCCCTCGCTGTGGCGGCCTCCCCTGCTGAGGAGCGCGGGCCCCTCGCTGTGGCGGCCTCCCCTGCTGTGGAGCGCGGGCCCCTCGCTGTGGCGGCCTCCCCTGCTGAGGAGGGAGCGCGGGCCCCTCGCTGTGGCGGCCTCCCCTGCTGAGGAGGGAGCGCGGGCCCCTCGCTGTGGCGGCCTCCCCTGCTGAGGAGGGAGCGCGGGCCCCTCGCTGTGGCGGCCTCCCCTGCTGTGGAGGGAGCGCGGGCCCCTCGCTGTGGCGGCCTCCCCTGCTGTGGAGGGAGCGCGGGCCCCTCGCTGTGGCGGCCTCCCCTGCTGTGGAGGGAGCGCGGGCCCCTCGCTGTGGCGGCCTCCCCTGCTGTGGAGGGAGCGCGGGCCCCTCGCTGTGGCGGCCTCCCCTGCTGTGGAGGGAGCGCGGGCCCCTCGCTGTGGCGGCCTCCCCTGCTGTGGAGGGAGCGCGGGCCCCTCGCTGTGGCGGCCTCCCCTGCTGTGGAGGGAGCGCGGGCCCCTCGCTGTGGCGGCCTCCCCTGCTGTGGAGGGAGCGCGGGCCCCTCGCTGTGGCGGCCTCCCCTGCTGTGGAGGGAGCGCGGGCCCCTCGCTGTGGCGGCCTCCCCTGCTGTGGAGGGAGCGCGGGCCCCTCGCTGTGGCGGCCTCCCCTGCTGTGGAGGGAGCGCGGGCCCCTCGCTGTGGCGGCCTCCCCTGCTGTGGAGGGAGCGCGGGCCCCTCGCTGTGGCGGCCTCCCCTGCTGTGGAGGGAGCGCGGGCCCCTCGCTGTGGCGGCCTCCCCTGCTGTGGAGGGAGCGCGGGCCCCTCGCTGTGGCGGCCTCCCCTGCTGTGGAGGGAGCGCGGGCCCCTCGCTGTGGCGGCCTCCCCTGCTGTGGAGGGAGCGCGGGCCCCTCGCTGTGGCGGCCTCCCCTGCTGTGGAGGGAGCGCGGGCCCCTCGCTGTGGCGGCCTCCCCTGCTGTGGAGGGAGCGCGGGCCCCTCGCTGTGGCGGCCTCCCCTGCTGTGGAGGGAGCGCGGGCCCCTCGCTGTGGCGGCCTCCCCTGCTGTGGAGGGAGCGCGGGCCCCTCGCTGTGGCGGCCTCCCCTGCTGTGGAGGGAGCGCGGGCCCCTCGCTGTGGCGGCCTCCCCTGCTGTGGAGGGAGCGCGGGCCCCTCGCTGTGGCGGCCTCCCCTGCTGTGGAGGGAGCGCGGGCCCCTCGCTGTGGCGGCCTCCCCTGCTGTGGAGGGAGCGCGGGCCCCTCGCTGTGGCGGCCTCCCCTGCTGTGGAGGGAGCGCGGGCCCCTCGCTGTGGCGGCCTCCCCTGCTGTGGAGGGAGCGCGGGCCCCTCGCTGTGGCGGCCTCCCCTGCTGTGGAGGGAGCGCGGGCCCCTCGCTGTGGCGGCCTCCCCTGCTGTGGAGGGAGCGCGGGCCCCTCGCTGTGGCGGCCTCCCCTGCTGTGGAGGGAGCGCGGGCCCCTCGCTGTGGCGGCCTCCCCTGCTGTGGAGGGAGCGCGGGCCCCTCGCTGTGGCGGCCTCCCCTGCTGTGGAGGGAGCGCGGGCCCCTCGCTGTGGCGGCCTCCCCTGCTGTGGAGGGAGCGCGGGCCCCTCGCTGTGGCGGCCTCCCCTGCTGTGGAGGGAGCGCGGGCCCCTCGCTGTGGCGGCCTCCCCTGCTGTGGAGGGAGCGCGGGCCCCTCGCTGTGGCGGCCTCCCCTGCTGTGGAGGGAGCGCGGGCCCCTCGCTGTGGCGGCCTCCCCTGCTGTGGAGGGAGCGCGGGCCCCTCGCTGTGGCGGCCTCCCCTGCTGTGGAGGGAGCGCGGGCCCCTCGCTGTGGCGGCCTCCCCTGCTGTGGAGGGAGCGCGGGCCCCTCGCTGTGGCGGCCTCCCCTGCTGTGGAGGGAGCGCGGGCCCCTCGCTGTGGCGGCCTCCCCTGCTGTGGAGGGAGCGCGGGCCCCTCGCTGTGGCGGCCTCCCCTGCTGTGGAGGGAGCGCGGGCCCCTCGCTGTGGCGGCCTCCCCTGCTGTGGAGGGAGCGCGGGCCCCTCGCTGTGGCGGCCTCCCCTGCTGTGGAGGGAGCGCGGGCCCCTCGCTGTGGCGGCCTCCCCTGCTGTGGAGGGAGCGCGGGCCCCTCGCTGTGGCGGCCTCCCCTGCTGTGGAGGGAGCGCGGGCCCCTCGCTGTGGCGGCCTCCCCTGCTGTGGAGGGAGCGCGGGCCCCTCGCTGTGGCGGCCTCCCCTGCTGTGGAGGGAGCGCGGGCCCCTCGCTGTGGCGGCCTCCCCTGCTGTGGAGGGAGCGCGGGCCCCTCGCTGTGGCGGCCTCCCCTGCTGTGGAGGGAGCGCGGGCCCCTCGCTGTGGCGGCCTCCCCTGCTGTGGAGGGAGCGCGGGCCCCTCGCTGTGGCGGCCTCCCCTGCTGTGGAGGGAGCGCGGGCCCCTCGCTGTGGCGGCCTCCCCTGCTGTGGAGGGAGCGCGGGCCCCTCGCTGTGGCGGCCTCCCCTGCTGTGGAGGGAGCGCGGGCCCCTCGCTGTGGCGGCCTCCCCTGCTGTGGAGGGAGCGCGGGCCCCTCGCTGTGGCGGCCTCCCCTGCTGTGGAGGGAGCGCGGGCCCCTCGCTGTGGCGGCCTCCCCTGCTGTGGAGGGAGCGCGGGCCCCTCGCTGTGGCGGCCTCCCCTGCTGTGGAGGGAGCGCGGGCCCCTCGCTGTGGCGGCCTCCCCTGCTGTGGAGGGAGCGCGGGCCCCTCGCTGTGGCGGCCTCCCCTGCTGTGGAGGGAGCGCGGGCCCCTCGCTGTGGCGGCCTCCCCTGCTGTGGAGGGAGCGCGGGCCCCTCGCTGTGGCGGCCTCCCCTGCTGTGGAGGGAGCGCGGGCCCCTCGCTGTGGCGGCCTCCCCTGCTGTGGAGGGAGCGCGGGCCCCTCGCTGTGGCGGCCTCCCCTGCTGTGGAGGGAGCGCGGGCCCCTCGCTGTGGCGGCCTCCCCTGCTGTGGAGGGAGCGCGGGCCCCTCGCTGTGGCGGCCTCCCCTGCTGTGGAGGGAGCGCGGGCCCCTCGCTGTGGCGGCCTCCCCTGCTGTGGAGGGAGCGCGGGCCCCTCGCTGTGGCGGCCTCCCCTGCTGTGGAGGGAGCGCGGGCCCCTCGCTGTGGCGGCCTCCCCTGCTGTGGAGGGAGCGCGGGCCCCTCGCTGTGGCGGCCTCCCCTGCTGTGGAGGGAGCGCGGGCCCCTCGCTGTGGCGGCCTCCCCTGCTGTGGAGGGAGCGCGGGCCCCTCGCTGTGGCGGCCTCCCCTGCTGTGGAGGGAGCGCGGGCCCCTCGCTGTGGCGGCCTCCCCTGCTGTGGAGGGAGCGCGGGCCCCTCGCTGTGGCGGCCTCCCCTGCTGTGGAGGGAGCGCGGGCCCCTCGCTGTGGCGGCCTCCCCTGCTGTGGAGGGAGCGCGGGCCCCTCGCTGTGGCGGCCTCCCCTGCTGTGGAGGGAGCGCGGGCCCCTCGCTGTGGCGGCCTCCCCTGCTGTGAGCGCGGGCCCCTCGCTGTGGCGGCCTCCCCTGCTGTGGAGGGAGCGCGGGCCCCTCGCTGTGGCGGCCTCCCCTGCTGTGGAGGGAGCGCGGGCCCCTCGCTGTGGCGGCCTCCCCTGCTGTGGAGGGAGCGCGGGCCCCTCGCTGTGGCGGCCTCCCCTGCTGTGGAGGGAGCGCGGGCCCCTCGCTGTGGCGGCCTCCCCTGCTGTGGAGGGAGCGCGGGCCCCTCGCTGTGGCGGCCTCCCCTGCTGTGGAGGGAGCGCGGGCCCCTCGCTGTGGCGGCCTCCCCTGCTGTGGAGGGAGCGCGGGCCCCTCGCTGTGGCGGCCTCCCCTGCTGTGGAGGGAGCGCGGGCCCCTCGCTGTGGCGGCCTCCCCTGCTGTGGAGGGAGCGCGGGCCCCTCGCTGTGGCGGCCTCCCCTGCTGTGGAGGGAGCGCGGGCCCCTCGCTGTGGCGGCCTCCCCTGCTGTGGAGGGAGCGCGGGCCCCTCGCTGTGGCGGCCTCCCCTGCTGTGGAGGGAGCGCGGGCCCCTCGCTGTGGCGGCCTCCCCTGCTGTGGAGGGAGCGCGGGCCCCTCGCTGTGGCGGCCTCCCCTGCTGTGGAGGGAGCGCGGGCCCCTCGCTGTGGCGGCCTCCCCTGCTGTGGAGGGAGCGCGGGCCCCTCGCTGTGGCGGCCTCCCCTGCTGTGGAGGGAGCGCGGGCCCCTCGCTGTGGCGGCCTCCCCTGCTGTGGAGGGAGCGCGGGCCCCTCGCTGTGGCGGCCTCCCCTGCTGTGGAGGGAGCGCGGGCCCCTCGCTGTGGCGGCCTCCCCTGCTGTGGAGGGAGCGCGGGCCCCTCGCTGTGGCGGCCTCCCCTGCTGTGGAGGGAGCGCGGGCCCCTCGCTGTGGCGGCCTCCCCTGCTGTGGAGGGAGCGCGGGCCCCTCGCTGTGGCGGCCTCCCCTGCTGTGGAGGGAGCGCGGGCCCCTCGCTGTGGCGGCCTCCCCTGCTGTGGAGGGAGCGCGGGCCCCTCGCTGTGGCGGCCTCCCCTGCTGTGGAGGGAGCGCGGGCCCCTCGCTGTGGCGGCCTCCCCTGCTGTGGAGGGAGCGCGGGCCCCTCGCTGTGGCGGCCTCCCCTGCTGTGGAGGGAGCGCGGGCCCCTCGCTGTGGCGGCCTCCCCTGCTGTGGAGGGAGCGCGGGCCCCTCGCTGTGGCGGCCTCCCCTGCTGTGGAGGGAGCGCGGGCCCCTCGCTGTGGCGGCCTCCCCTGCTGTGGAGGGAGCGCGGGCCCCTCGCTGTGGCGGCCTCCCCTGCTGTGGAGGGAGCGCGGGCCCCTCGCTGTGGCGGCCTCCCCTGCTGTGGAGGGAGCGCGGGCCCCTCGCTGTGGCGGCCTCCCCTGCTGTGGAGGGAGCGCGGGCCCCTCGCTGTGGCGGCCTCCCCTGCTGTGGAGGGAGCGCGGGCCCCTCGCTGTGGCGGCCTCCCCTGCTGTGGAGGGAGCGCGGGCCCCTCGCTGTGGCGGCCTCCCCTGCTGTGGAGGGAGCGCGGGCCCCTCGCTGTGGCGGCCTCCCCTGCTGTGGAGGGAGCGCGGGCCCCTCGCTGTGGCGGCCTCCCCTGCTGTGGAGGGAGCGCGGGCCCCTCGCTGTGGCGGCCTCCCCTGCTGTGGAGGGAGCGCGGGCCCCTCGCTGTGGCGGCCTCCCCTGCTGTGGAGGGAGCGCGGGCCCCTCGCTGTGGCGGCCTCCCCTGCTGTGGAGGGAGCGCGGGCCCCTCGCTGTGGCGGCCTCCCCTGCTGTGGAGGGAGCGCGGGCCCCTCGCTGTGGCGGCCTCCCCTGCTGTGGAGGGAGCGCGGGCCCCTCGCTGTGGCGGCCTCCCCTGCTGTGGAGGGAGCGCGGGCCCCTCGCTGTGGCGGCCTCCCCTGCTGTGGAGGGAGCGCGGGCCCCTCGCTGTGGCGGCCTCCCCTGCTGTGGAGGGAGCGCGGGCCCCTCGCTGTGGCGGCCTCCCCTGCTGTGGAGGGAGCGCGGGCCCCTCGCTGTGGCGGCCTCCCCTGCTGTGGAGGGAGCGCGGGCCCCTCGCTGTGGCGGCCTCCCCTGCTGTGGAGGGAGCGCGGGCCCCTCGCTGTGGCGGCCTCCCCTGCTGTGGAGGGAGCGCGGGCCCCTCGCTGTGGCGGCCTCCCCTGCTGTGGAGGGAGCGCGGGCCCCTCGCTGTGGCGGCCTCCCCTGCTGTGGAGGGAGCGCGGGCCCCTCGCTGTGGCGGCCTCCCCTGCTGTGGAGGGAGCGCGGGCCCCTCGCTGTGGCGGCCTCCCCTGCTGTGGAGGGAGCGCGGGCCCCTCGCTGTGGCGGCCTCCCCTGCTGTGGAGGGAGCGCGGGCCCCTCGCTGTGGCGGCCTCCCCTGCTGTGGAGGGAGCGCGGGCCCCTCGCTGTGGCGGCCTCCCCTGCTGTGGAGGGAGCGCGGGCCCCTCGCTGTGGCGGCCTCCCCTGCTGTGGAGGGAGCGCGGGCCCCTCGCTGTGGCGGCCTCCCCTGCTGTGGAGGGAGCGCGGGCCCCTCGCTGTGGCGGCCTCCCCTGCTGTGGAGGGAGCGCGGGCCCCTCGCTGTGGCGGCCTCCCCTGCTGTGGAGGGAGCGCGGGCCCCTCGCTGTGGCGGCCTCCCCTGCTGTGGAGGGAGCGCGGGCCCCTCGCTGTGGCGGCCTCCCCTGCTGTGGAGGGAGCGCGGGCCCCTCGCTGTGGCGGCCTCCCCTGCTGTGGAGGGAGCGCGGGCCCCTCGCTGTGGCGGCCTCCCCTGCTGTGGAGGGAGCGCGGGCCCCTCGCTGTGGCGGCCTCCCCTGCTGTGGAGGGAGCGCGGGCCCCTCGCTGTGGCGGCCTCCCCTGCTGTGGAGGGAGCGCGGGCCCCTCGCTGTGGCGGCCTCCCCTGCTGTGGAGGGAGCGCGGGCCCCTCGCTGTGGCGGCCTCCCCTGCTGTGGAGGGAGCGCGGGCCCCTCGCTGTGGCGGCCTCCCCTGCTGTGGAGGGAGCGCGGGCCCCTCGCTGTGGCGGCCTCCCCTGCTGTGGAGGGAGCGCGGGCCCCTCGCTGTGGCGGCCTCCCCTGCTGTGGAGGGAGCGCGGGCCCCTCGCTGTGGCGGCCTCCCCTGCTGTGGAGGGAGCGCGGGCCCCTCGCTGTGGCGGCCTCCCCTGCTGTGGAGGGAGCGCGGGCCCCTCGCTGTGGCGGCCTCCCCTGCTGTGGAGGGAGCGCGGGCCCCTCGCTGTGGCGGCCTCCCCTGCTGTGGAGGGAGCGCGGGCCCCTCGCTGTGGCGGCCTCCCCTGCTGTGGAGGGAGCGCGGGCCCCTCGCTGTGGCGGCCTCCCCTGCTGTGGAGGGAGCGCGGGCCCCTCGCTGTGGCGGCCTCCCCTGCTGTGGAGGGAGCGCGGGCCCCTCGCTGTGGCGGCCTCCCCTGCTGTGGAGGGAGCGCGGGCCCCTCGCTGTGGCGGCCTCCCCTGCTGTGGAGGGAGCGCGGGCCCCTCGCTGTGGCGGCCTCCCCTGCTGTGGAGGGAGCGCGGGCCCCTCGCTGTGGCGGCCTCCCCTGCTGTGGAGGGAGCGCGGGCCCCTCGCTGTGGCGGCCTCCCCTGCTGTGGAGGGAGCGCGGGCCCCTCGCTGTGGCGGCCTCCCCTGCTGTGGAGGGAGCGCGGGCCCCTCGCTGTGGCGGCCTCCCCTGCTGTGGAGGGAGCGCGGGCCCCTCGCTGTGGCGGCCTCCCCTGCTGTGGAGGGAGCGCGGGCCCCTCGCTGTGGCGGCCTCCCCTGCTGTGGAGGGAGCGCGGGCCCCTCGCTGTGGCGGCCTCCCCTGCTGTGGAGGGAGCGCGGGCCCCTCGCTGTGGCGGCCTCCCCTGCTGTGGAGGGAGCGCGGGCCCCTCGCTGTGGCGGCCTCCCCTGCTGTGGAGCGCGGGCCCCTCGCTGTGGCGGCCTCGCCCGCTGAGGAGCGCGGGCCCCTCGCTGTGGCGGCCTCGCCCGCTGAGGAGCGCGGGCCCCTCGCTGTGGCGGCCTCGCCCGCTGAGGAGCGCGGGCCCCTCGCTGTGGCGGCCTCGCCCGCTGAGGAGCGCGGGCCCCTCGCTGTGGCGGCCTCGCCCGCTGAGGAGCGCGGGCCCCTCGCTGTGGCGGCCTCGCCCGCTGAGGAGCGCGGGCCCCTCGCTGTGGCGGCCTCGCCCGCTGAGGAGCGCGGGCCCCTCGCTGTGGCGGCCTCGCCCGCTGAGGAGCGCGGGCCCCTCGCTGTGGCGGCCTCGCCCGCTGAGGAGCGCGGGCCCCTCGCTGTGGCGGCCTCGCCCGCTGAGGAGCGCGGCCCCTCGCTGTGGCGGCCTCGCCCGCTGAGGAGCGCGGCCCCTCGCTGTGGCGGCCTCCCCTGCTGAGGAGCGCGGCCCCTCGCTGTGGCGGCCTCGCCCGCTGAGGAGCGCGGCCCCTCGCTGTGGCGGCCTCGCCCGCTGAGGAGCGCGGGCCCCTCGCTGTGGCGGCCTCGCCCGCTGAGGAGCGCGGGCCCCTCGCTGTGGCGGCCTCGCCCGCTGAGGAGCGCGGGCCCCTCGCTGTGGCGGCCTCCCCTGCTGAGGAGCGCGGGCTGAAGGCACAAGGGCTTTAGGCGCTGCAGAGCGCAGGCTCAGCAGTTGCTCTGCATCGGCAGGTGGGTTCTTAACCACTGCACCACCACGGAAGTCCCTGGAAGTGCTTTTCAAACCTCTGTGCCAGGGGAGGAAACCAAGTAGAGCCCAGCGATTTCACTGACTCAAGGAGACGAAAACTGCGGCTGAACGCCAAAATGGCCGGAGTCTGCAGGAGAGGGTAGTGGGAAGGAAGAAACCAGAAAAATCTCTCTAGAAATGTACAGCGGGGTTTCCTAGAATCTATAGTTGAATACTAAATTACACATGCACAGGGAAACACCATGAGTCCAAGCAGGGAGGATGTAAACCGAATGATCCTTGGAATTCGTGCAGGACAAGGAGATACTCCGTGTCTAACTACACAGAGAGGGGACGCTATTGAGTTGGGCATTCATTAGAGACCCCAGAAGGGTCACACCTGAAACTAGTGAAGGCTACTTTACGGCCAATCTAGTAAAGCTTAAAAAATAAATCGTGAAAGGGTCAAGCTAATCTGTAGTAATCTATCTGCCTGCCAAAACCAACTCAAAAACTCTTTAAAAGAAAACATCAAAATCCTGATGTATAATCCCCATCTCTTAAGAACAGGTAGATCTGTGAATATGATGCGGGATGCAATAACTACTCCTTTAACTGGATTATATCATATGACAAACATGAGAGGACTGATTACCTTATATTTATAAGATTCTCTGTAGCAGCTGACTGGATAGAGATTTTCATGTTGCTTTTGAAGAAGCTGCCATGTTTAAGGTCATGGAGCTAGGACTTGGGGTTAGCCTGTGGGATTTGAGTGATCTAGCTCACAGCCAGCCAAAAAGAAAAAAAAAAAGGGGGGGGGGGAACTTCAGTTCTATAACCATATGGATAGAATTCTGAAAACTAACGAACTTAGAAGATCTTGGTCGTCATATGAGGTCACAGCCCCAGCCAACATCTTAACTTCAGCCTGGTAAATCCCTGAGCAGAGGACTTAGCTCTAATCTATGCCTAAACTTCCAACCTATATGTGGGATAATAAATGAGTATTGATTTAGGCCACTAAGTTTTAGCAATTGTTATGCACCAACATAAAACTAATGGTTGTAAAAATGACAACAGTGTCTGCTCTTACCACTTCCCTCAGCTGGAATTTCTAGTCTGTGCAATACTGATCAATTGATGTGAAACAAAACCTATTTCACTGTTATAAAAGATGAAAAATGACTCTTAAGTATATGAAATGATGTTCAACTTTACATGATCAGAAAACTGAAATTTAAAGTACACTGAGAGAACCTCCCTGGTGGTCAGAGGTTAAGAATCCACCCGCCAGTATGGTGGATGTGGGTTCCATCTCTGGTCCAGAAGATTCCACAGGCCACAGGGGCAGCCACGTCCTTCTACCGCAACTACTGAGCCTGCGCAATACAACACCCTTGAACTGCAGCTGCTGAGCCCGCGTGTTCCAGAGCCCGTGCCCCGCTGCAAGGAGAAGTCCTTGCACCACAGCCAGAGAAAGCCATGCGCAGCAACGAAGACCCAGCACAGCCAAAAATAAAAAAGCAAAGTACACTGAGATACAACTTCTCACATGTCAGACTGGCAAAAATTAAAGAGTGCACAGGCTATGGGGAAGCTGGCCCTCTCATGCATTATTAGTGGGACTGAAAATAAGTACACTCCTTTTGGAAGGCAATTTGATAGTATCCAACAAAACTACATAGTTACCTTTTGACTCAGCAATTCTACAGTTTGAAATTTACCCTCAAGACACATTTCCAACAGTACAAAAATACTTATCCACATGGTTACTCCTGCAGCATGGTCAATAATTAAAAAATATTGGAAACAAATTCAATGTCCATACAACAGAAAAGGAGTTAAAATAAAATGTAGCGTATCCACATAATGGAGTACTCTGCCACAATGAAACAAAATAATGAAGATTTCCATGAACTAATGTGGAGTGATTTTTCAGAATATCTGTTAAGCCAAAAAAGGTCACCTAAGTACGCAGGAATGGCACAAGTGGGAATGGGATAGCAAGGATACAGAGAATTATGATAGAAAGGAATGACATTTTTCTAAGGAGAACTTTTTGTATAGTCTTGACTTATAAAACAGTTAATATCTCATATTCTTTAAAAAAAATCACAAGGATGGAAGGATAAACACTAATTTATATGAACAAAAAATAAATTAAATGGAATTTCAAATGAATAACGTAAATATACTGAAGGGCATATAAGAACTAACCCAGATAACTTTTGAACACAGTATTTGGACGTCATGTCTTTAGGCTTAAGACAAGAACTCTAAACTGAACTGAATTAGTTGGTCTTTTCAGAGGCATGGGTTAGCAATTTTGAAATTCCTTTCTTTTCACTATAGGATTGTGCAATTAAGTAACTTATAACTGTTGATAATGGGAGCCAGGTTATTGTCACTGAGTTAAAATATGGAAAGAGATTAGGATAGAAAACAATGAACTAGAGGGTATTGGATTGGAACTGGAGATATCAGTATGAATTTGGGGGTTTTAAGGAGGCTGATTCTAGGCAAGAGGCAGAGAAACTTTAAGATGAGGCTGAACATCATGTGTGCCAAAAAAATCAGCAAGTACTCAAAGAATGCTAGGGACATGTCAAAAGGGCACAGAAGCCACTCTGAAGTAGTTCCCTTTGGCTAAATCTGGAAAATCTGAATAATAAATAAAAAGTGATAGTAGGATTGTAACCTATTGAATGCAGAAAGAATTTCCGAGTCCACACTGATACAGATAGATACATAGAGGAAAAGGAAAAGTTCATCCTTAGAGTTGAAAGCCAACTAATAAATTTAAAAGAAATGATGAAACTATATGAGAGTCAGAATAACATAGATTCAGGCAAAAATCATCAATAGACACTAGTGTATAAACATCTGAGGAACAGGATTTTTGCAGTCTCAAACTCCTCATAAGATACTAACTGTAAAGAGTAAAATAACTATACAATGTTATTACATTAACAATATACAGTAACTATACAATGAAAAAATCTGGCAGATACCACCTTAATGAAATTACCAAAGTTAATAACACTGGGACTAATCAACAGCACGCGTCTCCACATAATGCACAAAGAGGGACTCAACATCACTTCTGTGGGATTCCTGCCCAAAGTACATAATCTGAATCTAACCATGACAAAACATCAGGTAAACCCAAATCAAGGGACATTCTACAAGATAACTAACTATACTCTTCAAAAATATCAATGCCACAAAACACAAAGATTCAAATTGTCCCAAACCAAATGAAACTAAAGAGACACAACAATCGAGTGTGATACATGACCTCAGATTCTCTTTTGCTGTAAGGAATATTACTGCTCCAACTGGCAAAATCTGAATGGGAGCTATTTACTGGATAATAGTAACTGAGTCAATGTTAATAACCTGATGTTTTGTAACTACTCTGGTTATATATAGAATTTCTTGCTTATTAAAAAATATATAGTAAAGTATTAGGGGTACAAGGGGCATATCTGTAATTTGCTCTTAAAAACAGTTCAGGAGAAAAAAAACAGTTCAGAAAAAAAACCACATACACAAACACAGGAAGAGAAACACACAGAAAGGGGAAAAGGAAGAGAGGAAGCAAATACAGTAAAATTTTAATATTTGGAAAATGTAAGGAAGAGATTTGGGATTTCTTTAAACTATTCTTATAACTTTTCTATACATCTGAAATGATGTTAAAAAAATTAAAGAAAAAGCTGTATGCACAAAAGTGTTCATTATAGTATTCATAATAGTGAAAACTTCATTCATTTAATAATTACTGGGCATCTTACACTCTAGGTGGTGTGCTGGACATGAGAAATACAATAGTGAACAAGCAAGGCTAGTTATGTGGCTTACAGACTTGAGAAGTTTCCTGGGATTTAATATTTGCAGGGCTCAAACTGGAAAAGTTGGCTACCTTCTATAGAACTTAACCATGATGTCAGCATATAGAAATGTTTATGAAATTACAGTACGATCATTTGATATTAAGACAAATCAAAACTAGAAAAGTAAAGACTACAGTAACAGAGGAAGATGTTAAAAGATATTAAGTTAAAAAAAAAGCAGGATACACTGTAAATACTATTAGAATTGTACATCTATGTACACATAAAAAAAGATATAAAAACAGTACTCATGATGACTGTCTTTCCTATTTGAATTTCCCATGCTAAAAATTTTAATGATTAAAGAAAAATTTCATTCCAACAGTTACTAACACTTCAGAAGACTGTCATAATTAAATGTACATAAATGGGCCAAGTAATTGAGTTTAAGAGAATTTGATTAGTCAGTTAAGATCACCAAAAATTTTTTTTTTAATTTCCAGCTAGTTTCAAGTATGTATATCTTCTTAAAATTACCTTTTGCTTCAGATTTGTGCCATTTAAGAAATGCCATTTAATGTGCCATTTTATGAAATCTGCAAAGCTACTTGTTCTTAATGTCTGAACTATTATGATTTTTTTTTTTCAATAGAAGCATATCTTTAAACCTAATGTAATATGACTTATAATTTGTTTGGAAGGTAAAGTACACAATTTACCAGTTAATGCAGTTAGGGTAGACAGTAACTGCCGCAGAGGCAGGAATTTCATGTTCCTGGTGACCAACACAATAGCAACCGATCACCAACAGTTTGCATATTAAGCTAAGGTGCTGAATACGATACACTCTGGAACACAAGTTTTTAATTTACCTCTAAGACATCCAGAAATGCCAAGCCTTCGTAAGGTGAGAGCTGATGAGGTTTGTCATTTATAAACCTTGTATTTTACTAAAAACTGAGTATGTTTATTTTGTGAGAGGAAAAGTTTATAGCTTTCACCGAATTTTCAAAGAGGTCAAAGGCCCAAAAGTTATCAAAGGTACTGCTCTGAATAAACAATATTATGAAATTTTCTAACTTAGAAATTTAATAACTACATAAAACCATTTAATCCAATTTTTACATCATGGTTAAGTCACTTAAAATATGAGTGGAAAAAAATCAAATTTCCCAACTTCAGGTTAAATTTAAGCTTGATTATGAAAGATCATAAATCTATCCAATGATTTACTAGCATATATATCAACCTGGTGAATAACTAGAGAATGTCTTCTGCAATATGTATCACTAAGAAACTTCTGATGACAATACTAATTTATTTTAGATGTATCTGGAAAATGTGCCATTTAACAGAAAATATTTATTCATTTTTACCATGAATGTGTCAAACACTAAGCTAGGCACTGACATTTCAGAAATGATAGTCACATCTTTTGAGATGTACAAAGTCTATTGGAAAATAAAGAAGTATAAAAATTGTTTATAATATAGGCAGGTGGAAATAATTTCCTGGAGTAACTAAGCAGTATACATCCAAGAAGAACTGATATCTAAGCTGGAGTAGTTTCATCACTAACAGAAAGAAGTGAAGGCTAGGATGGACATTTTACACTGTGGGATGTTTACAAAGGTACGGAGGATCCTTCCTGTGTTTTGAGGATAGGATGGAGAAAAGATGAGTGGAAGATAAGCTCCAGACTGTAAACAGTTTATGAATTCATGTTGAATTTGGATGTTTTCCTGAATGCAAAAAGATGAACCTATTACACATTTTTAAGGGGAGGAGAAGTTAGTTGGAAAAAAAGTAACTCTGGGCCTTCCCTGGTGGCCCAGTGGTTAAGACTTGGTGCTTCCACTGCAGGTTCAATCCCTAGATGGGGAACTAAGATCCTGCTGCATGGCATAGCCGAAAAAAAAGTAATGCTGAGGAGCAATGTAAAAGACAAACTAATGTGGGAAAGAAAAAAAGATAAAATCTTTATGTGAAAGCATTCTTTCTGGAAAAATGTATTATGCCTGATACTTTTTTAAGAGTTCAGGTTTTCACATATAACTTTTCTTTTAAAAAAGCAATATATATTTTTAGTTAAAACACAGAAGTACAGAACAGACTTTTGAACTCTGTGGGAGAAGGTGAGGGTGGGATGTTGCGAAAGAACAGCATGTATATTATCTATGGTGAAACAGGTCACCAGCCCAGGTGGGATGCATGAGACAAGTGCTCGGGCCTGGTGCACTGGGAGGACCCGGGGGAATCGGGTGGAGAGGGAGGTGGGAGGGGGGATCGGGATGGGGAATACGTGTAAATCTATTGCTGATTCATGTCAATGTATGACAAAACCCACTGAAAAAAAAAAACAAAAAACACCTTAGTTTACAATCTAATGGCAGATTCTCACAGAAATTTAGCGTGGGCCTCCTGTTTGCCTCGCAGCCGCACACCTGGCTGCTGCTTACCTGTAACAGAGAGGTTAGTCACCGCAGCGCTGGTTAAAGGGAGGACTGGATTGACCGTGAGGGTAGTTGCCGCGCTGCTCGTCACAAGGCTGGGTGTGGTTGCCACCTAGAGGTCGCAAGTGAAAACATGCAAAAGCATTTAAAAACCAAAATTTAAAAATGTAAGTCCATACTGTAGATTTATTTTTCCTATAAACATTTTTAAAATTCCAAATACAACAGAATAAAATTAAAGTGTCCAAAAAGAAATGATTTTGTTAATTACTCTCTGATCTTGGAATTGAGAAAACTGACTTATGTGGAAAGGCTGCTTTCAGTAGATGGTTTTTCACTAATATTACAAATGGTTTTGTCCAAGTTTTAATAAGAAATTAATTAAAAAATTCCCATATTTCAGTTACGTTGAATAATACTCTAAATCATTAAAAAATACTACACCATTATAAGTGATCTAAATAAGAAAACTCTTCAAGGGGATCATAGAATTTGGAGTTTTTGTTTATTACTTCTATTTTCAGCTGTGAGGGGGCAAGACTGTCTTGATTTTGTTTTTAATGAAATCTCATGATGGAAAGAATATAAAACAAATTTTTAAAAGTGGACAGTTTCTTTTTTTGAACTAACATACATATTGATACACTAAAGTAGGAAATACTGCATTCCTTCTATCCTTCTATCCCTCCTCCCTTCCTCCTTCTAGTACAAATAAATCCAAAATACAAAAGTCATGTACATAAAACAAAACTACCTAATACTATCATTTTCATGATTACTATCTCATGAACTTTATGATTAAAGTCTTACCAGTTAACAATCAAAGCTTTCACTTAACAAACTAGGAAGTGCTATTAACGATGACTTTAGTTTGAAAAGTCTCCTTGGCACGGAGTAATATTAAATTAGAAATAAATTAACAAGAAAGTATCAGAAACGCAAACTCAACAAGACCCCCATCTTTGGAATCCTGGTTGGAAACATGGCATCACATTCACAATTATCCTAAAGATCGAGCGAGTCACATGACAACTATACGTCCCTTCAGTCTAGGAATACTATTTTAACGCTAACAGTGGAGGACTCAATAAGATTACAAACAAAAGGCCCAAATCAATACAAACTCAGAGTGAAAGGTTATCTGGGAATTTATTGTCACTTAACCGTGTAAGTAAGAGTTTAATAAATTGAGCCTTTAGAACCCAAAAAGAATAAAGAGCAACTATTTTTTACATAACTGAAATTAGCTGCAAACTGACTCCCAGTTATAGAGTAACCTAATAAACTATAGCAGAGAATAGAATAATGGAACTGCAATGAAATAGGAAAGGATTATAACTGTTTAAAAAAGAAAGATCAGTTAAGTTCTTGGGTTAACAACAAGAGATTTCATTACTTTGGTAACATTTAAAATATAAATTTATATACCTTTATTCAACATGAATATATATAATAGATTCCTGTAATGATATAAAATCATTTGATAGGTCATTGATAATGTAAACATTGGCCCTTGAGCATGCGCCCTTGCATCCCATCCTTACCAGTGAGGCTGGGCTGGGGAAAACTGCTTTGATAGGCGAGCTGCTGGTCCCACCACTGCTAGGTGGGTTGATTCTTTTTTCCTTCTGGCGGCGGTTACAAAACCAAACACGTATTACCTCCTTTTCCATGTTAAGTTGATCAGCAATCATGGTGATTTCTTCCGAGGTAGGCTTTTGATTCTGAAGGGGAAAATAATAAAATCATCTGTTGAAAAAACTTTCTGAACTACAGGCATAACCATGTCATTAAATGAATAAGCAAACGGGAGGAGAAACAAGAGAATGAAGTTGGGCTATACAGGGCCATATCACTCCACTTCTAACAAAAAACTTCTATATTCTAATAAACATACATTTATTAAATGCAGTCTTTTTAACTTAGAATATTATTCTTGAATATATATATGTATAGTTGTAAGGGCAATTAATCATGAATGAAATTAATGCTTTATTTATTAGTGGGAATTTAAGAATTTTTCCAGTGCTTCACACACATAATCTCATTTGGACAATGTGAGGAAGCCAAGAGTTCTGGTTCCAAACAGTAGAATTTAGCCAAACCAAACTACTTGTGTTTTCCCTGTATATAACATTAGTATTACACAGATAATCCCATGTACAGGAAAAGTAAAATCCTCACTAACCTCCAAGAAACTCTTCTCTAAGGCCACACGAATGTTGGTCTCTATGCTGGTGCGTTTCTTCCTCCTACGGTTCAAGCCCTCAATTCCCATCCCTGGAGAATTCAGGGCACTTGGGCTGGAGAGAGCTGAATCAGATGAGAGGTTCTCTGTAAGAAAGAAGAAAACATGTAAATCAAATTAGCTGAGCATGATTCATGCACATAATATACATATTAACAACAACAACCAACCAAAATATTTTAGGCTGAAAGCAAGTATGGAAGGTTATTATAACTTACATTAAAACATGCTCACTACCATGGATCTTTCCACTGCTCTTATTGGCGTTCTCTGTCTCAGGATGGTTCATTATATTGTCACTGCTATTCTTCGATTTGTTTCTGACAAAGCAGTCTACTCCTCTCTATACCCTAAGCTCTACCTCTTCTGCTTTTATGAGACAGCTCTGCTCTTCTGTTTTGGTTTTGCTTGCTCTTTTATTTATTAACTCTAGGGATGAAAGGAAGAAAACTTGGAAATTATTGACTGTTAAATGTTTATCTTGCAAATGACCTCTCATTTTATTTCACTGGTATTCCTTCTCCTTCCCCTCAAACCAAACAATGAAACACTTTTAAACCATTTGAAATTTAAACAAGATTCAGTCTTTTAATAGTTTAATGACCCTGAGCATGTCAGAGACATCTCTGAGTTTCTTTCCACTCTATGTTCTACGAAGGGAACAGACCAGTGGTTCTCACCTGTGGAACTCAGTAAGATTACAGATGCTGAGGCCGTATGTAGAACAACGAAATCAGACTGCTCAAAGCTGGGAGTAACAGGTCTGTCTTTGCCAAACACCTGAATTTTGTTCACATCTACAATGAGAACCACAGTCTAGGGGATCTCTATGATTCCTTACAGCTCTCACAGTCTATGATTCTGTGACTCAAAATTCAAAATTTCCAAAGGGAAAGCGCAGCACGAAGCACGTAAGTTAAAACTAATAGCTCAATTTTTTTAATGTATAAAAAGGTGGTCATTTTTTAAAAATCAAAGTATAATTGATTTACAATATTCTGTTGGTTTCAGGTATATAGCAAAGTGATTCAGTTATAAATACATTTTTTCAGATTGTATTTCACTATAGAGTATTAGAAGATGTTGAATATAAATCTCTGTACAATACAGCATCTCTTTGTTGCTTATCTATTTTATGTAATAGTAGTAATTTGTATTTTTTGTATTTATTAAACTCATACTCCTAATGTGTCCCTCCCTCCTTCTCCCATTTTTGGTAACTATAAGTTTTTTTCCTATGTCTGTGATTCTGTTTCTAAATGAATACAGATTCATTTGTATTATTTTTTGGATTCCACACATAAGTGGTATCATATAGTAGTTGTCTTTGACTCATTTACTAAATATAATATTCTCTAGGTCCATCCATGTCGTTGCAAATGGTAATATTTCATTCTTTTTTATGGTTGAGTAATAGTCCATTGTATATACATACCAGTGTGTGTGCTCACTTTTAATAACAGAGCAGAAATACTATCAGGAACAAGCTTATAAAAATCCATGGAGGAAGAACCAATAAACTTGTCTTTCAAGTTTATTTAAATACATAGGCCTTCTTATCCTCTTCACCTTCCTTCAACTATCTCTCATTCTGGGCTCAAATACAAGAAATGTTCCAAAGCTAAAAACTATTGCTGATTATGTAACCTTGCAATTACTAGACTATTTAAATGAATTAGATCTCTAATTTATGCAATCATAATTTATGTTGATCCTCCCAAGATTAGTGAGCTTCAAGATTCTGTAGTATCAATAATGTAAAAAGAAATATAATCCCCATTTATACAACAATCCCTCCTGTAAAATTTCAATGAACACCAAGGAAATGTATATATTTTTTAATATATTCACCCACCTGCATCATTTAGCCACTTCTCCAAAAGTGGCTTTAATTTGCACATGTTCTTAAAGCTGAGGTTCAAGGCTTCAAAACGAGAGATGGTAGTTTGGCTGAAGTCATTTCCATACAGTTTACCCATAGCAAGCCCAACATCGCCCTGCACAATAATACAGAATAGGAAAAGAGAGAGAGAGAATATTCATGTAATGTTTATGGTCTTTACTCGAGGGTGCTGCTCCAGTAACTGTTCTAGACAAAGAATCAACAATCATTCCATTTACTGGGTTCCACAAAAACATCCATCCCTACGCTGAGCACAGTATTCCAGTGAAGGTTCTTGTTAATTAGGCCTCAATGGTGACAACATTCAAAACTGTCCCATATTCCTTCCATATTGAATCTTTTCTTAATAATTGAAATATCAAGTATTTCTGCTAACTCTCAAAAGGTAGTGCTGCTATTCTACCAAGTAATTGATGCAACCAAAGTGATCTAAGTAATCTTTAAAAATCAGTTAACCTGTATCACCTACAGGGTTAACAGATGTAACTGTCTGGATAACCTTAGATATTTCTGAACTAATCCAACTTCACATAAATCACTTTAAATCTTAGAAATTATGCTTCGTTCTTTAATTTTTTTCCTGTAAAGTATTTCTGGAAACTGTTAAAAAAAAAAATCTCCTTTGTGCTCTTAGTTTGGATTTCAAAGTTTGTTACAAAAACCAGGTATTCTAAAAAGACTACTTCTGTAACCATTATAGAAATTCACAGTAGAGAGTTTTGACCCATTTAGTCAAAACCTTTATGGGCACTGGAAACTTGGTAACCTTATAGCAATAGAACAATGATCCCTTGAATATACTGCAAAAAATATCTTTCTCTGTAAGCCTTTGAAATGTATGGAGGGCTTTTCCTCCAGCTGAAACCTCTCTTATTGTATATATATATAGGTAATACAAAGTGTTAGTTGCTCAATTGTGGCTGACTCTTTATGATCCCATGGACTGTAGCCTCTGTCCTTTGGATTCTCCAGGCAAGAATACTGGAGTGGGTTAGCCATTCCCTTCTCATGGGATCTTTCTGACCCAGGGATCGAACTTGGGTCTCCTGCATCACAGGCGGATTCTCTACTGTCTGAGCCACCAGTTAAATGATAGAAATAATTCACACTCTCATTTCAAATAGTTTAGTGACAAGACAGAAAGGCAACACTTCTGGTCCAAAATACTACATAGCTAATTCTACTAGACAGCCAACTCCCAACTATCTTGGCAACACTCGTTTTGAATTAGGAATATCTAACTCCCTTGATTTATCTCCCCTACAAACCACATTTTGGATAGAACATTGTCTATTAGCACTTACATAAAGGGTTAGTCGGTGAAAAGAAAGAATATTTCTTTTTAAACTCCATTTTCTTACTGGTGAGCAAATTGTAACAAAGAGCTTAACAGAGGAGAAATGTTGGATAAAGATAAAATGAGACTTTGAGAATACCTGAACTCCAACTGATCTATATTCTAATCTTTCCCATAGAATAGCTACCAGCTGCATGTATAATTTAAATTAATTCAAAGCAGATAAATTACAATTTTAGTTCCTTAGCACCACTACCCACCTTTCAAGTACTCAATAGGCACATGTGGATAGTGGTTATCCTACTGGACAGCACAGATACAAAATCATAAAAGGTTTTATTGACAGCTGCGAATATACTATCTCATAGAAGCGGAACAGAAGCAGACCATCACATTTAAATAATTTCGTTGACTAAAAAGCAACAGATGCCTCGGTTAATGTACTAATTTTCACTAATTTGATATAAGCTTGGTTTAGTGCTTTTGTAACACACAACCACCTTCGGTTCTCCTCACAGAGTAAATGTTTCAACAGTTAACTCATACAGAATCTCAACTAAATAATATCACTTTGATTTTTTTTTTTTAAAGCAGAGAAAAAAAGGAATGAAGATTGAGATTAGGAAAAAATGAATGTATCACATGTGAGGGATGGTGTTAGAATATGGCATGCCTTCTAATTATGTAATAACGTCTACAGCAGTCCTTTAATAACAAATTATGCAGTTAGAAAATACTGTTTGAAACACCTAATAACATGTATATTTACTCAGAGAACAGTAATTTGTTTGTTTCAACCAATAACTCGAAAGTCTAACTTACCCTCTGAGTGAATGTGTATAGACTGGATACAAAGCAATGTTTTAAAAAACTACAATTGAGGTATCTGACATAAAACACGTTGACCTTCCCATTCTGCATCACTAATGTGCGCCTTAATCCACACAGTCAAGGTTTGTGAAATGTTGCCACTGCTAAGTCAAAGTTATTTTGAAAAATAAGGAAGAGGTGTGCCAAAGAATAGGATAAAACCATAAGCAGAACACCAGATCACAGGGAAGCTCCTTTATCCAAGAGAGAGGGACTTTCTTGTACAGGGGATGTGGGCAACGAGATCCCACATGCTGTGGAGTAATGAAGCCCGTGCATTACAATGAGAGCCCACATGCCATGTGAAAGATCCTGCGTGAGGCGATGAAGACCCGTATGCCACAATTAAGACCCCACACAGCCAAATACACAAATACTAAAAAAAAAAAAGGAAAGAGAAAAAGAGAGAGAAACAACCCTGGCAGTGTGTTGGGTCAAATGCCGCAGAAAGGCAAACCACTATTTGGTATAAAAGTTAAAGGTTTTTAAAAGCCTTAACAGCCTTGCCATATCACTTGGGCAACAATCTCCTAGGAAACGAACAGTAAGCTATACTGATAGCTTAAGAGCTGAAGCACTGCTAAACATGCCAACCTTATACTTATTTAAGCTTATTAGTTTATTTCTATCAACCTAGTTCTATATCATCTTAGCTTTCTTCTTAAAAGCCAGTCAGATGGTTTAGATAGTTCAAAAGTACTAAAATCTTTGTGAATTACAGTTTGTTTCTTCATAATTGAGACTCTTCACAAATATGCATTTTCTCTAAAATTATTAAATCTATTAAAAAACATTTTATGTTCTCAATATATAATGTTTCTTTGAGCAAAAATAAATTACCAAAGAAATATAAGGAACAAAACGGATATCATCCTTGATTTTTCACCTACCAGAGTAGGTGGTATGTTACTACACTTTTAACATGAAATAATTTGGATAATATTTTAGTGCTGGCTTAAATTTCAAACAGTAATTATATTCTCTGGGGAAAAAACCATCAGGCTTTTCCTGATTCTATTGAAACACCCAATCTAATCTATACTTCAGTAATTTTATTTCACCTAATGATCTTTCTATGCAGTGCATTCTCTTGGCAGAACTCTATTGGCCTTTGCCCTGCTTCATTCTGTACTCCAAGGTTAAATCTGCCTGTTACTCCATGTGTTTCTTGACTTCCTACTTTTGCATTCCAACAACACAACAGAAGACTCTACACATGGACATCACCAGATGGTCGACACCGAAATCAGACTGATTATATTCTTTGCAGCCAAAGATGAAGAAGGTCTATACATTCAGCAAAAACAAGACCGGGAGCTGACTGTAGCTCAGATCATGAACTCCTTATTGCCAAATTCAGACTTAAACTGAAGAAAGTGGGGAAAATCACTAGACCATTGAGGTATGACCTAAATCAAGCCCCTTGAGACTATACACTGGAAGTGAGAAATAGATTTAAGGGACTAGATCTGATAGAGTGCCTGATGAACTATGGATGGAGGTTTCTGACAATGTACAGGAAACAGGGATCAAGACCATCCCCCAAAGAAAAAGAAATGCAAAAAAGCAAAATGGTTGCCTGATGAGGCCTTACAAATAGCTGTGAAAAGAAGAGAAGCCAAAAGGAAAGGAGAAAAGGAAAGATATACCCATTTGAATGCAGAGTTCTAAAGAACAGCAAAGAGAGACAAGAAGCCTTCCTCAGTGATCAATGTAAAGAAATAGAGGAAAACAATAGAATGGGAAAGACTAGGGATCTCTTCAAGAAAATTAGAGATACCAAGGGAACATTTCATGCAAAGATGGGCTCCATAAAGGACAGAAATGGTATGGACCAAACAGAAGCAGAAGATATTAAGAAGAGGTGGCAAGAATACACAGAAGAACTGTACAAAAAAGATCTTCACGATCCAAATAATCATGATGGTGTGATCACTCACCTATAGCCAGACATAATGGGATGTGAAGTCAAGTGGGCCTTAGGAAGCATCACTATGAACAAAGCTAGTGGAGGTGATGGAATTCCAGTTGAGCTATTTCAAATCCTGAAAGATGATGCTGTGAAAGTGCTATACTCAATATGCCAGCAAATTTGGAAAACTCAGCAGTGGCCACAGGACTGGAAAAGGTCCATTTTCATTCCAATTCCAAAGAAAGGCAATGCCAAAGAGTGCTCAAACTACTGCACAATTGCACTCATCTCACACGCTAGTAAAGTAATGCTTAAAATTCTCTAAGCCAGGCTTTAGCAATACGTGAACCGTGAACTTCCAGATGTTCAAGCCGGATTTAGAAAAGGCAGAAGAACCAGAGATCAAATTGCCAACATCTGCTGGATCATTGAAAAAGCAAGAGAGTTCCAGGAAAACATCTCTTTCTGCTTTATTGACTATGCCAAAGCCTTTGACTGTGTGGATCACAATAAACTGTGGAAAATTCTGAAAGAGATAGGAATACCAGACAACCTGACCTGCCTCTTGAGAAATCTGTATGCAGGTCAGGAAGCAACAGTTAGACCTGGACATGGAACAACAGACTGGTTCCAAATAGGAAAGGAGTACGTCAAGGCTGTATATTGTCACCCTGCTTATTTAACAGAGTACATCATGAGAAACGCTGGGCTGGAGGAAGCACAAGCTGGAATCAAGATTGCTGGGAGCAATATCAATAACCTCAGATAAGCAGATGACACCACCCTTATGGCAGAAAGTGAAGAAGAACTAAAGAGCCTCTTGATGAAAGTGAAAGAGGAGAGTGAAAAAGTTGGCTTAAAGCTGAACATTCAGAAAACTAAGATCATGGCATCCGCTCCCATCACTTCACGGCAAATATATGGGGAAACAGTGGCTGACTTTATTTTTCTGGGCTCCAAAATCACTGCAGATGGTGACTGCAGCCATGAAATTAACAGATGCTTACTCCTTGGAAGGAAAGTTATGACCAACCTAGATAGCATATTAAAAAGCTGAGACATTTTGTCAACAAAGGTCCGTCTAGTCAAGGCTATGGTTTTTCTAGTGGTCATGTATGGATGTGAGAGTTGGACTATAAAGAAGGCCGAAGAATTGATGCTTTTGAACTGTGGTATTGGAGAAGACTCTTGGAGTCCCTTGGACTGCAAGGAGATTCAACCAGTCCATCTTAAAGGAGATCATTCCTGGGTGTTCATTGGAAGGACTGATGTTGAAGCTGAAACTCCAATACTTTGGCCACCTAATGGGAAGAGCTGACTCACTGGAAAAGACCCTGATGCTGGGCAGGAGGAGAAGGGAGGACAGAAGATGAGATGGCTGGATGGCATCACCGACTCAATGGACATGGGTGTGAGTGGACTGTGGGAGTTGGTGGACGGGGAGGCCTGGTGTGCTGCGATTCATAGGGCTGCAAAGACTCGGACACGACTGAGCGACTGAACTGAACTGAATGATCTTGCATCATTTTACATGAATGTCATTCAGTTTAATTCTTTTCCTGCTTTATTTGTGACACGTTAATCAAAGAGTAAGTCAGCAGGAATGGTTAGAACAACAAGCTATATACCTAGAGGCCTGTTTAAACCATTAAATTCATTCTACTTTAAAAACCCTCTGTTAGGTGACATTTTAAAATTTAATTTGGATTTTGATTAATTTGGAGTTTTCATCTTCAACAGATTCCTATTTAGTTAATCAGCCTCAGTTTGGTATTACTCTGTGTTCGTGTGTGCTTTCCATTACTGCTTTCTTTTCCCCACAAACTATTTTAAACAAGTCTTTCAAATATTTCCCCTTTCAGCTACTATAACAGGAATAAAGTAATCTTTATTTCTCTCATTCTTACTTATATATAACACGAAGGGCTAGAACCAAACGTTTTTCAAATGACACAGCTTAATATAACAGTAAATTATATATTTATACACGAATAAAAATAACGAGTCTAAACTTATAAATGCAGGAAATGGCTAAGAAAAAGTTACAGTCCAAAATTAAAAACAAACCTGAGAAATATACTGCTCCCTAGAAGTCTCTTTGGGCATGGAATGCAAATATTTGAACCTGGCCAAGGAAGGAAGCCTGTTAAAGGCAGGTTCATCCTACCTGAGTGAATCCAAGTTTGATTCGTCTTTGTTTGAAGGTCTTGGCAAACTGCTCAAGCTCCTCAAGGTCGCTGGGCTCCTCCAAGCTGGGAGTGTCAATCCGCTTTGGTGTTGCCTGGCTCTGTGGAAGCGTCTGAATTGGGGTTGCTGCTATTGTGCGTGTTGGGGTTGCTGGCTGTTAGAAAAGGAACAGAAGAATAAGAACAAATATACACTAAGAAATTTAAGTTTATATCTGGAATGCTGCAAGTAAACAATTTACAGGAACAGCTATACTCAAGAACTATGAAGACCATAAACACTGCGGCAGGTACAACCTAACACCCAGTCAGAAAAGCAGAGTGCAATGTTATATACACTACAATTACAGTTAAGGTTAAACTCGTACATCTGTGGAAAAGACTCGAATATACAAAAATGAAATCCATTATCCTTGAGTTTTCAAATGGTCTGAATACATGCATCTCATGTCATTTAATAAATCAGTCTTCACTTTTAAGAACCTGGATCACAAATATGCCACTTAAACTATAAGTTTCAAAACAGCAGGAACCATTCCTGTCTTATCACTATCATATCTCCTACTTGTAATAGAATATTATAAAAAATAGGATTATTAAAAACCATTTTAAGGGGGAAAAACAAATCACCTATAGTTTAAATAACTTAATAGCTTCATTTCTGACCATTTGTTCAAGTTTTCCTCCATACAGCTTCATTTTTACACTGTTAAATTTATCCATAACCTCTAGACGTTTTCTTCCTCCCTCACGTCTACTGATACATTGTTAACCTTAACTGTAATTATAGTAACAAAATTTTATACTCTGCTTTTCTCCCTTAATATTAGGTTTCAATTTTTTCTACTATGGTGTTTCATTCATCCTAATTGTCAAAGGTGGGCTGAAAGGTAATATTATCAAAATAATTTATTTAACCATTTCTTTATCGTTAGACATTTTTCATTTGTTTTTACTAACACAGATGATACCACAATGAAACACTGTGCATACAGTCATTTTTCCCACCTTTCTAATTAGTTCTTCGAGATAAATTCAGAAAGGATTATCTACAACTGGATAAAGAGCATACCATACACAATTTCATGGCTTTTGGTATGTATCATAATGCTGGTTCTCAGTATACCATGTTCGCCACATGATTGGTGTTAGCAGTTTTAAAAAATGTTTTACTAATTCAGAAATAAATTGTACTTTGCTAATGCCTTAATTCATATTTCCTATTACGTAAAGCCAAAATTTTCCCATGTGTTAATTATTACCTGTACTTCCTTTCATGTGAATTAACTTCCATAACCCATTTATATATTAATAGTATCCTTATTCTCAAAGAGCTCATCAAATGTTATCGATTAAGCCTTTGTCTGTTGTATTAATAAAAATAATTTTCTCGCTCTGCTTTTCTCCTTTTATTTTTCAGTGTACATAAGTTATGAATTATCATTTGGGTGAACTATTTTTTCTTCCTAATATCTGCTGTTGCTTCAAATCTGAGAAAGCTTTGACTTATTTCTAGCTTGGATAAAATTCCTTTTAATATCCTGTTTCTTCTATGTCTTTAACAATGTTTAATTATTTAAATCCATCTAAAGTTTATTTGGGGACATAAGGGTATAATCTATCTTGTTTGACTCACAAGCTTTGAGTAGAACCCTCCCTTCTGAGGAATCATTAGTGAGAGGCGCTGCCCTGACTGCATCATAACTGCTCAGTTAAGGCTTCCTGTGAACAGAAGCCCAGGTGAGAGATTACAGGACAGGATTACAGATGAAGTCTCTGGTTATGTGCTTTTTTTCTTATAATTTTAACGTGTCATACACCCCTAAATTTTACCTCATTAGTAATATGCTCTCTCCAACTGAACTAACTGCCCCTGAAAACTACATAATAGGAATTACACATGCCTACACTTCGGATAAGCTCCTCTACCATCCCTCTTCAATGAAGGCAACAAAATTAATCTCTCTGGCATGCTGACACTGAGAAAATTTTAACCTGACCACCTGGAGGAGCCCAAAACTTGACCAACCAAGTTAGAGTCCTATGTGGTTATAACTTCCCACTGAGACTGGTTGATGGTTAGAGATGTGTCTCAACTATCAGACAACTGCTTTATTTCCAGGCTTGAAGTAGCCCCATTCTCAAATAATAAAGGACTAAAAATAGCTTGGGTACCTTTTGGTGGAGTGGTTACAGATAAGTTACCCCAACTCCAGAAACCTCAGGTTGGACTGGGCCAGATCTAGAAATAGTAGAGTAAAATTCAGTGAGCAGGGGTCAGGATGACGCTATCAGCCCTGCCACTGTTTACAAAGCTCACAGGTCAGAAAGGAATTGCTGCTATAGGTTTTTTTTTCAACCTCATTTTCGTAATTCAGCTTATTCACAATTAAATGCACCATTTAAAAGTGTACAGTTGGATGGGTTTTGACAACTATATTTAGTCATAAAAGTGCTATAAGCGATTAAGATGCAGAAAATTTCCATCACCCTCAAAAGTTTCCTGGGCCCTTTGTTGTCAATCTTCCCCCTAGACCCCATCCCCTGGCAACCACTGATTTGGTTTCTGTCCCTACAGCTTTGTCTGTTGTAAAATGCCATATAAATTGAATCATGCAGTATACAGTTTTTTATGTTTGTCTTCTTTCACCTGGTATAATGCTTTCGAAATTCATACATGATGTTGAATGTATCAGAAGTACATTTGTTTCTATGGCTGAGTAGCAATCCATCGTATAGATATGTCAAAATTTATGGTATCTATTCACCAGTTGATGGATGTTTAGGCTGTTCATAAAAGCTCTATGAACATTCATGTACAGGTCTTTGTGTGAGCAAATGCACTCATTTCTGAGAGTACAGCTGCTGAGTCAAGAGGCGTATTTAACTTTGAGAAGAGACTGCCGAGCTCTTTCCTAAAGTGTCTGCATCAATCCACAACCCCAGTGGCAATGTTTAAGAGCTGGGTTTGCTTATATTCTCATCAACACTTGGTACTATCATAGTCTTTTTAATTATGCCTGTTCTTCTGGTATGTAGTGATATTTCATTTGCATTTTCCTCATGACTGCTAGTTTTGAGCATCTTTTCATACATTTATTGGGTATTTAACATGCCTTCTTTGGTAAAATATCTTCAAATACTTTGCACACACCCCCTTAAAAAAAAACAAACAGGTTGTCTTATTGTGTTGTATGAGTTCTTTATATAAACTGGATATAAGTCTTTTATTAGATATAAGTTTCAAGAATATTTTCTTCCAGTCTGTGGCTTTTCTTTTCATTCTTTCAACAGAAGCTTTTAATTTTTATGAAATTAAATGTATTACTTTTTTTCTTTTATGGTTAGTGCTTTTTGTGTCCCACTTAAGAAATTACCTTATCCAGGGACACAAAGATTTTTCCTTAAGTTTTTTTCTAGAAGTTTAGGTCTGCATTTAGGTTTAGGTTTAGGTCTAAAGTTAGGTTAGGTTTAAGTTTAGGTCTCCATTTCAAATTAATCTTTGTATATGACTGTGAAGGAGAAGAGGGTGACAGAGGATGAGATGGTGGGATGGCATCACTGGTTCAACGGATGTGAACTTGGGCAAACTGTGGGAGACGGTGAGGGACAGGGAGGCCTGGCGTGCTGCGATCCATGGGTTCCCAGAGCCGAACACGGCTAAGCAACAACAATAATATCGTGTGAGATAAGGAGTGAGGTTCTTTTCTTTTCTTTTGCCTATGGATAGCCAGTTGGCTCTCAATATGCAAGTCTATTGGACTTCTGCTCTATTTCTATTCACATGCCATTATCACACTGTCTTTCTTACCATAGTTTTTTTTTTTTTTTTTTCCTTATCATAGTTTTATAATAATTCTAGACAAGTAACCCTTTAACTTTCTCACTTCAAAACTGTTTGGCTATTCCATGACCTCTTCAATTCTGTACAGATGTTAGAAACACCATACATATTTCTTCAAAGAAAGCCTGTAGATATTAATTGGGATTGTGTTGAATTTATAGATCAATTTGGAGAGATCTTATTTTACCAATCGAAGTCTTCATGAACACATTACATCTCTCCATTTACTTAGGTTTTCTTCAATTTCACTTAGCAAGATTTTGTAGTCTTCAACGTATAGGTCTTATAAACGTTTTGTTAAATTTATTCTTAATTACTGCAAATATTTTTCTTCTTAATTTCAATTTCCAAATGATTTTTATTAATATACAGATTTTTGTTTATTGACTTTGTATCTTGCTTGCTAAGTTACGAATTAACTTTGCATCATACTTGCTAAGTTCACTTATTAATTGCAGCAACATTTTTGTACATTCCTCTGAATTTTCTACATAGACAAGCATGTGGTCTGCCACAGGAGACCCTTCCTTTCTAACCTACATGTTCTTTATTTTTCTTATCCTACTGCATTGCTAGGCTCTTCAGCACAATGCTGAATAAAAGTGGTAACAGTGCATTTTTTTTTTTTGGCAGATGCCTTTCAGCAGGTTGAGTAAGTTACTTTCTGTTACTAGAAGAGTTTTTTTTTTTTTTTAAATCATAAACAGTTGTTGAATTTTGTCAAATCTAGTAATTTGTTAGTATCAAGTGATAACTTCCACAGTTATGAACAAAGAGAATCAGAGATGGAAGGGGAATTGAGGATCAGCTAGTTTAATCACCTACTTTACAGATAAGGAAACGCAGGTGCAGAACGGAGAAATGATATGCTCAAAGTCACAGCTAGGAAAGAAAGAGAACTAGGTCTAAAGCCTAAACCTCTAGATGCCTAGACTTGTACTTTTTCCATAGTTAAACTCTGGAAGAAATTAGCTAAAGCAACATATGAAAGCTGAGATGGAATAAAACACAGAGATAAGAGTTTCTTGGCAGTTTCTGACAAAGAGCAAAGAACAATGATGGCTTTAACTGAGGCGCTAGGTGTCTAGTTCAAGTGGTAATCTCTACTGTCATTTATCAGGGGGGAGGGTGGTTAAAGAGCCAGAATGCATTACTCATTCAGTACTAACACAGTTATTCTTTATGAACATGTAAGAAAATAGGGACTCGTTGAAGGTTTTCAAAGACTACATCAATTTGGCAGCTTTTTTTTTTATGAAGCTGATAAACCTAGCTTTGAAATTTTTTATTTTTATCAGGGAGCTGAATTAGACACAGCCCCAAAGTATCTCAAGACAACAGGATAAAAGAAAGCAACCGTCACGGAAGAAAACTGACCTGGGAGGTGAGGGCGATGCTTGGCTGAGACTGTAGGAGGTTGGCTTGGCTTTGCTGAGGTAGTTGTGTTAAAAGATTTTGCGCTTGCAGGAGACCTAGAAAACACAAACATGCTATGTCCAACATTAAAGATTACATTGAACATATGGCATAAGAAAGTGAAGTGAAAATTTTCAACTGATATCCTGATAGTCCTACTGGTCTTAAAACTCTTAAGGTCTTATCTGCCTACAATTCAGTCTTATTAAATACAATTTGGGCAAGAAGATATGGAAAAAATGTAAAACTGGTATATGTCTTTGGTGTAACCTAACATCTCTGGTTGATCTTTTTTTTTTTTATTTTAGGAAGGAATGGATGAAAGTGAAGAAGTATTTGAAACTCTGAAGAAAAAACACAAAGCTCAACTTCTTAACCCAAAAGTCATTAGAAACTGCTAGTATATGCTGGACCAGAGAACTGTTTAGTTCATGAAAGGGGCAGGCTATCTTATCCGTTAAAAGTGGAATAGGTATGTGTATAACAAAAGATTTTTGAATGATTAAGAAAAAAGGCTAAAAAACAAATAATGAGGAAGCCATAATGCACTAATATTCCTTGGGTTGAAGCCTCGATACTCTAATACTGTGTATATTGATTCCATTAACCAGCCCAACAAACATGATTGCACTTATACAGAAATAACACAACAACAGTTAGCACTAAAAGGCCTTGAAGATTTTTTTTTTGTAACTCCCCAAATTTGTACAGTTTCTAACATGATACCCTCTTTTTCTTAAACTTCAAAAGAAAACCAATGACTGTTAGAAGCATATACTTTCAATGCTCAAATCCTCAGCCCACATTCTTTGAACACATTCCCATGAAAAACTATCAAAACACTAGAAGCAATTTATCCAATAAATGTTCAGCAGTTGAAGAATTTAATTTAGACTTTTGGTCAAACTCACAGTACTCCTTACTGAGTAAGCGCATGAAAGGCAGGGAGTGATGACCTTCAATAATGACGTATGCATGACAAAGTTTTTCTCAACATGAATATTGAGCTTAAAGTTAAATAAAATTTTAAAAAAACCACTGTTTTAACGTACAGCTTCCGGGCCAAAGTATAATAGTTACCATCTGTGTCACACAAGTGGACAGCCTTGGTGTACCACTAATGACCTTTAAGGAGGGGCTCACCCTGCTGGCCCTGGGGCGTCTGTGAGATGATAAACTGCGCTGGCTGCAGGTTGGTTGTTGGATGGACCAATACAAACTGCTGCAGGTTGAGATTCTGCTGTTGAAGTTGTTGCAGTTGTTGCAGATCCTAAAAAAGCAGGATTAAAACATGGATTGGAGATTCTGAAATAAAAGTGTGCTTAATCTTAAGGTTCCCAGATGATGAGTTCTGTCATCCAAATAAAAAAAGAGTTAATATTTGACATTATTATAAACTCCTAACAAGGATGTGCTCTGGATATGTTCCAAAGTATATGAAGAAACCTGGAGCTGCGACAAGGACATGCTATTTCTATGAGCGTATATTGTGTCATGACTTATGCTAAAACTAATTTTCAATAGTTAAATGCCTATGGTTGTATCTTTAGCACGTAGAGACCGACATGAGCTTTAAAAATCAAGTGAGAAAAGAATATGTTGCTATTTTAAGTGACTGAATTTCCTCTTGTAGAGCAAAAGTGTTATGTCTGAACCTGCATCAATAAATTAAAAGACGTATGAAGTTTGGCACCAGCCTAACTCAACTAGAAAACAGTGCATAAATTTTAAAAAAAGCTATCCATATAAAAATCTGATCTATAACATATTAAACTTGCTTATATTGGCTTATTATTTCATAATTTTTAATGTCCTTGCATGCATATTATCTTATCAGAATAATGTCAAGGTAGAGTCTCACAACTTAGGCATGAAAAACATTTATTTGGTAATGAAAAAAATGGGCAAAATAAACTATTACATAATAGTCATAAACATTAGTCTGACATCTATTCTGTACTTATAGTTTATTGACTTTTTTTTCAATGTTTAGTCAAATTCTAGCTATAATTTAAGCCCATTCTGAGTCTTCTCTGGGGGTATAAAACAATTATCTGCATTGGACTCATAACAACTCTTCATACGTTTCACTGATGTGACTACTCCTTTTTTCCTCTTCTTGAGATAAAGGTTTCCATTTACTTTTCCTCCTTGGTAGAACTGTCTATGCCTCTCTAAATAAATTTTTATTATCTCTGGATACTCTGCCCTAAAATGCAAAAATTAAAGCCAAACAACACTCCAATGCAGTTCTGCACAAAGCTAATCACCCTGTAGCACAGATGATTCCCAGTTTCTCTCACACACGGGTGGCAGCATTCACTGCAGAGCACATGGAAGAACGCATGCCTGCCGTAATTAGCTAATTAAATAAATACAGTAATCCTCTGCTCCAGAAATATGCCAGCTAATTATTCAAGAATTGCCACCTAATACAAAGTTATTCAAATAATCAGTTATGTGTTTATAATACCAACTCAAATAAGCAAACAAACGTATTATTTCTAGTTCAGTAGTAAGGAAGGTTTCATCACTCACCTCACTGAGTTAGAGCTTCTCAGGCCTTTAAACGCCCACACTAGCAATCAGAAAGTGAACTTACCACCACAGAAAACCTGCCATCACTCCCCCCTTCCCACCCCGGCTGTGAGGTCCCTCACTCACCTGCGCGATCTGTATGGGCTGAGACAAGGGGATCTGCGTCATGGGCGTGGCGGCGGAGGCGGAGATGGTGGCCCCGGCAGCGCTGTGCTGCTGGCTGGCGGAATGCTGCTGCACGGCGGCCGCCAGCAGCTGGGCCTGGGCCTGGGCCTGCTGGAGCAGCAGCTGCTGCTGGGCTGGTGTCAGGGTCAGCTAGACAAGATCAGGACCAGCAGTTGGAAAGGGCTGAAGGAGATGGGCCCCTAGCGCAAGCCAACTGCTTTGAAGTCACTCAAGTGGTGTTAAACCACAGCCACCCAACTTCATATGGCAAGTACGAGGCTAAATCGGTCATCAGTGACCAAGCTACCGTTACTTTCAGACCGTTTACATTAAAATAGTGGTCCTCACTCTGGACTTAGTCATTCAAGCTTGCCCGAGGCCCAAGGGTTCAGGCAAAAAAAGTAATTAACTAGTAAGCAAGGAAGAAAAGAATCAATATTGACAGGAAATGAAAAGAAATTTACACCCAACAGAACAGCAAGTGATTAGTGATATGAATAAGGAACAAGGATGCTGATTTGACGAGGAAAGAACTGATAAGGCCCAGCTTCTTCTAATTAGCATGAATCCCTGCCATATTCCATCACTTTCATTATGTTCTAAGACATGACTAAAGATTATGAGGTCTATTTCTTTTCCAAGTCTCCCTACAGACTCCTCCCCAACAGTCTTTTCTGTTACTGAAAGCATTGGGTCTCTGCAACTTTACATCCTCTTTCCAATATATTATCTCTGTGAAAAAGGTGGTGACAGACACTCTCTTTAGATGCAAATGAATCCCAATACCCAAGTTTGACAGAAGCTCCAGCCACATGAACCTGGATTCCAAGTGTCTCTTACTATTGTCAACACTAGGCACTCAAACAAAACCCAAACAAGAAAACAGGAAATGTATTTGAAGATTTAAACTTGCTTTCAAAATGCAGCTTATTTCAACCACACTTAAAGTGTTAAGTATGTTCTACCTTCTTTTTGGTGACGTGTTCTAATCAAATCAAGAAGGAATATTCTGAAGAGCAAGTATGTCATTTAGTGGCATAATCCTTTTTCAAAAAAGGTCCAGTAAAATTTGTGTATTAGACAGAATCAAAATTAAATCATTCAAAATCCCAATATCCATCAAGATAGATGTTTATAAATATTTTATATAACATGTAAACATATTAATTTCTACTGATGGGATTTTGTAAAACAATTCTGCAACAACTCTTAAAAGAGCCTTCCACTACCAAAACATACTTAACTGAAATGAAGGAAATAAAATATTTTGTAGGTTGATGTGATATGAACTGAATAACAAACAACTCTTCCTTACCACTCCTCTTCCCCCACAAAAGATAATTTAAGACAAATTTTCAACATTGGAAAATATTTTTAATGGGGCTTCCAAGCAAAGACATCCAAAAAGTTAAAAGCTTAATATACTTGCACAGGTCAATTTACTACCAATATTGAAAGAGACATGTGTACCCCAATGTTCGTCACAGCACTGTTTACAATAGCCGGGACATGGGAGCAACCTAAATGTTCAGCGGCAGATGAATGGATAAGCTGTGGTACATATACACAATGGAATGTTACTCAGCCATTAAAAAGAATGCATTTGAATCAGTTCTAATGAGGTGGATGAAACTGGAGCCTATTATACAGAGTGAAGTCAGTCAGAAAGAAAAACACCAATACAGTATACTAACGCATATATATGGAATTTAAAAAGATGGTAAAGATGATCCTATATGCGAGACAGCAAAAGAGACACAGATGTACAGAACAGACTTTTGGACTCTGCGGGAGAAGGCGAGGGTGGGATGATCTGAGAGAATAGCATTGAAACATGTATATTATCATATGTGAAACAGATCGCCAGCTCAGGTTTGATGCATTGACAGGGTGCTCAGGGCTGGTGCACTGGGACAACCCTGAGGGATGGGATGGGGAGGGAGGTGGGAGGGGGGAACAGGATGGGGAACGCATGTGCACCCATGGCTGAGTCATGTGAATGTATGGCAAAACCACTACAATAATGTAAAGTAATTAGCCTCCAATTAAAGTTAAAAAAAATTTACTACCAATAAAAACAGATGACATTTATTGAACGCTAGGACATGCCAGACACTGTTCTATGAGTTTCACCTACATCATTACTCTTAATCTCTAAAACAATACTGTGAGCTAAGTATTATTAACATCTGCATTTAACTGAAGGAAACCTGAGGCACAGAGAGATGAATCAGCCAACACAGTAAACTGAAGAGCTGGGATAAGACAGCAGAGGTTTCATTTTAGAACACTATGTGTGTGCTCGGTCACTCAGTCATGCCTGACTCTTTGTGACCCATGGACTGCGGCCTGCCAGGCTTCTCTGTCCACTGAATTTTCCAGGCAAGAATACCGGAACAAGTTGCAATTTCCTACTCCAGGGGATCTTCCTGACCCAGGGATCGAACTCGTGTCTCTTGCATCAGCAGGCGGATTCTTTACCACTGAGCCACTTGGGAAGCCCCTTAGAACACTATACAGTAATTTAAAATGTTTTTCTTTTATAGGTACTAATCCATTCTTTAACTTCTACTCTGCAGTGATGTTGTAACTCCAAACTAACAACCACTGATACAATTTCATCACTGTAACTATTTCAACCACGGGAACATGATTCCACTGCATGATGAAGCAACAGTTGAAACATTGGTTTAAAAAAGTCCTTAAGTTTACCCAGAGCCTATCTGCCATAGTAAGAACAAATACACTCATGACAACTCATGAAAACTCATAACAAGGATAGCTCTTTTTTCAGAGCTGTTTACAATGTAGAGAATTCCTTTAAAGACATATGCCAGGTATATAGCCATGTATCTGCTACAGTCAACAGATCTAATCAGATACTGGCCAATGGCAATTTTGACACAAAGTTTATTACAAATCTCTCAGTGAAAACTTACCCCGGTTATCTGTCCTCCAGCCAGCATAAGCTGGGTCTGGGGGATGGCCGCCTGCACTGAAGGCTGCTGGGAAGGCTGGCTTGGCTGCTGTGAATCCCCCGATTCTTCATTAGGTTTAGACTGAGGGGTGGGGGGAGAAAAAAAGATTTAATAACTGATTTTTTAAAAGTACTAATTCCATATCTTAAGATTTAAAACACAGACTTATCTAATCATGAGTTTTCCAAATTCACATTTCCTTTCTTATCAATCTTTGTCTTTTCCTAATTTTATGTATTAAGTTTTCAGATTTTTTATTCCAAAATCAGCAAAGCTGCTTAGTTTTTCTTAATTTTTAAAAATTTTCAATAATTCTTCTTAATTTTTAAGAAGAAAAAGTAATTTGGTCTTCTACTAGTCGACAGAATTTTTCATAAACACAAATCCTTAACTCTGGAAATAAGGAGTAAGAATATGTAATGAAATGAAAATATGTAAGAAACATATTTTCAACCTATGTTTACACTAGACAGACCCTCCATCTCAACATTTTGACATGTCTTTGGTGGTCAGTGTAATATTTCCCTATATACCATCTCAGAAATTGATTATTTGACCTACTGAACTTTTCAACTAATCTTTTAGAGAACTATAAATTTAGCATTCCCCCATCAAATAACACACAAGCTTAGAGGGAAATGCTGCAGCCAAGAGGGAAAGAGAACATGATCCTGAAAGCGGCACTGAGAGAAAATTTTATGGTAATTAAAACTGGTTATGCAGAGCATTAAAATTCTGCCTAGATTTGCATATTTCCCACCACCTGTTTTGGGGACTGCAGTGAGGCTAATTAACATAAAGGCTCTGATTAATTCTGCCAGTCACTGAGAGATAATTACAGTTCAAGACTGTAAACATTCCACAGTGGAGATACAGCCTGTTTGCCAACATCTCTCTAAGGGATAAAAGTTTACCATGGCAACCAAGGCAATTTTCCACCTCCTCTCCCTCAAAAGGGAAGGTCACATTATCTCCTTTTCTTTTCTCTTCTCGCCTCCATGTGTTACTAGGTCCATATTTCACTTGGTTTCATGGAATGCTCAGTCCAACGTCTTTAGTCATTAGCAACACTGAAATCAACCTTCCAGAATACTGTTTTTCTCTCTTGACTGTTAGTTACCTAAACACTATAATGAAAGGAAGCAGCAGGTTGACTGAAGTATTATGGAGTAATGCATAAAAAGTGAACTTTGCATGTTATGCTGAATGGTTCATAAAAACAAAGCACCCAGATTTAAGTTTTGTCTTTAAATTTGACTGTATGAAGCCCATTAATGTTTATAAATAGGTTTAATTGCAATTCTCACACTCATGACATGGCAGAGCAGAGAAGAACCTTGGCAATCTTCAAACTCATCCACTTAAATACATGCAGTTGCCCCTTGGTATCTACAGAGAATAAGTCCCAGGACCACCCCCACACCCCCAACCCCCTGCCCCAGACACCAAAATCTGCAGATGCTGAAGTCCTTCACAGTCAGCTCTCTGTACCTCCAGATGTGGAACCCAGGGATAGGCAGGGCTGACTGTATAAGAAAAAATGAGCTCCAGGAGGAAAAGTGACTTGCCAAAATTCATACAGCTAGTGAGTGGCAGAAAGAATTCAAACCTAAGACTTAGGTCTCTCACTCTATTGTTCTTCCCTCCACTATAATGTTTTCCTAAGAAATGAAAAATGATAAATGGCTGTACAAGTTAGAAACACTTTTACTGAACTTCCAAATAAAACCTTGAAAGTAGACTTTTCTTGTTCACCTTTGGACATTCACAGTGATGTAATATAAAATGGATTTTTATTAATGGCAATGATTATCATTATTTGAATCTTTATGAGATTCAGTAAGAAAAGAGTAATACTTCTAAGTATTTTCATTATAAAATTATTGCATATTCGTTACAGAAAATTAGAAAAATACGGTAAAAATGAATAGAAAAATGGATCCACAGTCCCATGTCCCAGCTCACCTGTACATTCAGAGACTGAGCAGCAGCCTGTAAACTTGTTCCAGCGAGCTGGACCTATGAAAGTAAAGCAATTGGAGAAATTCTAATCGAATACTGTTGACATCCATCATTACAGCCTGTCATCAACAAGTTTCTATAAATGCGTGTTTTATTCAGAGCCAAGCATACAAAGAGGTTTACCTTATGGAGTTGAAACCTTATGGAAAAGCTCACAGTACCTCCATCTCCCAGCGGAAAATGCTGTTAAAATTTCTTTTCTGGAGATGTTGTCCCACACTAAATTTGCATCAGCAGGCATGCCACACTTGTATTGGACATTCCTTACATTACATTGTTTGTACTCACAGGATACTTAGTTTCTCAAACCTTAACTCATCTTCCACATTGAGTTAAAGAACATAGAAGCGGGCTACTTGTAGACATTACTTTTACCCTTAAAAACAATCAAAATTATCTACTCATTCTAATTTCAAAATTTCATGTATATAAAAGTAAAAATCTTATATATATATATATATATATACACACATACACCCCACCCACATAGTCAAGTCCTTAAAATATTTATTGTCATAATTCAAAAATCCTAGCTGAAATAAAGAATCTGTCCTATAAGCCACATATGAAAGTCTGTCAGAACAGTTAATAGTAACACTTTACACATTCAAAAAGTTCAAACCATGGTTATATTAAAATAAGGATCATCATGTGGCAACCATGATAATAATAACTGATTCAGGCAACTGTCACTAATTGATGTTCTAACTAATGGGTGAAATCTAAGGAGTAACATGATATTTACATATTCTCTCCCTATCTCTCCATAGATATTAATTACAAAGGGTAAAACAGTGGGAAAATCAGGAAGACAAGTGATCACAGTTAAAGCCACCAGTAATGATACATGTTCCTTCTACTATGATGCACTTAGAAGAATACATTATTATTTACAGTGTATTTCCCTCTAGTTCTAATTGTGATGAAACATCAGTCAAATCTAAATTGATGAACGCTATATAAAACAACTGGATTGTTATATAAACTAGGTTTGAGTAAATGGAAACCTACCCTAGAATGGCAGCAGTGGGAATTAAAAGTAGGAAACATGGAAAGTATTGCAAAAGTACTACACAGGGTCCTGGAAACTGACTGGACATAAATTAAGGGAAAAAAGTTACAGATTACTCCAGGGTTCAAATTTGGAAGACTGAAAAAATTTATCATTAACATGATAATTCCATTTTGGATTTAGCACACAGCATCAAGACTTCCTGAACTTAAAGTTTCTTTGTGAATTTATTTCGATCATATTGTTTCTGGGTAAAACTTTGTTGAGGAACACAAGTCTTACAGTACCTCCTTATTAATTATGAGGAAGAAAGTTAGTTACCTTTATAGTAGACAAATCTGACACCCTACCTTAATCAAATGATCAAATTCAGTATAGAATAATGGGACAAGTTGACATGCATGCTGCTGCTAAGTCGCTTCAGTTGTGTCCAACTCTGTGCGACCCTATGGACAGCAGCCCACCAGGCTCCTCTGTCCACAGGATTCTCTAGGCAAGAATACTGGAGTGGGTTGCCATTTCCTTCTCCAAGTTGACATGTACATACATACACAAAATGTATGTGTACAAACACAAACACATAAAGCATATATGGTAACATGGTAACAGTTAGTGATACCAGATGAAGAGCTTCTGGCTGAAAACTGTTCTATTGTTATTCAATTTTCCATAGATTTTAAAGTTTCCAAAATAGAAAGTTGAAAACAAAAAGTGAGAGCATCCCTTTACAACTCCATTTGCTAGCTCCCAACATCCTTTGGGCTTCCCTGGTGGCTCAGATGGTAAAGAAACTGCCTGCAATGCAGGAGACCTGAGTTTAATCCCTGGGTTGAGAAGATCCCCTGGAACAGACATGGAACAATGAACTGGTTCAAAATCAAAACTGGAAAAGGAGTATGTCAAGGCTGTATACTGTCACCCTGCTTACTTAACTTACATGCAGAGTACATCACGCAAAATGCCAGGCTGGATGAAGCACAAGTTGGAATCAAGATTGCCGGGAGAAATATCAACAACCTCAGATATGCAGATGATACTACTCTAATGGCAGAAAGCAAAGAGGAACTAAAAAAGAACCTCTTGATGAAGGTGAAAGAGGAGAGTGAAAAATCTGGCTTAAAATTTAACATTCATTATAATAGCCAGGACATGGAAGCAACCTAGACGCCCATCAGCAGATGAATGGATAAGGAAGCTGTGGTACATATACACCATGGAATATTACTCAGCCGTTAAAAAGAATTCATTTGAATCAGTCCTAATGAGATGGATGAAACTGGAGCCCATTATACAGAGTGAAGTAAGCCAGAAAGATAAAGAACATTACAGCATACTAACACATATATATGGAATTTAGAAAGATGGTAACGATAACCCTATATGCAAAACAGAAAAAGAGACACAGAAATACAGAACAGACTTTTGAACTCTGTGGGAGAAGGTGAGGGTGGGATGTTTCGAAAGAACAGCATGTATATTATCTATGGTGAAACAGATCACCAGCCCAGGTGGGATGCATGAGACAAGTGCTCGGGCCTGGTGCACTGGGAAGACCCAGAGGAATCGGGTGGAGAGGGAGGTGGGAGGGGGGATCGGGATGGGGAATACACGTAAATCTATGGCTGATTCATATCAGTGTATGACAAAACCCACTGAAATGTTGTGAAGTAATTAGCCTCCAACTAATAAAAATAAATAAATAAAAAGAAAAAAAAATTTAACATTCAAAAAATGAAGATCATGGCATCCAGCCCCATCACTTCATGGCAAATAGATGAGGGAAAAGTGTTAACAGTGACAGATTTTATTTTCTGGGGCTCCAAAATCACTGTGGATGGTGACTGCAGCCATGAAATTAAAAGACGTTTGCTCTTCGGAATGGTGAAGCTGAAGCTCCAATACTTTGGCCACCTGGAAGAAGAATTTGGTGAAGAGCTGACTCACTGGAAAAGACCCTGATGCTGAGGAAGATGGCATCACCGACTCAATGGACATGAGTTTGAGCAAATTCTAGGAGACAGTGAAGGACAGGGAAGCCTGGTGTGCTGTAGTTCCTGGAGTTACAAAGGGTCAGACTTGACTTAGCGACCGAACAACAACATTCTTTAAAACATGGCTTAAAAATTACCCTATGATAAAAATCTTACAATATATGAGATGAGCTAATCATTTCTTTCTCTGTACTCATAAGTTTTACCATCTGTTCATTCATTTGTTCAACAAGTAATTATTGAACATCTATTATTTTATGTCCATATGTGCTTTTCATTGAACCTCCACCACTAGTACCATCCGGCACTACCAAAATCACTACTGCTGACCTGCACAATTTGTACACTAAACCAGTTCTAGGGTTTATATGAGGTAAAGGTTATATGAGGGTTATATGAGGTAAAGACCAACAAGTTGTGCAAAGTAATGCTTTAACACATAACTGTGAACATAAATCAAGCAGTTGAGACACATTCCTAATCTGTCTCCCAAATGTTTTCATTGTTTTATTTACTTTCAATTTGCAACCAGCTCCCATATCCCCAAACTCTTGGAGAGTCAATATTTATTTTTATATTCCTTTTCTGTCTATTTTAATGATAACATACGGATGATAGATTTAGAGCCTGCTTTGGACTTAGGAGAAATTCACGTAACATAAGAGTAAAAAAGTTGAACCCCAAACCAGGATGTTCACAGTCAGGCAAAGCCTCTAAGTGGTTGCCCAAATGTAAATGGTTTGAAATTGCTTTAAAGAAGGAATACGAGCTGTGAACTCAAAGCCTTACACAGCAAGTCTCAGGCAATGGGTGTTAAGTCATTTTGCATGACTTTGTAATTTACTGTTCAATACTTTCAGTGAGTCACCACAGACCACACTCACAAAAACAGTAACCCAATTGTAAATGTATCTGTTCATAACAAGGGAACTCTTTTTCACATAGCTGTGGGGTCAACAGCTATATAGTCAACCAAGGTAAAGATTACCTAGCAACCATTCAGAATGACACGGTTAGATGCTGGTAACACCAGATTTAAATCAACTTTAAAAGTCCCACATGCTGAAGTCACTTTACTAAGCCTTAGCATTCCATGTCTCCATGGAACTCTCTCTCACAGCTGAGCAGAACCACCTACCTGATGGAGATGTCCAAGGAAAGCCTGGGCCTGGGCTGTTGAGATCGCTCCTCCAACGGGCACAGGCTGCTTCTGAAAGTCCAGACCATTGGTTTGTGTGCCTAGGAAGCAAGCAAAATAATATAACTATTGAAAACAGAAACACTGGAATGAGCACCAGATTTCTCTCAAACAGGTGCATTTATCAAGCACCTGTTTTGTACAAGCATTTTTCTAAGTACCTGCAAGGAGGAAAAGAGATTCAAAAGGATGAAGAAATACAGCAAAATGATTTATCTTCTAAAGACAGGACTGCAAGACACGCACATGGATGCAGATAAAGCTTAAGAAACAAAACTATGAATAATAAATTATAATCATAAAATCATGTTAGTTCAAAAGTGAAAGCAGCAATTAGAGCAAGTGGGGTCAGAACAAACATGAGACCTAAGGTGGCTTGAAGAAGAGATTATCATTATTACACTGCTGTAAAGACTGGTAGAGACAGAGCTCTTATGGGAGTACCAAGGCTCTCTTCTAGTCTCTCCTTTCTCGATACATGGCTTGGACAGAAGAAATTAACAGGTGACTTTGCCAAGACTGAGATGAATTTACTCTTAAAACGCTTTAATAAACGACAGTAAAAGCAATCATTTAGATAAACAGAATGATCTTACTAATGTACAGACTGCTGCATACATCTAATTAGCAGGGGCCCTGCTGTCATCATCATTTTCTAACTGTTACGTCAGTCAGTGCCTTTAACCACTTATACTGCAATCTAACGTAGGAACTGGACTAATTTATGGAAAGACATACCACCCCACTACCCAGAAATACTTTCTAAGAACATACTACATTGTTTTCAAATTACTATGTCTAGGTATTATTTAGAAATAACCAGAATGCTTTGTAGTGAATAAAATATAATGGACTATGGGAACCTGCAAGAATCATTGAGTCACATAAACATGGTAGTGAGCTTCCATTTCCTACCACTGGAATATCTCAATTTCTCTTCCTCAGCCTCCGTGTATGTTGACAGAGCAGACCAGTTAGAAAAGAGCAAGCTAGAAACTTCAGGTGGTATTTCTAAAAGGGGGCTAACTTCTGCCATTATATATTCTAGTTAACTTTGAGCAAATGCATCACTTTAATAGAATTAATTAGGTAGATCACATGACTCACAAGAACTATTTAAGGTTTGAGATAATTATTTAAAAAGTGTACATACATTTCACCTCCTTGAAAAATCTCATAGTGATTGTTCTCTTATGGTTTTTCCTAAAGTTTCTCATAGATAGGAAATATAGAACTTCTTACATATACATAATTAATGATACTAAGAGTACATGCTTGCATCAAGTAGTGTGAGACACTAGCATGAAATAAAATTTACTTTAAATTCCATAAACCACATATAGAAGTTTCACTATTTAAAGTTGCACATTTTTGTCAATGGCTGCTGTCTCCATCTCGATGCAGGAAATCACTACTTATGTCAAGATTCTAAGACCGTGTAGCATTAGAGAAACAAGCTCAAGATACATTAAATAAATCAACAAGGCTAAAAGAAGATAAGATTTTGAAAAACAGAGATTAACACATCACCAGTTGAAGTCTTTTAGAAACAAATATTTCACTCTCAAGGAGACCATGAAAATTCCACACACTGGTTCCATTCTTGAGTTCTCATAAAAATAAGCTTTTTGTAAATCACAAAGAAATATACAACACAAGTTTGACTGATTTCTGGTGTACAAAGCCTATTCCAGTGGCCTACACATAATGCTATTTAAGTTCTCTGCTCTTCCTCTTGGGGGTGAGGAGGGGTGGCATAAAGTTATGGTAACCAAAGCATGGTATGATCAAAACACTGAGATAACAACTCAGACAACCAGAGATCTAAGATGCAAAGGCACACATATTTTTTTTTTTTAAATTAAAGTGCTGAGGCTCCACTGGGATGTGAGAGGTAGAATAAAGTAGATACTGCATAGAAATCATTCTCGTAAAACATATTCTGAGCTAAAGAAAGGAGAAGGGAACAGATACACACAGGCATACCCTAATCAGACTTCAGTATGAAGGCAGCATGGAAAAATAGGAACGCTGGGAGCCAAAACCAAATGTGTGCCTGAGAAAACAGCAGCACTCAAAGGAGCAATCAGGGAAACTGAGGTTGGGGGAGAAGGCTGAATTACAGATGCAGATTAACGTAAGACACAGCACTGAGTTTCAGAAACCCTAATAAAACATCTAAGACAAGTTATCCTGAGGAATTTAGAATGACAGAGGTCAGAGCTAAAGAACTTGTAAGGTTATCACTAGAACACTATTACTGAGGTAAACTTCACACCTCCTTATCTCACTGGTGAAGAAACAGAGATTAAGGAATCTTAAGTGAATTGCTCACGATATCTGAGCTAGTTGGTGGAAGGGCTAAGCCAAGGAATAGGTTCCTGATTCTGCATAAACTCACTCATAGAGAAAGGGTAGTTGAAATTAGTAAAGTAAAAAGTCAATTAACTAAGAATGGATATATGTATAGATCTTCTTAATTAACGATGGGGTTACATTCTGATAAAACCCTTCCTAAAATGAAAATATCCTAAGTCAAAAATGCATTTAATACACCTAACCTACAGAATGTCACAGCTTGGCCTGACCTAACTTAAATGTGCTCAGAACATTTTTATTAGCCCACAGTTGGGTAAAATCATCTAACACAAAGCTTGTTTTATAATAAAATATTGACTATCTCATATAACTTAATGGAGAAGGAAATGGCAACCCACTCTAGTATTCTTGCCTGGAGAATCCCAGAGACAGAGGAGCCTGGTGGGCTGCCATCTATGGGGTCACATAGAGTCGGACACGACTGACGCGACTTAGCAGCAGCAGCAGCAGCATGTAACTTAATAAATAATGTAATGAAAGTGAAAAACAGAATGGATGCATAGGTGCTAAATGGTTATAAGTGTATCGGTTGTTTCCCCTCCCGCTGCTGCCCAGCACCCAAGACAGTATCACACTGCCCATCACCAGCCTAGGAAAAGATAAAAATTCAAGACTCAAAGTATGGTTTCTACAGAGCCCACAGATTCAAAGTATGGTTCCTACAGAGCCCACAGATTCAAAGTATGGTTTGTAAAGAGTCCATATTGTTTTTGCACGATCATAGGCTGGGACTGCGTACAGAGAAAAGGTTGAAGATAAGAGGGGATCTAATTAGAAGATGTAAAGACAAAGAGTCAGAGGAAGCAGTTAAAAAAGTAGGAAAAAGCTCCCTCAAGACTAACATCCTCAGAAGCCAGAGAAGAGAAAGCTGCAAGGACTGGGTACTATGATCAAGTGGTACAGAAAATATAAGGATTAAGTACTGAGAAAGAAGAAAGAAATGGATCAAGAATTAATGAAATGGGGGAAAACACATAACAGAAATATCAACTAGGTTCTTTCAAAAGAATCATATAACCTAACAAACTTCTGGTAAAATAAAATAAAAGCAGCAAATAATTTAAGGATAACCAAATGAGCAAAATAAAAAAATGTCACAGAAACTAATAAGAAGATATTGTGAACTGATAAAATAAAACTTAAGAGACAGATAACTCTCTAGAAACTTTACCAAGACTGACTCAAGAAAGAAACAACAACAACAAAAAACAACTCAAGAGTCCACAGCATTTGAAGAAATTGAATTAGTAGATAAAAATATTCCTGAAAAGGAAATGAAAAGTCTAGATTATTTTATTCTGCGTGCTTTCAAAAATTCAAGGAAAAAAGAATTGGAATCCTATACAACATTATCAGAGTGTGGTTTTAAAAAAAAGGAAATACTTCATAACTCATTTTATGAGGCCTTGATACTAAAACTTGACAAAGTATGAAAAACAAAAATCATAAATATATGAAAATATCCTAAATAATAACAAAAATAATCCAGTAGAACAAAATATTGTGACTAAGATGGACTTATTTCAGGAATGCAAGGTTGGTTTGGGGCTAAAAGAAATTCAAATAATGTAAGGGGGTAAAATCATACAATCACCTCAAAAGATGGAGAAAAACATTTAGACAAAAGTCAATATCCACTTATGATAAAAATTCTAGGTGTAGGAAAAGAAAGAAGCTTCTCTAACTTGACAGAGTAAATGACTCACTTTAAGATTAAGAACAAGATAAGTGTGCTAGCTATTGGAAGGCTTAGTCAGCAAAATAAGGAAAGAAAACAGTAAGCTGGGGTGAAAAAAACAAACTTTCTTCCTAGATAATTTGATTATGGACATAGAATATTCTAAGGAATGTAACACACAAGATGTTTCTCTCTCTCTCTCTCTTTAATCGCTAAGTCATGTCCGACTCTTGTGACCACATGGACTGGAGTCTGCCAGGTTCCTCTGTCCATGGGATTCTCCAGGCAATAACACTGGAGTAGGTTGCCATTTCCTTCTCCAGGGGATCTTCCCGACCCAGAAATCGAACCCGGGTCTCCTGCATTGCAGGCAGATTCTTTACCGACTGAGCTATGAGGGAAGCCCAACAAGATGTTTATAAGGACACACAAGATGGCAGAGTAGAAGGATGTGCGCTCATCTTCCCATACGAGAACTCCAAAATTACAACTCGCTGTTGAACAACCATTGAGAGGAGAATGCTGGATCTCACCAAAAAATGATATCCCATGTCCAAGGGCAAAGGACAACAAGACGGTAGGAGGGGCAAAATCGCGATTAGAATCAAACCCCTGCCAGAGATGCTTGGAGGGCTCAACAAAACCTTGTGAGCAACAGGACCCAGGACCCCACAGAGACTGAGACACACCTGCCTTTGGGTATTTGAGTGTCTCCTGTGGAGGCATGAGCTAGCAGTGGGCTGCCGCAGAGGCAAGGGCTTTGTGTGCGGCAGACCTGGGTCACACAGCCTGTGGCATAAGCCCTCTTAGAAGAGGTCGCCATTAACCCCACCATAGAGCCGCCAAGCAGACAACCCACAAACTGCAGAACAGTTATACCAATTAAATTCTCGCACTGTTAAGAAAGTTCTAGGACCCACGACAGATTTCCCAACCTGGGGATCTGGCAAAGGGGCTGAGAACCCCCAAGCAATTTGACTTTGGAGGCCAGTGGGATTTGATTACAGAACTGACACAGGACTGGGGAAACAGACTCTTGGAGGGGACAAACCAAAGCTTGTGTGCACCAGGACCCAGGAGAAAGGAGCAGTGACCCCACAAGAGACTGGCCCAGACTTGTCCCTGAGGGTCCAGGAGTCTCTGGAGGAGGCATGGGTAGACACTGGCCTGCTACAGTGTCAGGGGCACTGAATACCACAGTGCATGTGCAAGACCTTTTGAAGGAGGTCCCCATGATCTTCATCAACCCCACCACACTTTGGTCTCAGGTCAAACAACAAGGAGGGAACACAGCCCTACCCATCAACAGAAAATTAGATTAAAGATTTACTGAGCATGGCCCCGACTGTCAGCAGGAGGCCTAGCTCCCTCCACAGTCAGCCTCTCCCAACAGGAAGCTTCTATTGGCCTCTTATCCTTATCCATCAGAGGACAAACAGAAAGAAAACAACAATCACAGAAAACTAATCAAACTGATCACATGGGCCACAGCCTTGTCTAACTCAATGAAACTACAAGCCATGCCTTGTAGGATCACCCAAGACGGACAGGTCATGGTGGAGAGTTCTGACAGAGTGTGGTCCACTGGAGAAGGGAATGGCAAACCAGGACTCTAACCTTGAGAACCCCATGAACAGTACGAAAAGGCAAACAGATAAGACACTGAAAGATGAACTCCCCAGGTCAGTAGGTACCCAATATGCTACTGGAGAAGAGCAGAGAAATAACTCCAGAAAGAATGAAGAAACGGAGCCAAAGGGACAACGCCAAGTTGTGGATGTGACTGGTGATGGAAGTAAAGTCCAATGCTGTAAAGAACAATACTGCCTAGGAACCTGGAATATTAGGTCCATGAATCAAGGTTGGGTTTTCCAGCAGTCATGTATGGATGTGCGAGTTGGACAGTGAAGAAAGCTGAGCGCTGAAGAATTGATGCTTTTGCACTGTGGTGTTGGAGAAGACTCTTGAGAGTCCCTTGGACTGCAAGGAGATCCAACCAGTCCATCCTAAAGGAGATCAGTCCTGGGTGTTCATTGGAAGGACTGATGCTGATGCTGAAACTCCAGTACTTTGGCCACCTGATGTGAAGAGCTGACTCATTTGAAAAGGCCCTGATGCTGGGAAGGATTGGGGGCAGGAGGAGAAGGGGATGACAGAAGATGAGATGGCTGGATGGCATCACTGACTCAATGGACATGGGTTTGGGTAGAGTCAGGGAGTTGGTGATGGACAGGGAGGCCTGGCATGCTGCGATTCATGGGGTTGCAAAGAGTTGGACACGACTGAGCGACTGAACTGAACTGAACTGAATCAAGATAAGTTGGAAGTGGTCAAACAGGAGATGGCAAGAGGGAGCATCAGCATTTTAAGAATCAGTGAACCAAAATGGACAGGAATGGGCAAATTTAATTTACATGGCCATTTTATCTATTACTGTGGGCATTCTGAAACCCTTAGAAGAAATGGAGCAGCCCTCGTAGTCAACAAAAGAGTCAGAAATGCAGAACTTGGGTGTAGTCTCAAGAATGATACAATGATCTCTGTTCATTTCCAAGGCAAACCATTCCATATCATAGTAATCCAAGTCTATGTCCCAACCAGTAATGCTGAAAAAGCTGAAGTTAAATGTTTCTATGAAGACCTTCAAGACCTTCTAAAACTAACACCAAAAAAAAAGATGTCCTTTGCACCATAGGGGACTGGGATGCAAAACTAGGAAGACAAGAGATACCTGGAGTAACAGGAAAATTTGGCCTTGGAGTACAAAATCAAGCAGGACAAAGGCTAACAGTTTTGCCAAGAGAACGCACTGGTCATAGCAAACACACTCTATAAACAACACAAGAAAAGACTCTACACATGCACATCACCAGATGGTCAATACCAAAATCAGATTAATTATATTCTTTGCAGACAAAAGATGGAGAAGCTCTAAACAGCAAAAAGAAGACCAGGAGCTGACTGTGGCTCAGATCATGAACTCCTTATTGCCAAATTCAGACTTAAATTGAAGAAAGAGGGGAAAACCACCAGATCATTCAGGTATGACCTAAATCAAATTCCTTACAGTGAGAGTGTACAAAAAGATTCAGTGGAAGTGAGAAATAGATTTAAGGGACTAGATCTGATAGACAGAGTGCCTGATGAACTATAGACAGAGATTCATGACATTGTACAAGAGGCAGGGATCCAGACCATCCCCAAGAAAAAGAAATGCAAAAAGGCAAAATGGTTGTCTGAGGAAGTCTTACAAATAGTTGAGAAAAGAACATGAGCAAAAGGAAAAGGAGAAAAGGAAAGATATACCCATCTGAATGCAGAGTTCCAAAGAACAGCAAAGAGTGATAAGAAAGCCTTCCTCAGTGATCAATGCAAGAAATAGAGGAAAACAACAGAATGGGAAAGAATAGAGATCTCTTCAAGAAAATTAGAGATACCAAGGGAACATTTCATGCAAAGATGGGCACAATTAAGGACAGAAATGGTATGGACCTAAAAGAAGCAGAAGATATTAAGAGGCAACAAGAGTACACAGAAGAACTGTACAAAAAAGATCTTTATGACCCAGATAACCACAATGGTGTGATCACTCACCTAGAGCCGAACATCCTGGAATGCGAACTCAAGTGGGCCTTAGGAAGCATCACTACGAACAAAGCTAGTGGAGGTGATGGAATTTCAGTCGAGCTATTTCAAATCCTAAAAGGTGATGCTGTAAAAGTGCTGCACTCAATATGCAAGCAAATTTGAAAAACTCAGCAGTGGCCACAGGACTGGAAAAGGTCAGTTTTCATTCCAATCCCAAGGGCATTGCCAAAGGGCACTGCCAAAGAAAGGCAATGCCAAAGAATGCTCAAACTACCACACAATTGTACTCATCTCACATGCTAGCAAAGTAATGCTGAAAATTCTCCAAGCCAGGTTTCAACAGTATGTGAACTGTGAACTTCCAGATGTTCAAGCTGGATTTAGAAAAGGTAGAGGAATCAGAGATCAAACTGCCAACACTGCTGGATCAATGAAAAAGCAAGAGAGTTCCAGAAAAACATCTACTGCTTTATTGACTATGCCAAAGCCATTGACTGTGTGGATCACAACAAACTGGAAAATTCTTCAAGAAATGGGAACACCAGACCACCTTACCTGCCTCCTATAAAATCTGTATGCACGTAAAGAAGCAACAGTTAGAACTGGACATGGAACAACAGAATGGTTCCAAATTGGGAAAAGAGTATGTCAAGCCTGCATTTTGTCACCCTGGTTATTTAACTTATATGCAGAGTACATCAAGTGAAATACAGGGCTGTATGAAGCACAAGCTGGAATCAAGATTGCTGGGAGAAATGTCAATAACCTCAGACATGCAGATATCACCGCCCTTCTGGCAGAAAGTGAAGAATAACTAAAGAGCCTCTTGATGAAAGTGAAAGAGAGAAGTGAAGAAGCTGGCTTAAGACTCAACATTCAGACAACTAAGATCATGGCATCTGGTCCCACCACTTCATGGCAAATGGAGAAACAATGGAAACAGTGACAGACTTTATTTTCTTGGGCTCCAAAATCACTGCAAATGGTGACTCAGCCATGAAATTAAAAGATGCTTGCTCCTTGGAAGAAAAGTTATGACCAATCTAACTGCTGCTGCTGCTAAGTCACTTGGGTTGTGTCCAACTCTGTGTGAGTCCATATACGGCAGCCCACCAGGCTCCCCCGTCCCTGGGATTCTCGAGGCAAGAACCCTGGAGTGGGTTGCCATTTCCTTCTCCAATGCATGAAAGTGAAAAGTGAAAGTGAAGTCACTCAGTCACGTCCGACTCTTCATGACCCCATGGACTGTGGCCTACCAGGCTCCTCCGTCCATGGGATGTTCCAGGCAAGAGTACTGGAGTGGGTTTCCATTTCCTTCTCCAACCTAGACAGCATATTAAAAAGCAGAGACATTACTTTGCCAACAAAGGTCCATCTAGTCAAAGCTATGGTTTATCCAGTAGTCATGTATGCATGTGAGAGTTGTATCATAAAGAAAGCTGACTGCCAAAGAATTGATGCTTTTGAACTGTGGTGTTGGAGAAGATTCTTGAGAGTCCCTTGGACTGCAAGGAGATCCAACCAGTCAATCCTCAAGGAAATCAGTTCTGAATATTCATTGGAAGGACTGATGTTGCAGCTCACACTTGGGCCACCTGATGTGAAGAACTGACTCCTTGGAAAAGACCCTGATGCTGGGAAAGATTGAAGACAGGAGGAGAAGGGGATGACAGAGGATGAGATGGTTGGATGGCATCACCGACTCAATGGACATGAGTTTGAGCAAGCTCCGGGAGTTGGTGATGGACAGGGAAGCCTGGCGTGCTGCAGTCCATGGGGTCACAAAGAGTTGGACAGGACTGAGTGACTGAACTGAAGTGAATAATCAGAATAAGAAATTTAATAAGATGCAGCACACAAAATCTGTGAAAATTGCCTTTGTTACAAACAAGTGACCTGGGCTTCCTTGGTAGGTCAGTTGATAAAGAATCCATTGTAATGCAGGACAGTCCCATTTGATTCCTGGGTCGTGAAGATCCTCTGAAGGGATAGGCTACTCATTCCAGTATTCTTGGACTTCCCTGATAGCTCAGATGGTAAAGAATCCACCTGCAATGCGGAAGACCTAGGTTCGAGACCTGGGTTGGGAAGATCCCTTGGAGGAGGGCACAGTAACCCACTCTAATATTGTTGCCTGGAGAATCCCCATGGACGGAGAAGCCTGCTGGGCTACAGTCCCTGGGTTCACGTAGAGTCGGACACAACTGAGTGACTAACCACATGCATACCTACTACTTTAAAATTATAAGCATCATTCATCAAAAGACTATGTATAATTAATGAAAAGAAGAAAATAATTACAAACATATAAATAAAAAAGGATTAGTATTCAGAACACACAAAAAACTCCTATGAATCAACTTTAAAAGCCCAATAGAAAAATAAGACCGGCAAAACAAATGAATTAAGAATTTCACAAAAGAGGAAACACAATGGCCCACAAACACAAGAAAGGATATTCAACTTCCTTAGAAACTAGGGAAATACAATAAAGTCCCAACGAGAGAGCATTTCACACCCACTAGATTGGCTAAAATGACAAAGTTGGTTAACAGGAAGTTTTGGCAAGACTAAAATTCTCATCTGTTGTTGGTAGCAGTATTAGTCAGTACTACCACTTTAGCTGTGGCCACAGTACTGAGTAACACTGTAACAAGTTCAGCAGTTACACTATTAAATACTCTAGAGACTTTCACACATATGTATCAAGAGATCACAAAATTATAGCAGTAATGTTTGTAATAGCAAAAGCCTAAAAATAATGGAAATGTCTATCAATAACAGAATGGACAGAAAAATTGCGATGCATTCATATACTGGGATTACATATCCAGTGAAAGTGAATTAGAGACATATGTACAAACCTGGATGAATCCCCAAAACATAATGTTCAGCAAAAGAAACCAGACAGAGAATATATATATATTCATATATATATGTATATATATGATTCAACTCATACATAGCTGGAAAAATATGGAAAGAAAAGCAATGTGAGCGTTAACACCAAATTCAGGTTGATGGTTACCTCTTTGGTAGAAGCACATGATCAGAATGGATCTACAGTGGCCTTCTGGAACATGATAACTGTTTTGTGACCAGAGCAGTAGACACATGAGTGCTTAAAGCACACATATATGTTTACATACAGGTTTTTACAATTACCACTTTTATATTAAAACAGTAAAAGAAAAACATCAACAATGACCAGAGTTGCAGTAAACTTTTGGGGACACATCCAGACAGCAAGAGGCAAAGAAAAAAGCAGGTGCACTAGAGGTGAATCCAAGGACACCAGTTACAGTGGAGGCCCAGCTGAAAGTTAGGTGAAGTTTAAGAATTTTTGGCTTCCCCAGTGGCTCAGCTGGTAAAGAATCCGTCTGCAATGCGGCAGACCTGGGTTTGAAAGATCCCCTGGAGAAGGGAAAGGCTACACACTCCAGTGTTCTGGCCTAGAGAATTTCAGGACTGTATGGGGTTGCAAAGAGCCAGACATGACTGAGCGACTTTCCCTAAGAATTGGCAAGCTGTCATCTCCCAGCAAGTTGTTTCTTCACAGGCAGTAGTCAAGGACCAAACAGGAAAAGTTTCCTCTCCTGATGAATACAGTTCACATTTATGAGATTTGCACAGGTTTCATGCTTTTCAATGCCTTTAAGTGCCCAGATCACATGCTACCTTCCTTTATGCTTCCAACCCTCCAAACACAAAAGCAATAATTTATACCTTCTATTTACTCCAATGTGATTTGTCTCTTAAAAAAAATTGACTTCCGCTTTTTAAAATTCTGTCCAGAAGTGCTTTTATTATTATTATTATCTTTTGGTAGAGGGAGGACAGTCTTTTCATTACCCTAATCCTGTTGTCATTTCTGCATGAATGGGAATAGATATCTATGTCCTTTTTTTGTTGTTTTAGTCGCTAAGTCATGTCCGACTCTCTTGTGACCCCATGGACTGTAGCCCGCAAGGCTCCTTTGTCCGTGGGATTCTCCAGGCAAAAATACTGGAGTGGGTTGCCACGCCTTCCTCCAGGGAATCTTCCTGACCCAGGGATGGAGCCCACATCTTCTACGTCTCCTGCCTTTGCAGGCAGGTTCTGTACCGCTAGTGCCACCTGGGAAGCCCCATTTTATGTATAGTAGTTTGTAAATATGAATCCCATACATATTGAGTCCATAATGATTGAAGCAATTTAAAAATACATGTGCCTTTTCTTTATTTTTACTTTTGAATTAACTTTATTGGTGTATAGGTGACTTACAATGTTGTGTTAGCTTGTGCCGTACAGAAGAGTGCATCAGTCATGCATACGCATGTATGTCCACTCCTCCTTAGATCCTATTCCCATACAGGTCATTAAAGACTACAACCGAGCTTTTAAGTAAAGACACGTAATCCTTATTTAAGAGGTAATATTAATGTTTTCCAAACAGATCAACCATTTGAGGCCTCAAAATTAAAACTTACATTTTAATTATCTCTTCAGGATCTAGTTATATCTAAAGGAAACCATGATACTTAAAAAAAAAAGTTCTTTTTTCTAATCTCAGTGATCTCAGATTTTTCTTCTAAATGCACAGGTCTGAGAGGTAGTAAATAAATAAGAAAAACTGACACTGCCCTCAAGCAAAGCATGGCAGACTATGGTATTTGCGTTAAGAAAGGTACAAAGTGCTTTGAGAGTTCTAGTGTGGCAAAGAGGGAGAGGAGATTTTAAATAGGGTCTGGGGTTACAGAGTGAGGGCTGAACCACCAAGGTGAGTAAAGAAAAAAATCAAATGGTTCAGGTGTAAACATACTTTATTACAACCCATTGTTCATATCATAAGTCATTCTAACTGTAATACAGAGGGAGATGCCCAAAGATACTGTTGGAGAAAAAAGAAGCAAAGATTTGGTTTCTAACACTATTTCCTCGGAAAAATGAATACAGAGAGGTTACTTTAAATGTATATTATTCAACCCATTAGTAGGCTCTAACAGGAGGGAAAAAAAGGGAAAATAACAAGTATAACAAGGATGTGGAAAAAATGGGATCCCTGGCCCTGATTGTGGAAATGGAAAATGATTGAGCTGCTGTGGAAGAGTTTAGTGGGTCTTCAAAAAGGTTAACTACATGATCCATCAATTCCACTGTAGGTATATACCCCAAAGGATTGAAAACAGATACTCAAATCCTTGGACAGGAATATTCATAGCAGCACTATTCACAATAACTAAAAAGTAGAAACAACCCAAATGTCCATTAACAGATGACTGGAAAAACAAACTGTGTTATAGTCACACAATGGCGTATTATTCGGGCACAAGAAGAATGACGTACTGATACATGCTACAACACAGGTGAACCTCAGAAACATTATGCTAAGTGAAGAAGTGAGACGCAGAAAGTCACACGCAGTATGATTCCATTTAAATGAAATCTCCAGAAGGGCTCAACCAGCACAGACAGATCACAGACTGCCAGGAGCTGGGGGGAGGGAAAAAGGAGAGCAACCATTTAATGGTTTCCTTTTGGGGTAATGTTACAACTAGATAAAAGCGGTAGCTGCAACAACACTGTGAATGTAATAAATGTCACAGAATTGTTTGCTTTTAATGGCTAATTTTATGTAATACGCATTTCACCTCAATTAAACAAAACCAAAGATGAATTCGCAGCTGTAGAACAAAACAGACAGTAGAAATCTTACTGCCTTGTGAGTTTCCCTGGCTATAGCAGCCAATCTCACCTATCTAACTGGCCACTTGACATGCTGCTACAAAGCAAGTAACAAGAGAGTTAACCTCTAGTGGAACTGTGTATGTACAAAAATAAATAAAAATTTTTTGAATGAGAAATTCTGTAACATGCGGTTTGCGAAAGCAATTTTTCATCACTAAGCAGCTATATTCTGGATAATATCTACTATATTTTAATCTGTAATGAGCAGCCACATTATATACTACAACTTCAGTTAAACCTATACAATAAGGAAAAGTTTTTTTTTTTCAGATTTTTAATTTAAGGCAGTAAATTTAAGGCAACCAAAATTATGATAAATTTCAGATGTCCTACAAGAAATAACGATAATATCTGTGCCTGTCACTGCATTATCTTGATAAGCAACACAAATTCCAAATGAACTTCACAAAAAGTCAGGCAACTGTGGGGCATATCTAATACAAATAACAGCCAAAAAATCTTCAGGAAAACTTGGCTTCTGTGTGTGTGTGTGTGTGTGTGTGTGTGTCTGTGTGTGTGCGTCTGTGTGTGTGTGTGTCTATGTCTGTGTGTGTGTGTCTGTGTGTCTTTGTGTGTCTGTGTATGTGTGTCTGTGTGTGTGTGTGCCTGTGGCTGTGTGTCTGTGTCTGTGTGTGTGTCTGTGTCTTTGTGTGTGTGTGTCTGTGTCTGTGTCTTTGTGTGTGTGTGTCTCTTTGTGTGTCTGTGTGTCTCTGTGTGTGTGTCTGTGTGTCTCTGTGTCTGTGTCTGTGTGTGTGTCTGTGTGTGTGTGTCTGTGTCTGTGTGTGTCTGTGTCTGTGTGTCTGTGTATGTCTGTGTCTGTGTGTGTGTGTGTCTGTGTGTGTGTGTCTGTGTGTGTGTGTCTGTGTATGTCTGTGTCTGTGTGTGTGTGTCTGTGTCTGTGTCTCTGTGTGTCTGTGTGTGTGTGTCTCTCTGTGTCTGTGTGTGTGTGTGTGTGTCTGTGTGTGTGTCTGTGTGTCTGTGTCTGCGCGTGTGTGTGTGTGTGTGTGTCTGTGTCTGTGTCTGTGTCTGTGTGTGGAAGAAACAGGTGGTTTCTTCCAAGTGTGTCACCATAAAACAGGAGGAACCTGGGATAATGGAAATCCAGAAAGAGCATCACTTATGGCTATAAAAACATTCTATGTTACTACAAAACAAGATGCATAATCAGAACTGATGCCATAGTTTATCCACAGAATGGATGATTATAACACATCTGCTAAAAATTCAAAATCAGACTGATCACATTCTTTGCAGCCAAACATGGAGAAGCTCTATGTAGTCAACAAAAAGAAGACCGGGAGCTGACTGTGGCTCAGATCATGAACTCCTTACTGCCAAATTCAGACTTAAATTGAAGAAAGTAGGGAGAACCACTAGACCATTCAGGTATAACCTAAATCAAATCCCTTACAATTACACAGTGGAAGTGAGAAATAGATTTAAGGGACTAGATCTGATAGACAGAGTGCCTGATGAACTATGGTCGGAGGTTCACAACATTGTACAGGAGACAGGGATCAAGACCACCCCCAAGAAAAAGAAATGCAAAAAAGCAAAATGGCTGTCTGAAAAGGCCTTACAAATAGCTGTGAAAAGAAGAGAAGCCAAAAGGAAAGGAGAAAAGGAAAGATATAGCTATTTGAATGCAGAGTTCCAAAGAATAGCAAGGAGAGATAAGAATTCATTTGAACCAGTCCTAATGAGATGGATGAAGCTGGAGCCCCTTATACAGAGTGAAGTAAGCCAGAAAGATAAAGAACATTACAGCATACTGACACATGTATATGGAATTTAGAAAGGTGATAACGATAACCCTATATGCAGAACAGAAAAAGAGACACAGAAATACAGAACAGACTTTTGAACTTTGTGGGAGAATGTGAGGGTGGGATATTTCAAAAGAACAGCATGTATACTATCTATGGTGAAACAGATCACCAGCCCAGGTGGGATGCACGAGACAAGTGCTCCGGCCTGGTGCACTGGGAAGACCCAGAGGAATCGGGTGGAGAGGGAGGTGGGAGGGGGGGATCGGGATTGGGAATACATGTAAATCCATGGCTGATTCATATCAATGTATGACAAAACCCACTGGAAAAAAATAATAATAATAATAAAAAAAAAAAAAAAGAAAGCCTTCCTCGGAGATCAATGCAAAGAAATACAGGAAAACAATAGAATGGGAAAGACTTCAAGAAAATCAGAGATACCAAGGGAACATTTCATGCAAAGATGGGCTCAATAAAGGACAGAAATGGTATGGACTGTATAGAAGCAGAAGATATTAAGAAGAGGTGGCAAGAATACACAGAAGAACTGTACAAAAAAGAGCTTCACGACCCAGATAATCACTATGGTGTGGTCACTCGCCTAGAGCCAGACATCGTGGAATGCACAGTCAAGTGGGCCTTAGGAAGCATCACTGCGAACAAAGCTAGTGGAGGTGATGTAATTCCAGTTGAGCTATTTCAAATCCTAAAAGATGATGCTGTGAAAGTGCTGCACTCAATATGCCAGCAAATTTGGAAAACTCAGCAGTGGCCACAGGACTGGAAAAGGTTCGTTTTTATTCCAATCCCAAAGAAAGGCAATCCCAAAGAATGCTCACACTACCACACAATTGCACTCATCTCACACACTAGTAAAGTAATGCTCAAAATTCTCTAAGCCAGGCTTCAGCAATACGTGAATCGTGAACTTCCAGATGTTCAAGCTGGATTTAGAAAAGGCAGAGGAACCAGAGATCAAATTGTCAACATCCCCTGGATCATAGAAAAAGCAAGAGAGTTTCAGAAAAACATCTATTTCTGCATTATTGACTATGCCAAAGCCTTTGACTGGGTGGATCACAACAAACTGTGGAAAATTCCTCAAGAGATGGGAATACCAGACCACCTGACCTGCCTCTTGAGAAATCTGTATGCAGGTCAGGAAGCAACAGTTAGAACTGGACATGGAACAACAGACTTGTTCCAAATAGGAAAAGGTGTACGTCAAGGCTGTATATTGTCACCCTGCTTATTTAACTTATATGAAGAGTACATCATGTGAAATACAGGGCTGGAGGAAGCACAAGCTGGAATCAGGACTGTCGGGAGAAACATCAATAACCTCAGATACGCAGATGACACCACCCTTATGGCAGAAAGTGAAGAAGAACTAAAGAGCCTCTTGATGAAAGTGAAAGAGGAGAGTGAAAAAGTTGGTTTAAAACTGAACATTCAGAAAACTAAGATCATGGCATCTGGTCCCATCACTTCATGGCAAACAGATGGGGGAACAGTGGAAACAGTGGCTGACTTTATTTTTCTTGGCTCCAAAATCACTACAGATGGTGACTGCAACCATGGAATTAAAAGACGCTTACTCCTTGGAAGGAAAGTTATGACCAACCTGGACAGCATATTGAAAAGCAGAGACACTACTTTGTCAACAAAGGTCCGCCTAGTCAAGGCTATGGTTTTCCCAGTAGTCATGTATGGATGTGAGAGTTGGACTATAAAGAAAGCTGAGCACCGAAGAATTGATGATTTTGAAATGTGGTGTTGGAGAAGATTCTTGAGAGTCCTTTGGACTGCAAGGAGATTCAACCAGTCCATCCTAAAGGAGATCAGTCCTGGGTGTTCACTGGTAGGACTGATGCTGACGCTGAAACTCCAATACTTTGGCCACCTGATGCGAAGAGCAGACTCATTTGAAAAGACCCTGATGCTGGGAGAGATTGAGGGTGGGAGGACAAGGGGACAAAAGAGGAGGAGATAGTTGGGTGGCATCACCGACTCAAGGGACATGCGTTTGAGTAGACTCTGGGTGTTGGTGATGGACAGGGAGGCCTGGTGTGCTGTGATTAATGGGGTCGCAAACAGTTGGACACGACTGAGTGACTGAACTGAACTGAACAATTTTCACTGCTATTGTATATTCATGTATTCAGGAAATGGTACATGTTTTACTTTTTTTGGTTGTTTTTATGTAGATAACTGCACATCAGTGACGCATGCTAAGATTTCTATAAATGGTTGACGTTTGTTGAATTAACTCTATCAGGATGGAAGTTTCTATTAAAATAAATTTTTTTTAGCTTTCTTCTTAATTGTAGAATAATGACTTGTGAGCTACTGAGATCAAGTCTTCTGCAAATATAATGTAACAGGAATACTCTGAAGACTAAGAAAACCAAAAAGCCCTTATTCTACAATTACAGTATCATAGCAACATTTTTGTTTACAAAGATCTGCAAACATTTGTCTGTTCCATCTCTCTCCTGCCTCATCATCTAGTCACAGGCTCCTTATTCACCCTTCAGTGAGCCAGGTAATGGCAGCAGTTTCCTGCTTCGTTGGGAAACACACAACGTCCCTGAAAAGCTGCAGTAAAACTTGTTATCCTGGTTTTATCTGAGGTCAGGGTTCCCAGCTTGAATTATGACTCTTTGCTACCAATCCTTCTTGTATTGTTTATTTATCTGGATGAATAAACACTACTCCCAGACTTCTTACCACATTCTATTCCCTGGTTTCATTTTCCCCAATACCACAAGGACATTCCTACTTATCTCTGTTCCTAATCCTATCTAGAGTGCTTTCTTACCTTCCCTTCTACTTAAAAACTTATCATCTATATCCATTATCTATAACTTATCTTTAACTTCTTCACGTTCCCATTTCTCCAACATTTAAAAAAAAGAAAAATGTGATGGTGGAGGAGGAGAGGGCTTCTATCTAAGCTACTTCATTTATCAGTGCTCTGAAAACCAACACCCACCTTCTCCTTAGGTACTTTACCACTCCCCTCCTACTGATTCTCTCTTAGCAGATAAATGGACTTGAACTCCTCTTCTATCCATTCCTTCCTTTTATTTAATATCACATCATCATCATGCTCATACTCATAATAAACACTAGTTACTGAGCCCTTACTGAATTATACATCTACTTGCTTTCAACATCAATTTTATGCAATGGCTTATTATTATTTATCTTCATATTATAGCTTAAAAAAACTGGCACAGAAGGAAATAATGTGCCCAAAGTAACATAACTGAAAAAAAAAACTGGATCTGAATCCAGATGGTCTGGTCCAGGGCCTAAGCTCTTAATCACACACCTTCTTATAGAGCTTCTATTAAAAAAGTTGCCTACATTTATCCTTCCCCTGCCCAACTTTATCCATAGCAATTTCTTTCCTTGTATCACTTACTTAAAACCTTTAAGTCCCTAGTATATGAATAAATAAACAAGGTACTACTATATTGCACAGGGAACTATATTCAATATCTTGTAATAAACCATAATGAAAAAGAATATATATACATATAACTAAATCACTTTGTTGTATAGCAGAAATTAACACAACATTGTAAATCAACTATACTTCAATAAAATAAATTTCTTAAAAAGTGCCTAGTAACTACTAACTGTCAAATCCAAAGATGACGTTTTAAGAGTCCTACATGTCTCTACCTCTTTGCAAGACTTCATCACGGTGAACACTAACTGCATGAATTCTGCTGTCCAGTTCACTGCTGATCTCTGCAGCTGCTCCTTCTTAGTCTGCTTAAAGCACTGTCCAAAGGAAGTTTATGTGATGATGGAAATGTTTTACTACCATAGCAGATAGTAGCCACTAGTGACATGTGGCTACTGAGCACAAGAAGGGTAGCTTACATGACTGAATTTTTAATTTACTTTAAACAGCGATGTGCAGCCCGTGGCCACCCTACTAGAGGGCAGGGCTTCTCTTTCTCTGTCCGCCCTTTTTATGTTGTAGAAGAACTTTGCCTGTGGTCCTCTTCTCAGCTTATTCCATTCTCTTCCCAGTAGTATCTCCCTGCTAAGTGCTTCCACACCTATATAAGCAGCCAATTTTTCTTCCTCAGGAATGTATCTCTATCTTCAATTACTCACTTTTTCACCCACAAGTACTATAAGGCACCCAAATGCAACATCTTCAAAACTGAACGTATCACCTCAGGCAGTCTATTCCCAGTTCAGGTCATCCCTACTCAGGTAATGGTGCTACGTCTATCGTGGTCCCAAGACAAACACAGGTATTTATTTTTAGATTACTTCCTTTTCTTCCTCCCTTTTTTCTAAAAAACACCTTCTCAGTCTCCTCTCCACTTCTCCCCAGTGCTCATTAAATCTGACCCTGGCTTCTCCTGCCACCGCTCTAAGCCAAAAATGCTGTGTAGTGGGTCTAATTGAAAGAGTAATGGAGTCTAGTTTTTTGCTTCAAGCAAGATGTAAAATATAAGATAACTGGGGAAATCTTTTATATTTGCTAGAAAAAAAGAATACAAAAAAGTGACATGTAGGGAACTAACCTGCTTTGTAAGGAAGACGGGAGAAAACCACAATCTCATAATCTGTGTTTAAAGCAGCCTTTTAGAAACAAACACAACATATTAATATTCTAAATTCTATTGGTAATGAATAAAAATAAAGTGGATACTACCTTTAAAAATCTTAATTTTTGTTACTGGGTTACCACTTGGTGAAAAGATCAATTGCTTATTCACTCATTTAACAAAAGTGAAATTTTAATTAAAATGTCACTTAGTATTCTCATAGGCTCACTAATTATGCATGGCTCTCTGCCCCAGACACCAAAACAGCAGCAATCAAAGCCCCCCACGGGCACCAAAGGGCAGGGACAGGGAAGTTCCTCAGCACGCAGTAGTCAGAGTCTCTTAGAAGCCATGTACTTTGACGTCTGCCAAACCAAACACTAGAGGAAAGCCATCTTTCCTATTAAGTGTTTGACTTTTTGCTTCTAGACCACCAAGAACAGAGTAATATATCCTCTACCATGCTCATGAGGCTCTAGAAGTGCTCCAGGCAGTTTCAATGACCTGTGTAACTATTTAAAACATCCTATGAAGGAAGACCGAGAAAAATCACTATCAGTGTTGGTATTTCCACTCTGATGCTTATAAAAGAACTTTGGCCAGTGCATAATGCAGTCCACACAGTAAAATATGAAATAAATTTAACACAATAATTATAGCAATAAGAATACTAGGAATAATCCTACGATAAACATAAGTTCAAAAGGAAAATAGCCTTGTGGAGTCTGAAATGTGTAACTGTTCCACTATTTTTTGTTTAGTTTTTTGGTTGCCAAACAGTCTTTTATTTCTCTTTTTTCTTTGCAGTTCTTATCTAGCTGCACTGCACCGCACCATGGTTGATGTCATGAAAGTGGCAGCCATCAACACTGCAGCCCACAGACTGGGCGGTCTCCAGGATTTCTTTAATTCTTTATTTCCAGAGAATACTCTAGCTACTAAAGACTGATTCCACATCTGTCAGGCAATGTTGACAAGCTCATCAAAAGTGTTATTTCATCTGTGCTTAATGTTCTTCTTCTTCTGTCTTTGTACTGGAGGGCTTTGATGATCAGGGCAGAAGTAGAAGGTACCACCTCAATCTGGGCCTGTCTGTTGTGAATGGTCAGTTTCACTGTAATCCTCAGGCCCTTCCTATCGCCAGTTGCCCTGGTGATGTCATCACCAACCTTTTTTGGAGACAGAGCCAGAGGACCGGTCTTGGGAGCCAGGGCAGACGTGGCACCTACTTCCCCACTGGTGCACCTCAGATACACGACTCTGATATCATTGGGGTCTAAGTTAGTTGGCACGGTGGAGTCGACTGGTGCCAGATGAACCTGGATTTGGGACAACTGAGGAAAGCTGCATCTTTGCTTCCTCCAGGCTGAAAGCTCCACTCTGTTTTGATGATAACTTTATGTGAGGCCTGTCCCTCAGTGAATTTCTGAGGCTTCTTCCAAAAATACTGGTACTTCATCTGGAAATATTTTCCCAAACTAGCACTGTTTCAATACATCAAGATTCTTCAATTGTTACAAAAATAGCAGATACATTCACTGGTGCCCTGGTCTTTCAACATCTTTTGTCCTCATCTCAAAGAAAATGATGCCTGATCATGATCTCTTAAGAATATAACTTCCTAATATCAACCATGGCACTAATAAGTCCCACAGAATAGATAAACATTTGCTGCTAAGAATTTCTGACAGTATTTTTGGAATGCCACTTCATAACTGTAGATTAGGTTGAATTAATAAATTTATTTGGCTTTGTCAGTTGCCAAAAAGATCTTGATATTATCCTGGAGAAAAATCATCTGAATGAAAAAAATCAAGGGAACATAATTCAGGTAAAAAGAAGATAGTTAAACCGAACACAAACTCAATCAACAGGTTAAAACCAAATCCTCCTAAAATTGAGTTCTTGTCTGGTTAAAAGATGAGTTGGTTGCTTTAAAATTAAAAAATTTTTAATCTTTCAGAACAGTTAAATATTATCAGAAAAATACTATCATATTAAAAAAATTTAATCTGATGTCATTTTATCTTTATTAATTATAAAAATTATAAAAGCCAACAATAAAATTTCAAAAATAATAAAAATAAGCCAATGGTAATGGAAGGGGCTTCACTAAAGTCTGTAGAACTATAATACTAATTCTGAGGATGACTAAATGATAAAAGATTTAGAAACCACAGGACACGATGGGGAAACCGAAGAAATCAGAAACCTTCAGTGCAGATTTCTTCCTGCCATCTGAGCTTTCACTCCTTCTCCATACTGAACACACACTGCCTGTTACCATCACATTTAGATCCTACCCAGCTTCAAGGTCCAGTTTAAGCTCCACTTTCTTCAAAGCCTTCCCTGATCTTCCCAGCCAGAAATGATATCTCCTTACACTGAATTCCTATGGACTCTTGTAATACTTACGATTATTCTATTACATTTTCATACATGTTCTCTATAAGATAAATTTCTTGAGAACAAATTAATATTTTATTCAATTTTAGTGATTCTACTGAGTATAGTGTAGAGTCTTACACACAGAAGACAAAACAAAAGGAACATAGTACAAAGGATAGGAGGATGTCTCTGCTCACTTTTATAGACATTTGCTTATAGATATGTGTGATTCTTGTCAAGTAACATCTAAGCCTCAATCCCTGATCTACAGAAAGAAAAAATAATGCCTCATATGGTTGTTATAAGGATTAAATGAGGTAATCTATACCAGTGTTTAACATACTTAATGAACATAATACTTAATGAATGACAATCACTATTAATTACTTGTAATACTTACTGAATGACAGCCACTGTTATATTACTTTATAATAAATTATCAATTTATACTACTTTATAATAAATCTATATACTTTATAATATATGTACTAATATAATAAATACTTTATAATAGATAAATTAAAAAAAAAAACTATTCAGTCCTGGAATTCTCCAGGCCAGAATACTGGAGTGGGTAAGCCTATCCTTTCTCCAATGGATCTTTGCAACCCAGGAATCCGAGTGGGGTCTCCTGCACTGCAGGCAGATTCTTTACCAACTGAGCTATGAGGGAAGCCCTTTCTAATAAATCACTTTATAATAAATGTCAAACGATGAAAACTTAGACTAGGGCAATGACTTCTAGGAAAGCTTTCATTTTTAGAAAATGAGAAAAATCATTTTAATCTGTGTTACTGCTAAGGGCAGAATTCAAGAGTATAGATAACACAGTTATACAACAGCAGAATAGAATGCATTAAAAACTGTTCCCTGCCAAAGGATGAGTCCAAGCTCAAGGTAGATGAATGTTTGTCAGAAATACTGATGACAGAAATCTGCTCTCTGATTAAAAAGTGAGCAAGGCTTAACATTTGTCTAATAATTTTTACATTAAAGAAAATGCCTTGGTTTTTCTTACTGAAGTTTATAAAACATTATACAACTTCTGGTCTCCAACTGTCACCTATGATACAGTTAATCAGATTTAATTTAGGATAAAGTACTGTGGCAGGCAAAATGGCCACTCAAAGATGTCCACATTTTAATCCCAGAAGCTGTGAATAGTTACCTTACATGGTAAAAAAGATTTTGCAGACTGGATCAGGTCAAGGGTCTTTAGATGGGGCTGTTCTCCTCGATTATCTGAGTGGACCCAGTGTAACCACAAGATGGTCTTTGTAAGAAATAGAGGAAGGCAGGAGAGTCAGAGAAGATGTGATAAGAGGAGCAGCAGTGAGAGAGAGAGGAAGACAGGCAGACAGAGCTAAAGACACTTTACTTCTGGCTTTGAAGATGGAGGAAGAGGTCATAAACCAAGGAACACAGGTAGCCTATAGAAGCTACTAGAGAAGAGAAGGCAATGAATTCTCTCCACAGAGCTTCTGGAAGGAGTGTAGCTTAGGACTTCTGACCTCCAAAGCCATAATAAAATTGTGCTGTTTTAGCCAGCAACGTCACAATTGGTTACACACTCCAAAGAACTACGCACACTGGTGCCCAGGTCACAGTGGAGACGACCCGAGTGTCCACAAACAGATGAATGGGTAAGCAAACTGTGACGCAGACATACAGCTATATGCTGGACGACACAGATGAGCTTGAAAATATGCTAGGTGAAACAAATCAGACACAAAAGAACGCACTGCATAATTCCACTTAAGTAAAGTATCTAGAATAGGTAAATTCAGAGACAGAAAACAGATTAGAGGTTACCAAAGGCTTGGAGAAAGAAGTAGAGTTATTGTTTCCCCTAGGGGAAGCATCTTTTCCAGCATCCTTGTACAGAAAGCTGTGTCATAAGAAATATCGTTATTACTCCCTCTTATCTAGATGGGTACTTTATTGAAAGGATATTATTTGGAAAAATAATACAATCTTCCATTTTCTTCACTTCTGATCTTGGACTTCCTGAGACAGGCTATGAGCCATGTATCTACTCTCTTTAATCTGACCTCAAGAAGCTTATTAATATTTTATTTATTTTGATCAATCCCTTAAAGGTAACTATGTCAAAACTCACTAACTCTACTCAAAACCTCAAATCCATCTCATTCAAAATCTTTGAGGCAATATGAGATAATAAAAGGCTCAAGATCTTTGCAATCAAAAATTACTAAGTAGTTTTGAATTTATTTCCCTTATCTGTAAAACAGGCATAATACTACTTACTTTTATCAATTATGATATAAAGTATACACAATAAAGCAGCTAGTCATGCACATATGGTAAGAATTCAACCAATGGTAAATGCTGCCACTATTATTACTCTTATCCCTGTCTTCCTCTCAGAGGAAAATGAAAATTTTTCATCCTCAGATGAAAAATGAGAAAAATGGAGAAACCTAATGTAAATTATCCCTCATTTTCCATCTCCCTTCCACCTCAATATTCTGTCACTGTCTGATTTTACCTTCTTCTCCTCAATAGTAAAAGAGGGTGTATCTTTTTCTATTTTCAAAGTTAACCCTCTATTCTGTACTTTTGATCCTACCTCTTTCCCCTACCTCAGTTCTCTCAGTTTTTTTTCTTTAACTTCTTTCTCTCTGGTGGCTCATTTCACCTGGCCTGTGAAATATCACCATGGCACTTTTCTATACCTCTTCTTGAATTACCATAATCTACCCTGAAACTGTCACCTGCATATCTGTTTCATCTCTAATGGACTGCTAACTCTTCAAAGACTGACAGTGTCTCATTTATTTGTACTAACATCTTTTAATAACACCAAATATAATAATATTGTTATTATACATATAGGATAGGCACACACTTAGTAATAAATTAATAAACCTAAACAATACATTTTCTGTGAACATGTAAGGGCTATTTGACAAAAGCGCATTGTCAGACTTAGCTGCTCAATCTAAATAAATCACTCTGGCTGGAGAAAGGCAAAGAAGTACCATCTCAACATAATCTTAAATACTCTTAGAATACATTCTTTTAAAACGTCACAAATCAAACATTATTTTTTTCCTGAAATGTTTAAAATTGTAGTAATCTACACAAAAGTATTCTGAATCCAGAAAATGTGAAACTTCAGTTTTATTATAATGCTGAGTTCTTTTCCACTGAAAATTTTACTTGTTATTCATAAACTAACAAAATCCAAGAACCCATATACTCCTTACAATTAATCTCCAGGCTTGTTATATTTTTAAATAAAAATCAAGTTATAAACATGTAATTATTTGAATAAACTATAATTTTATTATTTTTTATTTTTTGGCTGTGCCACACAGCATGTAGGATCTTAGTTCCCCAACCAGGGATTGAACCCACATGCCCTACAGTTGAAGCATGCAGTCTTGGCCACTGGACCACCAGTGAAGTACAAATAAACTGTAATTTTACACTCAATGTATCAGACATGGTAATTTACTACACAAACTGGAACTCAAATGTATTTTTATGTTCCTGAGCTAACCACCTGACATCAGTTGGCGACGCTAACAACACAGTGACAGACCTTTACCATTTAAGAAACTGACATTCAAGGTTATCCTCAAGTGAACATAAAAGCCTATAACATGGAAGTAATTTGTAGTTTTATAAAGGCAACAAATGCTTCAGTCAACACACAGAAAGTGTGAGTCATCACGCTTCAGAGCTAAGATCATCTCATGTTTGATCCAACTTCTACTATTATTGCATTAGCAGTAATTCTTGAGAAAAAAGAAAACAAATTTCCCCTATTTTGTAAAATCAACCATTATTGCTGGTGATGGAAATTAAAAAAAAGTCTAAGAAAGTACCACCCACAAAAATCAGTTTTAGAGACATTAAAAAGTAAAATATCTAAATTCATACCGCTCAGCTCTATGGTAGGATGAGTCTACCAAGCACTCCATCTTAAAATGGCAAGAAATTCATGAGACTGTTTCAGCAAGTGTTTCAGCTAGAATTTATCTTACACACCTCTATAAATGGTTTTAGATCTGAAACAGATACACAAAGTGTTGCTTAAATTTTCAGTTTTATCTTATTACAGTCATAGGAGGAACCATATGCAGGGCATGAACCGTATGTCGGGTATAAATTCTGATCCTGCCTTTATTTCCTGGCTGGCTTTGTGTCTCAATTTTCTATTCCTTGAAATAATACCTAACTTGCAGGGCTCTCAAAAGAACTCAAGTTAAAACCAGGTAATGCATATAGTGCTTAAGATTTTTAAAAACATGTCACCAGGGTTTTATTAAATGTGATACTCAATAAATGGTAGCTACTGAAACTTCTACTATAGTGATGGATTCCCAAGGAATCCGATACAGTGAACATTCCATTCCCAGTGTTATCCAATCATTCTGGGTCTGTTTCCCTTCTTTAAGAAATACACGACTCATCTTTGAACCTGTTCTTTAGGTACAGGTGTCCTGCTCATTCTCTTCTAGCATCTTAATGGTATCAACTGCCTTATTTCTCTCTACAAACAAGTCCCACACCTAAGTTAGGTGGCCAAATACTGGCAGAGGGACTGCAGCTACCAAAAAAAAAAAAAGGAAGATGGAGATATAAAGGAAACTGGTTGACACTTCAGACAGAGCAGAATGCTGCCCTTCCCTTCTCAGGATATATTTACCACAATCTATATGGTTAGCCTCAGAGTAACTTGAGAGAGGTATTAAATACAACAGGAAACCTCACTGCTCAGTTTCATGTAAAGAAGCAGGTATGTTTTAAAGATTAAAAGATTAACAAGTATCTCACGGTATAGAAAAATTGTAAATGAAAGAAATATGGGCAGGAAGCTCCTATACTGGTTCAACTCATCTACTTCAAATTAAAAGGCGCTGTCGCTAGGAGGGGTGGAAAACAAAGACAGTTTCCAAGAGGGACTCTCAACGTTTACTGTGTCCTACGTGTGGGTGTGTGCTAAGTTGTTTCAGTCACGTCCGACTCTTTGCGACCCTCTGGACCACAGCCCGCCAGCTTCCCTGTCCACGGGACTCTCCAGGGAAAAGCGCTGGAGTGGGTTGTCACACGCTCCTCCAGGGATCCTCCTGATCCAGGGACTGAACCCGAGTCTCCTACAGTGGCAGGCAGTGGACTTCCCCGCTGGCTCAGACTTTAAGGAATCTGCCTGTAACGCGGGGACCCCAGTTCAATCCCTGGGTCAGCAAGATCCCCTGGAGAAGGAAGTGACAATCCACTCCAGTACTCCTGCCTGGAAAATCCAATGAATGAAGAAGCCTGGCAGGCTACAGTCCATGGGGTTGCAAAGAGTCGGACACGACTGAGTGACTTCACATCACTTCTTAACCACTAGTGCCACCTGGGAAGTCCTGCTATATCCCATAATTAGACTTTTTTTTTTTTTTAATAGTTAGGCATTTTAAAAATGACAAGTCAAAGAGGCAACCCTCTCTGCTAGTAAAAAACCTAGTGAAACTATTACGTTCTGGGTATCCCTTCTTAAATGGTTGTATATTTGTAGTTGATGCCTTTACTAGAAACTGGGGAAGTCCCCGCACCATCTCTGGCAGACAAAGACACACAGTCAGATATCAGGAGGCAAGAGTATGGGCTGTCAGGTGGGATGCATGAGATGAGCGCTCAGGGCTGGTGCACCGGGAAGACCCAGAGGGATCGGCTGGGGAGGGAGGCGGGAGGGGGGATCGGGATGGGGAACACATGTAAACCCATGGCTGATTCATGTCAGTGTATGGCAAAAACCACTACAATACTGTAAAGTAATTAGCCTCCAACTAATAAAAATAAATGAAAAAGAAAAAAAAAAGAGTATGGGCTGTGGGGACAATCTATCCTTTACAGTCTCGCCTCCTCCCAAGGGGGGTCTCAGTTTCCTCATTTTATGGTATTAATTATCACCTGATAAAGGGTTTAATCAAGTATAATTTTTTTCTAAAAAATTACCTATTAAAAGGATGTATTAAGAACAGATATGTTTTTATCTACTTATATTAATAATGTTACTTCAGTACAATTTATACTAAATGTGGATAAGATTTCCTATCTTGATTAACACCCATGACAGGAACAACATTTTACTGAAAGGCTACTGTATAGCTGCCAGAATGTTCAATACATTTCCTGTAATACTCACAGTGACCTGTGAAATTTATTATTCCCATTTTACAGGTGAACAAATTAAGTCTCAAAAAGATTGGGGAAACTGCCTAAAGTCACAAAGCTAGACTAATAGTTCATACTCAGAACTGACCGACCCACAAGATTATTCTCTCAGCTACTCTACAGTTTCTCTGATATATAGCAGGAAAAGAGTAAACAATCTGCAGAAGTTATATAATCTTAAGTAAATACAATCTCAGTTTCTGCAAATACTAACTTTATTTGACAGCTCAATACTCACATTGGTTTTTATTCACCGAAAACGAGTTAAATAGGAAGTGTCTTCTTTTAGCACTATTACATTTAATTAAAAGGCTGGATCTGAAAATCATCTCTTACCTGTGTTGTTATCTCCACTCTCCATAGATGGTTTACTGGTTTCTGACGGATTGTTCATTCTTGAGTCTGCAATAAATTAGAGATTTTTTTAAACTTGGGGATGTGTTTGGGTAAGCAAAAATTGTGGCAAACAAAAAGGTTAAGAATACTGACTAATGTCACAGCCCTAAAGTTCAAGGAGAGATGGTGTCAACACTAAAACATTGGAAACTATAATATAATTTCATCTGAAAGAAATTTAAGATTTCCTTAACTCTGAAATGATCCACAAATAAATCATCTTTTAAAGAAATTTAAGATTCTTCCAACAGAGACAACAGAAATCTAACCTGAAAAATTATGAGAGTATAATATAAAAAAGAGGAAAATGATTTATAATATGAAGCATAGAGTATATTACAGAAACAAAATTGGGGTGGGAGGGGGAGAAGTACCTCACAAAACAAAATATGTTATTCCCAAAAAGTTTCTTTTTTCATAAGTAAAGATATTCATTAATTATAACCTAAATAAGCTACTGGTAATCTTGATAACAGACTGGACAATAACTCAACAGAATAAAAAGAAAACATGTCTAAGAAAAATAACTCCATATTTACTCTCCATGCCCCCCAAAAGAAACTAAACATGCATCAAAGTGAAAATATACCAAAATCATACAATTATAAACTAGTACAAGAAGCTGGATTACAAGGCATAACAGATACATCTAATAATTGCAAAATTAAGTCACAGTCATACTCACTTAAAAATGATACTGCCTTGATATCCTAAATGGACACTTTCATAGTAATAAATTTTCATCAAGCAATATTAAGCATCTTAGAAGATATGCAAGAGGGAAAACAAGAATAAGTGCACTTTATTCTTACCTCTAAACTATACTTTTATATATTATATATCTTATTCTATTTCTCTTGTGAGCTGAAACTTAGCATATTTATAATCAAATAAGTTTACTATCAAGCAAGTTCTAATTTTTCTGCCCATCATATTAAGAACCATCTAACTATAATCATTAGTAGAGAATAATACTTAAACTGTATTTATTCAGATTTTGACTCAAGAGCCCATTTTGTCATCTGCTTAAATGTTTAACTAGAAAATCAAAATAATCGTTAGTAATCCCCAACATGTTGCCCTTAGTTATTTTATCCACAGGCATAACTGGTAAGAAAGAATCAAGAATCCTCCCATAAATTTCATTTCCAATCTGGAAGCTATGCAATGGCTTTTCTAATGCAGTTTTTGAAACAAATGCTTGCCTTATGGGCTTAAGTAGTTCTAACATATCTTTGTTCTGTTCTTTACATGTTCAGAGTTCAAATTTGTTAAGTCTGCAGTCATAAATGAAGACAGTTCTATAACTTCCTTCCCAGACCCATTCAGAAAAATTTAAATATCATCTGAAAGCATACTAAGTTTTGAAAGCAACAGGTGTACAACTTAGGAAATATCAGCTTTCTGAAAGACTTAACCGAAATCTTACGAACGTCAAGAAAAGTCACAATAAATGTAATAGAGTATACTAATAAAGCATACATGCTGCTCAGTGCTTCCTTTATAATGTATGTTAAAACAAAATGGGAAAAAATGATGAACTAGTTAACGTTCATCAGAAGGGTAACAATTTTTCCCCACAAACCATAAAAACAAAGCTGCAGGCATAGTTCTTAACAAGTCATGATCTTGTATAATTCATATCTTGGTTTCCACATGTATAAATTAAAAATTATGTCACAGATATTCCATGTGAATCTTCTATGCATTTTCTATTAAACTCTCAAGAGTTTAATACACATACACAAAAATAAATAAAACCAAATTCTGACTAACTATACAACTATGAATGTTATACATTGGAATGGAATGGAAAAATGTTTAAATGATATTAACTGTGAACTGAAATAACAATTTCTAATTCTAAAATATATTGCCAAAAATATTTCAAAAAGGCACTTTCCTTTCTTGAGTTCCCAACTTAGTGGATGTAAAAGAGTAAATACAAGTAAGTTTTATTTATGTTTGAAGATTTTTTTCTTCTCTCTAGGCACACTAAACCGACTATGAGTCTAAAACACAGTCTACAGGTTGCTCTTGGACTCAATTCTTGACATCAGTTTGCCATTTTAGCCATTCACCCTTTTCATAGTGGTTTCTATCATGCTGTGTAAGTATCACTACTATCTTGGGTTTAGACCATGCCTTCTGCCTAAAAATTCAAACATTTTCAGATCTGTCATTTTATTATGAGCAATTGCAATGGTGTTAGGGACAGCCTCCACTTTTCAAGTGGGAAAGATTACATACAGGAAAAAAAATAATCTGGGGTTCATAACATCACTTGGAGATATGACCAGAGTAACCCAAAGAGGATTCAATAATTCTTCATATAAATAGAAAAAACTCAGCACAAAATACGGTTACTATAGTCACAGTACATCTAAAAACCAAAGTGCCTCAATCTATTTTAAACCTTAACCAAAGGCAGTTTATATATTCAAGCCACACATTTCTCTCCCCAAATCTTACTGTTTTTTAGGAAAAAAACTCTAAAAACATGCTTTCCAGCACTTAAAAATTGTTTCCTAAAGAACAGAAGTTGATTTTTAAAAATAAAACAGGCTAGTATTAATTAAAATTTGAAAACAGTTAACAGTTTCTAAAATCTGGAAATTGATCAATGGTCCTACTGCAGTTAACCATTCCAACTACCTTCTGCATTAAGGATTTATGGGAACAACTATGTACTATGGCTCCATCTTATTTTTCACCAGGCATTTTTGGTTTTTAGATAAGATATTCATATTCAGTATGCAAAACATTTTTACTAATATGTACATATTATCGAGGTACACTTTATATCTTGTTTCAGATTTAGACTGTTTTTTTAGAACAATATGAAATGCTCTCAACAGAAATTCCCAAAAAGCAAAAATGTCCTCCATTCAAGTAGAGCTCTAAATCCACACTATTTACTGAAAATATCCTCTGAACCAGAAGAGCTAGTGGTAGGGAGGAACTTACTGTAAATTCAAGCAGGCTTATGCTTTGCAAATGCTCTCCTCCTTCCCAGCTCAGTCCACTTCTCCCCCCTCCCACAAGTTGGTTGCATATGCGATTAAGTATTTATGCATAGTCAACCCTACACACACTATTTCCATATTAAAGCTTATAAGAAAGAACTGTGCTGGTACCCACCTAGGACATAGTCACTGCAGTCCAGCATTGCTGTGAAATCTTCTAGAGGTTCAGACAGTCCAAAGCAAGGAAGAAACAGGTAGCGGTTTGGCGTGGGAGAAAGAAGGTACTACTATTTCTAACAAATCTACACTATATTCTTTAGAGAACAAGGGTGGGAGGTGGAAAGTGGATTAGGGGAGAAGCAAAATACAACTTCAGTTACACCATAGCAATCTTCAACTGAATAAGGAAACTTCAGTTGCTCAGAGTAGTTTTAGTCTCTCTTACCAGCTAGGACTGACATTGTCAAGGCAACTGAAGCATGAAAAGTTCCCCTTTTTGTAATAAAATAGAAACAAAGATTGCAGCTGGCAGTTTCCATAATGAAGCTTAATCAGTATGCGCGTGATTAGGGCCTTATGCAAATCTCTCCTCGTTAGCTCAGCAGCCAGCACTTTGAAGTCCATGAACAATTCATTTACGGAATACACTGAAAGCACCCCCTGCATAATTTAAATCATTGCATAAATATTTATCAGTCTATTTGCATATTAATTGGCAGTGCATGAAGGGAAAAATTATCTCCTGAGTGCCAGCATAATAATTAGGAGGATAAAATGAGATTTCTTCCAATGGTCTGGCTTCTTGGACCTAACTTAAGATAGTACTGAGGGAGAGGGGAGGGACAGGAGACTGTGTTCTGTTAAAATGCCACTGAAATGACACGTACAAATTAGAAACAACTCTACAGACTTAAGCACCTTTAATCTTATTCCTGCTGGCAACAATGACTTCAGTAATAAGAGGATTTGCAAAAAGCTTTTGACACAATCCAAATAATCCCAAGGAAACAATTAGCAAGGTAGAAGCAGAACACAGGGCTGTCAAGATGCTGCTAGCCTACTGATAGAGAATTTTCCAAATATTAGCATACACTGTCAGGGGAAAGTCCTACTTTAAAACAAGGAGCCAGCAAATATCTGGGAGCAATGCAGCATCTATAAAATTATCTTCAGGAGTATGAAAACTCATTAGCTGCAAATTCTTTTATACTACCAAATTAACCAAATAGATTAATTGAATGCCACATATCACAAAATATCCTTCCCCCATCAAAATCAATCTAAAGTGTATGACAACTTGTTATTTACAATATCAATCATAAAAAAATGGGTCATTAAATTGTGGAATTACTTAGTATTTTCAAGTAAATTTCACTTAATGGATATGAATCTATAAACTTAAAATACTTACAAAAATACATTTATTCAATTTAAAATGAATTTACAAGGTAAAACATCAACACCAAATTTTTTAGGCATTACCATATAACAACATTCTAATGTAATCATTAGACAGTTTGAGAGATTTCTAAAAACCCATGAAATAAGCATTACTACTCCTTTTTTAAAATAAGGAAACTGAGGGACAGCTTGAGAGTTGAAGTATTTTACCTAGTGTCACACGAATAATTTGGAGTCAGGATTTAATACCGGATTTTGCTGACATTAAAACTTGAGCACCTGGCCACTGTAATACCTATGTACAAATCATACATTTAGGGAACTGGTAGACATGGAGGGCTTGAATCAAGCAGCAGACTAAAACAGTTTCTTTTCAGCATAGTAAGGAAACCAACAATTGGTGACAATGACTTTGTGTTTAAAAGTCAAGTGTGTGTGGACACACAGAAGAGTGCACCAGACTTGAGAGAGTTCTTAATGGTATTATTTCACTAATAATTGCTTTTATTAAGAACTTATCTTCAAGCATGCCAAGTGTCTGACTCTTAAAAATACGTATATACCTTTCCCTAACATTAAGGATGAAATGAAACAATATGCATATGAGGAAATGAAATATAAGAATTCTCTAAGGAATGGTCAAAAGATTTCCCAGAAGTCAACAACTTTGCTAGGAACAGAACCAAAAAGGCTTCTTAACTTTTAGATCAGCACTCTATTTATATTGCTAGTTTTTCTGTTTTATAGAACCACAAAATCTGTAAGACAGGGAGTGTGGGGGAGAAATTTAGCACTGACATGTAGTACCTGTGAGACGTTCCCTCTCTGAACCTTCCTTTTCTCATCTGTAAAGTACTATCTTTCCCCCGAGGCTGCTCTGAGGACAAATGTGCTTGTGCTTCTCAGACCAGACCCCGCACTAGAGCAGGAGGTGGCTGTGCCAGAGAAGACATGAAGACACAGGGCAAACACGGTGTATCTTCTACGAACATCGATTTTATTCCATAATAATTCACAACACTTTGTATCAAAACAATCAATAATATATTATGGAACAGAAAAGGAAACAAGTGAATTTTTAAGGTAGAATGTATTGGACTACACAACTTCTACTTGGCAGGAAAATATGAGAAGTAGCGATGAATGTGATTGGAACATAGTGGATGTCAGTCAATAAATGTTTTTTTCCTTCTTCTGCCTTCATAAAATTTTACATTTATTGCCTGCATTTATCACAGAATCTCTCTGCACCTCACAATCTACCTTTTTCTACCTTATGCGGTAAATACCACTCAACTATCTTTCCCATGCCAACTAGGTCTTTCATACATCAGCTAAGGATGACCTATAGCTACAGACAGACAATCACGGGCAGCTAAGGAGTGTTTACTGGAAGATACCTTGCAAGGCAGTATAATTACCGTCCTCTCCCTCAGGTCAAGAGAGTTCCACAGGGTCTTTCTGCACAGTAGGCCTGTAGCTCACCAACTCACACAGGCGACAATGAAATGTGAGACCTCCTCCCCTCTACTGCACAACTCACCATTTTCAGCCCAGGGTGAGGGAGAGAGAAGGCAGCATGAGATGCAACTATCCAGGATGACATGAAGCCTCACCTCATCCAGGCTACTGACTCTGTCACAGGAGTCAGGGTGAAGAAAACTCCCTGTCACTCTTGATCTAGGTACTTTGTGCATTCTAGACGGAAGGCTTAAATATGAGAAGGTTGTCCAGGCCTTTCATAGATGGATTGGGGGAGGGATGGCCACCATTTTCCCATTAGAGTCCCCTAACCATGGAATACTTAGATCTGAAAGAGGGGAACAGACAGAGAGCTTTTTCCACAAAGACTCAAATGTTCCTTGTGGCTCAGCTGGTAAAGAATCCGCCTGCAATGCGGGAGACCTGGATTCGATCCCTAGGTTGGGAAGATCCCCTGGAGTAGGGAAAGGCTACCCACTCCAGTATTCTGGCCCGGAGAATTCCATGGACTATATAATCCATGGGGTCACAAAGAGTCGGACACGACTGAGCAACTTCCACTTCAAATGTTCACTTGGTCCTCTGTCTGAAATAGATTAAAACTTAACCTAAAAAGAATATCCTTTTAAAAAAGAAGAACCATTTCTGGGAGGTTTGTGGGATTGCTATTCACACTTCAGCACGAATTAAATCAATTATAAACTGCTTTCCTTTTAAGACCTAGTTTGGCTTCCCTGGTGGCTCAGTCAGTAAAGAATCCGCCTGCAATGAAGGAGACCCAGTTCGATTCTTGAGTTGAGAAGATTCCCCTGGAGAAAAAAATGGCAACTCACTCCAGTATTCATGCCTGGGAAATCCCATGGACAGAGGAGCCTGGCAGGCCGCAGTCCATGGTTTCCCAAAGACTTGGACACAACTTCTCGAACCAAACCGCCACCAAAACATAGTTTAGGAGTTGACTAGTAAGATAACAACTGTTTCCACTGGAAGAGGTCAATGAATACTCTTTTTTAAAATAAATACTTTTATTAAAGTATAGTTGATTTATAGTGATTCAGATGTATAGCAAAGTGATTCAGAAACATATTTTCAGATTCTTTTCCATTAAAGGCTATTAAAAGATATTGAATATAGTTCCCTGTATTATATAGTAGATCCCTGTTGTAATCTGCTTTATATAGTAGTAGTGTGTATCTGTTAACCCCAAATTTCCATTTTATCTCTTCCTTACCATCTCCCTCAGTTTGTTTTCTATGTCTGTGAGTCTATTTCTGTTTTGTAAACAAGTTCATGCACAGAATTTCAGTTTCCACATATAAGTGATATCATATTTGTCCTTCTCTGACTTATTTGACTTAAATATCATATTATCTAGGCCCATCCATGTTGCTGCAAATGGCGTTATTTCACTCTTCTATGGCTGATTAATATTCCATTGTGTGTATATATATTTCACATCTTATCTATTCATCTGTCTTGGCTTCTTAGGTTGCTTCCATGTCCTGGCTATTGTGAACAGTGCTGATATGAATACTGAGGTGCATGTATCTTTTTGAGTTAAAGTTTTCAGATATATGCCCAGGAATGGGACTGCAGGATTATATGGTAACCCTATTTTTAGTTTTTAAAAGGAATCTTCCTACTTTTCTTCATCGTGGCTGCACCAATTTACATTCCCACCAACAGTGTAGGAAGGTTCCTTTTTCTCACATCCTCTCCAGCATTTATTACTTGCAGATTATTAAAGATAGCCATTTTGACTGACATATGTGAATGATGCCTCCTAAGGTTGCAGTACAGGGATTTCAGTAGACACACAGCAAAAAAACCCAAAAACACAATAAACCCCCAAACCCCAAAGGGAATGTCTACCATTTACTAAAAATTTAGATAACCAAATACCAAGCAGTATTTATTTTTAGTAATTACCTTTTATCAAATCTTTACAAAGCATTCAACTTGGGTTTCACAGGAAACTTTTAAGTTTTTCCAGAAACTTAACTTTTTCCTTGATTGATCTAATAATTATTTAAATCATCTAATTAAATAAGAAGTATAAACCATCATGAAAAGGGCTGACAGCACAAACAAGTAAACGAATCGTGATACGCGTACACCTCCCGCACCAGCAGCAGGTACGCACAGGCACAGTAAGGAGGAAGCATTCAGCACGCCGAGGGCATCATCAGGATGCTTCGGCATCATCAGGATGCTTCAAGCAGGACTTCTGAGGGCACCAGTGAACAGACCTGTCATTTAGGAGGTGGTTTGTCAAGAAAGCCGCCTCACTAGAAAGCAGCCAGTATTAAGAGGCTCATGCTTTGGTCTCTTCCTTAACCTGCGCTACCTTCTATCTCTACAGCCACGCCACAGCTCATTTACTGCTCAGTCCAACACTCTGGCATTCTTCGGTAAACCTAGCATCATTACAAAATCCAACCCTCAAGTTCTTAGCTGTAAAAGCTTAAATCTTGTGTCATTCTACTCAACTTTTACCATTACACTAAACTTTTCTATTTTATCATCCTGATTTTTACTTCTGTAACTGTCTTTTGTTTTAATTTAAACAGTTCTGCCGTCATTTACTTCATGTATGAACACATTCAGTAAGTATTTACTAAGTGCTGCCAGACACTAGAACAGGAATTGGGACTACAATGCTGAGTACAGAATGCTTACAACTCCACAGTAGACAAAATATTAAACAATTAAATACATAACATGGCTCGATGGTAAAGAATCCACCTACCAATCCCTGATCCGGGAAGATGCCCTGAAGAAGGAAATGGCAACCCACTCCAGTATTTTTGCCTGGAGAAGCAGTAAATACATAACTGCAAGTGTGAAAATCCCATGGAGGAAAAGAACAGGTGACAACACAGATCTGTAATTTATTTTGACATCCTTGACTAATCTTAAGAGTTTTCCAACCTTAAGAACAGGAATGTGACTTTTTCTCTGATTACATTTCTTAAATCCATGAAAAACAGACTTTATTTAAAACCACGTGCTGCTTTGGTTATTCCTACCCATCCTTTGAACTAGGCTTCCCAGGTGGCTCTTGATGAAGGTGAAAGAGGAGAGTGAAAAGGCTGGCTTAAAATTCAACATGCAAAAAACAAAGATCATGGCATCTGGACCTATTACTTCATGGCAAATAGATGGAGAAACAATGGAAACAGTGAGAGACTTTATTTTTTGGGCTCCAAAATCACTGCAGATGGTGACTGTTGTGATGAAATTAAAAGACGCTTGTTCCTTGGAAGAAAAGCTAAGACAGGCCTCGACAGCGTATTAAAAAGCAGAGACAACACTTTGCAAACAAAGGCCCATCTAGTCAAAGCTATGGTTTTTCCAGTAGTCATGTACGAATGTGAGAGTTGGATAATAAAGAAGGCTAAGTGCTGAAGAATTGATGCTTTTGAACTGTGGTATTGGAGAAGACTCTTGAGAGTCCCTTGGACAGCAAGGAGATTAAACCAGTCAATCTTAAAGGAAATCAGCTCTGAGTATTCACCGGAAGGACTGATACTGAAGCTGAATTTCGAATACTTTGGCCACCTGATGCGAAGAGCTGACTCACGCATGTATTTTGTATACAAGTTAAATAAGCAGGGTGACAATATACAGCCTTGACGTGCTCCTTCATTATTTTGCTCTATACAATTTCACTGTCACATGTGTAGATTTATGCAATCACCACTGCAATCAAAATACAGAACTATTTCGTCACAAAGAATTTCCCTGCTGCAACCCCACTTTGACTAAGTTAAATATGAAAGTTAAATAAGTAGGATGACAATATACAGCCTTGTTGTACTCCTTTCCAAATTTTTAACCAGTCTGTTGTTCCATGTCCAGCTCTAACTGCTGCCTCTTAGCCTGCATAAAAGCTTCTCAGACAGGTAAGGAGGCCTGGTATTCCCATCTCTTTGATCAATTTTTGTTGTGATCCATATAGTTTAGTGTAACCCACAGTCCCGTCTGTTTTGGGTGGCTCTGCATAGCACGGCTCATAGCTTTATTGAGTTATGTAAGCCCCTTCACCACAACAATGTGAAGGGTGATCTATGAAGGGAATATACTTATTTGCCATTCATATATCACCTTCAGTGACATGTCCATTTTTTTTCCTAAATTTTTCTAAAAATGCAAAAATCTGTTGCTTTGTTTCTTTTGGCCATTTCCCACAACTTGTGGGATCTTAGTTCCCTGACCAGGGATTGAATGGGGGGGACCCTTGGCAATGAAAGCATGGAGTTCTAACCACTGGACGGCCAGGGAATTCCCTCCAAGTCTCTTTTTTTCTAATAGATTTGTTTTTTTCTGCTTCAGTTTTGAGAATTCTTTATACATTGTAGATAACAATCCTTTATCAGGTATGTGCTTTGCCACTATTCTTCCTTACTGTGCATCCATTTAACAGAGTTTTGCACACAGAAAAACTTTTTAATTTTGATAAAGTCCAGGTTATCAATTTTTTTCTTTTACGAACTGTGCTTTTGGTGTCATGATTAAGCATTTTTAACTGAGGCCTATGTCCTAAAAATTTTCTTCTGTTTTTAATCCTAGTGTGAGGTTTAGGGTAAAAGTATTCCCCACCCGCCCCCCTCATTTGTTTAAAAGACTATTCTTCCTTCACTGTTTTTGTACTTTAGTCACAAATTCATTGGCTGTACTTGTCTAGATATTTCTGAGTTTTCTATTCTATTCTACTAATCAATGTGTCAATGTCCCTACTACTAAGCCTTGATTCTTATAAAAACTCTTAAAATTAAAGATGGATTCTTCACATTTTATTCTTCTTTTCAAAATTTTATTAACTTTTCTAATTCTTTTGCATTTCTGTATTAATTTTAGGATAACCATACCTATTAAAAATCTTAACAGAGTTAATGGATACAGACTACTATATAAAATAGATAAGTACAAGGACCTACTGAGTAGCACAAGGAATTACACTATTTTATAATAAACTATAAAGGAAAAGAGGGCTTCCCAGGTGGCTCTGTGGTGAAGAGTCCTCCTGTCAAAGCAGAGTTGTGGGTTTCATCTCTGGGCCAGGAAGATGCACTGGGTAAGGGAATGGTTGCCCACTCCAGTATTCTTGCCTGGAGAATCCCATGGGCAGAGGTCACAAAGAGGCGGACACGACCAGTGACTGAGTAGCACAGCAGCAATGGGAAAGAATCTGATCTCATATATCACTTTGCTGTATATCAGAAACTAACAACATTGTAAATCAACCATATTTCAACAAAAAAGCAAAAACAAAAACAAAAAATCTTCAAGGAATTTTAATAGGAATTACATCAAACGTGTGTATCAATCGGGGAAGAATTCATCTTTCCTATGTTGAATCTTCCAATCCATGAACACAGCACATCTCTCCATTTCCTCTCCATTTCCCTAAGTTTCCCTTAACTTCTCCTATTAGTATTTTGAAGTTTTCAGCAAAGAAGTCCTGAATATGTGCTGTTGGATTTTATTTTATTTTTATTTTTTTGTGTGCTGTTGGGTTTTAAATTAAATATTCTTTTTGGGTAGGGCTGCTGGAAACAAATTCTATTTGTTTTCCACCATCTAAGAATATCTTGATTTCTCCCTTCATTCCTGAAGGGTATTTTTCCTGAATATAGAAGTTCTGAGCTCTTTCTGTACTTGAGAAATATTTTGCAAATGTCTCATAGCCTCCATGGTTTCTGATGATTAATCCACTATTACTGGAACTGTTTTTCCCCATACATAAGGTGCCACTTCTCTCCTTGTATTTTCAAGATTTTTCCTTTGTCTTTAATTTTACATAAGTTTTATCTTGCACATTTCTTTGGATCTATCTTGTTTGGAATTTTCTCAGTTTCTTGGAGGTGCAGGTTTATGTCTTCTGCCAAGCATGGCAAGTTTGCATCCATTATTTCTTTAATTACTTCTCAGCCCTGCATTCTTTCACTCTTCTCCTTCTCTTGTTGTAGTCTTTTTTGGTCATAACCCTACAGGTACCTAAGGCTCTGCTCATTTATTTGCTCTATTTTTCCTTCTTGTTCAGATTGGGTAGTGTCTACTATCTTATCTTCAAGATCCCTTAGTCCCCTTCATTCTACTATAAGCCTACCCAGTGAGTTTTTTCTTTCAGTTATTATGGGTTTCAATGCTAAAACTTCCATTTAGCTCTTTATATTCTCTATTTCTTTATTGACGTTTTCTGTTTTTTCACTGAGCCTTTATTTTTTACTTCTTTTACTGTTTTGGTGAAGAAATTACAAGTGGAAATGCTTTAAAAAATTATGGGAATATGTAAAAAAGAAATAGAAGCCAGCTTGAAATGTCTCCCATTGACCAACTTTTGACAATTTGGACAAAGTGGAAAAAAAAAAATGATGACTTATAACCAATACTCATAGAAAGTCAAGATTCCATGCGTATATATAAATAAATGAACAGGGAGAAGAAAAAGTTCTTCCTTACAGTAGAATGTCAGGACAACCAACATTTGGAAACCATTATATTAGGTTGATACAAAAGCAATCGCGGTTTAGGGCTGTGAATTTTAAATTGCTAAAACTCGCCTCAAACACATCTTTATTAACAAAATAGGAACCATTTCATCGACACATTTTTGCCAATGAGAAATAAGTCTGTTTAATCCTGTAGCATAAAAATCCTTTCTTCAGGATTCACCACCTCCTGGCAAGCATTTTCTGTCTCCTACTGGTTGTGGAAGTGTTTTGCCTGAAAAAAGATGTCAAGATGCTTGAAGAAGCCAAGGTTGGTTGCTGAGAGGTCAGGTGAATATGGCAGGTGGGGCAAAATTTCATAGTCCAATTTGTTCAACTTTTGAAGTGTTGCTGGTGCAATGTGTGGTAGGATGCTGTCATGGAGAAGAACTGGGCCCATTCTGTTGACCAATACTGGCTGCAGGCCTTGCAGTTTTTGGTGCATCTCATCAATTTGCTGAGCCTGCTTCTCAGATGTAATGGTTTTGCCAGGATTCAGAAAGATCAGACTGGCAGGAAGACCACCAAACAGTGACCATGACCTATTTTTGGCACAAGTTTGGTTTGGGGAAGTGCTTTGGAGCTTTTCTCGGCCCAACCACTGAGCTGGTCATCGCCAATTTGGTATACAATCCACTTTTCGTCACACGTCACAATCCAATTGAGAAATGGTTCGCTGTTGTTGCATGGAATAAGAGAAGACAGTTCAAAATGACAATATTTTTTTGATTTTCAGTCAGCTCATGAGATATCCACTTATCAAACTTCACCTTTCCAATTTGCTTGAAATACCAAATGACCATAAAACGGTCGACATGGAATCTTCAGCAACTTCTGTAGTCATAAGAGGATCAGCTTCGATGACTGCTCTCAGTTGTCCATTGTCCACTTTCGATGCCCGGCCACCATGCTCCTTATCTTCAAGGCTCTTGTCTCCTTTGCAAAACTTCTTGAAGAAACACTGCACTGTATGCTCATTAGCAGTTCTTGAGCCAAATGCGGTGTTGATGTTTCGAGTTGTCTCTATTGCTTTATGACCCATTTTGAACTCAAATAAAAAAAACACTAAAATCTGCCTTTTGTCTAACACCATTTCTATAGTCTAAAATAAATATAAAATAATCAGCAGGTAATAAGTTATAGGAGTAAAAAAACTAAGCAGGAAATATGCATTAAAATAATGTATAAAATAATCTCATTTAAGAATGCATTCCAATATGAAATGGCAAAGTTTAACAATGTAAAACCAAAATTACTTTTGCACCAACCTAATAGTAGTAAATTCAGTCAAGAAACAACCAATGCTAAATTTAGTGGGTGAAAATTTGATGACAAGAATTTACAATTTGCACACAAAATATAAAACTTCTCAGGTAGCGCTAGTGGTAAGCAACCTTCCTGCCAATGCAAGAGACTTAAGAGACAGGTTGGATCCCTGGCTTGGGAAGATCCCCTGCAGGAGGGCATGGCAACCCACTCCAGTATTCTTGCCTGGAGAATTCCATGGACAGAGGACTTGGTGGGCTACAATCCATGAGATTGCAAAGAGTCCACAAAATAAATATTAATTACAAAGGGAAGAAGTGTACCTTGCAGTAAAGAAGCTTGGTAAACACCACCTTAATTGAGTGATCAAAGTGAGTATCACCAGTCAAGGGACAAATCAAACCTTCACCCCTCTAAAAAATGAGAACACTTCACTTCTGTGATATTCCTGCCATAGACACATAACTTGAATCTAGTCATGAGGAACTATCACAAAAGCTCCAATTCAAACACATTCCACAAAACATATTCTTCCAAAGTGTCACTGTGCTGAGAGATCAAGGAAAGACTAATGAACTATTCCAGATGGAAGAATACTAAAGAGATATGACAACTAAATGCAAAGCAGGATCTTGGATTGAATTCTTTTGCTATGAAGAGCATATCTAAGGGTAAAAATATTTGAATATGGTCTATGGATTAGTTGGTGGCAATGTATTATTGTGAATTTCCTGAGTTTTATGTTTGCATCAAAGTTATGCAGAAGAATGTCCTTATTTGCAGCAATTATATATACTGAAGTATCTGGGAATGATAGGGCATCAAGTCAGCAGCTTACTCTCCAAAGGTTCAGGGAAAAAGTTATCTGTACTATTTTTCAACATTTCTGTAAGTCTAAAATCATTTTACAAGAAAAAGGAAGATACAGCAGAGATTTGGGGGGTAGAGGAGGAAGAGATCAACATATTACCACACACTGTTTTATTATCCTAGTAGACTCTTGCTCTCTCCAATCTTCAGAAATCTCTGATCACAAGATGCATATTAACACAGGTGAAACCATAATTCTTCCAGAGTGTGAAATGTACAGATAATCTAGTATCAGAGTGCACCTGAAATAAACAGTATTCTGATGGGCATCTCAAAATACGGTGGAGGAGTTGACATTTTAAAGCTTTACACTGAATTAATGGTAGTTAATTTGTAGTTAACTTAATTAGTTAAATTAATGGATTTAAACTCAGATCTAAGCACTGAGTATTGGACAACTTTCCACAGCTGGTGTCACAGCACTTATTTATCATCCAACGAAAGAAAAAGAATTTGAAATACAGTACAACCAAAAATGCTATTAAATATTTTAGAAACTCAGTTAATTTTAAATAAAATCTACCCAGGCATAAGAAAATATTATAAAGTGAATTTTACTTTATTAAAATTGAAGTATAGTTGAATTTTCAATGTGGTATTACAGATATATTTCATATTCTTTTAAAATTACTATTTCAGTGGCTGTACAATGCACTATGTCTAACTTTTCCTACTTAAGAGACCCTAATCAAATGACTTCATATCCTTTATGGGTGAATTGTGTCTTCCCCAAAGATGCTAAAGGCCTAATCCCAGGATATGTGAATGTGGCCTTCTGTGGAAATAGGGTCTTTGGAGATGATCAAGTTAAGATGATGTCACCAGGGTGAGCTCCAGTCCAATACTATTGCTGTCTTTACAAAAGAGGAAAATTTAAATACAGAGGCAGATACACACAAAGGGAAGACAGGAAGAAGGGCATGTAACAGATTCTCCCTCACAACCTTCAGAAGGAACGAACAGTGACAAAACCTTAATCCTAAATTTTTAGCCTCCATGACTATGAGAAGATAAATTGCTGTTGTTTGAGGCACCTGATGTATGGTACTTTGTTATAGCATCCCTAGGAAACTTAACACAACATTTGAACCTTAACTGTCTCATCTGAAAAATGGGAATAATCATGCTGTCTCCCAAGGCTGTTCTTACAATGAGAATGTTAGTTATTTTGACAATAATCAGGAATTATAAAAATAACAGGATTATTTTAATATTCTAATAAATATTCAATATATACTAAAGATTTTTTCTATTTTAATCTTCAACATTCCTTAAAAGTATAAATTTTCCCTTTAAAAAGTTTTTTAAAAACCAGTTTATTGCAATATGATTGACACAAAAGGCTGTATATATTTAATGTGTACAAACTCAGTAAGTTTGGAGATAAATATACATCTGTGAGACTACAATTAAAGCCATAAACTTATTCATCACCTATAAAAGTTTCCTTTTGTGTCTCCCACCCCACTTTGTTTTTAATTAAAAATGTTTTTGTGGCAAGAGCACGTAAGTAAGATCTACCCTCTTGGCAAAATTTAAAGTATATAATACACTACTGTTAACTATAGTCTGAGAACTTAAAATCCCCACTAAATGGCTGTCTGGCCACATGAGCACTATACAGCAATCCCAGGTAGCCGTGACCCAGAGAGCTGGAAACAAAGGGTGTGGTTGGCCAAAAGTGGATGACAGAAGAATACGAAAAGTTTAAAAAGCTGACCGTCTATACAAAAAAAAGATATGTTTGTAAACAGTGCTTCTTGTCTTTGCTCTACTTCCTGTACTGTTACATTTACCTACATATTATAAGTGAAAGCATACATGTAGATATGTGTAGCACATGCCCAACAGAGTAGGAATTTAATATATGTCAGCTGCCCCAGCCCTACCTCACCTCCCTCCCCTTACTCAGCAGATGATGAGTAGCTGCAAGTAATATTTAGGGTAGTTACATAACTCTGTAATCTCATCATAATGTCACTGTATCAATAAATTTCTTCCACCTTCACAAGTTCCAGCTAGAACAGAAAGGTACCAATCTAACTTATATTATTGCTCATTTTGAACAGTAGAGATTAAAATGCACATAAATTACAATCCTATCCTATAAGATCTCCACACCACCAGGAATAAAACAGCTATGTGTGCCTGTGTGCTCGGTCACCCCACTGGGTCTGATTCGTTGTGACCCCAGGGACTGCAGCCCACCAGCCTCCTCTGTCCACGCAATTTTGCAGGCAGGAATACTGGAATGGGTTGCCATTTCGTGTTCCAGGGGATCTTCCCCATCCAGTGACAGAGCCATGTCTCCTGCACTGGCAGGTGAATTCTTTACCACTGAGCCACCTGGGAAGCCCCAATTATGTAACATGTGCAACTAAAAAAAAAAAATATTTCTTTATATCTCATTGTCTACATCGTACAACCCCCACTCTCTTTTGGCCAGGCAGGCTGTGGCAGTAATTTGGTGAAAGATTCCTGAGGAAAAGTGAGTTTCAAAGGATAAGTCAGCTAAGACAAGCAAAGATACTCCTAGTTTGAGAAACTCTGGTATTCTAGGTATTTTACTAAAGAAGAAGTATTTTCTTTAAACTTTTATCATTATAGTTTCATTTAAGATAATAAGCTTTTGTTTATCCCAAAGCTAGTCAGACACCTGAAATGTCTTAATTTCTGAGTAGTACTCTTTGCTATAATATCGATATTTTTTCATTAATGGAATCTTAGCCCTTTTTTTTAGGTTGAGTGATATTCTTTTTAATTGAAGGATAATTGCTTTACAGAATTTTCTGTTTTCTGTCAAAGCTCAACATGAATCAGCCATAGGTATGCGTACATCCCCTCCCTTTTGAAGCTCCCTCCCATCTCCCGCCCCACCCCACCCCTCTAGGTTGACACAGAGCCCCTGTTTGAGTTTCCTGAGACATACAGCAAATTCCCCTTGGCTATCTATTTTACATATGGTGATGTAAGTTTCCATGTTACTCTTTCCATATATCTCGCCCTCTCCTCCTTCTCCCCATGTCCGTAAGTCTATTCTCTATGTCTGTTTCTCCATTGCTACCCTGTAAGTAAATTCTTCAGTACCATTTTTCTAGATTCTGTATATAAGCGTTAGAATACGGTATTTATCTTTCTCTTTCTCACTCACTTCACTCTCTATAATAGGTTCTAGGTTCATCCACCTCATTAGAACTGACTCAAATATGTTTGTCTTTATGGCTGAGTAATATCACTGTGTATATGTACCAAAACTTCTTTATCCATTCATCTGTCAATGGACATCTAGGTTGCTTCCATGTTCTAGCTATTGTAAATAGTGCTGCAGTGAACAGTGGGATACATGTGTCTCTTACAATTTTGGTTTCCTCAGGGTATATACCTAGGAGTGGGATTGCTCTGTTATATGGTGGTTTTATTCCTAGGTTTTTAAGGAACCTCCATACTGTCTCTCACAGTGGCTGTATCAACTTACATTCCCACCAACAGTGCAGGAGCATTCCCTTTTCTCCACACCCTCTCTAGCACTTATTATTTGTAGACTTTTATTTATTTATTTATTTATTTTTATTAGTTGGAGGCTAATTACTTCACAACATTTCAGTGGGTTTTGTCATACATTGATATGAATCAGCCATAGAGTTACACGTATTCCCCATCCCGATCCCCCCTCCCACCTCCCTCTCCACCCGATTCCTCTGGGTCTTCCCAGTGCACCAGGCCGGAGCACTTGTCTCATGCATCCCACCTGGGCTGGTGATCTGTTTCACCATAGATAATATACATGCTGTTCTTTCGAAACATCCCACCCTCACTTTCTCCCACAGAGTTCAAAAGTCTGTTCTGTACTTCTGTGTCTCTTTTTCTGTTTTGCATATAGGGTTATCGTTACCATCTTTCTAAATTCCATATATATGTGTTAGTATGCTGTAATGTTCTTTATCTTTCTGGCTTACTTCACTCTGTATAATGGACTTTTAGAGGACAGCCATTCTCACTGGTGTGAGGTGATATCTCATTGTGGTTTTGATTTGCATTTCTCTAATAATGAGTGATGTTGAGCATCTTTTCATGTGTTTGTTAGCCATCTGTATGTCTTCTTTGGAGAAATGTCTGTTTAGGTTTTTTTCCCACTTTTTGATTGGGTTGTTTGTTTTTCTGGTATTCAGTTGTATGAACTGCTTGTATATTTTGGAAATTAATCCTTTGTCAGTTGTTTCACTTGCTATTATTTTCTCTCATTCTGAGAGTTGTCTTTTCACTTTGCTTATAGGTTCCTGTGCTGTGCAAAAGCCTTTAAGTTTAATCAGGTCCCACTTGTTTACTTTTGTTTTTATTTCCATTACTCTAACAGGTGGGTCATAAAGAATCTTGCTTTGATTTATGTCATCAAGTGTTCTGCCTATGTTTTCCTCTCAGAGTTTCATAGTTTCTGGTCTTACACTTAGGTCTTTAATCTATTTTGAGTTTATCTTTGTGTATGGTGTTAGTAAGTGTTCTAATTTCATTCTTTTATGTGTAACTGTCCACTTTTCCCAGCACCATATATTGAAGAGGCTGTCTTTGCCCCATTGCATATTCTTGCTTCCTTTGCCAAAAATAAGGTACCCGTAGGGGCATGGGTTTATTTCTGTGCTTTCTATCTTGTTCCATTGATCTATATTTCTGTTTTTGTGCCAGTACCATACTGTCTTGATGACTGTAGCCTTTGTAGTATAATCTGAGGTCAGGAAGGTTGATTCCTCCAGCTCCATTCTTCATTCTCAAGACTGGTTTGGCTATTTGGGGTTTTTTATGCTTCCATATGAATTTTGAAATTTTCTGTTCTAGTTCTGTGAAGAATGCCATTGGTAATTTGATAGGGATTGCATTGAATCTGTACATTGCATTTGGTAGTATAGTCATTTTCACAATATTGATTCCTCCTACCCAGGAACATGGAATACCTCTCCATCTGTTTATGTCATCTTTGATTTCTTTCATTAGTGTCTTATAATTTTCTGTGTACAGTTCTTTTGTCTCCTTAGGTAAGTTTATTCCTAGACATTTAATTCTTTTTGTTGCAATGGTGAATGGGATTGATTCCTTAATTTCTCTGATTTTTTCACTGTTCATATATACAAGTGCAAGTGATTTCTGTGTATTGATTTTGTATCCTGCAACTTTGCCAAATTCACTGATTAGCTCTAGTAATTTTCTGATACTACCTTTAGGGTTTTCTATGAACAGTAACATGTCATCTGCAAACAGTGAGAGCTTACTTCTTTTCTAATCTGGGTTCCTTTCATTTCTTTTTCTTCTCTCACTGCTATAGGTTGGACTTTTCAGAACTATGTTGAGTAATAGTGGTGAAAGTGGACACCCTTGTCTTGTTCCTGATCTTAGAGGGAATGCTTTCAGTTTTTCACCATTGAGGATAATGTTTGCCATAGGCTTATTATATCTGGCCTTTACTATGTTGAGGTAGGTTCCTTCTATACCCATTTTTTGAAGAGTTTTAATCATAAATAGGTGCTGAATTTTGTTAAAGGCTTTTCCCGCATCTATTGAGAAAATCATATGGTTTTTATCTTTCAATTTGTTAATATGGTGTATCACATTGATTGATTTGCGTATATTGAAGAATCCTTGCATCCCTGGAATAAACCCAAGTTGATTATAGTGTTATGAGCTTTTTGATGTGTTGCTGAACTCTGTTTGCTAAAATTTTGCTGAGGATTTTTGCATCTGTGTTCATCAGTGATATTGGCCTGTCATTTTCTTTTATTGTGTTGTCTTTGTCTGGTTTTGGTATCAGGGTTATGGTGGCCTCGTAGAATGAGTTTGGAAGCGTTCCTTCCTCTGCAATTTTTTTGAAAGATTCTTAGGATAGGCGTTAGCTCTTCTCTAAATGCTTGACAGAATTCTCCTGTGAAGCCATCTGGTCCCTGGCTTTTGTTTTTCGGGAGATTTTTGATCACAGCTTCAATTTCAGTGCTTGTACGTAATTTCTATTTCTTTCTGGTTCAGTCTTGGAAGATTGAACTTTTCTAAGAATCTGTCCATTTTTTCCAGGTTTTAGACTTCATTGCTATATAGTTGTCTCTTATAACAGTCTCTTAATATCATTTGTATTTCTGCATTGTCTGTTGTAACCTCTCCTTTTTCATTTCTAATTTTGTTGACTTGATTCTTCTCTCTTTTGTTCTTGATGAGTCTGGCTAAAGGTCTGTCAATTTTGTTTACCTTTTCAAAGAACCAGCTTTTAGTTTTATTAATCTTTACTATTGTTTCTTTCATTTCTTTCCATTTGTTTCTGCTTGGATCTTTATAATTTCTTTTCTTCTGCTAATTTTGTGGGGGGTTTTTTGTTGTTGTTCTTTTTCCAGTTGTTTTAGGTGTAAAGTTAGGTTGTCTATTCGATGTTTTTCTTGTTTCTTGAGGTGGGATTGTATTGCTATAAACTTCACTCTTAGAACTGCTTTTGCTGCATCCCATAGGTTTTGAGTTGTCTTGTTTTCATTGTCATTTGTTTCTAGAAATTTTCTGATTTCCCTTTTGATTTCTTCAGTAACCTGTTGGTTATTCAGACACGTGTTGTTTAATCTCCATGTCTTTGTTTTTCTTACAGTTTTTTTTTCTTGTAATTGATACCTAGTCTCATAGCTTTGTGGTCAGAGAAGATGCATGATACAATTTCAATTTTCTTAAATTTACCGAAGTTTGATTTGTGACCCAGGATGTGGTCTGTCCTGAAGAATGGTCCATGTGCACTTGAGAAGGTGTATTCTTCTGCATTTGGGTGGAATGTCCTGAAAAATATCAATGAGATCCATATCACCTATCATTTAAGACTTGTGTTTCCTTATTAATTTTCTTTTTTGATGATGTGTCCTTTGGTGTGAGTAGGGTGTTAAAAGTCTCCTACTATTATTACATTACTGTCAATTTCTCCTTTTATGTCTGTTAGTGTTTGTCTTATGTATTGAGATCTCCTATGTTGGGTGCATAGACATTTACAATTGTTGTGACTTCCTCTTGGATTGATCCCTTGATCATTATGTAGTGTCCTGCCTTATCTCTTGTAATCTTTACTTTCAGGTCTATTTTGTCTGATATGAGGATTGCTAGTCCAGCTTTCTGTTGCTTCCCATTTGCATGGAATGTATTTTTCCATCCTCTCACTTTCAGTCTATATGTGTCTTTAGGTATGAAGTAGGCTTCTTGTAGACAGCATATATATGGGTCTTGTTTTTGTATCCATTCAGCCAGTCTGTGTCTTTTGGTTGGCCAATTTAATCCATTTACATTTAAGTAATTATTGGTATATATGTTCCTATGCCATTTTCTTAATTGTTTGGGGTTGATTTTGTAAGTCTTTTTTCTTCTCTTGTATTTCTTGACTATATAAGTCCCTTTAACATTTGTCATAAAGCTGGTTTGGTGGTACTGAATTCTCTTAACTTCTGCTTGTCTGAAAAGCTTTTTATTTCTCCATCAATTTTGAATGAGATCCTTGCCAGGTACAGTAATCTTGGTTGTAGATTTTTACCTTTCAGTACTTTAAGTATATCCTGCCATTCCCTTCTTGCCTGAAGAGTTTCTGCCGAAAGATCAGCTGTTAAGTGTATGGGGTTTCCCTTGTATGTTATCTGTTGTTTCTCCCTTGCTGCTTTTCATATTCTTTCTTTGTGTTTCGTCTTCAACAGCTGATTAGTACATGTCTTGGCATGTTTCTCCTTGGGTTTATCCTGTAGGGGACTCTTTGTGCCTCTTGCACTTGACTATTTCCTTTTCCATGTTGGGGAAATTTTCAACTCTAATCTCTTCAAAAATTTTCTCATACCCTTTCTTTTTCTCTTCTTCTTCTAGGATACCTATAATTCGAAAGTTGGCACCTTTGATATGGTCCCAGAGGTCTCTGAGACTGTCCTCAGTTCTTTTCATTCTTTTTTAGTTTATCCTGCTCTTCAGAAGTTATTTCCACGATTTTATCTTCCAGCTCATTGATTCATTCTTCTGCTTCAGATATTCTGCTATTGATTCCTTCTAGAGTATTTTTAATTTCAGTAACTGTGTTGTCTCTGTATGTTTATTCTTTAATTCTTCTGCGTCTTTGTTAATTGATTCTTGCATTTTCTCCATCTTGTTTTCAAGGTTTTTGATCATCTTTACCATCATTATTCTGAATTCTCTTTCAGGTAGTTTGCCTATTTCCTCTTCATTTATTTGTACATCTGTATTTCTAGTTTGTTCCTTCATTTGTTTAGCATTTCTCTGTCTTTTCATTATTTTTTTAAAAATGTTTTTGTGTTTGAGGTCTCCTTTTCCCAGGCTTCAAGGAAAGTTGAATTCTTTCCTTGAAGAAGGCTGAATTCTTTCTTCTATTTGGTTTCTGCCCTCCTACGGTTGGTCCAGTGGTTTGTGTGAACTTCATATGTGGTGAGATTTGTGCTGGTTTTTGCTTATTTGTTTGTTTTTCCTCTGCTGGGCAAGGCTGAGTGAGGTGTTAATCATGTCTGTTGATGATTGGGTTTGTATTTTTGTTTTGTTTGTTGTTTAGTGAGGCATCCTGCACAGGGTGCTACTGGTGGTTGGGTGATGCCAGGTCTTTTATTCAAGTGGTTTCCTTTGTGTGAGTTCTCACTATTTGATACTCCCTAGGGTTAGTTTTCTGGTAGTCTAGGGTCTTGAAGTCAGTGCTCCTACTCCAAAGGCTCAGGGCTTGACCAACAAGTGGGTCTGTTATGGCATTAAGTGAGACCAAAACAAATATCCAAAAATGGGAAACCAAAGATGAACCCCAGACAAATGGCAATTATAAAATCAGACAAATAATAATAAAAATAATGGAATATACACACATACATATATACCCACAAGCAAAGTGAAAACAGTCCAACAAAAATAAAGTACAGTAGATTGACCTGGTGAACAAAGCAAATAAAAAATTATATTTACCAGTTAAGAACAAAACTAACTAAAGCACAAACTGGAAAACAAACTAAAGCAAGGTGCCAAGTGGGGAACAAAACAATGAAAATAAAACTAACAAATATGTTGAGAGGAAAGGAGAGAAAGAAAAGAAACAAAGAATAGATATGCAAAGTTAAACAGAGGTAGATAAAGATTATATATGTTAAAGATAACTGCAAGGGGAAAAGAACAGTAGGAAAAGCAAACAAAGGAATAAGTGTAGAAAAAATAACAATAGGCTTAAAAAATTTAAAAAAAAGAAAAGGGAAAAAAAAGAGGAAAACTCCGCTGAACTGCAAAAGCCCAATGTAGAGGCAGAGGTATATGACAACAATAAAAAATATGACTGAGGGGGAAGGAAAAAAAAGCTCAAAAGCTTAATTGGATTTCTTAGTGCCTGGCAGCACAAAGTGTGCAGGGACCTGGACTGCCTCTGCCACAGGAGTTATGGCCCTATCAGAGTCTTTTTTCCAAGCCTGTTGTAGCTGGTGATCAGAAGGCCTCTGTGGCCAGTCTGTCTCTGTAGCTCCGCCCATTCAGGCACTTAGGGGGCTCCCTTGCCTGGGGCCCTACTCTGCAGACTGGTGCATCAGTCACTTAAAGGGGCCCCCTAGGTGGGGTCCTATCTGTAGTTCAGGGTGTCAGGCGTTTGATGGGCCAGCCTCTCTATTCTTCAGCTGCAGACGCTGATGTGTGGGGAGAGAGAGGCTATGGAGATGGCTCCACACGCTACAATACTCAGCTGTATCACCTTGCTTCCACGGCTTCCTGGCTTTCCTCCACAGGCATTTCCCACCACGGTCTCCTCTCTCACATCCCCGCCATCTGTCTCTCTGCAGTCAACAGCATCCCTCGCCCTGGGATTGCTCCACAATCCCCAAACTCCAGCTCCCAGCTGCTGAGCCTTCCAGAGGATCAGCTCCTGTCCGGGGTACGTATGGCTGCAGCAAGGGATGTCTGACTCTCATTCCATTTATGCTGCTGCAGATCAGCTATTTCACTCTCAGCCTTAAATGTTTCTCCTCTGACTCAGACAACTGCCCTGATGTGTTCCCCCACCCGCTGAAGGCAGGTCCACTCCTACTAACACTCATGTTTTACTCCCTAGTTCTTTCATCCTAGTGAGTTTTGTGTGGTTCTATATATTCTTTGCCTCTGGTCAGGTACTCCTGTCTGCTCTCAGCTGGTTTTCTGCACGCACTTCTGTGTCTGAAGGTATATTCCTGACACATCCGTGGAGAAGAGATGTAATCCACGTCCATCTACTCCTCCACTATCTTGTTCTCCTCTTAACTAATTTTGAAAGGTCCACTTTAAAAATATTTTAGGAAGGTAATCATTGCTTGATGATCAACTATAATAAGTAGAAACATGGAGACAAACTTTCAATCACACAAAATATACATATGGACTTGCTCAAATTAGTTTAAACGTATTTATAATATACAAATATTATATATTGGAGAAGGAAATGGCTACCCACTCCAGTATTCTTGCCTGGAGAAGCCCATTGACAGAGGAGCCTGGCCGGCTACAGTCCAAGGGGTTGCAAAGAGTCAGACATGACTGACCACATTATATATTTTTTGAGGGGGTATAAGGCCTACAGATACAATTTTATGGTTTCTCCACACTACTTCAACATGTCTTTAAAGTGGTAAAATTTGGGGATGGATGAGTTAAGAGGAAATAATTCCATAATCAGTATCAGTTAATAAGGAATGGGTTGGATTTATGATTAAATTTTAATTTAAAAAATAAACAGGCTTCACAGTTTAGTAATAGGCTTTGAAAGCAGAGGAAAGTATGTTTAAACTCCAGTTCTAGAACTCTAAAATTCTAAACTATGACTCTTTCTAAGCCTCAGTTCCCTCATCTGTAAAACAGGTACAATAATACTCCCAAGGGTTCTCCTCAGATTTGAACAAAACATATCTAAAAGCTTCAATGGCACCTAGTAGTTAATTAATTGTTCTAATATTGCTATTAATAGACAAAGTATTTAATGTAGAATAAATAAAACTATTTTCTCTGTTGCTATATTAAGTTATACAAAAGGGAAATTCACATGAAATGTCATTATGGTTTTTTATTCCCTTAAGCAAGTTAATTTATATTTAAGGTACTTAAAAAAATAAGAATTTTTAAAAGGCACTAGATTAGGAGTCTAGATTCTGATCTTAGCTCCACACTGGCTAACTGAACTTCCTTAAAAAAGTTACTTCATCAATCTAATATTCACTTAGGTCATTTGTAAAATGGTAAAATCTAAGTTATAATATTTTGATTACTAGATTAATTGTATAAAACTACAAAGCACTTCTATTAAACTACCACATAGGTATTATTACTAATGTTATATTATCACAATAAAAATGAGATTTAACATGTACCTATTTACATTAATTTCACAACTTTTTCAAGAGAAATTAGAGCCAAATCTAAGTAGTAGGGCCAATCCTAAACTGTTTTCCATTGCTGGGTAGGACACAGGCATGCTAAGCGTTAAGTATCATATCAATAAATATCAAACAAATTTCAGAGTTAAAAATGAACTGTAATATATTGAGTCATTTTTATAGTCATTCTGCAAACTTAAAGGTAATCATCATAACACCTGGATTTATCACAGGCCACTAAATTCATAGCTTTTGTTAGCATAAAATATTTACCAGGCATAGAAAGACTGCCTTCTTTCTTTGAACTGAGTCACTGAAACCTGAGAGCGGTTTGGTAACTAAAAAGGCAGGAAAGCTCTTCTCACTTTCCCAGTCTATGAACACAAAAAGAGAAAAGGGCAAGACTGAGCAAGCTGTATAAAATGACCTAAGGCTTTAAGGGGGAACAGTGACATCAGTGGGGAACACTGGAACGGTTAGCTGCTTAAACACAAAGTGACTGGAAACAGGTATCTCACTTGTGCCTACTTCCTCATCTACAGAATAGGGATACCAGCATCAGCAGTTACTTCAGAAACATGGAGGTCAATCAGAAGACTCTTGGACTATGTATTATAAGGGGGTGGTCCTTCGTGAAGCTCAACAGCCTACTTCATATTTTAAGGGTATACTTCATTAACTTTAAAAAAGACCCCCAAATCTGACATTAACCTCCTTCCAAATTTACAAGCATCTACTTCAATTGGCTGAAAACACACTCACATAGATGATGGGCATACATCAATATAGACTGTTATCACTGAATTCTGGGAAAAGGTGCAAGACTACATTTTGTCTTCAGGAAATAAGAAAGGTCAGTATTTCGTACACACAGGTGTGTACATTTACTGTCACTGACTGACCATCACATTCTTTGCCACAAGGGCTCAGAACCCTGAACAGTAGGTTCAAGCAGCCCTAATGGATGAAGAGCTGGTACAGACATTGACTCTTATTTACTCCTACCTCTACTTCATAGCTTTGTCTGAATTAGTACGACATGACTAATTAGTATAACTGGCATAAATTAGTACAACATTAATGAAACCACACACAGGGCAACAATCTAACCATTTATTACTTTACAGTAAAAGAGAATAATATTTTTTTCCAATACATCAATCATGTATGTAGGGATGAGCCTGAAAGTTTGAGTCATAAATTTTAACATTCTTCACTAAAATTGGCCCTCCATATCTATGGGTTCTGCATCCAAGGATTCAATCAATCCATGTAAATCAAAAATACTTTAAAAAAAAAAAAAAAACCCAGAAAGTTTCAAAAAGCAAAACCTGAATTTGCCACATGCTGGCAACTATTTACAGGGCATCTGCATTATATTCACAACTATTTATGCAGCCTTTATATTGTATTAAGTATTATAAGTAATCAAAAGGTGATTTAAAGTACTATACAGGAGATACACAAATTCTATGCCTTCCTATACAAGGGACTTCAGCACACTTGGGTTTTGGTATCCATGAGGGTCATGAAACCAATTTCCCCAGTGCTAAGGGATGGCTGTACTTGTAAAAAAAAAAAAAAAAATTTTTTTAAGAAACATACATGGAGAGACATCCATGTATGTATCCATTGGTGATCCAGTGGTTAATAATCTGCCTGCCAACAGAGGGGACAAGCCACCTCAATGAGATGTCCAAGAAGAGAGTAGCCCCCGCTCACTGCAACTAGAGAAAGTCCTCACACAGCAATGAAGACCCAGAACAGCACCCGCCCCCCAAAAAAGGAAACATACATGGATGCAGTTTTTCCTTAGTATCTAACACATTACAGTTTATACACTACAAAATATTCTTTTCATTTTTCCATTAATTTCTGTATACGTATTTGTAATTCCTTCTCTATTTCCTTTAAGACAACAGAGAGCAGTTTAAAAAAAAAAAAAACAAAAAAAAACCCCAGATAGTTTTTAAAGTAACCAGAGAGATACAATGGAGAAAAACCACTGGGTAAATCAAACATGCCATATACCATTAAAATCAATGAATTCAAGCCAACTGAAGTTTTCTGAAGGTCATAATTGAAAATAAATTGCTAAATGCCTTCAGTATTTTTGAATAGCTTTATTTTTGGCTGTGCTGGGCCTTGTTGCCTTGAGTGGGTTTTCTCTAGCTGCGGAGAGCAGCGGCTGCTCATGTGTAGGCTTCTCATCGGGCTGGCTTCTCCCGTTGCAGAGCACAGGCTCGAGTCTGTGCCGGCTTCGGGGGCCACTGCACACGGGCTCAACGGCGGTGGTGCACTGGCTTAATTGCTCCAAGGCACATGGGATCTTCCCGACCAGGGAATGAACCAGTGCCTCCCACATTGTGTGGGGGATTCTTAACCACTGGTCCACCAGGGAAGCCCAATACCTTCAGTATTACACCTGCAAAATGTACTTTTGAAATCATGTTTTAAGTGAGTTGACAATCAGTCACAATTTACAAAGAAAAAAACCTAGGAAATTCAAAGCAGAATGTTTAGCTACATCAAGAATTATTTTATAATCTGTCTTATGATAAGAAGCACGATGAAATTTACTCAAAGGTCATATTCTTGACTTTACAAACAAGGCAGGAAGCAGAAGAGAACATACATTTGACTTGTTTTCTGCTGCTTGTTATTTTCGTTTCTCAAATTAGGAAACACCTAAATTATAAGAACATTTTTACTCAAATATTCAAGGGAAAAGTTTTACTTAAGGGATAAATTCAAATCTCAATTTCTAAGCTTACCATATTGCCAGCAATTCATTCTCTTGGAAAAAGAAATATAAAGAAAACATACTCTAAGGTCATCATTATTGTCTTAAATTTTTAAAACAATTCTCCATCAAAGCAGCAATACAGAATAAATATAAGCAGGAAACTGATTTGCAGGCTCCTCTTCTCCTCTGTTAAATACTGATGTTCCTTAGGGCACATCCTTGGTCCACTTTGGACTATACCAGTGACTGCCGAAGTGCCACTAGTGGGCCAGAGCTGATCCAGTGATATCTATTTCATTGACTTTGATGCCTGACTGCAGGTTACATACTAATGGTCCACGCTGGTTGCCATTCCGACTCTCTCACTTGGATAAAGGCAAGATCTGAAAGATTAACTTTAATCTGAAATTTTCTAAATTTCTGAAATTAATCTAAAATTAATCTGAAAGATTAATCTCCCAAGCTACTGACTTGTTCAGGAATGAACTGTATGTATACAAGAACTTTACTCAAATCTGGCCGACGAAATTAAGGAAAGAGCTCCTGAACTTTTATGGGACAGTTACTCTCACTTTGAATACAGACAGTAAGTGGTGACTCTCCTTCCTCTGGACACGAATAAGGAAGCATAGTTTCCTGGTTGCTGCTGGAAGTTGTTTTGCAACCATAAATAAAAGAACCTGAGGGCACAGCAACTCAGAGGCCAGTCCTACCGTCTCTAAAGCGTCTGATCTCTTAATTATGTGAGCCAAGTCAAACGAGATATTTGGGAGTGTGTGTGTGCACGTGTGTGTATACATGCACACGATTCTCTAACATGAATGTGAGAGAAAACAGCAGGACTGTGGAAAAGGCATGTCGGGTCTCAGGAGCTCCAAGCCAGCCGCACCGCTACAGGTCAGCCGGGCTGCACTCTGCCCACCGTGAAGGGACGAGAGCCCCTAAAGTAACGTCCCTCAGATACTCTTCTACCATCTGAGACCGTCTGGGGGACAAACGGGGCTGTGAAAATTCTCCATTCTAAGCCTGAATTTACCATTAAACAGATTTCATTTTCACTTTGGAAAAATTCCCCAATAATAAGCTAATATGCAATAGAATATGCTCAATGTAAACGAGAAGCACCGAGCACCTCCTCCCACCCTAAAAAAACGAAACTTGAGAAAAAAACAAAACAGCATCATATTGTAGACCACTCCATAAAATCTCCTTAAAGAGGCCATGAACCTCCAAACATTTCACCATTTGAGTTGAACCCCTTCTTATAAATATACCATTCTTTTGTAGTAAAATCTCAATACTTAGAGAGAAATTAGGAAGATGAAAAGTACAGGCCTTTAAAGAAAATAAAAGTGGCACAACTGATCTTAACATAATCAGCGTGTACATACTACCACTGAACATTTTAAAAGTTTTCCTTTATCCTTTAACAAGAATGGTTTAAGTACCACTGTCTTCGATCACTAGATTTAGAATTGAATCTAACATAAAGGTAAACTTTATCTCTCCTGGTTCTTACAAACAACAAAGGATGAAAATCACAGAGTTTCAGAACAAGAGAAATGTCAACAATAATCAATCTAATGCCTTCGATACTAGGAACTTGTGTGCAAGGCTGCATGATTTATTTTGAAATACTCTTGTGAACGATGGCACAGCTGAAATTCAGATCCATTTTCTGATTTTTGGTACATATAAGTGTTCCTCACATTGACCACCTTCTCTTTTAGAAATGCAAAAGTATTTTCTAAGGAAATTTACAAAATCACTTTTTAAAAAGTAACTGATGTCATGTTAATCGTTTTAAGTATACCAACTACTGATCATTAGTCTCTAAAGATCACTTTAAAATAATGTTTATACATATTCATCCAATAATTTCTTCACTCAAAAAAAAAACTTTTAAGAAATTATGGACTTCCTTGGTGGTGCAGTGGATAAGAGTCCATCTGCCAAGGCAGGGGACACGGCTTTGACCCCTCGTCCAGGAAGAGTCCACAAGTCTGGAAGTGACTAAGTCTGTGCACCTGAAGTACTGGACAAGGGCGCTGCCACTGCCAATGCTGCGTGCTGGAAGCACTGAGGCCTGAAAACCTACAGCCTGCCCTCCAGAACAAGACAAGCCGTCACAACGACAAAGTCTGCACAGCACAACCAGAGAGCAGCCTCCATGTGCCCAACAAGAGAAAAGCCTGAGCAAAGCAACAAAACCCAGCACAGTCAAAAATAATAACAATAAAAAAGTAAAAAAAAAAAAAGTCAATCATTATGTACAGGGTCCTGTACTCTGCTCTATGAAGCCAGAAAGATCAGACATGAAAAGCTAGGACATTAGAAATCTATAATTTAAGTAAAGGCTAAGAAATGTTTTTACTTTTAAAAGGGAACAAACATACACATATTTTAATACAAAGAGAAAAGGTCATTTTCATAAAATTTTAAGATTCCTTACTAATGTTGAAAACCTATAAATAACTACATATTTATGTAATAATGTTTATTATAAATAATAGATAAAATGTTTAAATTCTGTGACATCATTTGGGGTTCTTAATATTACCTTTCAGGTTTCATATCTAAGAAATTCATATCCTTTGCCATTATCTCTTGCCTCCTGCTTATTTAACTTATACACAGAGTATGTTATGCGAAATCCCATGCTGGATGAAGCACAAGCTGGAATCAAGATTGCCGGGAGAAATATCAATACCTCAGATATGCAGATAACATCACCCTTATGGCTGAAAGCAAAGAGGAACTGCAGAGCCCCTTGATGAAGGTGAAAGTGGAAAGTGAAAAACCTGGCTTGGAACTCAACATTCAAAAAACTAGGATAATGGCATCTGGTCCCATCACTTCTTGGCAAATAGATGAATAAACAGCATAAAAAGTAACAGACTTTATTTCCTTGGGCTTCAAAATCACTGCCAATGGTGACTGCAGCCTTGAAATTAAAAGACGCTCCTTGGAAGAAAAGTTATGACAAATCTAGAGAGTCTATTAAAAAGCAGAGAGATCACTTTGCCAACCAAGATCTGAATAGTCAAAGATATGGTTTTTCCAGTGGTCATGTATGGATGTGAGAGTTGGACTACAAAGGAAATTGAGCACCAAAGAATTGATGCTTCTGAACTGTGGTGTTGAAGAAGACTCTTGAGAGTCTCTTGGACTACAAGGAGATGAGACCAGTCAATCCTAAAGGAAATCAATCCAGAATATTCATTGGAAGGATTGATAATGAAGCTAAAACTCCAATACTTTGGCCACCTGATGCGAAGAGCTTACTCATTACAAAAGACCCTGATGCTTGGAAACACTGAAGGCAGGAGGAGAAGGGGACCACAGAGGATGAGATGGTTGGATGGCATCACCGACTCAACAGATGTCTGAACAAGCTCCAGGAAATGAAGGCCAGGGAAAGCTGGTATGCTCTAGTCCATGGGGTCACAAAGAGTCAAACACGACTGAGCGACAGACAACAACCAACCACTTGTCTCCTATACGAAAAATCTAGATTTGTAAGTCAAAAATGTTTAGTTTCACAGGCTGAATACAGGATAGGGCAAAAATCAGGGTAATTTACCTTATCCAAGTCAGTAAAAGAAATTCAAGCTATGACAATCTGGTGTGCTTTTCACAGCATCATAACATTAAAATAAATTTCCTCAAAATGTAAGGCCATGTTAACCCACCACATAAACTCTCTAAATGCACACCTGCTCCAACAGGGCTCATGCCTCAGGCTGTGGGATCCGGGAGCTGCACCCAGGCCGTTCGTACCTCCGCAGGGGATTCAACCACAGGTCTGGCTCAGCGCTCTTCAGTATTCAGTACCACTTCAGCATTCCTGCCTGGAGCGCCCCACGAACAGTATGAAAAGGCAAAAGACAGGTCACTGAAAGATGAACTCCCCAGGTCGATAGGTGCCCAATATGCTACTGGGGAAGAGCAGAGAAATAACTCCAGAAAGAATGAAGAGACAGAGCCACAGTGAAAACAACACCCAGTTGTGGATGTGACTGGTGATGGAAGTAAAGTCCGATGCTGTAAAGAGCAATATTGTATAGGAACCTGGAATGTCAGGTCCATGAATCAAGGTAAATCAGAAGTGGTCAAACAGGAGATGGCAAGAGTGAACCAGTATTTTAGGAATCAGTGAACTAAAATGGACTGGAATGGGTGAATTAAATTCAAATGACCATTATATCTACTACTGTGAGCAAGAATCCCTTAGATGAAATGGAGTAGCCCTCATAGTCAACAAAAGAGTCCGATATGCAGTACTTGGGTGTAATCTCAAAACCAACAGAACGATCTGTTTGTTTCCAATGCAAATCACTCAATATCACAGTAATCCATGTCTATGCCCCAACCAGTAACGCTGAAGATGCTGAAATTGAATGGTTCTATGAAGACCTACAAGACTTTCTAGAACTAACACCCAAAAAACGTGTCCTTTTCATCATAGGGGACTGGAATGCAAAAGTAGGAAGTAAAGAGATACCTGGAGTAACAGGCAAATTTGGCCTTGGAGTACAAAATGAAGCAGGGCATAAGCTAACAGAGTTCTGCCAAGAGAACGCACTGGTCATAGCCAAAACCCTCTTCCAACAACACAAGAGATGACTCTAGACATGGACATCACCAGATGGTCAGTACCGAAATCAGACTGATTATATTCTTTGCAGCTAAAGATGCAGAACCTCTATAAAGTCAGCAAAAATAAGATCAGAAGCTGACTGTGGCTCAGATCATGAACTCCATATTGCCAAATTCAGACGAAAATTGAACAAAGTTGGGAAAACCACTAGACCATTCAGGTATGACCTAAATAAAATCCCTTATGATTATACAGTGGAAGTGAAAACGGATTCAAGGGTTTAGATCTGATAGATAGAGTGCCTGAAGAACTATGGACAGAGGTTTGTAACATAATACAAGAGGCAGTGATCTAAACCATCCCCAAGAAAAAGAAATGCAAAAAGGCAAACTGGTTGTCTGAGGAGGCCTTACAAATATTTGAGAAAAGGAGAGAAGCAAAAGAAAAAGGAGAAAAGGAAAGATACACCCATCTGAAGGCAGAGTTCTAAAGAAGCCCAAGAAGACATAAGAAGGCTTCCTCAGCGATCAGTGCAAAGAAATAGAGGAAAACAACAGAATGGGAAAGAATAGAGATCTCTTCAGGAAAATTATAGAGATACTAAGGGCATATTTCATGCAAAGATGGGCACAATAAAGGACAGAATGGTATGGACCTAACAGAAGCAGAAGTTATTAAGAGGTGGCACGAATACACAGAAGAACGAGATAAAAAAGACCTTCATGACCTAGATAACAATACTGGTGTGATCACTCACCTAGAGACAGGCATCCTGGAATGCACAGTCAAGTGGGCCTTAGGAAGCATCACTACGAACAAAGCTAGTGGAGGTAATGGAATTCCAGCTGATCTATTTCAAATCCTAAAAGATGATGCTGTGAAAGTGCTGAACTCAATATGTCAGCAAATTTGGAAAACTCAGCAGCGTCCAGAGGACTGGAAAAGGTCAGTTTTCATTCCAGTCCCAAAGAAGGGCAACGCCAAAGAATGCTTGAACTACCACACAATTGTACCCATCTCACATGCTAGCAAAGTAATGCTCAAAATTCTCCAAGCTTCAATAGTATGTGAACCATGAACTTCCAGATGTTCAAGGTGGATTTAGAAAAGGCAGAGGAACCAGAGATCAAATTGTCAATATCTGGTGGATCATAGAAAAAGAAAGAGAAATCCAGAAAAACATCTACATCTGTTTTATTGACTACGCCAAAGCCTTTGACTGTGTGGATCACAACAAACTGGAAAATTCTTCGAGACATAAGAATAGCAGACCACCTTACTTGCCTCCTGAGAAACCCATATGCAGGTCAAGAAACAACAGTTAGAACCGGACATGGAACAGCGGACTGGTTTCCAATCGGGAAAGGAGTACATCAAGGATGTATAACATCACCGTGCTTATTTAACTTACATGCAGAATACATCATGCAAAATGCCTGGCTGTATGAAGCACAAGCTGGACTGAACACTGACGGGACAAGTATCAATAACCTCAGACACACAGATGTCACCACCCTTAGTGAAGAGGAACTAAAGAGCAGAAGTGAAGAGGCAGAGAGTGAAGAAGAACCAAAGAGCCTCTTGATGAAAATGAAACAGGAGAGTGAAAAAGTTGGCTTAAAGCTCAACATTCAGAAAACTGAGATCATGGCATCCAGTGCCACATCACTTCATGGCAAATAGGTGGAGAAACAATGGAAACAGTGACAGACTTTATATTTCCGGGCTCCAAAATCACTGAAGACGGTGACTCAGCCATGAAATTAAAACACACTTGCTCCTTGAAAGAAAAGTTATGACCAACCTAGACAGCATTACTTTGCCAACAAAGGTCCGTCTATTCAAAGCTATGCTTTTTCCAGTAGTCACGTATGGATGTGAGAGTTGGACTATAAACAAAGCTGAGTGCCGAAGAATTGATGCTTTTGAACTGTGGTGTTGGAGAAGACTCTTGAGAGTCCCTTGGACTGCAAGATCAAACCAGTCAATTGTAAACGAAATCAGTCCTGAATGTTCATTGGAAGGACTGATGTTGAAGCTGAAACTCCAATACTTTGGCCACCTGATGTGAAGAGCTGACTCATTGGAAAAGACCCTGATGATGGAAAAAATTGCAAGCAGGAGAAGGGGACGACAGAGGATGAGATGGTTGGATGGCATCACTGACTTAATGAACAAGAGGTTGAGCAAGCTCTGGGAGTTGGTGATGGACAGGGAAGCCCGGTGTGCTGCAGTCCATGGGGTTGCAAAGAGTTGGACATGGCTGAATGACTGAACTGAAGTGCGTACACTGGGAATCAATGACAGTCTCAAGGTTAGGACTTGGCACATTCATAACTGAGGAAGTGCATATACTGAGAATTCCATGACAGTCTAATGGTTAGGACTTGGCACTTTCACAACCGAGACCATGGGTTCAAGACCTGATAGGAATAAATATCTTGCAATGTGTCATGGCTATAAACAAATTAAAATTAAAAAAGTGCATATAGCAGCACAGGGATATATACCAAGGTCATCAGCCTTATAGCCTTTGCGATGTCTTTTCCTTCAGTCTAGGATGCTTCTGCCCAGGTAGCTTCTTTTTCTTTGCTATTCCAGTCTTGGACTAAAAGTCATATCCTCAAAGAAGCCTTCCCAGACCATGCAATTTAAAGAATATTTCTCCTTCCCTGTACCAGTCCATGACTATCATGTCAAGCCATTTTGTTCTATGCTCTCATAATTTTAACTTATTCCATTAAAAGGCGAGGGCACATTTCATGCAAAGATGGGCACAATAAAGCACAGAAATGGTATGGACCTAACGGAAACAGAAGTGATTAAGAAGAGATGGCAAGAATACACAGAAGAACTAAACAGAAAAGTTCTTAATGAACTGGATAACCACAATGGTGTGATCACTCACCTGAGAGCCAGATATCCTGGAGTGTGAAGCCAAGTGGGCCTTAGGAAGCATTAGTAGGAACAAAGCTAGTGGGGGTGATGGAATTCCAGATGAAGCTATTTAAAATTCTAAAATAGGATGATGCTGTTAAAGTGCTGCACTATGCCAGCAAATTTGGAAAACTCAGTAGTTGCCAAAGGACTGGAAAAGGTCAGTTTTCATTCCAATTCCAAAGAAGGGCAGTGTCAAAGAATGTGCAAACTACCATATAATCACACTCATTTCACATGCTAGAAAGGTAATACTCAAAATCCTTCCAGCTAGGCTTCAGCAATACATGAACCAAGAACTTCCAGATGTACAGGCTGGGTTTAGAAAAGGGAGAGGAGCCAGAGACTAAACTGCCAACATTCGTTAGACCACAGAGAAAGCAACGGAGTTCCAGAAAAACAACTACTTCTGTTTCACTGACTATGCTAAAGCCTTTGACTGTAGGGATAACAACAAACTGCGGACAATACTTAAAGAGATGGGAATACCTTACCTGCCTCCTGGGAAACTTGCATGTAGGTCAAGAAGCAACAGTTTGAACTGAACATGGAACAACAGACTGGTTCCAAACTGGGAAAGGAGCACAACACCACTGTGTATTGTCACCCTGCTTATTTAACTTACATGCAGAGTACATAATGTGAAATGTGGGCTGGATGAATAAAAGCTGGAATCAAGATTCCTCAGATGTGCAGATGATATCACTCTAAAGGCATAAAGTAGAGAGGAACTAAAAGCTGGCTTAAAAATCAACATTCAAAAAATGAAGATCATGGCGTCCAGTCCCATCACTTCATGGCAAATGGATGGAGAAGTGGAAACAGTGGCAGATTTTGTTTTCCTGGGTTTCAAAATCACTGTGGACAGTGACTGCCAGAATGAAATTAAAAGATGCCTGCTCCTTGGAAGAAAAGCTATGACAAACCTAGACAATGTAATAAAAAGCAGAGACCTCACTTTGCTGACAAAAGTCAGTATAGTCAAAGCTATGGTTTTTCCAGTAGTCATGCATAGATGTGAGAGGTGGACCATAAAGAAGGCTGAGTGGCGAAGAATTGATGCTTTAAAATCAGGGTGCTGGTGAAGACTCTTGAGAGTCCCCTGGGCTGCGAGGAGATCAAACCAATCAACCCTAAAAGAAATCAACCCTGAATAGTCTTTTCAAAAGGACTGATGCTGAAGCTCCAATACTTTGGCCACCTGCTGTGAAGAGCTGATTCATCAGAAAGCACCCCGATGCTGGGAAAGATTGAAGGCAAAAGGAAAAGGGGGCAACAGAGGATGAGATGGTTGGATGGCGTCACTGACTCAATGGACATGAGTTTGAGCAAGTTCCAGGAGTTGGTGATGGACAGGGAAGCTTGGAGTGCTGCAGTCCATGGGTTGACAGAATTGGACACAACTGAGCAACTGAACAATTAACAAAAAAAGGCAAGCTTTCTGGGCACTGGTATTTTTTTCAGTCTGTCTTATTCACAACAGCAACCTTAGTGCATAATAGAGTGTGAACGGTACTCAGAAAAGTATTTCTCCAGGGAATGAATGGAAACTAGGAAGTCAGTATGTATCAGATCAGGGATAGCAGCTTAAGTCCATAATAAAACAAACTCCTTGAAAGAAAGTATTTCTGAAAAAGACAGAATATGTGTTCAGAGAAGTCATTCACTGATTTTGAATAAAAGCAGCCCTCCTAACAAACCCCTACTGAAAGTATACTCCTGATAGCAAATCTGAAATACAACAGTTAAAAAATATTCTGTTTACCGAATATTTCTTTTTAAAAGTCAGGGCCATATAGGAGACTCAGTAAAATTCAGTTCAGCCGCTCAGTCGTGTCTGACTCTTTGCAACCCCATGGACTGCAGCACGACAGGCCTCCCAGTCCATCACCGACTCCTGGAGTTCACCCAAATTCATGTGCACTGAGTCGGTGATGCCATCCAACCATCTCATTCTCTGTCGTCCCCTTCTCTTCCCACCTGCAATCTTTCCCAGCATCAAGGTCTTTTCAAATGAGTCAGCTCTTCATATTAGGTGACCCAAAGTATTGGAGTTTCAGCTTCAACATCAGTCCTTTCAATGAACACTCTCAGGACTAATCTCCTTTAGGATGGACTGGTTGAATCTCCTTGCAGTTCAAGGGACTCTCAAGAGTATTCGCGAAAACCACAGTTCAAAAGCATCACTGCTTTGGTGCTCAACTTTCTTTATACTCCAACTCTCACATTCATATATGACTACTGGAAAAACCATAGCCTTGACTAGGCAGACTTATATTGGTAAAGTAATGTCTCTGCTTTTTAACATGCTGTCTAGGTTGGTCATAACTTCCCTTCCAAGGAGTAAGCGTCTTTTAATTTCATGGCTGCAGTCACCATCTGCAGTGATTTTGGAGCCCCCCAAAATAAAGTCAGTCACTGTTTCCCTATCTATTTCCCATGAACTGATGGGACTAGATGCCATGATCTTGGTTTTCTGAATGTTCAGCTTTAAGCCAACTTTTCCACTCTCCTCTTTCACATTCATCAAGAGGCTCTTTAGTTCTTCTTCACTTTCTGCCATAAAGGTGGTGTCATCTGCATATCTGAGGTTATTGGTATTTCTCCCGGCAATCTTGATTCCAGCTTGTGCTTCCTCCAGCCCAGTGTTTCTCATGATGTACTCCACATATGAGTTAAATAAGCAGGGTGACAATATACAGCCTTGACATGCTCCTTTTCCTGTTGGGAACCAGTCTGTTGTTCCATGTCCAGTTCTAACTGTGGCTTCCTGACCTGCATACAGGTTTCTCAAGAGGCAGGTCAGGTGGTCTGGTATTCCCATCTCTTGAAGAATTTTCCAGTTTATTGTGATCCACACAGTCAAAGGCTTTGGCATAGTCAGTAAAGCAGAAAGAGATGTTTTTCTGGAACTCTCGTTTTTTCGATGATCCAGCGGATGTTGGCAATTTGATCTCTGGTTCCTCTGCCTTTTCTAAAACCAGCTTGAACATCTCGAAGTTTACATCCCGTGTATTGTTGAAGCCTGGCTTGGAGAATTTTGAGCATTACTTTACTAGCGTGTGAGATGAGTGCAATTATGTGGTAGTTTGAGCATTCTTCGACATTACCTTTCTTTGGGATAGGAATGAAAATGGACCTTTTCCAGTCCTGTGGCCACTGCTGAATTTTCCAAATTTGGTGGCATATTGAGTGCAGCACTTTCACAGCATCATCTTTCGGGATTTGAAATAGCTCAACTGGAATTCCATCACCTCCACTAGCTTTGTTTGTAGTGATGCTTCCTAAGGCCCACTTGACTTTGCACTCCAGGATATCTGGCTATAGGTGAGTGATCACACCATTGTGATTTCTGAGTCGTGAAGATCTTTTTTTTTTATAGTTCTTCTTCTTGCCACCTCTTCTTAAATCTTCTGCTTCTGTACGGTCCATACCATTTCTCTCCTTTATTGAGCCCATCTTTGCATGAAATGTTCCCTTGGTATCTCTTATTTTCTTGAAGAGATCTCTAGTCTTTCCCAATCTATTGTTTTCCTCTATTTCTTTGCACTGATCACTGAGGAAGGCTTTCTTATCTCTCCTTGCTATTCTTTGGAACTCTGCTCAAATGGGAATATCTTTCCTTTCCTCCTTTACTTTTCACTTCTCTTCTTTTCACAGCTATTTGTAAGGCCTCCTCAGACAGCCATTTTCCTTTTTTGCATTTCTTTTTCTTGTGGATGGTCTTGATCCCTGCCTCCTGTACAAAGTCATGAACCTCCAACTATAGTTCATCAGGCACTCTGTCTATCAGACCTAGTCCCTTAAATCTATTTCTCACTTCCACTGTGTAATTGTAAGGGATTTGATTTAGGTCATACTTGAATGGTCTAGTGGTTTTCCCTACTTTCTTCAATTTTAGTCTGAATTTGGCATACGGAGTTCATGATCTGAGCCACAGTCAGCTCCCAGTCTTGTTTTTGCTGACTGTATAGAGCGTCTCCATCTTTGGCTGCAAAAAATATAATCAGTCTGATTTCGGTACTGACCATCTGGTGATGTCCATGTCTAGAGTCATCTCTTATGTTGTTGGAAGAGGGTGTTTGCTATGACCAGTGCGTTCTCTTGGCAAAACTCTATCAGCCTTTGCTCTGCTTCATTCTGTACTCCAAGGTGAAATTTGCCTGTCACTCCAGGTGTTTCTTGACTTTCTGCTTTTGCGTTCCAGTCTCCTATAATGAAAAGGACATCTTTTTTGGGTGTTATAGTCCTAAAAAGTCTTGTACAAGGTCTTCACAGAACTGTTCAACTTCACCTTTTTCAGCATTACTGGTCAGGGCATAGACTTGGATTACCGTGATACTGAATTGTTTGCCTTGGAAACGAACAGAGATCATTCTGTTGTCTGTGAGATTGCATCCAAGTACTGCGTTTCGGACCCTTAATATATAGGAGACTAGCTTCTGCTTTGTGATGTTCTTGGCCATAGAGAGGAGCAAGTACTGCTTTATTTATTATGTTTTCCCTAGATTAGCATGGGTTCTCAGAAACAATAAATTTAGAACTATCTTTTAATTAATGGATGTGAAATCTGGGGACATTCTGAGCAGAAATTCCAGATTCAAACTATAAACCAAAACTGACTTTCAGGATCTTGGTAAACAAGGATAAGACTAGTTAATACTTAAATTAAAATTTGTGTAACAACCTATAAATAGACACAAATCTTGCAAGAAAGTCAGCCATTCTAAATCACATCCTGGAGACAGACTATGCCTCTTAACTTTGCAAAATAAAGACTAATCATATTGGGAGTCCTGTTGAGATTCCAGCCTTTCTTTGCAAAATTCTGAATGAGAAGTCAACCCATCTATTTGCTATGGTTGAACAAGAAAGCACACTATTATAGGAAAAGAGATGAATCATTTATCTGTTAGTCAAGCATTTACTCTTTACCAAGGTCTTACTTAGATTTACCCATGTTAATGATTTCTTTGCTTACCATTCCTCTTCCATCTCAGTCTTTCCTTCTGAGTTCAACTTCTCCACTTCTTAAGTACATCTTTTCAAAGTCCCTTTAGTGAAGGTATGACAGTAGCCAACTTTTATTTTATTTAGAGCTTTTATTTGCCCAAGAAACGTCATTTCTTCTTTTTTTTTTTTTTCTTGAATAAAAGTTCAGCTAGGTAAAAATAAGATTACTAGTCATTTTCCCTTAGCATCGTACAATTTCATTCTCTTCAGGCTTCCATTTGTTGCTATTGAATACTGTGAAAATGTGGTACTTTTATGAGCAGTTATCTATTCTTCTTGTCTTTTATTAAGATATTCTCTTTAGAGTTGATTTCCTGCAGTTTCACTATAAGATATATCTAGGTACAGAATTTTTATCTACCCTGCCTGGGCTTTTATTGTACTTCCTAAAGCTGAGAATTCATGCCTTTCATCAGTTCCAGAAAACTCCTATCCAGTATGTATTCGAATTGATAACAGTTGAGAACTATCCCTGTTCTCTCTGAAACTACAATTCAGTTCAGCTCAGTTTACTCACTCGGTGTCTGCCTCTTTGCGACCCCATGAACCGCAATACGCCAGGCCTCCCTGTCCATCACCAACTGCCAGAGTCTATCCAAACCCATGTCCATCGAGTCGGTGATGCCACCCTGCCATCTCATCCTCCGTCGTCCCCTTCTCCTCCAGCCCCCAATCCCTGCCAGCATCAGGGTCTTTTCCAATGAGTCAGCTCTCCACATGAGGTGGCCAAAGTATTGGAGTTTCAGCTTCAACATCAGTCCTTCCAATGAACACCCAGGACTGATCTCCTTTAGGATGGACTGGCTGTATCTCCTTGCAGTCCAAGGGACTCTCAAGAGTCTTCTTCAACACCACAGTTCAAAAGCATCAATTATTCGGCGTTCAGCTTTCTTTATAGTCCAACTCTCACATCCATGCATGACTACTGGAAAAACCATGGCCTTGACTAGACGGACCTTTGTTGACATAGTAATGTCTCTGCTTTTTAATATGTTGTCTAGGTTGGTCATAACTTTCCTTCCAAGGAGTAAGCATCTTTTAATTCCATGGCTGCAGTCACCAACTGCAGTGATTTTGGAGTCCCCCAAAAATAAAGTCTGACACTGTTTCCACTGTTTCCTCATCTATTTGCCATGAAGTGATGGGACCAGATGCCATGATCTTAGTTTTCTGAATGTTGAGTTTTAAGCCAACTTTTTCACTTTCCTTTTTCACTTTCATCAAGGGGGTCTTTAGTTCTTCACTTTCTTCCATAAGGGTGGTATCATCTGTGTATCTGAGGTTATTGATATTTCTCCCAGCAATCTTGATTCCAGCTTGTGCTTCCTCCAGCCCAGCGTCACTCCTGATGTACTCTGCATAGAAGTTAAATAAGCAGGGTGACAATATACAGCCTTGATGCACTCCTTTCCTGATTTGGAACCAGTCTGTTGTTCCATGTCCAGTTCTAACTGTTGCTTCCTGACTACAATTAGATTCAGTTTAAACTTTCTCATTCTATTCTCCATATCTCTTAACTTCTCTTTCATATCTTTCATTACTTCAGCTGCTTAATTTCTTTACATCTGTCATTAACTCACTCTTCAAAAAGTACCTTATCTACTATTTAACTTGTTCATTGCATTTATTTTTTTCTTTCTAGAGATTATCTCTTTGCCAAATCTGCTTAGTAATTTTCACAGCTGGTTACCTGCTCATGATTTCAATCCCCTTATTACTAAAACATTTAAAAATTAATTTAAATAGTAAACCTGATTTTAATCAATCACCTTCCTTCACACTGTGGGAGGCAGCAGGGAGTTTACTTCTGTTGCTGGTTGTTTTGCTGCAAGTCTGATGTTGCCCTGTCTCTTCCTATGTCGTATAATTTTGGGGTATAGACTCATATTAAGAAAACTAATCTGGAGAAGTCTCCAAAGCATGGGTTGAATGTACATTCCTTCAGAAAGGTCATACATTTGCTTCTGCCCAACCTGAGGCATTTATACCTTGGGAGCACTTTTATTTCTTGGCTTTGGGTTTCCCAGATCACACAGGTAGTATAAATTCGAACTTCAAATTTGTATTTAAAAAGAGTTAAGGAAGATTTGTACCTAGATGTAAAGAGAGACAAGCCTTCACTGCAGTACTCTGCTGGTGGGTGAAAGTCTCCTGGCCTACCCTTTTGCCAAGTATGGTTGTTACTGTTGTTGCTCAGTCTCTAAGTCGCGTCTGACCTTTCGTGACCTCAAGTACTGCAGCAGGCCAGACTCCTCTGTCCTTCACCACCTCCCGGAGTTCGCTCAAACACATATTCATTTAGTCGCTGATGTGATCTAACCATCTCATTCTCTGCAGTCTCCTTCTCCTTTTGTCTTTAATCCTTCCCAGCATCAGGGTCTTTTCCAATGAGTCGGCTCTTCGCATCAGGTGGCCAAAGTATTGGAGCTTAACCTTTAGTATCAGACCTTTCAATGAATACTCGGGGTTTATTTCCTTTAGGATTGATTGGCTTGATTTCCATGCAGTCCAAGGGACTCTCAAGAGTCTTCTCTAGCACCACAATTTGAAAGCATTGATTTTTCAGTGCTCGGCCTTTTTTATGATCCAATTCTCACATCTGTACATGACTACTGAGAAAACCATAGCTTTGACTATACAGACCTTTGTCAGCAAATTAAGGTCTCTGGTTTTTAATACATTGTCTAGGTTTTTCATAACTTTCCTTCCCAGGAGCAAGCATCTTTTAATTTCAAGGCTGCAGTCACTGTCTGTAGTGATTTGGGAGCCCAAGAAAATAAAGTCTGTCACTGCCTCCACCTTTCCCCTTCTATTTGCCAAGAAGAGATGGGACCAGATGCCATGGTCTTAGTTTTTTGAATGTTGCTTAGGGTGTAGGCCTTTTGTAAGGGTTCCAAGCTTTATGCAGGGATCTCAGCTCCATTTCTCCACCCTGAAAAGTCTAGTCTTCTGTCTAGAATAGACATTAAATCACAAGGGTCTGGAGGATGGTTTGGACAAAGGCCCTTAAGACAGCCCCAGGGTGAACTTGGTGACCGTACATTTTCTTCTTCATGGATTCTGTGGAAATCCCTCACATATCCTTGGGCTTGCACAGAAAACATGTATATGAATGTTATAGGCGTTTGTAGGATTTTTGTAGAATTTCTCTGAATAATCTATTATAGTGTCAGAAGTCTTTGAGAGTAAGTTTTAAACAATTTCAATCCTCAAAAAGAAGCTCTAGGACTTCCTCGGTGGTACAGTGGATCAGAACTCCATCTGCCAATGCAGGGGACATGGATTCAATTTCTAGTCCAGCAAGAATTCCACATGCCACCGAGCAGCTAAGCCCATGAGCCACAACTACCGAGCCTGAGTTCTAGAGTCCATGAGCTGCAACCGCCAGCCCACGTGCCAAGAGTCTGTGCTCCACAACAAGAGAAGGCACCAGAGCCAGTCCACCACAAAGAGTCGCCCCCACTTGCTGCAACTAGAGAAAGCCCGCGTGCAGCAACGAAGACCCAGCAGAGCCAAAAAATAAATACGTTTAAACTAGAAAAAAACCAAAACGTGCTGTAAGCTGATGTGCTTAGAGCACAGCGCATCCTCTTACACGGCGCAGTGTCCCCTCTGTCATAGCTCTGCCTTTACTCCACACTCTCGTCACTGTGGTTTAAAGTCTCCTCCTCTGCCCTGATTTTAACAGACATTTCCAGTGCTCTCTACCTCACGGTAATGCATCAACAATGACATTACCTGAGTGATTCTCGCCATGGCTAGAACAGGAAAGTAACAATCAGCAGACTGTTTCCTTAGCTTCACTAAGATGATAAAGGTCAAGCACAGTGACACGGTTTACAGGATACTATCTGTATTTTTTAAGAATGGATATCTGCGAAAGGTTTTGAAGACTACTCTTAACAGGACAGCAAGAATAGAAACTTATTGGCTGATTCTGAGCCATGTGTCACATTAATCTAGATGGTGGTAGCTTAAACTCGGGATAGAAAATACAGGGACAAATTCAATATGTGTTTTAGAGGTAAAACTGACAGGTGTCTCATTTGATGTGAGGGAAAAGAAAGGGATTGCCTCTGTTAGGCTACAGAAAATGAACTAGAACAGAGATGAAAGTTACAAGGCGACATATTTCAAGTTAATATTAAGGACTGTTTTAAAATTATTATATACTTTAAAAAAAAAAAGGAATGATTGCAATTACAGAATTCACAGTTAAAACTTTTTCATTACACTCCATCTGACGTGTGCCAGGAAGTCAACCGCAGCAATGCACCCAGGACTCCCACTGTCCGGCCATAACCTTCTCTTCCAACCTGACCTTTCCGTGCTCCTCTACTCTCCTTAACTCCAGCAGAATGAATTACTCACACTCCCCATTTTCTGAGACGGCTGTGTATTTTCTCTCCTTTGTTCCACTTGCTCCTGCAGTCAGAAACTCCTCTAGGCATTCATTTTCTACTCACCCTTCGCGATCTAGTTGCACCACCACCTCGCCAGTGAAGCCTGCCATCAACAGCCTTCTTGAGCAGAGCGTTGCTGCTGCTCAGTCACCCAGCCGTGCCCGACTCTGCGGCCCCGCGGACGGCGGCACGCCAGGGCTCCCTGTTCCTCCCTTAGAAGGGCGTCAGTGCCTTGGTCAACTCAGAACTTTCTTCAAATCTACCACAGTGCCTTATGCGTAGGCACTGAGAAATGAATACTTGATGGGGATGCTAGACAAAAAATTAAATTCCTAAAGGAAGGCTGAGCTTGAACTCTGATTTCCCCTGTAATGTTTATGATTTTGTGATTCTATAAGGCCTCTATTAAAATAGCCTTAAGACACACCTAAAGCACTATTTGTTTTCAGTATGTTGAACATTTACTGAACAGTTTTCTTGTACCAGATACCCTGATAGGTAGGCTTCAATATGATCTGATTTAAACCTAACAACATTCTCTGCAGCAGTTATCTTTTGCTTTATTTTATAGATGAGAAAAAAGGAATTTAAGCAAACGGTCCTAATTCAGATGCTATAAAAGTGGCAGAATAAAGACACAAACTCTTAAACCAACATCACAGATGCCAATCGATTTAGAATTTAATTTCCACTTCTAAATAAAGCAAAACAAAGCAACTCATCTACTCAGTGAGTTCAATTCAATTTGACAACCATTTATTTATTGTGAAAGGCATTAACAAAATTCTGAAAGAAATATACTAAGAATAACATTAGAGCCTATCATTGTATGTGTATTAGAGTTCACGGTAGCATGGAAGAAGATTCTATAGCTTAACGCTAAAGATGAAACGCCATGTTATTTCCCATTTTTTCATTAAAATGTCTGTTTTAAGAGAGAAAAATAAGCTCATGCTGACAGATGCCCTTCTTCACAAGCAATGTTCCACGGCAGCGGGGTTTCCCGCCTGTGCCGCCAAGTCAGAATGCGGACTGGTAAGGACTGCCCACAGGACAGTGTGCAAGATCTTAGTCTCATGAAAAGGTTTTTAAGTTTTGGACAGTGGCAATGGCAAAGTGAGTATACCATGGTATTTTCAAATACCTGAAAAATAAATAAGAAATATATTTTAAATCCTGATCATTATTATTCTGTCAAATAACAACGGAAAGCCATAGATACAAGATGGTCTAACAGAAAGCAAAAACAGTGGAAGCCAGAGCACTGGGCTTCTACCTCTCACGGTGATTTGAAATAATTGACCAATCTGTGAAATACTCTGGTGTTTTCAGATTAGAAATATCCAAATGGTTGTCAGTTAATATAAAAGATACCAACATTAATTACAACTTGGATATTAACTTTAAGACATACACCAGTTAAGTAGAAAGTTGAATCATTAAAGAGTCTGGGCTCAATACAAACTCTTCTTTCTCTTTTTTAAAACAATACTTTTTCTATGAAGATAAATTGTTCATATGGCTCAGAGGCCTCACAAAAGTTGGGCAATTTAGATTTGGCCAAATATTTATGATCCAATGGATATCCAATAAATATTTTTGAATAAAATTTAAGTTGAGTAAAATTTAGTTCCTTCCATCAAAAAGCTTACAATACAGTGGAAGAGGGAGTAAGTAGTGAGTGATTCAGTACCTGATACTATGTGCTATGAAAGAGAACACATTACTATAACAACAGGCTAAGGCTCAATAAGTGTTAACATATGCCAAGGACTATTCTAAGTATTTGATATATACTATTCTCACAAGAGCAAGCCTATTAGCTAAGTTCTAGTATTACTCCTATTTAACACACAAGAAAACTGAACGATATAAAGACATTTAACCGCCCAAGGAGACCTAACCAGCAAAGAGTGGAGCTTAAGTTTTATTATCTAGTTTATCTCTGAAGCAAGTCCTGCATTTAAACTCTTACCTGAGACGCTAAAGGGGCCAAGAAGAGCTACAACTCATCCATCAGACGAGAAAGTCAGAGCAGGATTTACTGAGTAGAACAAGTGAAACAATGAGTACTGGGATACGAAAGTATAGGAAAACATAGAACATGAGCAGGGAAAGTGGTGTGATAGTCACAAGTTCAGGAAACAGCAAATGCTATGTGTGAGGAGGTAAGGAAGGTAAAGTTAGAGGTAAAGTTAGAGAGGTAAGCAAGGACATTAAGTTCCTCATATTTAAATTTCAGCTTCAACTTAAAATAAGTTAAATTTTAACCTTAAAGTTTTAAGGGTTTTAAGCAAGAGCAACATAATTATTTTTTTAACTTTTTTTTGGATAGTTTTTTGGAAGCTATATGACTACAAGTTAACAGGGTGTCAAGTCTGAAAACTGAACCACTACATGAACTCAGGGCAGGAATGGGGGTTAGAACTAAAGTAGTCGGGGAGAACGGAGAAGAAACAAGCGTGAACATTTCGGAGCAGCCTTGGTGCCAGTTTATATGCTCAGCTGAGTGAAGGAGATGAGCAGAATGACTGCCAGCTTCTGGTCTGAGTGACTGAGCATGTAGGTGATGGTATTAAGGAGGAGGAAAACATGAGTACAAGAAGGGAAAATGTGGGAGTGAAGAGGGAACGAGTTTGGGCATGTTTAATTTGACATGCCTATGGGTTCCAAGAGGTTCAGCAAGTAGCTGAATTTATAGGTCTGAAATGAAAAGGAAAGGTCCCTATCTTCTTCCAGATCACAGTGTTCTTCAACACACTGCCTCACTTCAGAAAGACTACACAGGCCAGGCAGCCCTCCACGCCACTTACACACCGTCACCTCTATCCCTCTTTCTAACCACATCACATTCCATAAAACCCCATAGTGATGACAGGAACTGTCCTACAAACAAATGCCATGGATCTCTACATCTTCAAGCTTCAACTTTTCTTTATTCAACCAGCGAAATAAATCTTCCTTATTTGCTGTTTTGTTAACCTATCACCTTGCCTGGTGTACAAAAGCGTGCCTGCGGGGGTGGGAGTATGACAACAAAAAAAGATACCTAGAAAAGAAGATTCTTGATAACAGTTTTCATCACAATTTCTAATCTAAGCAAACATGCATTACATTCGCTCCCTAAAGGATAGGGGAGTAAGACATACAGTGTGGATGTTACAGCAAAGATGGCGTCATTTCAGGCTCCTGAGTGCAGGGCACAAGGTAACACTGCACAAGCAGTGTGGTCTGTTAAAGATGCTTGTATGCATTATGGCGAGCGATATTAACCTGAGCTAAATTTGTATTCATATTTGTTTCTTGGGGGCTGGGGTGGAGATATTAAAAATGCAGGCTTCTATTACCCAGTGGCACTTTATTACACCTCATACTAGACCCTTCTTTCTTAACTTCAGCATTCCTGGCATTTGGGATTGGGTAATTCTTTGCTGTGGACACTGCACTGTGCAGTCTGGGATGTTTAGCAGTGTCCCAGGTCTCTAACAAGACGCCTGTAGCACCCTTCTCCCAGGCGCGGTCAAATGCCTCCTGAGAGGCAAAATCGCCCTCATTTGAGAACACCTGCTTTAGACCCACACAAATTTACTTAACACTTTTTTTGTGAACTGTCCTCTGGAACTAATCCTGATTCCTGGAATGCTCTTCCACATTCAGCAGGCCAATCTTTTGTTATTCAAACAACTCTTAAAATCCCCCTTTTATAAGCTTCAAGCACCACAATTATGTCCCAGAATTCTAAAAAGCATGAATATTTACAGGCTACTAAAAGGCATTCTCCACTGGATCTGATCTTTAGTTCGTCAGGAATTTGCCTAACGACAGGCTGGTTAATTGTGGGGGTGCTTTAATATTTTTCATTTGTCCAATATATAGTTCTCTATGTCTTTACAAAGTTCTAGTATTCTTCAACTCAATAGCTACCATTTATTAAGCCTTTACTGTGGCTAAATACTGTTCTAACCACTTTGATACATTATCCTCAAAACAGCCCAGGACTCAAACACAGGCAGTCTGGCTTCAGAACTCCATCACCATCCCCTGAGGCCGGGCCTCCAAAATGTTCATCAGTAACTCTGCATCTACTCTACCTATTCAAGGTTTTATGACCTCAGATCATATACAATCTCAAGGTTTTTTTTCCCCCTTAATTTCTTGTTCTTTTGTTTTTCCTATTAGAGTGGTAAGAAAAACACACCAGAGAGACATACAGTTTGCGCCGACCAGTCTGACTGAAGCATCGAAGAGCACTCTGTGAGCCTAGTACATGGCCTAGAATATGCTGATTTCTCAGTAACTACCTGGTTGAATGGATGCCTAAAACATCCTAAAGTTTTATAATAATCCAGCTTGAAGTGCTTTGATTATTTTGTCTTTTTGGTTTTTAATCATGTCTCTTCTGGAACTTTCTTCTTTCCTAAAGCAACATGTCCAAACCTATATACAATATATACAGACACTTTGGCACGAGGATAGAAAAATATTTTCTATGTTTCTAACAATCTTTCTTGTAAAAGTCAGAGCTAGTCTTGCGGGTGCAGCACATCAGTCTGCTATCTTCAAATAATAAACAACAGTAATTTTAAAATTCTCTCTCCTGGTAAGAGCTTGCCACCCTACATGTGTAAACGGGAATATTTTCTCCCAAACACATTACTTTAAACTTGTACACTTTTCTTCATGTAGACAGTCAGGGTCTTAGGCATTCTGCTACCAGGATAGCACTTCCAAATACAACACTTGACATACGTTTTGAATAAGACCAGTCTATAAATGGACCTCTAGGGAACTGTATAATTTATATTTCTTCATCTAAACCAGAGCCAAATGAAACCTAGACACTTCACCCTCCTCTGGGGATGTGGTCTTAACGCATTTAGGGCACTTAGCTTGGCAGGGTGGAGCAGGGGCACTGTTTATATGGATACTTTGATAACATGATTTGCGTTAGCATTACCTGGCGCTCTAGCAGCACCTGACAGCAGGCAGCCCCGCATGCTCCCGCCTCATCACTGTAAGACTTAGCACAGTAGCACGCATATGCCTTTGGCGTGAGGACTGCTTGAAATCTAAGAAGCTAAGATTGTAGCGCAATTAATTTCTGGAAAAGGGTTAGAAAGAAGGAATATCTTCCCTTTCATGCTTATTTAGGGCTGGGAAAAATAAAAGCCTAAGACTGGAAAGAACAAGCAAAGGAAACCATCTCAATGAAAAGGGGACACAAAAGCCTAAAAGCAAAGCAAAACTGGTTGGAGGCCCACCTTGACCCTCACCTTTAAAACCTTTAAAACAGAGCAGGGGTCATGTAAAAACCTAACGTCAACTAGCTTTTTAGAAGTTACTGTTAGAGTGCTCTCCATACCTTTAGGTAATTTGGGCTGACACTGGCACAAAGAACTGACAGGAGAAACTGTTTTGAAATATAACAACATGTCTGCTAAATACAAAGTGTTCAGAGTTACTTTCCTAAATTCTCTGGATGAAGACTAGTTAGAAAACTTAAAAAACAGCTGTAAGTAACAAAATTAAGCCATTAAAAAAAAAAAAAAAATCAAGCTCTAACACCATCATCTTTGCTACCTATAGCATCTACTTTTACTTTCACAAGACCAGAGCAAAGTTTTATTTTTTCTCACATTATAAACTTTTAGACTATATTTTGAAATACAAATCATCTTATCAAGTCAAAATTCTTAGCTTGTATTTCCAAACACAGTTTCCACTAATCACCACCTTTTCGTCACTCTAGACAAGTAAACATGCATGCTAAATCTTCCACTTAATCCCATTCATCACCCCTGACTCTCAACATCTGTTTCCCTAGGAACATTCATGCTGTAGTTCCCTCTACCAAGAACCACATTTCTCCCCTACTCCCCTGTTAAGCTCCTTAATAATCCAATATTTCTATTTCAAATAATCCAATAAACCAATATCTGGTTTGCAAGGGTAGGCCACAAGTTACTCCCTTAATTCTGATACATAGTCTATCATGGTGGGAAAGATCTCTAAGGGGGAAAAAATGGGCTCAACATAAACCTAAATTTGAAAACTGTAACAGCTCTTGGTCTAACATCTTGGGGCAGAAATTAATTGTAGTATATTTTTAAAACAAAGAACTGAATTTCTTGTTTAAAATCCTATTTCTAAGTCTCATCCATGAATGACATTTGTTATATACCACAACCCTCTACCAAATATCTGCAGAAATATTCTACTGGTATTGTCAGGAAGAAACAGAACTTAGGGGAACAAATCTATTTCCAATGGCATTTGAATACCTTTAACAGGCATAATTATGTAAAAATTAGAGTTTGTCTAACTAATCACAGTCAAGAGAAATGACATCTTTCAAGTGAACACTTCATTTATAAAGTGATTTGTTTAAAGAAAGGCTCAAACACACAAATATGTACCCATGTGCAACAGAGGTCATGGAAAGCAAATCTAGGTTTAAAATTACTTTAACTTCCATTATCACAGAAAGATAAATGCAGGGGGGAGTAGTCAATTAAAGTCTACAAAGTGTCTGGCATATTATACGCCCTCAAATGTTTGCTGAATTAAAGCAAAACCCCTAAGTCAGCATGTCTTCTTTGAGGAAACACATTCAGGGACAGGTAAAAATGGTGTTTCCAGGCAATCTGAAAGGACTCAGTTCCAGTTCAGAAAACAGCTGATTTTTCCTGGATCTTTTATTTCTATACTGTGTTGAATGATAAACATTATAGAAAACAAAACAGATAAACATTACAGAAAACACAATTATCCTCATCTTTGAGTCCTAAACAGATTACAGAGTGTCATAAGATTTCTTCAAAGTAAAATGTATGGACCAGCGACGCATACCTTGAGTCTACAGAAAAAGAGAGACTCAAGACATTTAACCGCCAGGTGCTGGGGATTCTAGGCGTTCAGCAGTGAGAGAAACAGACCAGGTTTCATCCCTCTTGGGATTTTTCTGTCTCATCATAGAGATACATAATGACAAATTACGATAAATGCTAGAAAAGAACAAACTACGATAAGACCATATGTCAAGCAGCAGTTTTTCTACGGAAACTGTCTTTGTGTTGAGATCTGAAGAATGGACTGGGAATTGACCAGGCAAAGCAAAATGTGGAAGGTCAGGGGTTGGCACCTGTGAGAATCTGAACAAAGGGACTGGGTGGCTCATGTGAAGAGGAGGAGGAGAGAGGAAAGGCTGGAGAAGTAGGCATGTGGGATGTTCGTCTTTATTCTAAAAGCAGTGGGAAAGAATTTTAAGCAGAATGATATGACTGGACTCATATTTTCAAAAGATCATCTTAGTTTCAGTGTAGAGAATAAATGAAAGGAAGATTATGGAAGACTACTATTATGCTGTAAGACAGAGATGATGACTACAAGACTAGGGTAGCTGAGAACATGGACTGAGAAACAGGCAGACTTGGGAGTCACTAAACAACGTAAAACGGGCTGTGGTAGTAAGGATTTGGGATGTGAGGCTGAGGCGGGTATTGGGAACGACTCCTAAGTCTCTGACCTGGACATCTAAATGAGTAAGGCAACGCTATTCACTGATGTGCAGGTCACTAGAGAATGACATGTAGCATTACTCAGTGGTAACTGAAGCCACAGGATGGATACATTTGCTAGGTTATAGAAAAAACATACAGGTGTCCAGGACTGAGCCTTCATGAACTCCAATGTCTAAGGACAAAAATGTAACAAAACAGAAGCTACTAGAGAAATGAGAAGAAAATCAAAATAGCATGATTTCACAGCTTCCAGAAGGGTTAGAGAGAGATAGTGGACAAGAATGTCAAATGCTGTTGAGACCTCAATTAAGAAATGGTCTGGAAAAATGCCCACTGGATTTCATAACCTAGAGATTACTAATGATCAAATAGGAATATTTCAAAGACTGGTGAATTATTCCAAGGCTCTTAGCAGCAGAACATTACAGGTCGATTTTCTGCTCACCCCTTTAATAAAACCTCTCTTGTTTTCCCTTATTTCTAACCTTCCTTTCTTGCTTTGTACTGTCTCCCTGCCATCAATATAGCTTTCTTTTTCATTTCTTTTTTCTCTATACAATGTTCCCTCCTCCACTTGATTACAATATGGAACTGAAAATATTTCATTTTTTAATTGAACACTTTCTATCCTTCCTGTCCTTTTTAAAAACATTTCACAGTTCAGACTCATGTGCGTGGAGAGGACATTTAGCTGCTTTTAATTACGAACTTCAGAACAATTTCTCTCACAAGGTACATCAATGGCTTCAATAGGAAAAGATTTCATTAAAAAAAAAAATGAGTTCTTCCTATATAAGAAGAGTCTTCTAATGGAAGTTAAATATTTTGCTCCTATATTACTTATTTTGGGGCATAATGTAGTCAAACCACCATCTCTGTTAAAAATTCTAAGATAAGTAAATGATTGAGTAGGATCCATATAAAGTAGTTTTTCCTGAACACTTCCAGGACACAAAGGTATTCTTATACAGGAACTCTGAATGGAAAGTAGTCAAGGCATAAATGCTATTTCACAGAACCATCAATCAGTCATTACCAGGGTTCCACATTTTTCATTTACTGTTTAATCAATCATCACTGTTGGGGATGGGGGGATGAAGAATGACAGAATCTAAAATTCACCATTACTAGGACAGAGTGCCACTAAGCAGGTATTTTAAAATGTCTTTGCTTCTTAACCTAAACTCTTCCAGGCAGTCTTCAAATGTAAAGATTCTGTAACTCTGCCTGCAGAGTTAGGCTTGTGTTCGGTCATGTTTGACTCTTTGTGACCCCATGGACTGTAGCCCACTAGGATCCTCTGTCCAGGGGATTTCCCAGGCAGGAGTGTGTTGCCGTTTCCTTCTCCAGGGTAGCTCAAGCACTTTAAAAAATGAGAATGGAAAACCTGAACAGCTGAATCACAACATTTAGTCCCATCTTCCAATTTTAGAAAGACTGGGTAGAGAGATTTCATGGCCACTGTGGCCTACTGTAATATTACGGCACAATGATGTACCCTTAGTTCTATGATAGAGTTTTAAAATAAGCCGCAAAATAAGTATCTGATGTAAGAAAACACTTTTGGTAAGAGATGGTCTGTCCTCACCAAGCTGCTCCCTGCTTGCCAGGGAAGAGCAGCCGCAGTTGAGGTTGCTGGGGGCTGCTGGTAAAAACAGTAACAACACCACTACAGTCCTCGCAGCGGCAAACAGGGTTTAGGATGCTAAGGCCACGAGGCTAGAAGACAAGAAGCAGACGCCCCCGCAGGCCTGGCCCTCAGGCCGCTGTCTGCCCCTCTGTGATGCTGGCTTCCTCGGGGGCCTCTCCCCTCGACCTGAAGACCGTTCAAGGGGTCAATCCTTGCTCTCCTGAGCCTCATGCGCCCTATGTGCCAGTTTCCTCTGCAACACAGTTCACAGGTTCAGTTTTCCTGGCTAATATTTAATGATGTTTCCTCACACAATTCACTTGTCCAATACCCTACCCTACTCCTTTGCTTCTCTCATGATGTCTATCTGCTGTTAATAGCGTGTCAGTGGCACACACACACTCTTTAGTAGAGTCACAAGTTTATGTGGGTCTATTCTCCTTATTTTTGGATGAAGATTTTTGTGATTATCTGAAATGAGGTCCAAGACAAAGGCACAACTAACCCCAATGACTTCGGATGTGCACACACAGCTATATATGTGAAAACATTTACTCACCAAGTTTTCTGAGCACCTGCTGTGTGCTCTGTTCACTATTCAGGTGGTGGGGATAGAGAACAAGTCAACGTCTGTGCCCTTGTGTAGCATACACTCCAATGGGGAAAACCATAATGCCTTTAAATACACATAAAAATAAATGCTAAAGAGAAAAGTTAATCAGACTAGAAGAAACAGAAGCTCTAAAACAATGAGACCGGATTTTTTTGTGTGATTTAATCTGTCCAACTATTACAGACATATCAAGGAAAGTTACTAAACAGTAAAATTTAATCTCTAATTTGTGGGGAAGAAAACAAGACAATCACTGAGAGAATGACAAAATATCATTTAATCATCCCTCTATGCTCACTACAAAAATAATTTCACCTCTCTGTTAGGTGGATTCCACCTAACTTACTTTCCTTTTAGAATATGTACAAGAAAAGAAAAGGAAAGGGAAGGGGAGGAAAAGGAAGGAGAGAGGAGGGGGAAAGTGGGGAGGGGAGGGGAAGGAAGAGGCAAGGGAGGGGAAAGAGAACACACTATTGATCTCATCATATAATTCTTCCACCATCAATAATCATTATATTCTTTTGGCTAAGGTTAGCCCTAGAATTCATCAGTTGCAAATCTCGGGACTAAAAACAGCATCTTCTAAAAGGCAAAGAAAAAGATGGAAAACAAGAAAGAACTGTAAAGGAAAGTGACAAGATTGTTAATATTCTCCTTAAGCAAAGATATTAGCAACTAATGAAAAGTAACATGACTTCAGAGACATTACTTTGCCAACAAAGGTCTGTCTAGTCAAAGCTATGGTTTTTCCAGTGGTCATGTATGGATGTGACAGTTGGTCTATAAAGAAAGCTGAGCGCCGAAGAATTGATGCTTTTGAACTGTGGTGTTGGAGAAGATTCTTGAGAGTCCCTTGGACTGCAAGGAGATCCAACCAGTTCATCCTAAAGGAGATCAGTCCTGAATATTCATTGGAAGGACTGATGCTGAAGGTGAAATTCCGATACTTTGGCCACTTGATGCGAAGAACTGACTCACTTGAAAAGACCCTGATGCTAGGAAAGGTTGAAGGTGGGGGGAGAAGGGGACGTCAGAGGATGAAATGGTTGGATGTCATCACCAACTCAAAGGACATCAGTCTGAGTAAACTCCGGGAGTTGATGATGGACAAGGGAGGCCTGGCATGCTGCAGTCCAAGGGACCACAAAGAGTCGGACACGACTGAGCGACTGAACTGAACATGACTTCTTGCAAGAAAAGAATTTATAAGCAAGCATAATTTTACCAAATTCATAGTTTAGACAGACAACTGAACTTATGAAAAATTAAGAACTTAATTACTTTAATTTCCCAACTGTTTTGGTAACACAGTTGAGTCCACAGAGAAGTAAGCCTACTAATTAGCAAATGTACTAAATTATGTTATGGGGCTTCCCAGGTGGCTCAAAGTGGTAAAGAACCCGCCTGCCAATGAAGGAGACACAGAAGACCTGGGTTCGATCCCTGGTTGGGAAGATCCCCTGGAGCAGGAAATGACAGCCCGCTCCAGTGTTCTTGCCTGGAAAGCCCCATGGACAGAGGGCCTGGCGGGCTACGGAGCAGGGAGTGCAGAGAGTGGGAGGCGACCGAGGGGCCGAGCAGCAGCAGCAGCAGGGGCAGACACGTGGTTAATAAGGCAGAGTGCACAGCGCCAAAGAGCAACTTACCTAAACGCAAGGCCAATGAAACAATAGGAATAGGTAACCTCTTATTTAAAATCAAAACTGCTTCTTTAATATCCCTGCAACTCCTACAGAAATGAACCAAAAAGGGTAAATTTAGGCAATATGCAAAGATCTAATGCAAAGGAAAGAAACTAAGCAAAGAAACTATCAAAAATAACCAAACTGAGTATTACCATTATTTTTACAGCCACGTGGATTTTTGATAGCTTCATTCTCTACCCAAACATATTTTTAAAATCCTGAGTAAGGAATTTCCTTGTGGTCCAGTGGTTAGAACTCAGCACTCTCACTGTGGGGGCCCAGGTTTGACCCCTTATCTGGCTGGAGAACTAAGACCCCACAAGCCTGCATGACTTGGCAAAAAAAAAAAAATCTGCATAGAGTAATATAATGTGAATAACGAAATAAAGGAAGATATCAACTTTATTACTGCTTGGCTATGATTAGGAACAAGAAATCCTAGCTAGAGTAAAAAATCATACTTAGTTTGCAGCTGGTGGTCATTCAGAATAAATCAGGAGTTGGATTTATGATTACTACCTTCCTTATTTTATATAGAGATAAGTCATGAACAATGTGCTTCTGATTCTCTTATTTAAGAGATGTTAGTAAGACAAAAAATTAAATACCTATTTTTAACTATGATTTTTATACCTTTGTGAAGCTCAATAATTTATTCTCTGATGATATTTCTAAATCCCTAATTTTACTGTCCTAAGCATGTGACTGACAGGAGAGAGAAAAGCAGGAAAAATCACAGAATACAGGCTACCAATTCAAATTCTCCACCCAGCAAACTATAACATGGCTCACCCGAGCTTTTCCCACAGAAGCCTATGAGGGCTCCCAGTTACTTTTCCAACAACTGTTGCACTTCACTGGATACTAAGGGAAGGGCAGAAGCTACCAACCCTGAAGCCAAGAGAAAGAAAAATCAATGTTTTAAAGAACAAGTCTAAAATGCAATCCTCTTAATGCAGCTTAAAATGACTGATTTACAAATTTTGGAAGTCTAATGCTTTCAAGAAAGTTTAACTGCCCATTTCAGTGTCTGGCTAAATTGGGGCAATATTTGCCTGTGTGAATCTAAGTTCTCAAATTTTCCTAAACAACAGTATACAGCTCTCCAATGGTCAAGCAATGTAATCTGCCGTGCTTTAAAGAAGAAAAAGCAACACAGCTCTCAGCAGACTTGGAAATTAGACTGAGTTCTGAATGCAATTTGATTTTTTTCAAAATCTTAGTAGAAAATATACCTAAGGAGCCAGAGTTGGAGCATCTCCCCCCAGCCCTCCCCCACCCCCTAAAAAGAGCAATCTCAAACAAACAAAAAAAAGTGAAGAGGAGGAAAGAAAAGACAAGAAAGGACTAGAAAAAGTCTTCCTGATGAACAAATAAAGAACACAGAAAACAACATAATAATGGCAAACATTTCTAGTCTTAGAAAAACTCTATGCTGTTCATTCTAACAAACTGCAGGCAATCCTTTATTACAAGCTTGTTTTGCAGAGGGCCAGAAGGCAAACATCTTCATCTTTACGGGTCATTCAGTCCTGTCGCAACCCCTCAGCTGACTGTCGCAGCACACGTGCAGCCCCGGATTCTACACAGAGGATAAAAAACAAATGCGTGTGGTGGTGTACATGCGTGTAATCATGGGTACAGAAATTCCCATCTAATTTTCATGTGTCATGAAATGTTATGCTTTTAGTGTTTTTCTATTTAAAAATAAAACATTTCATCTTTGCTCCCGGGCCATACAAAGACTGAAAGCATGCTGGATTTGGCCAGAGGACAACCTGTACTGTGCTGCGCTTGGTCGCTCAGTCGTGTCCGACTCTCTGTGACCCCATGGACTATAGCCCGCCATGGGCTGTCCATGGGGATTCTCCAGGCGAGAATACTAGAGTGGGCTGCCATGCCCTCCTCTAAGGGATCTTCCCAACCCAAGGATTGAACTCAGGTCTCCCGCACTGCAGGTGAATTCTTTACCGTCTGAGCCACCAGGGAAGCCCAACCTTATGCCTACCCCTGTTTCCAGCAATGTAGAAATAAAAACTGCCACAGTTCAGCAGTTGTATTTGACTGTGAAGTAATCTCTCCTGAAGACAGATGCCACCCCAAGGAACAAAAGCAGAAAAACAATCCAAGGCATGACCAGAGGCAAAAGCAAGAAAAGATTAGAACTGCAAGCCTCTTCCTCCCACCTCCCCCCCAAACTCCTTTGCTACATCTTTAGAACATCCTGCACAGACAACCGAAATGGTACTTTCCTACACAATACAAAGCAAGAAGCTCTTTGCCTTTTCTTTTGCTGCCAAATGTATAAACCAAAGGATTTCCTGCAAACTCCTGTAACCCCAAAATAAGAAACCAAGCAATAAGGTTCCTGAAAAGCAATAACAAGGGTCCACTAAAGGTCAAAACATTTCCTCACACATTAACACATTTATTTTTTATTTTTAACTTCAAGTGCACTAGCCAGGTTTTAGTATTAGAAGAAATGCTTAGGATCAAAAAGGGGGGTACACTATGGACTTTTATTTGAATGTTGTATGGGAGAAAGAATAGAAATACTAAAAAGAGTGAAGTAAGCCAGAAAGATAAAGAACATTACAGCATACTAACACATATATATGGAATTTAGAAAGATGGTAACGATAACCCTATATGCAAAACAGAAAAAGAGACACAGATGTACAGAACAGACTTTTGAACTCTGTGGGAGAATGTGAGGGTGGGATATTTCAAAAGAACAGCATGTATACTATCTATGGTGAAACAGATCACCAGCCCAGGTGGGATGCATGAGACAAGTGCTCCGGCCTGGTGCACTGGGAAGACCCAGAGGAATCGGGTGGAGAGGGAGGTGGGAGCGGGGATTGGGATGGGGAAGACGTGTAAATCCATGGCTGATTCATATCAATGTATGACAAAACCCACTGAAATGTTGTGAAGTGATTGGCCTCCAACTAAAAAAAAAAAAAAATCGCATGAAATTTTCAAAATAAAATGTTACTACTGTTCCTACAAAGGATATATTTCTCTAATTCTTACAAAGGTTCTTTTTAACCCCACTGAATCACTTCTGCAAACCTAAAACGATAGATTCACTCTCTATACGTCAAGTCACAAATTGTCCACCAGATTCTTCCTTCTTCCATCTCTTTCACCACATCCCCAAACCCTACCACAAATCACTGAGTGACTTGCCAATTTCTTTGAAAGAATAAATAAAACCATAGTTCAAACCTCCAATGATCAGATATTGCATCTCTGCAGTGAACTAAGGAGGTCTCTGGCTATTGCACTAGACTTGCTAATCTGATGTTTTTCTCAAAGATGAACAAGTAGGCAAATATCTTGAATCAGTCACACAGCCCTCTCCAAAAGCAGCTGACCTTTGTCAGCAACAGTAAAGCAAGCTAAATTTCAAGCTAAGTTTCAAGTGTGTAAAATTTGAAATTTCAATATTTTTTCTCTGGAATTTTAAGTCTGGTGTACATAAGTAATTCCCTTTATTGTTTGCCCACTCTAAGCTGTTTGCTGTCACCAGTTCTCAGTTCCACCCCTACAAAAAGTAATAGAAGACAAGAAGCCGACAGTTAAGCCATCTACACAACACCACGCAAACACCCAAGGAAAAGCAGCAGCAAATCAGTGAGAGCTTCTCACGACTGCAAGGTCTGTTCTCAGCAACTAGATTTATTCCCATTTGCCTGTTTTGCTATGTTAGACAAAGAGGAGAAACTAACTCACCAACCCATACTGAATGTGAATCAAAGATATTTTTCAGATGCAGGATATTAAAAGGCACAGAGCAGAAGAACAGCAGTAAAGATTTCGGTTCCTTCCACCTGCCCTGGATTCTGGAGTTGCAGCTTCTTTAACAGCCAATTTTCTCCCCTTGTGGGGTTTTGATGTGCATCTCTCTCCACTTCCTTTTCTACCCATGTAGTTTTTTAAAAGGAGATAAAGCAACTGTGTAAGAATGCTTAAAGGCCTCAAAGACCTAAAGCTTCACTGGTTGCGTGTGGCACTGGCGGAAGAGAAGGAAAACGTGAGGTAATGAGGATCTACTGTATTTACCTTATGTGCAGGCCATGTGGACAACAATAGGAACTATGTAGGGAGCACGTTTTGTCAAAAAGAACATGGCAGCCTAATGGGAGGCCTTTGTTCTTCAAAAGGGTCTCCTTTCCCCCTTTTGTGCTTCACTTGATTCATGGCATCTGAGCTGCTCTTGAACTTGACAGACTGACAGAAAGAAAGGGAAGGAGAGGGGGAGTCAGACACACAAAGAGAGGGGGAAAGGGAGGACTTCAGAGAGAATTCATCTGAAAAAATTAGCTCTACTGCCAGTTTTCATGAAGTTTTGGAACTTTAAAGGTGTTAGAGAGTATCACTCAGTATTAAAATAAACAATTTTCACAGAGATTGTCATGAGTAATAAAGCAGATATAGAACAAAATGAATTATGTCCAAAGAACTGCTACACTATATTCCTTGAAATCATAGTTTGAAAAACATCTGATTTTCAACAGTCACATGAAAGACAGCATTCCTCAAACAGGACTAGTAATTAAATGATTTTGAAGTTTAGGTGAATTATACTTGAATCAACACTGCAGAAGAACACAAAACCACCAGCGCCACCTGCAGGATAAATACAGATGAGACTTCTATACTGTATTTTAAAGCCTAAGATTTTTTAAAACAAGCCATTCCATAACTAATCTTTTGACATTTTCACTTTTCAAGTAAATTACTTAAAATTTTTTAAAAAGCAGTGAATAACTTCAGATGAAGAGCAAAACCCTTAGGAACCTTTAGCCAATTTTAGGTATTTGTGAATACAAATACTAAACTACTAAAAAGTTTCATATTAAAGCAAAAGGCGAAAAAAAGAAGAAAAAAAAAAAAACAAAAGGCTACTTCAAAACAATAAAAGATCTGGCTACAAAGTATGGTGACTGTTCTTTCACTTTAAAATATTTACTATTTTTCTTCCCGACTGTAAAACATATATTCATTATAAAACTATCAAACATCTCTGAAATACAGGAAAGCTATCCGAGCAGGGCTTCCCTGGTAGCTCAGCTAGTAAAGAATCCACCTGCAATGCAGGAGATCCCAGTTCGATTCCTGGGTAGGGAAGATCCCCTGGAGAAGGGATAGTCTACCCACTCCAGTACTCTTGGGCTTCGCTGCTGGCTCAGTCAGTAAAGAATTCACCCGCAATGTAGGAGACCTGGGTTCAATCCCTGGGTTGGGAAGATCCCCTGGAGAAGAGAACGGCTACTCACTTCAGTATTCTTGCCTGGAGAATTCCATGGACAGAGGAGCCTGGCAGGTTACAGTCCATGGGGTCACGAAGAGTCGGATATGACTGAGCAACTTTCACTTACCTAGTCCCAATTGTTAGATTTAGTATTTTTTCTTCCAGCTCCTACATATATAATTTTCTACAGTATGCCATATGTGCTTGTTTGGGTTTTGCTTTGTTTTTACTATTCCCTCTCCAACTTAATACATTTTATTTCTCCTTTCAGTCCACACATCAATTCTTTTTGGTGGTGTACAATAATCCACCACAGAGATGTACTAAAGATTAGTGACTGAGATGCTGTTGATAGGTATTTGGATTGTTCCGTTTTTTCCACTTTACAGACAATGCTTTAAGAAACAGCTTGTATGTATACAGACGATGAGATAGAGATTTTGTATGTGTCTTTGCTTACTGGTATAAATGTTTCTGTAAATTAATGACTAGAGGTAGAATTTCAAATATTTAAAATTTTAACATTATCAAAGTGCTCTCCAAAAGTTGTGCCAACTTTCCTCAAATTATTTGAGAGCGCCTATTTCCCCTGATCCTAGACAACAACCATCTTTTTAATATTTTGACATTCTAAGAAACATTGCTTTTGTTTTAAACCATTTTAGAACTTTCACACATAAACATGCTCCTTCAAGTTGAGAATTCAGTACATTTATCCCCAATATTTACTGATGAAAATATCTGCAGAAAAAGCATTACTCTTTTTAACTATTTTCAGAGCCAATTATTACTTTACAAGTCATATCTCAATTCCATTTTTCAACAGAATTACTCCCCAACCTCGTTACTCATCACAGTACATTCAGAAGGCACTGGATATTTCCTAACTCACCCTCAGAAGAAAATGTGCTACCAATAAGGAGATGTCAAGAATTTGCTGCAGGCTCAAAGGCAACTGTAAAAAAAGGCAGGATCACATAAACGAATAATCTTTTCAACAGCTACTTTGAAGATAGAGCTTTCAACTGGATTCATGTACCTGAGCATATATATATGTTGCTTATTGTATATTTGTTTAAAAGTAAGGACCACTCTAGTCACACCTTGTACAGACAAGAAATCATACAGGTCTGTGGATGTTACAGCGTAACTGTAGACTGACCACTAAAATAAGGTGAAAACTGAGTTTCAATCCCATAGGCAGGGTTTCTCAACCCCAGCACTACTGACATCCTGGACCAGATTCCACTGGGGGAGGAGGGCTGACCTGGGTACTGCAGAGAGTTCAGCAGCAAAACCTGGCCTCTAATAACCAGTGCTACTAGCAACAGCCTACAAGTTGCTAGTGGCACCTACAACCAAAAATGTCTCCAGACACTGCCAAATGTTCCCTGGGGAGCAAAACCATCCCAAGTTAAGAACCACCACCCTGGGCTAACTAAAAGAACTATGCCATATATACCACTTCTGCATGCACTGTTGCACCAGTTTGATTTTAAAAGTCTAAAAATATTTAAAATAACTAAGCATTAATATTTTAAATATTTAAAATACTTGTCAATTACTCTTCACCACAGTCTGCTACTATCAGTGAATATGGCAGCACCAGTAGACAGAGACTTAAAAAAAAAATCTAATTACTAACATTACTAGCTAACAGTTATGTTTCATGGTGATTTAATGGAAAAAAAAAAAAAAAACATTAAATTTGTAAGGTAATGGCTTGAGTTATTTTAATCATGTGAACTATCCTGTTGATACTTATCTCCAAGATATAGCTTTTTTTAAAAAAAAAATTATTTATTCAGCTGTACTGGGTCTTAGTTGTGGCATGAGGGAGTCTAGTTCCCTGACCAAGGATTGAACACAGGCTCCCTGCATTGGGAGTACAGAGTCATAGCCACTGAACCACCAGGGAAGTCTCCTCCAAAACATATCTTAAATCCGTCATTTCTTTGCATCTTCCACAATCTTCAACTAGGCCAACATCATCTCTTATCTAGACAAAGAACCGTTAACTGTTCCCTCAGCTTCTACTCTAGACTCCTCCAATACAATCTCCATCCATTCATTCATCCTTCAACTAATAATTACTAAATGTCTGCTATCTGCCAGGCAGACTAAGTAATGAGTATTGAGTACCATGCACAAAACTCTCCTACAAAATCCTTTGCCTAAGAAACTTAAATTCTAGTATAAAACACATCTGAAGGCAGTTAAGTGATCTGGGGAAAAAGAAAGTAGGAAAGGATAGACAGGGTGCGGTCTAGTGTTAAATATATGTGGCCAGGGATGGATTCACCAACTGTACAAAGACCTAAAGGTTAGGAAGTGAACCACAAGGCTCTATCTGGAAAAGTGCCCAGGCAAAGAGAACAAGGATGAAGGTTCTGAGGTGGGAGCGTGCCTCTGCTTTTACTCTGTATGCAATAGGAAAACTCAGGAGGAGTGGAGCAGAGGAGAGCTGTGCTGTAACATTTTAAAGGCGAATACTAGCGATGATGTCAAGAACAGGCTGTAGGACTGCAAGAGTGGAAGCAGAGACCAGCTAATTCATATGAGTTTTAGACCAGGGCAGGGTAAGTAGAGAAAAGAAGAGGCTAGATTTAGGATATATTATTAATTACAGTGATTTGTAAAAACAAAAACTGAATCGTATCATTCTTCAAAAGCCTTTCAATTACCACTTTCTTCCCCTTGTATTGGATACAAAATGAAAAATACTAAATATGGCCCCAAAGGCTCTACATGATCTACCTCTGGCCTCACCTTACTCCTCAGTAACCAAAATGTCTTGGCCACACTGACCTTTGAGTTCCTCTATGACCCCAAATTCTTCTCCACTCAGTGGGGGTGGGAGATTGGGGCACGCTGTTCTCTCTGCTTGGAATGAATGCCCTTCTCACCTTTTGCTTTGCCTCTCAGCTTTCATGCTCACATTTCAGTTCTTAGCTTAAAATTCACTTCCTTAAAGAGACCTTCCCTGACATGCCACTCTGAATTAGCTTCATGGCCTTCCCTCATTATATTCTCTCAAAAAAGTACTTTTCCTTGATAGGACTCACCTCAATCAGTGACTATAATATTGGCTTAAGTATACCTAATAGTTAATGTTTGTCTCTTGAGACTGCAGGCTATAAAGAATAGGAACCACTTCTGTTCCACTTACCATCATATCCTCAGGGTATGGCACCATACCTGGTACCTGGCAAGTACAAAGAATACTTTTTGAATAAATGACAGAGCTTTCATCCCAGTTCTGCCAGATATGATCTAGTCACTTAAGTTCTCAGGACCACAATGTCCTTTCCCCCTTTTTAATGTTATGACTCTAAGAAGACCATAGAAACTAGAGTAACTGAGACAAAGAAACAGGAAATCACAAGTAGTCTTAAGAACACTTTTTCTGAAGCAGTCAGGGAATGGTGGGAGTGGGAGAGAAACCAGGGAGGGCCTTGATTACTGGGTTATGACTTTCAGACTCTCTTCAGCAGCCAAGTGGTGAAGGCTTCTTGAGGAGTACAGTGGTACAATCAGAACAATATACTGGAAGGTTAATCTATCTGTGGTATATAACTACCTGAAGAAGAGTCTAAATGCAAAACTGTAATTAGAATCCATCAGGTGAATAAGGCCTCAACTAGTTTTAAAAGGTAGTTGAATATGAAAACACAAATATATGTATTACTAAAGATTCTTAGCATTATTATTTAATAACTAAATTAAGCTCATGCTTGGTTTTAGTTATGTTTAGATAGAAAGGAAAAATAAGTGAGCGAACAATGTAAAATACTTTCTTTTCCCTATTCATTCATTAGTCACAATACAACCAGATTAATCTTTCAAAATCATGGCCCAGATCATATTACTCAAAAAACTTTAGTGGCTCCTCACTGTCTACTGAATTAAGTCCAAACACCTTAGCCTGATATTTAAGACCCTACACAAACTGGCAAACTTATTTACTTTAACTCCTGTGTGTTCTAGCCAAATTGAACTACTTTTGCTCCAAACACAAGTTTTTTCTGTCTCCACCAGATTTTGGTTCACATAGTTCTGTCTTTCTGAAATGCAATCCCACCCTCCACTCCTAACCCACTTGTCACAATCCTGCGTTCCTTGTTCAGGACCCAGCTCATGGTCTCCCCCTCTCGGCCCCCAGCATACCTCAAGCACAAAACTATTTCCTCCACTTCTACAGCCCCGTACTTTCAGGGCTTTGTAACTTACACTATACTATCTTGAAGACTTTCTCCTTGTATGTTTGATTTCCCCAAGTAAATTATAAACAACTTCCACCCTCTCCTTTTGTGAAGTTAAGATGGATACATTTGCACATATAAACAACAGAATTTATAATCCGTAAAAACTGTTCTAAGAGCCTTTTGAGGGCAGGAACTGTTTCTGATTCATGTTTTGTTTCCTATAATTCTTTGAGCAAAGTTTGTACTTAAAAAAACTTTGCTGAATAAAATACTCATATAAATTTTAAGGCTGAATATAAAATTTGCCGTTATGACTCAGGTCTCATTCACTGAGGCCACACTGAAAGAAAGAAGCATTTATAAGCCCCTGTGCTGTAGTTAGCCGGGCTTCCAGCTGGGGCGGTGGTGAAGAATCTGCCTGCCAATGCAGGAGACTGGGGTTCGATCCCTGGGTCAGAATGACTGGCTAAAGACAACCCATTAGGTGAAACTAATCCCGTCACCATAAAACCGAGACTGTGAGCCACGGGGCAGAGCGGTTCTCCTGGGTTCCCTGACGCTCCCGCTCTCCACCCGGGCGCCCTTCCCAATAAAGTCTCTTGCTTGGTCAGAATATGCCTCTCCTTGGACAATTCATTTCCGAGTTTTAGACAAGAGCCCAGTTTCGGGCCCTGGAAGGGGTCCCCCTTCCTGCAACACACATCCAGATAGTGAAAAGGGACTGACACATTCAAATAGGATTTTACTGCTGTATAGGCATCTCTCTGCCTTAAGAACTCAAAATTATGACTACCTTAAAATAAAGATTCCTGTAGCTATAACCAGTATACCCAAACCCTAATTTATCAATAGATATTCACTCAGGCTCTTCAGGAAGGAGTCACTGTACTGTTCTATCCCAAAGAGTTCTTCAAAAACAACAAAAAAATAGATAAAAATCACATTTCTTTTTATCCACAGACAGCTCGACCAAGAGGGCTTCCCTCGTGGCTCAGTGGTAAAGTATCCACCTGCCAATGCAGGAGATGCAAGAGACATAGGTTTGATCCCTGAATCAGGAAGATCCCCTGGAGAGAGGAGCCTGGCGAGCTGCAATCCATAGGGTCACAAGAGTCAGACACGACTGAGCGACTAAACAACAGGTCAACCAGAGAACATCATTTCTTTTCTGTCTGCATAAGTCAGATAATATGGTATTAAAAGCACTGAGCTAGAAGTACACTACCTAAATTTTAATCTCAGGTCTCACTTATTAGATGCTCACCTTCAGCAAGTCACTTAATTCTGCTGTTTCCAACTTAGTTACGAACTCAATGCAGAGTACATCATGGAAAATGCCAGGCTGGATGAATTACAAACTGGAATCAAGATTGCCAGAGAAATATCAACAACTTCAGATATGTAGATGATACCATTTTAAAGGCAGAAAGTGAAGAAGAACTAAAGAGCCTCTTGCTGAGGGTGAAAGAGGAGAGTGAAAAAGTTGGCTGAAAACTCAACATTCAAATACCTAATAAGATGGAATCGAGTCCTGTCACGGTATGGCAAACATAAGGGGGAAAGTGGAAGCAGTGACAGATTTTATTTTCTTGGGCTCCAAAATCACTGTGGACGGTGACTGCAGCCAGGAAGCTGGAAGACACTTGCTCCTTGGAAGGAAAGCTAAGACAAACCTAGCTATGTGTGGTAGTTGCTCAGTTGTGTTCAACTCTTGGGGACCCATGGACTGTAGCCCACAGGCTCCTCTGTCCATGGAATTCTTCAGGCAAGAACACTGGAGGGGGTTGCATTTTCCTCTCCAGGGGATCCTCCCGACCCAGGGATCAAACATAGGTCTCCGGCACTGCAGGCAGACGCTTTACCACTTCAGCCACCAAAGCAGAGAAACCACTTTGCCAAAAGGTCCGTACAGTCAAAGCTGTGGTTTTTCCAGCAGTCATGTACAGAAGTGAGAGCTGGACCAAAAAGAAGGCTGAGCGCCAAAGAATTGATGCTTTCTAACTGTGGTGCTGGAGAAGACTTTAGTCCCTTGGATAGTAAGGAGATCAAACCAGTCAATCCAAAAGGAAATCAACCCTGAATATTCATTGGAAGGACTGATGCTGAAGTTGAAGCTCCAATACTTTGGCCACCTGATGTGAAGACCTGACTCACTGGAAAAGACCCTGATGCTGGGAAAGACTGAGGCAAAAGGAGATGGGGAAACAGATGAGGTAGTTGGATGGCATCACTGACTCAATGGACATGAATCTGAGCAAACTCTGGGAGACTTGTGAAGGATGTGGGAGCCTGGCATACTGCATTCTATGGGGTCGCAAAGAGTTGGGCATGACTTAGTGACTGAACAACAACAACAAAGGAACTCAAGGTTATTTGGGTGAATATCCTGACCAATTCTTCATCTAAAAATTCATGTTCTGTCTGCCATCTATTCTCCTGACTCAGCAAAAAAAAAAAAAAATATATATATATATATATATATTTATTATTTCCCTATCAGGACTACATCTATTCCAAGGGACAGGAAACCTAATACAAAGTGATATAAATTAAAAGAAAAGTGGTGGTGGTGGTGGGGTGTTTAATGGGCTCAAATAACTGGAATAGCCAGACGTAGAACACATTACAGTCACTTAACCAAAATCTTCAAGACCTGACTTTTCTCTCTTCTCTGTCTCTCTCAGACTTCCTTCTTAGGCTTTACCTGTTGGGCCAAGAAGTGCAGCCACTCCTGCATTTCATTAGCCTGGGTTTAAGTGGCAGGAGGATTCCTCCTAGCTCTAAAGCAAAAGCTGTGATTGGCGTCACCCAAGAAACTGCCCACCTTGAACAACCCACTTGACTGGGGAATGCCAGAGCACTCACTCATTACGCATGGACTCAAAGTGGCGAAGAAGTGAGTCCTCCCAAGCCAAAACAGAGACGTTCTTTACTCCTTCTCACCCAAAGTAAATTCTTCCACTGAGGCTCATTCCCATTTCCCTCTCCCATCACCTATAACCTCCACCCCCATTATCTTCTTTGAAAACCAAATTATGTCCTGGAAACCTTTACCTTGATGTTTGGCACATTATCCAATTTCTTAATACAAATGAGGTATCCTTTTCTCTTCATTTTCGAAAGCCAATCAGTCACCAATTCTCAAAGATTTCACCTCTTTAATTTTTTTCCAATCCTCTTCCCTCCCCAAGCTGTGTGCAGTTCCCTTAGTCTAGGCCTCCTCACCACTCCTGCCTCATTACTGTGACTGTATCCAACTGGCCTCCCTGCACCCAGTCTCATACCACTCCAATCCATATTCCATACTGTGGAATATGGTCTTTCCAAAGTTCAAGTCTAATCTTATTTTTCTTTCATCATACTTTTTAATATCTCCTTGTTTCCTACAGCATAAAAGCCATCTTAATTCTGACCATCTTCACCACATAATCATGCTCTTACAATTTCCAAAATTTAGTAAGCTGTTTTTCATTTGTCCTTCGTTCACACTGGGCTTCCCTTGTGGCTCAGCTGGTAAAGAATCCACCTGCATTGCAGAAGACCTGAGTTCAATCCCTGGGTTGGGAAGATCTCCTGGAGAAGGGAAATGCCACCCACTCCAGTATCCTGGTCTAGAGAATTACATGGACTTATAGTCCATGGGGTCACAAAGAGTCGGACATGACTGAGCGACTTTCACTTGTTCACATTGCTCTCAGCTGGAATCTTCATGTGTTATGCCATGGATTCAAGGGGTTTCCCCTACTCTAAAACACTTGGGTGAACAAGATTCAGCTGAGGTGTTTGTTCTATCATGAAACCTTTCTTTTAGGTACCCATTAGGACTTCTTTGAGCCCTCAACAAACCAAATACAGGTCTCTCTCACAATACCTACAACATTTCATTGCACTTACCTATTCACAGACTTGTCTCATTTCCATAGATTTTAAAAGCAAACATGATTTAGGAGCATTTGAAAGGCTTTGTAAAAACAAAGATGCCTGAACCTACTAAACCTATTAATAAATTAGGGCCCAGCCATGCATACTGTGAAAAAGCTTCAAGGTGAGTAATGTCACCTGCCCCTACCTCTCTAGTTAAAAAAAAACCAATGACTGCTGAAAATCTGCTTAAGGAAAACAATTCTTATTAAATATATCCAGTTTTTCAAATTGTTGGCAGTAGGGAAGCAGTAAATGTTATGGAATGTAAGTTTAGTCTTACATTTTGCTGTGAATTAGTCACCAAAAATCACCCAATGGAAGAAAATGAATCATAATATCATTTTGGGGCATTCCAATTAAATAATGCTTTACACACTGGGTGGGTGGGGGTGGAGGGGAATGGGGAAAGAAACAGATGAAGATATTACCCAAACCAACATCTTCCCTGATAATCAAGAATGGAACATTATCCCATATGTTCGACTGCTGAATCAAAGGAAAAATGCTTCTGATTTTAGGTTCAAGGTTCTCTACAGTTATAGGTGAGACTTTAAATAGTACTTGCTATTTTTTAACAATAGATAAAACTAATACTGCCTTCTTCATAGCTTCCTATGCAGCAAGAAACATGGAACATAGCTCTGGTATGAAGTTAGGCAATAGAAAAAGACATAATTACCCCTGCATCAAATCCCATTTAAAAAATATTTTCTACCTCCTTGCAGGGCCACACGCTAGTTCATTTGTACAAGTGAGGTGAAAAAGAGGCACAGTGGTTGCTCTCACTTAAAGCATATTAGTAATATTGCTCAAATTCACATTAAATAAAATTGAGGCTGCCAAATGTTTCATTTGCATGTCACCATAACCTTTGAGTCAGACCAATACTCATAAGATTTTACAAAAAGAATACCAAGATGTCTTCTAGATTTGTGGCAGCATTATCAAAAAGGTTTCCTGTTTAAAACCTGAACAATGTGTGAACAGGCTTGTTTAAAAAATTGAAAATCCCACTGAAGCAATTTAACTCACCATATTATATAGGAATCTGAAATATTTTGCCAGAGGACTCAACCAAGCAAGAATAGAGTCCATTCATTCTCATCAAAACTCAAACTAATAAAACTTACTATATGCCAACTAGAGTATAAATGTCACTGAAGTTGCCTTTTTTTTTTTTTTTTAAACTTGTATTATAAAAGGAGCAAACAGAAAAAATCATATAATACAGAAAAGACAAAAACTTTCCCTCAGTGAACATTTTCTATTCTTTTCCGTACTGACACAGACAAACTTAGCACAAACTTAAAAAGGAAAAAAAAATCTAAGAGAAAGAACACTATTTATTTAAAATTTTTAAAATCCTTAACCAAATAGTTCCAAGTTCCACTCTTAAGAAGAAAAACTAGAAAAATAAAAGATGAAACATGATGATGGAAAGAAATGACATCTTGTTGTACAACAGAGTTAGTAAATTACTAGAGAATTCGCAGAGGATAAAAGTGTTGTTTCCGGCCTCTAAGCACAAGCTCTTGGGCTGAGGAGAGAGAGAATAACAGTGACCCAAACCGCCTAGAGGACCGCGGGCTCTTCTTTGAAGGGAAGCTCTTTCGGCCTCATTGACTGAACTTGTCCCTTGATAACAAAGTCTGTTCAAGTTTCAGAAGTCTTTCATTTACAAATTCATCATAACATGCACTTTGGGTCATCCTATTTTAAAATATACATTGTAAAGAACACTGTACTGGAATAAAACAAGGCCATTTTTACAAACCCAAAGGCTCAAAAAGATTATGTAAGTATGAATTAAATGTATACATAAATCAGCCAATACCCAAAGATCCCAGCAAAATACCAGCCAGAACAGTCTTGGGCTGTGAAATATTAGAAATGACATCCTTGACAGATACATGCTTTTTCTCTAGTGCCATTATGTATCACATGAAAAGCTACAAACTAATGATCCATGTTAACTCTGCTTTAAGCAAAAAAAGCTATCAAATATATTTTAAAAGAATTTTTTTAAAGTTTTTCTAATAGGCAGAAATATTTTAATTTTGCCACTTGTGGCTCACTTGTGAACATTCTTTTGGTTTGGAATTTGCAAAAAAGTAAAAATCCACCTTTAATAAAAGCTGTAACTTAATTACACAATTATACAGACTATAGATAACAATCTGGCTTGTCCTCTCAAATCATCAGCTATGGATTTCATTATGATGCTCATTTCCCTTCACAGCAAAAAAAAACATTAACACTGAAAACAGACTTTGGAACCTTATGGCCCCCTAATCACTTCATATTAGTGATTCTTGCATGAGCTTCTACACAGAAAACTATGCCGGAATAAGTTTAAACAGCACTTTGGAAAACCACACTTGAATTCCCCAAACAAGTCTCTCAAGGGGAATTAGTGAGGACTGTTGATCTGTAGGGGCTTCCCTAGTGGCTCAGTGGTGAAGAATCCACCTCCAATTTAGGAGACTCCAGTTCAATCCCTGGATGGGGAAGATTCCCTAGAAAGGGTACTGGTAAGTCACGCCCATATTCTCACCCAGGAAATTCCATGTATATAAGAGCCTGGCAGGCTACAGTTCATGGGGCAGCAAAGAGTCAGACATGACTTAGCAACTGAACACGTACGCATGTTGTCTAGCAGATGTAGTCTACAAAGAAACTGCAAACATCTGTGCTTCATCTGCAAAGATATAGGACATGAATCCTAGACTGTTGGTTCTAAATATACTCTCTACAGAAATCTCTTCAGATCATCCTAACAGTAAATAGGATGGCATTCATTTGGAGAAGCATCATATCTTATGAGATGAAAGATAAGGAAGCATTAAAAAACACAGAGAAAACTGCCAACCCTAAGAAAAGAAATACATTTGATTCAAATAATTAATACATAAAGAAGAAACAGAAAAAAGAATAGAATGGTAAAGACTAGACATCTGTTCAAGAGAATTAGAGATACCAAGGGAACATTTCATGCAAAGATGGGCACAATTAAGGACAGAAATGGTAGGGACCTAAAAGAAGAAGAGATTAAGAAGGCGCGGCAAGAATACACAGAAGAACTACACAAAAAGATCTTAATGACCTGGACAGCCACGATGGTGTGATCTCTCACCTAGAGCCAGACATCTTGGAATGCGAAGTCAAGGAAGCATCACTATGAACAAAGCTAGTAGAGGTGACAAAATTCCAGCTGAGCTATTTCAAATCCTAAAAGATGATGCTGTGAAAGTGCTGCACTCAATATGCCAGCAAATTTGGAAAACTCAGCAGTGGCCATAGAACTGGAAAAGGTCGGTTTTCATTCCAATCCCAAAGAAAGGCAATGCCAAAGAATGTTCAAAGTACCACACAACTGCACTCATTTCACACGCTAGCAAGGTAATATGCAAATCCTTCAAGCTAGGCTTCAACAGTATGTGAACCGAGAACTTCCAGATGTACAAGCTGGATTTATAAAAGGCAGAGGAAGCAGAGATCAAATTGTCAACATCCGTTGGATCATCGAAAAAGCAAGAGAGTTCAGAAAAACATCTACTTCTGTTTTATTGACTACACCAGACCACTTTACCTACCTCCTGAGAAATCTGTATACAAGTCAGGAAGCAACAGTTAGAACCGGGCATGGAACAACAGACTGGTTCCAAATCGGGAAAGGAGTACACCAAGGCTGTATACTGTCACCCTGCTTATCTCACTTACATGCAGAGTACATCAGGCGAAATACTGGGCCAGATGAAGCCCAAGCTGGAATCAAGATTGCCGGGAGAAATATCAATAACCTCAGATATGCAGATGATAAGAGGAACGGCTCTTGATGAAGGTGAAACATTCAAAGAACAAAGATCATGGCACCCTGTCCCATCACTTCATGGCAAACAGAGGGAGAAACAATGGAAACAGTGACACACTTTATTTTCTTAGGCTCCAAAATCACTGCAGATGGTGACTGCAGCTATGAAAAGGAAAGACACTTGCTTCTTGAAAGAAAAGCTATGACAAACCTAGCCAACAAAAGTCTGTATAGTCAAAGCCCTGGTTTTTCCAGTAGTCATATGCAGATGTGAGAATTGGACCATAAAGAAAGCTGAGCACCAAAGAACTTAGGCTTTCGAACTGCGGTGCTGGAGAAGACTCCCACGAGTCCCTTGGACTGCAAGGAGATCAAACGAGTCAATCCTAAAGGAAACCAACCCTGAATATTCACTGGAAGGACTGATGCTGAAACTGAAGCTCCAATACTTTGTCAACCGATGTGAAGAGCTGACTCACTGGAAAAGACCCTGATGCTGGGAAAAACTGAGGGCAAGAGGAGAAGGAGACGACAGAGGATGAGACGGCTGGATGGCATCAGTGACTCAATGGACACAAGCTTGAGCAAGCTCCAGGAGATGGTGAAGGACAGGGAAGCCTGGCGTGCTGCAGTGCATGGGGTCCCAAAGAGTCGGACATGACTGAGTGACTGAACAACAAATACCATATCTATTTTCTCATAATTCCTAACAAAATACAGATAATTTAATTAGTTTACATTATCCACTGTTAAGTCTACAACACCAATATACTGACCAAGGATACAAATGATGTGGTGTTTTTATCCATCTTGCAAAACCTACTGTGTCAGGAAGGAAATATACCCTAAGGTTTGATCAATAAGCTCTGAATGTCAAACCAGGAGAATTCCCAAGAAGTACAAACTTTCAGTGGAAAAACACAATTTTCCTAATATCCAATATAGAGAAAACATGAAAGCAAATCAAAACAAGAATTCTCCACTAATATATTGTAAACTATGTCTCCAAACCCTATTTCTCTCCATACTTAGCAAAATATTGATAAATACTGACCCCAATTTACTTAGGTACAAATGAACTCAACATTTTTTTTTTTTGTTTTTATCAAGATTAGTTTTAAAACTAAAAACCTCATAGTCTGCTCATGAGATTTTTCTTATAATACCTCTGCACACACACAAACCTATTATTACCTGAAATGTTAAATTTTTACTGATTTCTTGAGGAACACAATCCTGAAATTACTAAAATAACACAGTAATTTGCTTTTAGAAACTTGGCAAAACAAAGTTTGTGTATGTGTATTCATTTTCAATCTAGCCTAAACTGAACATAATCAGGAAAATTTGAAGAAATAAATAACTTACAATAAAGACATAGTGATATTATGACATATTTTTAAAATAATGCACTATTTTATATACCAGAATACTGAGTTATGCAAACATTCTAGGCCCTTAAATTTCCCCTGTCAATGAGATCTGTTGTTGCTGTTTACTGGCAAAGTCATGTCAGACTCTTTGCGACCCCGTGGACTGTAGCCCACCAGGCCCCTCTATCCATGGGACTTCCCAGGCAAAAACTACTGGAATGGTTTCCTTCTCTAGGGTATCTTCCCGACCCAGGTATCGAACCCATGTCTCTTGTGTCTCCTGCACTGGCAGGCAGATTCTTTACCACTAGGTCACCTGGGAAGCCCCTACAGATGAGATTACTGGAGACCAATTTTTAGAGTCGGTTTGATCCACTCTGTTGATACAAAGAAGACTTGCAGAGTCCACTAAGTAAATAGCTACATCTAGATTCATAGAAAACCAACAGACTGTACCTTTGTTACTTGTATGCATCAATGTTCAGCCCCAAAGTAGCATCCTCTCAGGGCAATGCTAACAAAAACTAATTCTCTCAAATAAGATTACACTTTTTTCCCCTTACGTTCCTGTGGTAATAGCCTTAAGAATAAAAATACTGAGTAATATTCCATTGTGTGTATGTACCATAGCTTCCTTATCCATTCATCTGCCGATGGACAAAAAGAGGACCCATACAAGAATCTGATCATACAAACAATGCTCCTTTTCACAGAAGCCTTTGCATTATTCTAGGCAAACAAGAATAACATATCAATTATAAAGGTAAACATACCCTCCCAGTGCTTAATGAATATTTGGCTCCTAGGGGCAAAGACGATGACAAAAAACACCTTGCAAATTATGCTTTCGTTCTTTTTCACAGCTCATCACACTGCTCCACTGAATACACAGGCCCATCCTCACCCTGAGTCAATTATACCTCACCCTGGATTAATCAGCTTCCTCTACTTTAATGAAATGATCCTTATTTCAGTAAGCCTGGTGGTCTACAGCCCACGGGGTCACAAAGAGTTGGACACAACTGAGAGACTAACACTTTCCCTTTTCAGTCACTCGCACCAAAGGTCATATCTGGAATCCCATCACCACCCAGAACTCCTCCTCCTCTAGCACTTCAAACCTTCTCAACACAACCTCACTCTTTCTGGATCGCTCACTCCCTTACTCTCATTAAAGACGTATTTCCTCCAACTTATTCAGACCCCTTCGGTTTAATTCAGTCACTCAGTCCTGTCTGACTCTTTGCGACCCCATGGACTGCAACAAGCCAGGCTTCCCTGTCCATCACCAACTCCCAGAGCTCGCTCAAACTCATGTCCATCGAGTCAGTGATGCCATCCAACCATCTCGTCCTCTCTCATCTCCTTATCCTCCTGCCTTCTGTCTTTCCCAGCATCAGGGTCTTTTGCAGTGAGTCAGGTCTTCGCATCAGGTTGACAAAGTATTGGAGTTTCAGCTTCAGCGTCAGTCCTTCCAGTGAATATTCGGGGTTGATATCCTTTAGGATTGACTGATTTGATCTCCTTACTAACCTCAAGGGACTCTCAGGCGTCTTCTCCAACACCACAGCTCAAAAGCATCAATTCTTTGACACTCAGCTTTCTTTATAGTCCAACTCTCACATCCATACATGACTACTGGAAAAACCATAGCTTTGACTAGATGGACCTCTGTCAGCAAAATAATGTCTTTGCTTTTTAATATGCTGTTTAGGTTAGTCACAGCTTTTCTTCCAAGGAGACGGCGTCTTTTAATTTCATGGCTTCATTCATCATCTGCAGTGATTTCGGAGGCCCCAAAAAATAAACCCTCTCACTGTTTACATTGTTTCCCCATCTATTTGCCATCAAGTGATGGGACCGGATGCCATGATCTTAGTTTTCTGAATGCTGAGTTTTAAGCCAACTTTTTCACTCTCCTCTTTCACTTTCATCAAGAGGCTCTTTAGTTCTTCTTCACTTTCTGCCATAAGGGTGGTGTCATCTGTATATCTGAGGTTATTGATATTTCTCCTGGCAATCTTGATTCCACCTTGTGCTTCATCCAGCCTGGCATTTCTCATGATGTACTCTGCATGTAAGTTAAATAAGCAGGGTGACAATATACAGCCTTGATGTACTCCTTTCCCAGTTTGGAACCAGTCCATTGTTCCATGTCCAGTTCTAACTGTTGCTTCTTGACTTGCATACAGATTTCTCAGAAGACAGGTCAGGTGATATGGTATTCCCATCTCATGAAGAATTTTCCACAACATTGTCATGATCCACACAAAGGCTTTGCCATAGTCAATAAAGCTGAAAGAGATGTTCTTCTGAACTCTCTTGCTTTTTCAATGATCCAACGGATGTTGACAACTTGATCTCTGGTTCCTCAGCCTTTTCGAAATCCAGATTGTACATCTGGAAGTTCTTGGTTTACGTACTGTTGAAGCCTGGCTTGGAGAATTTTGAGCATTACCTTGCTAGCATGTGAGATGAATGCAATTGTGCGGTAGTTTGAACATTCTTTGCCATCGCCTTTCTTTCGGATTGCAATGAAGACTAACCTTTTCCAGTCTTGCGGCCACAGCTGAGTTTTCAAAATTTGCTGGCATATTGAGTATAGTACTTTTACGGCATCATCTTTTAGGATTTGAAATAGCTCAACTGGAATTCCATCACCTCCACTAGCTTTGTTTGTAGTGATGCTTCCTAAGGCCCATTTGACTTCGCATTCCAGAATGTCTGGCTCTAGGTGAGTGATCATACCATTGGGGTTATCTGGGTCATGAAGATCTTTTTTGTACGGTTCTTCTGTGTATCTCTGCCACCTCTTCTTAATATCTTCTGCTTCTGTTATGTCCATACCATTTCTGTCCTTTATTGTGCCCATCTTTGCATGAAATGTTCCCTTGGTAGCTCTAATTTTCTTGAAGAGATCTCTAGTCTTTCCTGATATATTGTTTTCCTCTATTTCTTTGCACTGAGGAAGGCTTTCTTATCTCAACTTAATATTCTTTGGAACTCTGCATTCAAATGGGTATATCTTTCCTTTTCTCCTTTGCCTTTAGCTTCCCTTCTCTTCTCAGCTATTTGTCAGGCCTCCTCAGACAACCATTTTGCCTTTCTGCATTTCTTTTCCTTGGGGATGGTCTTGACCACTGCCTCCTGTGCAAAGTCACAAACTTCCATCCATAGTTCTTCAGGCACTCTGTCAGACCCCTTATTCAGACCCCTTATGTGTCCATTTTCCCCTAGGTCATCAATTCACTCCTGTCTTCTCAATTCCAGTGAGACCATGGGGTCCATTATATGACTTTTTTGTCAATATTTTCTTGTTCTTCCTTGCTTCCTTGTCCTTCCACTGTACATCCCAACAAAGCCCCCAATCCTGGAGGATTACATCTGACTGCCTTCTGCACTCATACACCTTGGGCTGCCAAGCACTACTGGAAAAATAAAAACAATAGGAGGCACAACCCTAGAGGCTAGTCCTCCACAACCCAGTAAAAGTATGTCTTTAGAACCCAGATTTCAATGGGTTGAGGAGGGAGTTAAAGGTGTATAGCAAAGGAAGGGAGTTCAGCAGTTTACCTCATGTTCAAAGCAGCTTGGGGCAAGGTGAAAGAAAAGGCTGATATGTGAAAAGGGTTTCTCGCCAAAGCAACCCAGAGTTTAACTTCCTGTACTAGTAAAAGCCCAAACTCTGAAGTTAGTCAGCCTGGGTTTATATTCAAGCTCTTACACGTCTTAGTTATGATATTTTCCAGGTAAGTTATTTCATCTTCCTGTGCCTCATCTGTAAAATGGGAATAATCACAATACCTACACAATAGTGTTGTGAGAATTAAAGGGCTTAATACACAGAATGCACAGAGCTCTTGGAGTGACTGGCACATATACGAGCGTGTACTAAATATCAGCTATTATTTTGGCTAAAAATGTAAAATGCTACTTAGATGCTCTCGTGTTCATTTAGTACTAAAAAGAACATGCCAGACTCCCCTTGCCCACCCCTCATCCTTACCCCATATCCTCAACTTAACTCCCACCATCTTTCAGCTCTGGCCTTCTTTGGTAGTCTTCCCTGACTTTCTCTCCTTCTCCCTGGGGGCTCAGACAGTAAACAATCTGTTGCAATGCAAGAGACCAGGGTTTAACCCCTGGGTTGGGAAGATCCCCTGGAGAAGGGAATGGCAACCCATTCCAGTATTCTTGCCTAGAGAATTTCACGGACATAGGAGCCTAGTGAGCTACAGTTCATGGGGTCGCAAAGAGTTGGACACGACTGAGTGACTGACACTCACTCACTCTCCCTAAACAGTTAGTTTAAGTGAATCTCCTGTCTACTGTACACCAGGTGGTTTACATCCTTCACAGATTTATCACAGGATATTCCAATTTTCAATTGATTCATCTATTCCCATACTGCCCTCCCCCCACAACCTCCACTGAATTGTGAATTCTTGCAGGATGGTGGCTATCTTTTCTGACTGAAGTTCAGAGTAAAAAATAAGTGATATATGTAAATCAGTAAGACATGTTGCCTGATGTATATTAGGCAATAAGTGTTAAATAACATTTAACATTAGCTTTCAATGACTGTTTCATACAAGTTCATCTACTAAAAGTCTCATTTATAAATTTGCTGCAGTTAAATACTTAAGTTAAAAAACCTAACTACCCTACCCTGAGTTCTTAAAAAGCACTGCACACAAAGGAATTACCACACATCAAAGAAATTATCACACACAATTTCTTGCAATGTTTTCTAAATTCAGTATATACACACATTATACAACTATGCCTTTCCAAAAGAAACCTGATAATGGGTAAAACTGTTTGTTATGCATTCTGTAAAGCAAAGCATATGACTCAACTACAGGTCTTTCCACAAACCATAGGTCATTCTATTATCAGAAATTGATACTTCCCCCTTACTGGTGATTATTCTACCTGCATTTTTTGTTTAAGCTAACTTTTTGAAGCACATCTTTTGAACTATATGTATATAAAACATGTATCAAAGCCAAAAAAAGAACTTATAAACAATTCAATGTTCCAACTGCTAAGAAGACAGAAGCAAGCTAATAGGTATTAGATAGCTCAAAATTGGAATTCAACAGGAAATGAAAGATTTTCATAAATTTTTAAACAAAAAGGAAAAAGGATGAGATCTGGTAGAGAGGAAAGTTGGAGGGGGGAAGAGGAAATTTGGGTAAAGATTAAAATACATGCACTGTTTTCAACAGTGACTAGTCAGACTAGGGTTTGTACCCAGGTTCTACCACTTCCAATTCAAACTCATCTTAAAATTGGGGAAAAATTAAAAGAAACCATAAACAAAATGAAGACAACCCTCAGAATGGGAGGAAATATCTGGAAACTGACAAGGGATTAACCTCAAAATTAATACAAACAGCTCATACAACTCAATTAAAAAGAAACAAACAACCCAATCAAAATATGGGTGGGAGATCTAAACAGACATTTCTCCAACAACATACAGATGGTAAAAAGCACGTGAAAAGATTCTCTACATCACTGATTATTAGAGAAATGCAAATCAAAAACTACAATGAGATATTACCTTACTCTGGCTAGAATGGCCATAATCAAAAATATCTACAAACAAACGCTGTTGGTAGAAATGTAAATTGGTACAGCCACTTCGGAAAAGAGTAAGCAGACTCCTTAAAAAAACTGAAAATAGAGCTGCCATATGATCCAGAAACGCCACTCCTGGGCATATATCTGGAGAAAACCATAATTCAACAAGATACACGCACCCCAATGTTCATTGTAGCACTATTTACAATAGCCCAGACACGGAAGCAACCTAGATGGCCACCAACAGATGAATGGATAAGGATATGCTAAAAATACACAATGGAATGTTACTCGGCCCCAAAAAATAAAATAAAATAATGCCATTTGCAGCAACACAAATGAACCTAGAGATTGTCACACTGAGTGAAGTAAATCAGACAGAAGAAGACAAATACATGACACTGCTTATACGTGGAATCTTAAAAAAAAAAACAAAAAAAGTCTATAAACGAACTTATCTACAAACAGAAATAGAGTTACAGATGGTAAAAAAATAAACTTATGGTTATTGGCAGGTAAGGGGAGGAGATAAATTGGAAGACTGGGATTGATACATATATAAGAAACCAGTAACAAATAAGGACCTACTATATAGCACAGAGAGCTCTACTCAATACTCTGTAATGACCTATATGAAAAAAGAAGTTAAAAAAGAAAGGATACATGTATAACAGATTCACTGTGTTGTACACCTGAAACTGACACAACACTGTAAATCAATTATACCTCAATAATTTTTTTTAATTGGGAGAAATTTTTGTTATGAACTGGGAGAAATAAAAATTGAATAATGTTTATAACCTGATTTACTTACAAAATTACATTTAGCATTAAACTGAAGTACCATTTGTTTACACAGTCATCATTTCCTTATAAAGCTATAAACTAATTAAATTAAATCTACAACACCTCATTTTTATTAGCCTATGAGAAACAGAAAAAATCTGACAGAAGAAATTATCAACAAAAAAGCAAAGGAAAAATTAAAGATATGGTCTTCCTGTCTTCCAAATACTGCTAGGAGATACAGAAATCATTACATTTTAATTTTTAAAAAACCACCATACAAAAGCAAACACAATTTACTTGGAAATCTAAAATATAGAGTCTTTTTTCAATTGTAAGACCTTGGGTCAAGTAACTTAACTCCACTCTAAGTTATTGAAGGAGAGTCTTAGGATTTTAAATCCCTTCCAGATCTTAACAGTCATAGAAATTATCTTCTATGCTTCTTTCACTGTTTATCAAACACATTTTACATTTTCAATAAACCGTAATTCAAAAAGATACATGCACCCCAATGTTTCCCCCACAACTTTTCTCATTAAAGAGGAAGTGTTTCGAAGTACCAGGTTACAAAAGTCAGACTAGGTTTGTACCCAGGTTCTACCACTTAGTTAGGAGTTGGATGGTTTCCAACAAGTTCTGTCAGCTCCCCAAGCCTGTTTCCTTGTCTATAAAGCAGTAGTTAATACACACATCTACCCTCATAAAGTTGTTGTGAAGATTAAAAGAGAAAGTGCTTAGCACAGTCCTGACATAGTTAATTAAGATACCCAATTAAAGCTAGCTACATTATTATTTTATTATAAAGACTTTTAGAAATGTTATCACTCCTTCCATCAAATGGACAGATACACAACAGTTTGCATGCTCACTCAAACAACCCATTTAGGTTGTTTTTAAATTTTACCTTTTTTAAAATAGGGGATATAAACATCTTGGGTATTAAGCTTTTTCCAAATTTAGGGAATCTCCTTAGGAGATATTCAAGAACTTAAATCATTAGATCAAAATAAATGGATGTTTTAGGGCTCTCCAGAAAGGTAATATAGATTTATACTTCCACCAATAGAGTACATCATGAGAAATGCTGGATTGGATGAAGCACAAGGTGGAATCAAGATTGCCAGGAGAAATATCAATAACCTCAGATATGCAGATTGACACCACCCTTATGGCAGAAAGTGAAGAGGAACTAAAAAGACTCTTGATGAAAGTGAAAGAGGAGAGTGAAAAAGTTAGCTTAAAACTCAGCATTCAGAAAACTAAGGTCATGGCATCTGGTCCCATCACTTCACGGCAAATAGATGGGGAAACAGTGGCAGACTGCATTTTTCTGGGCTCTAAAATCACTGCAGATGGTGACTGCAGCCATGAAATTAAAAGACGCCTTCTCCTTGGAAGAAAAGTTATGACCAACCTAGACAGCATATGAAAAAGCAGAGACATTACTTTGCCAACAAAGGTCCGTCTACTCAAAGCTATGGTTTTTCCAGTAGTCATGTATGGATGTGAGAGTTGGACTATAAAGAAAGCTGAGCGCCAAAGAATTGATGCTTTTGAACTGTGGTGTTGGAGAAGACTCTTGAGAGTCCTTTGGACTGCAAGGAGATCCAACCAGTCCATCTTAAAGGAGATCAGTCCTGAATATTCATTGAAAGGACTGATGCTGAAGCTAAAACTCCAATACTTTGGCCACCGGATGCGAAGAACTGACTCATTTGAAAAGACCCTGATGCTGGGAAAGACTGAAGGCAGAAGGGGATGACAGAGGATGAGATGGTTGGATGGCATCACCAACTCAATGGACACGAATCTGAGTAAACTCCGGAAGCTGGTGATGGACAGGGAGGCCTGGCGTGCTGCAGTCCATGGGGTTGCAAAGAGTCAGACACGACTCAACTGAACTGAACTGAACAGATGCAATGGTGCCCTACTCACTGTATCCATGTCAATCAGTGGGCTTCCAGGTGGCACAGTGGTAAGGAATTCTCCAATGCAGGAGACTGAAGAGACACGGGTTCAATCCTTGGGTCAGGAAGATCCCCTGGAGAAGGAAATGACAGCCTACTCCGGCATCCTTGCCTGGGAAATCCACAGAGGAGCCTGGTGGGTCCCGAAAGAGTCAGATGTGACTCAACAACAATGTCAATCAGCACTGAAAACCGTATTTTCATTTCTCATAGTTTGATTTGAAATATTTCTCAATGTTGCTATAATTTGCATTTCTTTGATAACTAGTAAAGCTGAGAATTTTTTCAGTTTATTATTATTAAAAAATTTTATAAGAACAATCTCATAAGTTTTTTCTGAGGAAGAAAAAACTACAAGACACATAGAAAAAAAGAAAATTAAGAAGAAAAGAATAAAACAAGCATAAATTTAGAACGTAAATATATAAAGTTCTTAAACTGAGGAATAATTTGGCACTAAAATTCCCAGCAGCTAAAAGCAAAGAAAAAAACGTTCTGAACTTTGCTTTGGGAGGGTTGAGGTAAGGGGACAGCAGCATTCAACTCAAGAAAAGCAAAACTTTTTCAAATATTTAATATCTAAAAGTTATTTCTTAGATGAATCTTCATAAAAAGGATACAAATTGACTGAAGGACAACAATCTCATCAACAATAAATCTGATAGAAGGACTTCTTTGCTGCAATTGTGTTCCTTATCTTAAATTTCAAAAATATAAGGAAATAGAATAATTCACTAAACATAGTTTTGGCACATGACACTTAGTATTATAGTCATTTCCCAAGTTACTACTATACTGCTATCTGCAATTTCTGCTTCTTCTAGCCATCCATTTTTGTCTTGACAAATTTCTAGCATTGAAAGGTTGCTCAAACTGAGACAAGCTTGTTTACAATTTTTCAGCTCCCTTTATATGTGAATCTTGGGATATAAACAATATTCAGGCTATTCTGATATCAATAATGGCTTCTCTGACATCAACATTCTTCTCAGTCACCTTGTATGCTTTTATACTTGCAAGAAGAATTAAAATTAGACTCACAAAAATTATCTTGTCTTGTCCTATGAGTTTGAAAAAGAAGACTTTTTGTTTGGATCAAATGATCTGATATAAACAATTTTACAATAAAATCATCATTTTTTTAGAAAATATTTGGGTCATTTAATGGCCTTTAAGCCATATTGGAATTGATCTGAAACATTTTAACAACCATTTTAAAAAAATTATCACTGCAAATTCTTTCACTTTTACAGTCAAGTTCTGAGAGCTTCCTAAAGGCTAACATATATACAAAGATTCTCCAAAGAAAAGTTCTGCTTTGTAAGAATATGTTCCTATTTTCTTCCTTCCCAGACCTCTCTATAGACATTAAAGCTAAAGATATTTGGACACAAGGACCTATGATCAACATCTGATAATCCTATGTTACAATATAAAATGCTTAAATACATACTGTAGTAAAGTTAATAACCTCAGTATCTTTATGTGAGTGAGTTCCTCATAAGAGGAAAGAGAGGTAAGCAGGAAAAGATAAAGGGATGGCAGAAAAGACATTAAGAAACCTTATATACTTACTTCCGAAATTCTGCCTATAAGTCATCACTAATCACAGATCCGGTCATTCATTTTCTTCTCACCCTAACCCAGACCGTCTTAAAAAACTGTGAAAACAAATAGAACCTTCACCTAATCCATGGCTCCACTCTACAGATGAAGAAATTTTAGCTTCAAAAGATTAACATCACAGAAGAGGACAGTGGCAAAAGTGTAGTGCAAACTTCAAAATTCTCACCAAGAAATCAAGCATCCTGGCTTCTCATATCATAAAGCATAGTGCAAATATTTAGTCAGATGCTACTCTTACATCTCTCAATCAACCAGGTACCCTAAGTATCTGATGCATTCTTTCTTCCTGCTCATGGAGTTGCAATTACCATGACAAAACAGTGCTTTGTGTTCTCATGGCAGCTATGATATGCTTCAGAGACTTTTTAATTTTTCTAACATCTGCTATTTCATTCTATCATGTTTGTGCTACTTCCTGAAAGACGTTGCTTAAAAAAAAAAAGCTATGTAATAAATAATATTAAGACCCTTTTCTTCAGAAAATGAGGTCCACAAAAAGAAGTTCTTCCCCATTTCATTTTCACTTCCCAGGCCCAAGGTATTACTCTAAAGAAAACCTTTTTAAAGGATGCTATTTCTTCCCACATGTATATGCCACCGATTTAACATACGTGTAGATTAGGAGTTTTTGTTGTTTTTTTTTAAGCCTCAGGACCCCTTTCTATACTTAAAAATTACTGAAGATCTTGTGATTAAATTTTTAAGATGGCCCCCAAGAATTCCCAACTCTTGGTATTCACGCCTGTGTAGACGCCTCCTCTTGTGTGTGGGCTGAACCAAGTGACCTGCTTCTAACAAACAGAATATTACAAAAGGATAAGACTGCTCCCGACTAGGCTGTGACTTCTAACAACTCCTTTCCCGCTAGCACTCTCTAGCTGTTGTGTTTTTGAGCCGATGAAGCAAGCTGGAGAAGCTCACGTGGTGAGGAACTGAGGGTAGCCTCCAGCTAACAGTCTAGAAGGAACCAAGGCCCTCACCTCATCTGTCTCACAGTAAGGACCTGTGTCTAGCCAACAGCCATGTGTGTGATCGCGGAAGCGGGTCATCCCCCGACTGGGCCTTCAGATGAGATCACGGTTCTGGCCAACACCTTGACCTTTAGAGAGACCGAAGCAAAGGATCCAGCTAAGCCAAGCTCACATTTCTGAACTCACAAAAATTCTTCCTGCTCCTTCACATGCTCTCGTCTGACCTAAGATGTATTCCCAATCCCAAATCTCCAGAGCCCACATTCTCACACTGCCCCAGCCCTTCAATTCAGCAAGCCTCATAGTGCCTAGTGCTTGGGACTCTCAGAGCCAGGATGAGCAGAACTTGGGCAGACACAGAAAGACTCGACTCTGGGTCGGTTATTAAGGACAGATACAGCAGAGAGCAAAAGAAGAAATGTTTCTACGTGACGGCTGCTCAGACCTTTACCTTTATTAGGCCTACTAGTATGCCTGTGGTAGTGTGCAAGATGCTAATTACATGGGACACATTAAAATGAAAACTGAATTAAATTTAAGAAAATACTTCAATAAATATATACTCAATATCTTCTATGAGCTAAATACTGTGCTAAAATGAGGTACTAAAATTAACAAAACTTGGAATCTTTCAAAACCCTCAAGGAGCTCAAAGTCTAAGGATTACCAAGAGAAAAATTAAGCAAAAATCTACTTTGCAAAGAATAAAAATTACATGTGACAGTAAACATCATGTCCATTTTGAAAACATCATAATGTTTTCTTTAACATTAATAAATTATTTAGTCTTCCACAATTTATGGCATATCTACTGACTATTTCAAAAATCAAAGGAGTCTTAAAATGTGGATAATCAATTCGCTTTCTGTATTTGTAATTTTGCATGACGCATTAAAAATGTTAGCACTCGTTCATACTTGCTTTTGTACTGAGAGTTCAAAGTCATCAAAAGATTTAAATAACATAAATTTTTACAGATCCCAGGATAAGAAAAAAATTATGGATTTCATTTTCCAGGCAAAGCACTCAGCAATCTATGTACATTATCTCATTTAATTCTAAACACAGCTATGTGAGGAAGAATATTTACAGATAATTTCTCAGAATCTAGGTTTTCTTCAGTGCCTAAAATAATGCCTCGTATATAGTAAGCAATGAAATCTGCAGAAGGAAGAAAGTTATTGGTCGTGTATTCAAACCAATTTGCCAGATTTCTGGGCTATTATTCTTAATTACTATGTGAAAGTGATCCAGTTAAAATGTAAACAGAGCTGGAAATAGATGCAGGTGAACTGTCAGTTACATAGTGGCACTAAAGAACAGATCTGGCTTCAACTAAGTGACATCTCCTCAAAATTCTGAGTCAAATAAACATAGAATTCATTTTGAGAGACTACGGACTAAGAGGAAAAAAGGGAATATGCCCATATGTTTGCATATGAATATGTGTAATTGATAGTTTTCTGAGTCTTGTCTATAATGTACAGGTATAATATTTATCCTATGCAAAAGCAGGCACCATAAATGTATTACTATATGTGAAGTATTGTTCTATAGCAAAACAATTATAGTTAGCACAAACTCCCAAAGGTTTTGAACTTTTTATTACTGAATTGGCCAAAAAGTTCGTTCGCGTTTTTCATACTATCTTACAGAAAAACTCAAATACAAATAATTTTGTTTAATGTATTTATTTGTGGCCGTGCTGGGCCTTTGCTGTTGGCGGGCTTTCTCCAGTCGAGGCGGCTTCTCTTGCTGCGCAGCCTGGGCTCTCAGTGTGCGGGCTGCAGCAGCCGCCGCATGTGGGCTCTGCTCTCATGACTTTCCACCTCCAGAGCACAGGCTCAATGGTTGTGGCACACAGGCTTGGCTGCTCCGAGGCATGTGAGATCTTCCCAGATCAGGGATCGAACCTGTGTCTCCTGCATTGGCAGGTGGATTCTTTACCACTGAGCCACTAGGGAAGCTCCTCAAACAAACCTTGCTAGTAAAAACAAGTAACAATTCCAAATATGAAAACTTGGGTCCATATAAATTGATTAAGTTGTGGCTCCTGGTTTGGGTTGATTTTACATACAGGGTAATTAAATAACTAAGTAAAAGTTAAGCTATGGAAAAAAGTATATATTTGCTTCTCTATCTCAGGACAAAACCTAGCAAATTCTATAGCTAGACTATCTTAAGAGACATGCTCAAACATTTTCTGCTTCAACATGTCACCACTGTAAGAAAGCTGGTCTTGGGAGTCTTCTGTGATTTGAGTTCTTACACCAGCAACTTATCATCTCTTTTGCAAATACCAGCTTTAACAGTCTTTCAGCATCATCAAAAGGGCAAGCAGCTCTTCCATGAGGTCCAGAACAGAAAACTGGCACACAGACAGGCAGACAGACACACAAACACACACCTTCCAAAGGTATCCACATTCTATTTTTCTTTTATGTCACTGTTCAGAGTGCTGAAAGTTTCATCCATGGAATTTATTCTGACTGTTGCTAGAAGGCTGAATAACTCAAAACTGATACCTCAACTTCAAAAAGCATTAAATCTATGCTTCTCAATTGATCCAAAATTATTATCTATAATACTGTATGACAGAAGCAAGCAACACTTAAATGTGTAATTATCTCTAAAGTTACTTTGCCACCCAACAGGTAACTCGTTTCCAAAAAAAGGAAAAAAAAAGTGACTAACAATAATAAAGAATTTCTGCTAAAAATACCATCCTTAATCAAATAGAGAAGTCAACTGAAGTTAGCTAAAAACTGGAATCAATACCTTTAACTTATTATAAACTAAGTCTACCACTTTCTAGTTATGTTAACTTTGGAAAATTATATGACTTTCTTATACCTTAGTTTCCACATCTACAAAACAGAGTTATAACAGAATCTATATCATAGTGTCATAGCTGATGTGAGGATTAAATGAGATAATTCATGTAGAACACTTAGTACAGTGCCTGGAAGATGGGCCAAAAACAAACTTGATAACTTGTTATTTTATACTACCCAGAACCATTCCATCTTAAGCTAATACTGACAACTGAGGTTGTCTGTTAATTTTTCAGCTCACACCAAAAAAATTAGCTGTCAACTTATTTATCCATGCTTTCAAATTCTTGTAACAGCATCACATCATATGCTAAAGTAACTTTTTGCTGACCTCATTATGGCAACCCACTCCAGTACTCTGTCCTAGAGAATTCCGTGGACAGAGGAGCCTGGTGGGCTGCTGTCCATGGGGTCGCAGAGAGTTGGACACGACTGGAGCGACTTAGCATGCATGCATGCACTGGAGAAGGAAATGGCAACCCACTCCTGTGTTCTTGCCTGGAGAATCCCAGGGACAGAGCAGCCTGGTGGGCTGCGTCTGTGGGTCGCACAGAGCCGGACACGACCGCAGCGACTTGGCCGCAGCAGCAGCGCTATGTTCACTGTCCAGCAGCAGCTAGAAGATTTCTGATTCCTTCTTTTTAAGTAAAATAATTATTTCACTTGGCACTAGAAGGAGGCGTCTGTAGACCGTTTGGAGACACACCTATAAGAAAAGTGAGTTATAATGGAAGAGAGTTCTGCTAAGGTTATTGCTTTACACTGGCCAATGAGGTAAATGATTAAAACACGAGAGGAGGAGGAGAGATTAACTGTTATCTCCTGGGTGACAATTTCATTACAAAACAAGGAACCCCTAATGCAAAAGTTCCAGAAGTTGAGCTCTGAATCAGAATGGATATTCCCATAAATGTAATGCTAAAGAATTCTGGGGGAAGGGCTTCAAACTATTGCAAAAAGGACCTTCATCAGGACGGTGGAAGCATGCATTAAAGATGTTTGTGCAGGAGTACAAGAAAAAGTGAGTTAATAGTTGACTTTCAATTATCTATGAGACATTTATCTAGGAACAAATTAACAATCACTACAGTTCATAGGGTTGCAAAGAGTCGGACACAACTGAGCGTCTACGCACACACACGAACACAAGCTTAGGCAAGGCATAAACACATCATTTATCTGCTTTCACATTAAATCAGGAATGGCAGGAATCCCTTCTCCACTTAACTATTTCATATTTTAAATATATTTTCCTCCTTTATGTGTGCTCAGTCACTCAGTCGTATCTGACTCTTTATGGCCCCATGGAGTGTAGCCCGCCAGGACCCTCCCTCTGTCTGTGGGGATTCTCCAGGCAAAAACACTAAGGTGGGGGGCAGTGCCCTCCTCCATGGGATCTTCCCAACCCAGAGATCGAACGCAGGTCTCCCACACTGCAGGTGTATTCTTTACCATCTGAGCTACCAGAGAGGCCCTTTCTGCCTTTAAAGCAATAAAATTACCAAATAGCATATATACTGGAAACAATACACACATACATATATATATTGGGTTGACAAAAAAAGTTCACTCAGGGTTTTTGTTACAGCTTTCAAAAATCCAAACAAAGCTTTTGGCCAACTCAATATATGCTATTTGGAAATTTTATTGCTTTAAAGGAGGAAATGGCGCGCGCGCGCGTGCGCACACGCACACGCACACGCGCACACACACACACACACGGTTGGCCAAAAAATTAATGAAAAAACCTGAATGAATTTTTCAGCCAACCCAATGCACATATGTGTGTGTGTACTGTTTTTGTTATTCAGTCGCTAAGTTGTGTCACACACACACACACACACACAGTTGGCCAAAAAATTCATTCGGGTTTTTCGAATGACATAATGAAAAAACCTGAATGAATTTTTCAGCCAACCCAATGCACATATGTGTGTGTGTACTGTTTTTGTTATTCAGTCACTAAGTTGTGTCTGACTCTTCGCAACCCCACGGACTGTAGCACACCAGGGTTCCCTGTCCTTCACCATCTCCTAAAGTTTGCTCAAACTTATATCCATTGAATTAGAGATGCTATCCAACCATCTCATCCTGTTGCCCCCTTCTCCTCCTGCCTTCAATCTTCCTCAGCATCAGGGTCTTTCCAATGAATCAGCTCTTCACATCAGGTGGCCAAAGTATTGGAGCTTCAGCATCAGTCGTTTCAAAGAATATTCAGGGTTGATTTTCTTTTAGGGTTGACTGGTTTGATTTCCTTGCAGCCCAGGGACTCTCAAGAGTCTTCACCACACCCCGATTTGAAAGCATCAATTCTTTGGCACTCAGATTTCTTTATGGTCCAACTCTCATATCTGTACATTTACTGGAAAAACCATAGCTTTGACTATACGAACCTTGGTTGGCAAAGGGATGTCTCTGCTTTTTAATACACTGTCTAGGTTTGTCATAGCTTTCCTTCCAAAGAGCAAGCGTCCTTTAATTTCACAGCTGCAGTCATTGTCCTCAGTGATTCTGGAGCCCAAAAAAATAGTATCTGCTTACTCTTTCCATTGTTTCCCCATCTATTTGCCATGAAGTGATGGGACTGGATATAGTTTTGGGAATGTTGAATTTTAAGCCGTCTTTTTCACTCTCCTCTTTCACCTTCAAGAAGCTCTTTAGTATACATGTATACAAACACTCCTATGTTACTTCTAAACCATGGCCAGTATTCAACTCTACCACTTTCCCTAACACATAAATTTCTCCACTATTCTACCTAAAGCACAGCTTTTCTAATTCATCCTTCCATTTTATGTATTTCCATCTTAAAGAATGTTCTGTCTTTATAGCTGAGGCTCTTAATCAGGTTTCATATGTTTATACTCTTATTCTCAAGCCAACTGCCTGTTCATATTCTTTGACCACTTTTCTGTTGAGATGTCTGCCGTTTATTGTTGACATCTAACAATACTTAAGGGGCTTCCCTGGTGGCTCAGCTGGAAAAGAATCTGCCTGCAGTGCAGGAGACCTGGGTTCATTCCCTGGATTGGGAAGATCCCCTGGAGAAGGGAAAGGCTACCCACTCCAGTATTCTGGCCTGGAGAATTCCAGGGACTGTACAGTCCATGGGGTCAGACAGAGTCAGACACGACTGAGCAACTTTCACTTTCACTTTTCAATAATACTTAATACATTAAGAAAAATCAACTGTCATTCCTATATGCTACAAATATTTGTATATTAAGTTATATAATTTTTTATAGAGTCTTTTGACAGGAAGAAACTTAAAATACATAGTTAAATCTATCAATCTTTTCCTTGGATGGCATCTGAGTTGTGTGTCATGTCAAAAACCTTTTCCATGCCTAAAATTAAATAAACTGACAGGAAACTTTCATGTCTGCATTAAAGTGATCACTTTTCAAAGCTTATTGTTGTTCAAGGGGCTATGTATTCTGCTTTGAGCATTCCCAGCACCTGCTAGAATTTAAAAAAAAGAAGGGGGTAGGCAGAGATGAGAGTCTCAACTGTGACTACGATACCAATACATAGCCATTAGGTCACCACAGTTTACTGTCTATGCACAATTGTAGTGCACACATATATTACACCTGAATTGCATCTGTGGACAGCACTTTATTAGATCATCTCTTTAAGTCTGGCTTCCCAGGTGGCTCAGTGGTAAAGAATCCGCCTACCAATGCAGGAGACATGGGTTCAATCCCTGGGTGAGAGATTCCCTGGAGGAGGAAATGCCAACCCACTCCAGTATTCCTGCCAGGAAAACCCCTTGGACAGAGGAGCCTGGTAGGCTATAGTCCATGAGGTCGCACAGTGGGGCAAAACTGAGTGACTGAACATGCATGCATTTATTCTGTCAAAGCAATGGAAACTATATAAGATAAACATCATTTATTCTAACTGAGAGTTAACTATGCCTTAACAGCATGGTACACAAGAATACCACAGGGAGTTGAGATCCACAAACAATACAAACTTCAACTTTCTCCCTAAATAAAACAGCTTTTAAATAGCCTAGTTAACCTAGTGTCTCTTTCTATCAGGGGCAAACAATTAAAAACAGGAATGGGAAGCCTAGAGAACAAAAATTTTCAGGATGTGCCCAGCACTGTTCAGGGCAAAATACATCCTAACCAGCAGAGAAAGTACGTCCTGACTATTAGCATAATTATTTTCTTAGCCTTGACCAAAAAAAAAGTCATTAAGCAACTCTTCTGACTGCAATTTGTAAAATGAGGCAATGTACTGCTGAATGATCAAGAATTTTGGTACACTTTGCAATTATATTTCTCATAACAGGTTTATAGGTTAACACAAACAGGCATTGTTTCTATTTCTGTCTATCCTGTATTTGCTCATCAAGAGTCAGTTCTTTTGAACTCAATTACCCATAAGAATGGTAACGAAATCAAGTTTCCGAGAACCAGGCTGCCAATGAGCCTGCCATATAGTATTAACCTTTGAGGAGCTGCCTGGGCAGCCAAGGTCTCCCTGAACAAAACTCTCCTTCAGTTTCAACCTCAGTGCATGTGTATTCTGAAAAGACTCAATAACCGACACTGTGCCTGTAACTCTGTACTAATGTGAACAAAACAGGCCTCCTGTCCTCACAGAGCTTATAATCTATACAAAATTGAGAGAAAGAATACTTGTGGAAGATTGCCTAAAGGATATGCAACATTTCCATCCTTCTAATTATTATAAAATCTCTGCCACACTGTTTGAATCATCCTCATCGCCCCACCACAAATGATCATGCATCTGGGCCTACAGAGGGGCCTTGTGAAGTTTCTTGGTGCATGCACGGTAGGCCTACCATGAGGCCACTGCTCATCTTATTACATGGGGTCCTGCTTACAAGGCCTCTGAGGAGCAACTTCCTTCTGATCTTAAGTGTCAGAAACTACACTTTTTTAAAACAGTTTGTTTGCTTTCAAATATTATGAACATAGAGATTTTTTTTTTTTTGCACCACCTACAATGAAGCTTAGAGAAATATCTGTGAAAACAAATATTAGGTTTTTATATTAGAATTTTTATTTTATATTTTTATTTTGCATTTCTTGCTACAGTTCATAAACCTCTACAAACTACCTTAAGCTTTGGGGTGAGCAAAAAAGCAACAAATGGATGAAGCTTGCAGTAATGCACCATATGGAAAATGTTCTTTTTAAATTTAGTGCAACAGAAAACAAAATCACATGAGAAGTCAAGGGAGTGGAAGGATTTCAAGAGTATGATACACAGATTTAAAAAAATAAAAACCAGACAATGCTCAGTTAACTGGGGAAATCAGAAAAGGAAAATTAAGAAGGGGAGCAGAAGAAAGATCAGAGAATACCACCAATAATTTTTTTTATTTATACAAATTAGAACAATGGCAGTTAAAAATGGCTTTGTGTAAACTTGAACTTATTGTAAATCTAAAGTTACATATAATATTTAGAAATATTATTTCACAGGTATCACTCAAAACAGTAAAAGCAAAAGTCATAATTGACACAGAAAACATAAAAATTACTTGATAAAAATGACCAAAAGGGGAAAACAGACTGTTTTTATAACCTGTGTCTTATCTGAGCTCTTCTCCCTACCCCCAAATATGAGGAAAAACCCTATGCATTGCAACAATCTGCGTCTACTGACCCCTCAGCTTTCCAATTACTTGGCATAATCTAGGCAGGTGTTTATACTCCACAAGACACATGATCATGATTTTGCTAGACAGCCTCTTTCTTCAAGGTCACTGTCATCTTTCCTAGCCACCGAGTGACTCTACAATGATATCACTGCTGTATGTCATCCAGGGTTCACACATAACACTGTTGAGCCATTTCCATTCAGAAGTTAAATTACCCTCCTTCCATCGTCAGCTTCCTGAAACTCCCTGTTCCTCACACCCAGAAAATTCCAAGCCTGGGAGCTTCGATCCCAGTTCAGTCTAGCACTGGGATGCTTTTAGGTCCTATCAGTACCAAGTTCATGTTGCACTGTGTCCTAAATCGCTTCAGTTGTGTCTGACTCTATGCAACCCTATGGACTGTAGCCCGTCAGCCTCCTCAGTCCATGGGATTCTCCAGGCAAGAATACTGGAGTGGATTGACATTTGTTTCTCCGGGGGATCTTCCCAACCCAGGGATCGAACCAGTGTCTCTTACGTCTAACCTGCACTGGCAGGCAGGTTCTTTACCACTAGTGCCACGTGGGACCAAGTTCATAGGGAGTAAATACATTCCTAGACTTTCCAACTTGAATTTCTTTCCAATTCTTCTTCATCCTAAACATCTGATTAAAAATCAAAACTTCTTCAGAACAGCAGAGTAAAAAATTAGGCTCACCCTAATTCCCCTCTACTAAAAGAAACATTCTTGTGCAGCGCAAGGCAAGGCTCTGCTCTCCAGGACCACAGTGCGAGCTGAGCTGCAACTATCCCCTCTTAATGAGTGAACAGCTAACAGACAGTTGCCAATAAAGGATATGACTACTAAGTGGGTACATACATGTAGAACTTAAGGTTATCCGGCAGGGGTCAACGAGAGATCACATAGAATATATGCAGATGCTTTTGCTGGTCATTTCTTATTCTTTCAAAAATGCACTATTTCTTTTAAACTACGGTTCGTCTGCACACTAGTTGATTCCAGATAAATAAGACTTGGTTGTTGCTGAAGCACTGCTAAGTGGATGGGAAATTAGCAACAGATCCAGGGGAAGGAGGGTAAATGCTACTAGCCACAAGGAAGAGAACCTTGGCACACCTGATGCTCCATGAAGGCAAACATATGATTATTACAATCACAAACCTGGCAAACGGCACAATGCCACAAACTGTAGGCATTCAACAAATATCTGCTATGAATAAACTTGTTAAATAGATAATTCTGTAAAGCACTACAAGGAGGCTAAATAACTAGCCCACCAGCCCACTGACCCACGGTCAGTAGGTGGCAATGCCAGGATTCAAACCCACGTCTGTTTGGTTCTAGAACTGAAGCTCGTTTCACTTCATATGCTTCCTTGGTAAGGAGACTGATTCGGCAAGGCTCTCTGGCAGAGTACTCAAAACCATAGATATGCTTCTCTTCCTAGAAAGTAAATTTTACTCAAAAGTTGAGCAATTTATAATATTTGATATATAAAACAAATTATCAACATATTATAAAAGAAAACAAAGTATTCATAGATATAAATTTTAAAGTATTAGAGGCCACCACAGTTTTTTCTTTTGTGTGATACAGCCCCAGGCTCTCTCAGAAATCAAGTTCATTCTCCTCTGCTATTAGATACATTGCTAGAAGAAAATCTGAGAATCAAAAAAAAAAAAAAAAAAATCATTCAGTAAATATTTGTTGAACACCAAATACATAGCAAGCATGTGTTACAACAGTCAATCCTAAAGGAACCTGACCCTGAATATTCATTGGAAGGACTGATGCTGAAGCTCCAATACTTTGGCCGCCTGCCTCATTGGAGAAGACCCTGATGCTGGGAAAGATTGAAGGCAAAAGGAGAAGGCGGCGGCAGAGGACGAGATGGGAGTACATAAATTCCTAGACTTTCCAACTTGTATTTCTTTCCAGTTCTTCTTCATCCTAAACATTTGATTAAAAATCAAAATTTCTTCAGAACAGGCAGAGTAAAAAATTAGGCTCACCCTAATTCCCCTCTACTAAAGGAAACATTTTTGCCCAGCGCAAGGCATGGCCCAATCGAAACACTGATTCACATGAATTGAAGCAAATGCCAGGAGACAGTGAACAACAGAGGAGCCTAGCATGCTGCGGTCCATGGGGTCACAAGGAGTCAGACACAAACTGATCAGCAACAACAAACCTGTTAAATGCCTGGGGTAAAACAGTCCCTGACAGCACAGAGCTTAAGTTATTATAAAAAAGAGAAACAAGCTGACCAATAATTAAAAGTGGTAAGTAAGATGCAAGAATAGTATCTACAGAAACAGGGAAAGATAGCTACCTCATATAATGGGGGATACTAGGGAGGCTGAGGAAGAATGCTTAAGTGTTCCCAAGGCATGAAGCCAACTCTCCTCTCATCTCTAAACTGCTACGCAAAAGAGGTACAGGAATTAATTGTGTGTGGGGGGAGCGGGGTACTCACGAAAAGAAAATATTTAAGAAGTTATAAATTTTCATCAAAGGGTCAGAACTACAGCAATACAAGAGTAAGAAGTCACTGCTTTACATTTGGAAAATATACAGAAAAAGAAAATAAAATGTTTGTTTGACTTATAGCAAAAATATAAAAATTAAAACAATGTTTCATCTATCAATACATCAAAAATTTTAAAGACACTATGGGGAAATTGATACTATTAAATACTATAGATAAAATATGTACTATAGATAAAAACACAGAATGGTACCTCTCTCAAAGACAATCTGACAACATGCACAAAATTTTTAAACATTTAATTTTTTTAATGCTACAATTCTATTCCTAAGAATTTATCTTTAAAAAAAAAAAACACTATAGATGGATGCTTATAACATAGTTACAGAAAAAATTTAACATATATCCAAAAGAAACAAGTAAATAGGCTGGTGCATCAATACAATAAAATAATATACACGCACTAAAAAGGATTAGGTAAGGTATGGAAGGATATTTGTAAAAAAAAAAATTATTAGGTAAAAGGACAGGTTAGGTTAGTTTTTGAAGAACTGAAAGCTGCAGACATGTCAATATTTTCCAGTTTCATAAGACAAGGTGAAAATTGCCCCACTACTGACTTCAATGGGTCTCTCTGATTAACCTAAGATCACTCATCCTTGATCAGTTACAGCTACCCTGAATAACAATTCAACAATCAGTTTACTGTTTGTTATTTATGCCACTAGAAGTTACTCAACTAAATGAAGTTCAAAGATCTTTAAAAAAAGGTGGGGGAGTTAGCCTTGAAATTACCCAGTGTTTAGTGCTCAGCTCAGTTCAGTAGCTCAGTCGTGTCCAACTCTTTGTGACACCATGAACTACAACCTATCAGACTCTTCCGTCCATGGGATTCTCCAGGCAAGAATACTGGAGTAGGTTGCCATTTCCTTCTCCAGGGGAACTTCCCAACCCAGAGATCAAACCCAGGTCTTCCGCATGGCAGGCGGATTCTTTACCATCTGAGATACCAGAGAAGCCCTGAAATTACCCAGTGGTTGTACTTAACAAATAAAAAGGTCTATTTACCTGGGTAAACCTAAAATAGGATGACATGTTTAAAAGAAAAAAAAAAAAGCAGGATGCACACTGACTCCTTTTTGAATTATGTACACACATATACGTAGGGAAGGAAATGGCAAACCACTCCTATATTCTTAAGTGGCAAATCCCTTGGACAGAGGACCCTGGCAGGCTACAGTCCCCAGGACTGCAAAAGAATTGGACACAGCTCGGTAACTAAACAACAGCCACACAAACACAAGGGGCAGGCACACCTGAGGTAGGAGAGTGGATGTGGATACACCGTGCATCTAATTAGGGTATGCAGGTGTGCGCGTGCACACACGAGAACACTGCAGGACAGGGGCTCACTCGCTGACCCAGCACCACACTGTGTCCACAGCAGGACAGCACCGTTCAGACGTGCTTCCAGCACCACGGACTGGCGACGGTGCTGACACTCCAGTTCTCTCAAGTTACACCATGGCTTCTTCCAGCAACACTCATAAAACGGTTAATTTGCCTTCCCAGGCTTTAGTGATGTTTACAATGTCTCTCATGACACGAGAGGATTTTCACCAATTCCCTTCTACCTAACAGTGATTGACAGATGAATTAACATATACTACAGTCTGCCAAAGCAGCCTTCTTGGCTGACGTTTTGAAGACGCACATAGAGGGCAATGACTATGCACTGTAAAGAAAAATGTTTCACACACAAACACTGTACCAATAAACAGGGTGATGGGGGAAGGATTAAACATGGTATATGTGATAGGGAATATCATACTATTAAATGACCAACTTCTCATCAGAGACAATAATCAACTGTCTTGTTCCTTCAACTGAAAGCTGGCTTACTTACAGCTTCGTGGGGGAAGGGGAGTGATGAACAAATTCCCGGCACTTGCCAGCATATCAATTTTAAGTCACAACTCACTGGAGAAACATTCAAATATTTTAAATACATGTTCTGATTTCCTAATCTAGCCAACAGAAGAATATAAATGATACCCCAGATGAAAATTATCTGGATGTTAACATCTGCAAGTAGCTTCAGTTTTCAAGTATAATTTCAAAATGTTCAAGCTTTACGGACCACCAGAATCAACAATCTACATACAGACAGCTTCAAAATATTTTTATAATCAACAACTGGAGATGCCTGAAAGCTAGGTTAACATTGGATCTGCTGATCAATTGTCCATCTCCCCCAGACAGCTTCAAAATATTTTTATAATCAACAACTGGAGATGCCTGAAAGCTAGGTTAACATTGGATCTGCTGATCAATTGTCCATCTCCCCAAACTGCAAGATAGAGATAAATGCACCACTGATTCTAGACCACACAATCTGGAACTGGGAACTGCAAGAGCACTAAGGATAAACTCAAAAATAATAGCTGCTAAACAGTTCATCATTCAATTTGACTGGAAGCAGAAGTTAATGGTTTATGCTCTTAATTGCATCCAAAATAGGTCAGAGACCTAGGTGTACCACTCAGCCTCTTACAGCTTTCCTACCTGAAAGATGATGAGGATGAATGACAACTAAACACACTCCATGGGGTCACTGTGAAGATTAATGGGAAAATGCACGTAAAGCTTAGTAACTAGCGCTGGTTTCAAAAATTACATATATATTGCTTCCTTTGCTTATAACATTTTCAACCCCACTTCCTACTCCCAGACTTGAACTGATAACTTGCAGTCACCCTTCATGTCTCAAGTGTAAACACTGCTTCCTCAGGAAGACCTTCCTAAATCCTCTCGTCCTGATCAGGTGTCCCTATCTTAATGTCCTTATCTTATTCAGAGTATTCTGAATCTCCCCCATTTTACTCAATTAACTGTAAACAGCGTTATTTAATGTATGACTTGCCCAACAGGCTGTAAGATTTCAGAGGCCAGGAGCAGTATTTGTCTTATTTACCACTCTTTCTCCAGCGCTTCGTGCAAGGCAAAGGAACAGAACAAAAGTCTACATTTACTGAATTATATGAATGCAGAAGGACCAGTCTGATTGGTTAATTATTTTTTTTGTTTTTATATTTTTTCTCATGCATTTTATTTATTTATTTTTCTTTTGAATTTTTTAAATTTCCGTTTTTTTTTTTTTCCCCCCAATGCTGATTCATGTCAATGTATGGCAAAAAACCACTACAATACTGTAAAGTAATTAGCCTCCAACTAATAAAAATGATTGGTTAATTATAATCCACCTCATGCTCACAAGAATTATTACAGTTCCTGATAAGCTTACTGTCCTTGTTCATTCACATTCTAGAAAGCTGTTTCAAGTTTAAAATCTAAATACTACATTTTCAGACTCCCCATATATTTTAGCTCTGCTGCTGAGATAGGATCAAGCCTACCATGTTCTATATTCTTTATATGTTTATTAAAATGGTATTCAGATGAAAGCCAAAGTATCTGTCGTGTTTAGTGGTCTTCACCAAAAAAGAGGCTTTTGAAGAATTCCACAGCTTAAAAAGAAAAACAAAATATGAAAATAAAACACAATTTGTCAATTTAGAACCCTATGGGCCAGAAAAGTTAAGAGATTTGTTCAATACCATCAAGCGAGATAGTGCTACAAACAGAGTAAGGATCCAAGTTTCCTAGTTCTCTGTCTTTCCACTATGAAGACTTTACGGTCCACTGAGAACCACAATTCAAAATATTCTAAGCAACAATCTAGAAATGCAACAAATTCAAAGTAACTGAATTATTTTTTACAAACTTTTAAAAACTATGGCTCACCAGACCTCTGCTTTTTTAGAAACTTGGAAGGTAAGGTCTGGGCCTCTTCATGCTGAAAAATGGGCAAGTCTTATCCCAGCAAAGATTCAGTTCAGTTACTCAGTCGTGTCTGACTCTTTTCGACCCCATGGACTCCAGGACACCAGGCTTCCCTGTCCATCACCAACTCCTGGAGCTTGCTCAAACTGACATCCATCCAGTCAGTGATGCCATCCAACCATCTTATCTTCTCATCCCCTTCTCCTCCTGCCTTCAATCTTTCCCAGCATCAGGGTCTTTTCTAATGAGTCAGTTCTTCACATCAGGTTATCAAAGTATTGCAAAGATTAAGAACCTCTAATTTAATCAATCAAGCATCATTTGCTAACTGTCGACTCTGTCCCTAGCAGTGTGTTCCTTCTCTCAAGGCTTCTTAGGAAGAGACAAGATTTACTTATATAACTCAATTAGTGAAGAAAATAAGACTGTGTATAATGAAGTGCTAAATTAGCTAAATGAACACAAATTAAGTGCTAAATTCAGACAAAGCAGGACAGAAGCATAGGCGTAGAGACAGAATAACAGATAGGTCTGCATGATAAATAAGGATAGCCAGTTTCAAACAGCGCACCAGCAGGAGGTCTAAGACCCTATGAAGGGTCTATAGGGTCACTCTGGGGAGCAGAGGCAGATGTCTTCCCTGCCCTGCGCCTTCCTCAATCAGAAGAGCTCCACTCTTAACCTTTTAACATTAAGCTTCTGTCCAAAATTCATTTTGAAAATGATTCCAATGGCCTTTTGTTTGAAAACTCTTATTTACAAATGCAAATAAAGGAAAAAAAAATCAGTGGTGAAGGAATTTGTCCCAGTCACAAAGCTAATTAGTGATCTAGAGCCCAGGTCTCCCAACCTTCAATGCTGTTTTCACTGAACCACAGGACATACCACAACATTCCAAGGAAGGGGGCAGCATAGCCTGTGACCAAGAGTTCTCAGAGCACCCCAAACACAGGACTGGCCCAGACAGTGGGTGTCCTTTCAGGTCAGGGGACAGAACTGCGAGGGGGGGGAGGAGAGTCCACACTTCAAAACAAATAAAGCCACCTTCCCAGAACAGCTCTTCAAGACAAAGTTTTAAGGTGATTTTTTAAAAATTAAAACCTGTTAAAAGAAACACTGTTTGTGGTGGGCCTATAAAGGGACATAAAGGGCGATGGGAATGAGTTTGAGCAAGCTCCGGGAGTTGGTGATGGACAGGGAAGCCTGACGTGCTGCAGTCCATGGGGTCACAAAGAGTTGGACAGGCCTGAGCAACTGAACTGACTATAAAGGGAATTTTCCATCGGAATTATTGAGTCATGCTCTTTAAGGAAGTAGTAAAAGATAAGAATGTATAGGCAGGGGTAGGGGTGAGATAACAGCATGCCTTGAAATCAAGGACAAGTTTATGTTTGCTACAATGCAATAATACCTCCACTATATAGCTTTCAAAAGAGTATTACGGGAGTACCTCCGTTTCCCAAGGTGCTGGTTACACATGGAAATGTACAACCTGAAGTATGGTGTCCCACAGAATCAATTTAAAAGCTCCCTCTCTACAGCAGCACAAATAATAATAATTGCTAAATTTACTCTTGTGCTAATGTAAGAAAAACTATTACAGAACTTTAAAAATGCTTCTGCTATCAATTTGTAACTCCCCACAGCATCCCTGTAACATTGGTATTATCACCATCTTATTACTGAAACCACTACAAAAGCCAGTGGCAAAGGCAAAATGAGATGCCTAGAATTTACCATGCTGAGACTTAATGCTCAGTCCACACATAGTGGCATGAACATAAATCTCAAATCCTATTATTTGTATGGGTTCCCTGGTGGCTCAGATAGTAAAGAGTCTGCCTGAAATGCGGGAGACTGGGGTTTGATTCTTCGATCAGGAAGATATCCCTGGAGAAGGAAATGACAACCCACTCCAGTCTTCTTGCCTGGAAATCCCATGGACAGAGGAGCTCCAGTTCATGGGGTCGCAAAGGGTTGGACACGACTGAGCAACTCACACACATACACACAATCTAGCTCAGTAACACTTTGTTGATTTTCACAATAAACGTGTAACCCCATGAAAACCACCCAATCTTATCTCAAATGACATGTCTAAAATTGCATTCATTGCCTAGTCCCCCAAATAGTTCTCTCTTCCAACTTCCCTACTTAAGCTCACAGCACTGCTTTTGATACTCTAAGCTCAAAACACTGGTATCCCCTTTGACTCTAATTACCTGCTTTTAAACACTTTAAATTAAGAACTTTGATTATGGCTCAGGACAGAACAAAAAAATTCAATGACTCCTACTGCCAAGCAAGTGAAATCCAAACTCCTACACCATCAGCGCCTGACATGCAGAGCTCTCCAGAAAAGAATCCTGGCGGCCTTCTATCACTTTGCATTGTGCAGCCTCAGTAAGCACCAGCCTGGAAGTCCTGCTAGTCCCCAAACACACTTACTGCTTATTAAGCACATGACCTTGGGAAAGACATTTAGTCTGAGCCTTATTTTACTCAACTGTAAAATGGGTAGAATAATTCTTGCCTGAAAGGAGCAAACAAGTTAATGAAAATAAGAGTACCACTATAAATTTTAAGGTACTATAAAAATACAGACAGTATCATTATGCTATGATTAATGGTAATTTTATCTATACCTGCTTTGCTCCAGAAAGGATATAAGCTAGACCACACAAAACACAAAATAACAAGAGTTTAAAGGTGGAAGCAATAAAAGAAATGCAAAACAAAAGGTAAGGACCTAAAATGGAACTGGGAATGAGGCTAAGAAAAATGGATATTATAATTGCCTATCTAAGTTTTCAGGTTGATAATGTGGTCCAAACCGTGTAGTTTGATTTGAAAAGGAAATAAAGGCAATTAGTTCAGTGTCCCAGAGACTAAAAACAAAATCATTGGTCAGAAATAAAAAAGTTCTTACTGTAAAGACCGGCAAGAATTTCTCCCAAAGGTCCTTATTCTGTGCAGAGTAACTGAACAACATTCTCAACATCCTATGAATTATATTTTCATTACATCACTATTAGACTGAAAGCCTTTTGATGTACGGTAATTGTCTTATTATATACTGTTTGTATCTCCCTGGTGGCTCAGCAGTAAAGAATCTGCCTGCCAATGCAGCAGACCCAGGTTCAATCCCTGGGTGGGGAGGATCTCCTGGAGAAGGAAATGGCAACCCACTCCAGTATTCTTGCCTGGGAAACCCCATGAACAGAGGAGCCTGGTGAGCTATAGTCCAAGGGGTCGCAAAAGAGTCAGACATGACTTAGCAACTAAACAACAACAATCTCCATAGCTTAATTAGTCAAAAACCACACACCCCGACTTTTACATACTGGTTTCCATGGACCCAAATCCCTCCCTTCCTATTTCAAACCATCCTGCACACCACCGTGTTAATCCCAGAACGCTGCTTTTATCACAGGATTCCTTACATCAAAAAACTCCAACAGCCTCCCTGCACATAGAATAACCTCATTCTTTACATTTATAGCACAATCTTGAACACAACCGCCTCTGCAATATCTTCTCTGTCTTCCCATTCCTCTAAATTCTTTTCACCCTTTTAAATGTGGCTTAAAAATCTCACCTCCTACTACAAGTCTTCTCTGACTAGCAGCAATGCGGTGGAGGGAGAGATGGGGCAGGGGGAGGAGAAGACTTATATGAAGCCTGAAGTCTTCATCACTCAACAGTTAAGAGACTGTGGGCAAGTCACTAAACCACCACCCTCTGTGAGAATAGTCTCATCTATAAAGGTTTTAAAATAGACTGTACCTAAACTATCTTCCAGCTTTAAACATTCTAGGATGCTTTGGTTCCTACAAACTTGGACAGACCTGATCTCTACTCTGACCATTATTATCTATTATATATTTTAATATGTAACTACAACCATCCCCTGCTATCCACAGGTGATTGGTTCCAGAATCTTCACAGATACCAAAACCCAGGGGTGCACGACATTTCCATCTAACTTATGCACATCCTCATATACTTTAAATCATCTCTAGATTACTTACAGTACCTAATACAGTGTAAATGCTAAGTAAATAGTTGCCAGGATGCAACAAATTTAAGCTTTGCTTTTTGGAACTTGCTGGAATATTTCTTTCCATTATTTTCATTCTGCAGTTGGCTGAATTAACGGATGCCAAACTCACCAATATAGAGGATTGACCATAGATACATTGCTTTAAAAATTTCCCTGCTAAGTATAAACTCCACAGGAGAGTCTTACATTCCCTTGTTAGCCTCAAAGACAAGTGGCATAGGGACCTGGTACAAAGCAGCAGATATTTTTGTAAGCTTAGAAATGTTTAAATAATTATTTTTAAAAGATTGATTAAAATATATTTGCCTACTGAAGCATTAATCAGCCAAAAAAAAGGGCAGTTTTAACACTAAGCAGACTATTTTAAAAAGTATACTAAAGTAAGAAAATAGTTAAGTCACTTTTCTCTAAAATATATATCCATTCTGCAGGTTACAAAACTAGTCAGTACAACTTGAGGTGACCACATGTTAAAAATAATTGAGTTGTTTAACATACGCAACATAATGTTCACTTCCTAGCCATTCCTGTTTGCATCTTCTATTGTAAACAAAAGCTCACCAGTCCAAAAAAAAAAAAAAAAAGGCCTATCATAATTTTTATTATTTTACTGATTTAATAATTAACTTTACATGCTAGAGCTGTAATTCCAACATAAAAACCAATAAAGTTACATAGAGAATTATGAAATAGAACAAGTGACAAATTAAATTGTACCTGCAATGACTTTCAATATCACAGGCTGAGTAAAGCTACTACCAACACTCACAGTGATAAGTTTTGTGCTTCACACTGTCATTCTAAAAATTAATTATTACGTATTCTCTTCCAAATGAGTATCTAGTTTCCTGTATAGTACTTAAAAAAAAAAAAATCTGATAAATCTAGGGGTTTGCTGATTCTTCTTTTGCTGATAGCTAGGTCTGTCTATAAAATCTAGGCAACACTGAAAACTTGAGTATTTGCTTAACTGGGGAAAAAAATTTAAAAACGAAAAACAAAAGCGTTTTTATCAGTGATTAAATACAAATAAGATATCTTATCAATGCTCAGTAAATTAATATCCCACAGTAAAAACTACATGTATTATACATAAAGAGCTTCCTCAAATCAGAGGTTCTGATACTCAAGACAATTCTCATATTCCAAATTCTAAATATACTGTACATGGATCAGTAAGTCAAGCACTGGCTCCACTCACGCTATTTTTGTTTCCGTTGCTACTACTGCTAAAAGAGTTTATAAGGGCTCATTGCCAGTTTAGAGCATAGTTAGAAGTATTTCAGTACCAAATAAAAGCAATTAATTCCTAAGAAGAAATATAAATCTAAAGTAAACATAAAGTATCCAAGTATCTTTACAAAACACCATCAGTGTGCAAAAATATTTGGCAAAAGAAGATGGATAAGTAATCTGTGAACCATAAGTATTACCTCTTTCAAAATTGATTCCACTCAAAAAGACATTTTTAAGCAACACAATCAAGATAAGAATTAAGGAAAATTCTGGTCCAAAGAATTTCCTATAAAGAGGAAAATGAGGAAAGAACTCATTCAGGAGGGATATAGAAACTCAAATAAGGCAAATGCATAGCAATCAAATCTACACTCTAATGCCTAATATTAGATTTCCTTGAAGAAATAAGTCATAAACATGTTTGCTCCGACATTTAACATTACAGGAGACAACAGAAACATGGGTGACCAAAAAGGGACAAGTTTTGCCTGTGATTTGCTCTGTTCTGTAAACAATAATTGTTTGAATATTCCCAAACACAATCATTTCCACTAGGAAAACACATTCCTGCTTAAAATTAGGCTTCCTAGTAAGTCTTTACTAATTACAAAAACTGTAACTGAACCAACACTGACAGTCACACACCAGCATTTTAAAAGAAAGTTAATTTTAATGGGGCTTGGAAGAAGACTAAAGCTGTGGGCTTCCAACATTAAAAAAATAACTGATAACATTAAGGGAATCACTACTACATTATAGTCCTCCTAGTACAAAGGGACAGACATTAACGAAAGTGAGAGACCAATTTTAAAAACACAACTTAAACATACAAACCCACACCTAAACTCAAGATCAAGCAATACAAAATCAAGAAACTTTGTTTCATTCTTAATGGAAAATACTTATGAAAGGCAACATTCAAATTTCCAGTTATGTCACTTTAGAACCACCTGCTTAAGATATACAAGGCTCCTTTAAACATCTTTGGTGGCTTTATAAGAGCAATTTAACATTCTGAACCCTAAACCTATTCCAAGATCCACCGACCAGATGAATAACAGATTAACAATTACTTCAACCTATGTACTAATGAAACACATTTTATTTCTTCTTCTTTATATTGCTTATCAAAGCAGAGAATAATAAATCTAAAATATGGCAGAATACTATACCACTCAAACTTGAAATAATAGTCACTGTTTTTTCCTTGATGACTGGGATTTTTGACAATGACAAAATGAAAGGAATTAGAAATTAGTTTGGGGGTCAAGGTTAAAAATTACTTGAACAGTAATGCCTTGGAAGAACCATCCTCTTAGAAGTTAAAATATTTCGTCAGTTGTCACATAAATTTTCAAGATCTAAATTCAAAAGTACCACTATAATTACTAGAGGGGGTAAGAAAGAAGGAAGTCACAATGGCTTTTCTGAAAACTTGTGGGAAGCCACCTGACAGATGCAAAAGGACAGAAGCAGGTCATAAACTTACGCAGGCCCAACAGTAACCTGGATACTCTGTGACTCTCGTCTCACACGGACAGAGTCAGGAATAAATCACAAGTCCACCACATTCCCAGGATATTTTAATCATCACTTTAAGATAAACTAGTTAAAAATAAGATGGAAAATGTCTGACAGGAAAATTTAATAGGTCAAAAATCATTTGTGCATTCATACCTCACAGTGAAACAATTTAAAAAATCACTAATCAGTCAAAATAAAATGCACAAACTTATCCAGACTAAATCAAGACAATCCAAAAAGAATTCTGAAATTAAAAAAAAAAAAAAAACTGTTTGCAAAACACAAAAGCAAAGCTTTACTGTAAGTATTTTGAACACTATAATTTCAACCTAACAGAATATACAGCCCTCATCCTCTTCAAGTTCACGCTACTCATTGTAACAGGTTCCAAGCCAAATATGATCTCTCCTTTATCCTGAGCAATGCTTTGAAGAAACTATATCAAGAAATATAGCTTCTTACTAGAGTTTGGGGGATTATGAAAAAAACCAATCTAAAACAGGCATGCTTATGGATCATTTCTATGATTATACTTATTTTAAACCATGGTCCCCAACTGAGAATTTTAGGAAGTGAATTTTTACAACAGCATGGGAAGCCAACCAAAATATAAGGCCAGTTAACAATACTCACCCTTTCCTGTATCACAATAACTGTAAGAAAGAAATTTTGTTTGTAAAATGCAACGTACATTTTATCATCTTGGATAAAATATTTGCAGCCTCAGTAGTGGTTAAATTGCAGCTATAAAGGAAATTGTCTTGAGATAAATGGTTTCCCTATGAGAAGGTTTCATTGCTACACTTCACCTCAGGACAATAAATCAAATTAACTGCACCTTGTCCTCTGTCCAATGACATCATCAGTTTGACTACATCTTCAGAATTGGGTGCAAAAACATATGCTATTTAAGGCATGAAGTCATATTACTGTTTTTTGTCCATCCAACCTCATGCTTCAAGTCTCTGAAGCAGTTATTCACCTGAACATTCTAATGAAAGCTACAGATTCTTTTTTCCTGCTGCATTCAGGCCCTGCCTACTGGCAGTAAAAGAAAAAAAAAAGTGAGAACTGGTATTTGAAATTGGCTTGCTTTTAGCCCATCAAATCTAGCATTTTGTTTCCAATTAATCTGAAGACTAATGTCTCACAAAATATGTATCTTGCAACTGACCATCAAGTGCATTAACATAATTTCAAAGATTAAACATGTCAGTGTTCAACAACTCTTCTCTGATACTTTACTAGCAGGGATTAAAAAAAAAACACCAAAGAGAAGCCACACCATGCTTTTAAGAAACAGCTAAGAACTATGCAAAATTAAAAAGACAACTCTACTATGGGAAAGCCCCCAAATCAAAATTATTTCTTTTAAATAGCAAAAGTTAATCTGCCTTTCACAGACCGAATGTTCTAAGCCTACACAAAACATAAAATCAATTCTGACAACTTAAAGATGAAGGGTGGGTGTGCTTGGGAAGGGAATAAGTTTCAAGATCAAGGTAGACACAATGCCTCAGTTTTATTCCTCTATTTTCACTCATTTAACCTTGACACAAACACTCAAAGAAAATATAACCCCATTTCTGTTTTCAGGAGTGCTACAATTAAAATAAGCAAGTCTATAACAGTGGTACCACAAAATTAATATCAGCTCCATTTTAAATTAGAATGAAGAGGCTGAAAGGGGAATGCAGCATGCTGTTAATTGGAACTTCTAAAATAACTAGCTACTCTACAACTCCTAGAAAACACTACTGCTTTTTTTTTTTTCCCAAATACTGAAGATCTTTACAAAGCCTGAAAGTGTTTAACTTGGGGGTAGAAGTCAAGGGGCAGGGGTGAACTAGCCCGAAAACAAAGTGATTTTATTAAACCAAAATAGGTTTCATTCGCCTCTGAAAATGAGAAAGCATAGATTTTTTTCCTTAGGCCCAATATTATGGCAAACTATAAGAAAGTCTTTTTAAGACAAAACAGAACACGACAGAGTTGATGCTTAGCTAGGAGCTGTTTGAAAGCTGCTAACGCCCCAAGAGGGTTTCTTTTGCCCGTGGAGTAGGGGTAAGCGTACGGAAGTTAGTTTTGGGGTTGGGGGGGGAGTCATTTTGGTTATTAGTAAATAAATCAAGCGGCAGAGAACATGAGGCCTAGGCCACTGCTGCAGGAGCCAAGGCCTAGCTCGCTCCCTCTCTTCCCAGCACAGTCTGGGTTTGATCTCAGAGCCCTGCGGATTGCCAAGGGAAAAAAAAAAAAAGAATCATATCGAACCACAAAAGCACATGGGGCGAATGTAAAATATAAACACGGCGTTGGGCTGTGAGTGGCTGTTATTAAAGGTCTGAATTACTAAACATGAGAGGCGGGGAAAGCCAGGCGGCCATTTCAATAATATAAACCTCCCCGAATTAGACATTATTCAAATGAGAGAGGTTCAGCTAACCAGAGCGTAAGAGGACCCAGCACCCAGCAAGAAAACAGGAGCAGAGAACCAGGAAGGGGGATCCCCGCCCCTACCCAACTCCCAACCGGTGGGGGGAAACCAAGAATATTATCAACTTGTCAGCGCAGCCGGTTCTGGGGCAAGGCAGGAGGGCAGCGCTTTCCGTCCGAGTTCCCGGGAGGCCTCCGGGCGCCGCTGCGGCCTGAGGGGGAGAGGCCCCCGAGGGCCCCCGGCCTCGCGGGTCTGGGTCAAGCGCAGCAGCGGGGGGCAGACAGGGTGGGGCAGGGGACCCGGAGCTCAGACCGCGCCAGGCACCTTCATTCGGCTCAATTCTCCCGAGAAACCACGGCCGCCGGGGAACAAGGGGCCTCCCCAGGACCCGCTGGGACCCCTGACCGGTGGCCTGGAGCACATGGGATGGCCTCAGAGGACCTGCTCCTCGGAGGAGAACTTTCCCCAAGGGCCGCTTTCAACCCAGTCCGCCCCCAAGGGGGCGAAGCGCCTACCGGCGCGGACTCCCCAGTCCCTGCGCCCGGAGGCCCCCTCGCAGCGCCCAGGACCGCTCACCCCTACCCATCCACAGCGCAGGCCCGGCTCGGGTCAGGCCACCGTACGGGGGATGAGTGGGGCGCGGCCGGGGCGCCCGGGGCCGTGACCCGCGGGCTCGGCCCCGCTCGGACCCCGGTGCGGCGGCGCGGCGCGGGCCGGGCACTGTCCGCGGGCGCACCCGGGCCGCTCTGCGGGCCGCCCCCCGCGGCCAGCAGCGCGGGGGAGGGGTCGCCCCGGCCCGCGCCGGGGGCAGGACACGTGCGGCGGTCCGGCCGCCGGGGTCCGCTCCGGCCCCGCCGCCTCCCCGGCATTGTGCTCGCCGCCACCTCCGTCTCGCCCTCCACGCCCCCCCACGCCGCGCCCGTCCGGCCCGGGTCGCCCGCCCGCGCCCCGCCGCGCCCCGCCGCGCCCCGCCGGCCCAGCAGCTATGAATATGTAAAACGTCTTTATTGTCCTCTCCCTCTGCCCCGGCCCCGCGGCCCCGCCGCGGACCCGCTTGGGTAGGGGCTCGGCGGCTAGGAGGCGGAGGCGGCCGGCGGAGGAGGAGGAGGAGGACGGTGCCGGCGGGCGGGCGAGCCCGCGGCGGGGTGGGCTCGGGGCAGGAGGAGAGCGGCAGATCGCAGCCCCCTTTGCCCCTCGTCTTCCCCCTCCGCCTGGCCGCTCCGAGGCTCTTTCCCCCTCCGCTAGGCGCCCGGCGGGGGCTCCGTGCTCCCTGGCCCCCCATCTCCCCGCCGTTAATTATAATAATCCTGAGTACTAATAAATTATGCTAAGTCGCGGGGGGGCAGCGGGAGCCGGGGTTGAGTATGAATATGAATATGTAAAATGCTGTAATGATTACCTGCTGCTGCTGCCGCCGCGGCTGAACTCTCATCTTGACTCGCTGCTCCTCCGTCCGCCATTTTGAATATTTTAACCAAAATCGCCCGGTCGATAAACCCTCCCTCGCTCCGGCTCCCCTCCCCCCGCCCGCCCTCCAGACCTCCTCCCTGCTCTCCGCCCCCTCCAGCTCCCGCCTCTCCGCGGGCGCGCGCCAGGGGGCGCGCGAGGCTGTCCCCCTGGAAGAGGCCCACCTCCACAGGGCTCTCTGCGCACGCGCTCCCTGGCAGCCGTGGCTCTTCAGTAGCTGAAGCGCCCTCAACCTGCGAGTCACTCCTTCGCTTCATCTTTTCCCGTCTGGGCTCTGCACATGCGCGAATTTCCCCACGCGCCTAAAAGGCGGTCTGCGCTTGCGCCATTTTCCCTGGCTCCCTCCTGATGTGTGAACTGTGAAGTGTAGTACGGAGCGCGTTTGTGGTATCTTAATATCCTCCCTTCTCTTCCCGCTTTACTCTCCTCCCGATTTTACTCTGGCTTCCCCCAGTGGCATGCTACAAGAAGGACAAGGGACCCAATGGCCAAAAGGGGAGAGACGCGCGAAGTGTCGGTGGGCGGACTGGCCCGCGCCCTCTTCGCTGCGCACTTTTTAAGGCTTTCCGCGCTTTTTAAACACCGACAACAAAGGACGGGCCGCTCCCCTGCTAGGTAATTTCCGGCCCTGTGGGCAGGTAGGGGCGGAAACCAGCGGCGGGGAACCGGGCTGGAGGCACCTGCTGGGCCAGGCGCTGGCCTCCCGCTTTAAGTTTGAATCCGAATTAGTCCCCGCCCTCAACCTTGCCGATGCTGGAGACCTGACCCGGGCCGATGCGAGGGGGAGTGTCCTGTGATTCTTTTAGTTAGCCCCAGATCTTCTGCTCTACTTGTTTTCAACACCCGGCTGGCTTGCACGTTATCTGGAAGTTTTATTAAGCCGCCAGTTCCCGCCCCTACCCTTTCAGGTGCCTTGATCGCCGCGCACCGGATGGAAGCAAATAGCCGACCTCTGGTCTCCAGATAAGCATTCTTCCCTTCCTTTCGGTAATGAACATCTTTTGAAACCTAGCATAAACTGAAAACCCACGACCTAGTCAATAAAAAAATGTCGAAATCAGCGGTAGCTTCATCAAGAATTTTACTTTGTTGCTTCTCAAGGTAAATATGAAAAGCAGGCGTTTTCCGATGTAGATATCTTTGCTTGTAACTAGTCATAATGTTCTAAGATTTCTTTATCTAAATTTAATAGATTTTCCTGGACAAGACCCGGGTCTAATTATTTTACGAATTTTTAAGCCCTGTGATTTTTCCTTTTTTTTTTTTTAAGAGGAGTGTACTGTATTTGATGATTACCAAATAAAAGTTTTTTTAAAAAAATCAGTTTTAGGTAGTCTTGAGGAGAAAAAAATGTAAGATTTAAATTGAGAAGGATTACAAATTCTGGTCTTCCCAGGTGGCTCAGATGAAGAATCCGCTGGCCAGTGCAGGAACTGAAGGAGACTGGGGCTCCGTCTCTGGGTGATGAAGATCCCCCTGAGGAGGACATGGCAGTGGCATTCCTGCCGGGATAAGCCCATGGACAGAGGAGCCAGTTAGGCTGCAGTCCAGGGAGTCGAAAAGAGGAGGACACGACTGAGCACGCAGGCACAATTTCTGCACTGAGGAAAAAAACTGATCACTAGGAGATAGCCAGCCATTGTTTAATAGCTGAAGTTTTAATCATTGTTCTTAGCCTGCTCATTGAATTTCTTACACTGTGCAAGTACAGTTAAACCTATTGTCGATGTCAGCCAATGAATTCCAGGTGGTATTGATTTATTCATGGCAGTTAAGGCCTAGGGTGTATGCATGACTCTAAGCCAAATAATTGGGCTACCCTATAATCTAATTATTTCAGACAATGGCCAACCAACACACAGTTAAACAAATGCAAAATTTAATCATGTTACAATTAATCTGTAAATATAGCATATTCACCAGCATTGCTATTAATAGAAAGTCTCAGAATCCTTAATCTATTTGAAAGTTGCTCACTTGTGTCAGACTCTTTGCGACCTAGCAGACTGTACAGTCCGTGGAATTCTCTGAGCCAGGATACTGGAGTGGGTAGCCTTTCACTTCTTCGGAGGATCTTCCCAAACCAGGCATCGAACCCAGGTCTCCCACATTGCAGGCGGATTCTTTATCAGCTGAGGCACAAGGGACAAAGTTAAGTACATGACCCTGCTTTAAGGGCAACAAATTTGAAGTCATCTCCACTAAGAAAAAGAAATTAAATACCCTTGTTTAAATTCTTCTATTTAATCTTTGTTTTGCTCTTTGTTTCAAAAAGTAAATTAATATGACTTTCAGAAAGGAACTGAAGCCACTGCATCTGCTATTCATTATTATTTTATTTATATAAAAGGAAAAGTTTTATGGAATGAACTTTTATGTAAAGAAAAATAGCTCTGTGAGGAAAAGAAAGCTGAAAATACTATGTATCAGTGATTCATCTTCCTCTTGATGGTAATATTTGTGTTTCCAAATGTATGCTCAGTTCAGTTCAGTTCAGTTGCTCAGTCATGTCCAACTCTTTGCAACCCCACAGACTGCAGCACACCAGGCTTCCCTGTTCATCACCAATTCCCAGAGCTTACTCAAACTCATGTCCATTGAGTCAGTGATGCCATCCAGCCATCTCATCCTCGGTTGTCCCCTTCTCTTCTGGCCTTCAGTCTTTCCCAGAATCAGGGTCTTTTCCAGTGAGTCAGTTCTTCACATCAGGTGGCCAAAGTATTGGAGTTTCAGCTTCAGCATCAGTCTTTCCAATGAATATTCAGGACTGATTTCCTTTAGGATGGACTGGATGCATCTTCCTGAAGTCCAAGGGACTCTCAAGAGTCTTCTCCAACACCACAGTTCAACGGCATCAATTCTTAGGCGCTCAGCTTTCTTTATAATCCAACTCTCACATCCATACATGACTACTAGAAAAACCATAGCTTTCACAAGACAGACTTTTTTGTTGGCAAAGTAATGTCTCTGCTTTTTCATATGCTGTCTAGGTTGGTCATAACTTTTCTTCCAAGGAGCAAGTGTCTTTTAATTTCATGGCTGCAGTCACCATCTGCAGTGATATTGGGACCCAAGAAAACCAAAGTCTGTCACTGTTTGCATTGTTTCCCCATCTATTTGCCATGATGCCTTGATCTTAGTTTCCTGAATGTTGAGTTTTAAGCCAACTTTTTCACTCTCCTCTTTCACTTTCATCAAGAGACGCTAGTTCTTCTTCACTTTCTGCCATAAGGGTGGTGTCATCTGCATATCTGAGGTTATTGATATTTCTCCTGGCAATCTTGATTCCAGCTTGTCCTTCATCCAGCCTGGCATTGTGCATGATGTACTCTGCATATAAGTTAAATAAGCAGGGTGACAATATACAGCCTTGATGCATTCCTTTCCTGATTTGGAACCAGTCTGTTGTTCCATGTCCAGTTCTAACTGTTGCTTCTTATCCTGCATACAGATTTCTCAGGAGTCAGGTCAGGTGGTCTGGTATTCCCATCTCTTGAAGAATTTTCCAATTTGTTGTGATTCACACAGTCAAAGGCTTTGGCATACTCAATAAAGCAAAAGTAGATGTTTTTCTAGAACTCTCTTGCTTTTTCGATGATCCAGTGGATGGTGGCAATTTGATCTCTGGCTCCTCTGCCTTTTCTAAACCCAGCTTGAACATCTGGAAGTTCACAGTTCATGTACTGTTGAAGTCTGGCTTGGAAAATTTTAAGCATTACTTTGCTAGGGTGTGAGATGAGTGCAATTGTGTGGTAGTTTGTGCATTCTTTGGGATTGCCTTTCTTTGGGATTGGAATGAAAATGGACCTTTTCCAGTCCTGTGGCCACTGCTGAGTTTTCCAAATTTGCTGACATATTGAGTGCAGCACTTTCACGGCATCATCTTTCGGGATTTGAAATAGCTCACCTGGAATTCCATCACCTCCACTAGCTTTTTTTTGTAGTGATGCTTCCTAAGCCCTACTTGACTTCACATTCCAGGATGTCTGGCTCTAGGTGAGTGATCACACCATCATGGTTATCTGGGCCATGAAGATCTTTTTTGTATAGTTCTTCTGTGTATTCTTGCCACGTCTTAAATCTTCTGCTTCAGTTATGTCCATACCATTTCTGTCCTTAATTGTGCCTATCTTTGCATGAAATGTTCCCTTGGTATCTCTAATTTTCTTGGAGATCTTTAGTCTATCCCATTCTATTATTTTCCTCTATTTCTTTGTACTGATCACTGAGGAAGGCTTTCTTATCTCTCCTTGCTATTCTTTGGAAATCTGCATTCAAATGGGTATATCTTTCCTTTCCTCCTTTGCCTTTAGCATCCCTTCTTTTCTCAGCTATCTGTAAGGCCTCCGCAGACAACCATTTTGCCTTTTTTCATTTCTTTTTCTTGGGGATGGTCTTTATCACTGCCTCCTGTACAATGTCAGGAATCTCCATCCATAGTTCTTCAGGGACTCTATCAGGTCTTATCCCTTGAATCTATTTGTCACTTTCATTGTATAATCGTAAGGGATTTTATTTAGGTCATACCTAAATGGTCTAGTGGTTTTCCCTACTTTCTTCAATTTAAGTCTGAATTTGGCAATAAGGAGTTCAGGATCTGAGCCCAGGGCCTAGCACAATAACTGAACATAGTAGATAGTCATAAATATTTGTTGAGTAAGAAATAATAAATGATACAGTTATATATGTTAGGATTATTTTAAAAATTGATACATCATCTATTCGACAAATAGTTTTGAAATCTTCATTCTGCCATAAACTTTACTAGGTGTTAAGGATATGAAATATGTTTTTTTCCAGTGGTCATGTATGGATGTGAGAGTTGGACTGTGAAGAAAGCTGAGCACCGGAAAATTGATGCTTTTGAACTGTAGTGTTGGAGAAGACTCTTGAGAGTCCCTTGGACTGCAAGGAGATTCAACCAGTCCATCCTAAAGGAGATCAGTCCTGGGTGTTCATTGGAAGGACTGATGCTGAAGTGGAAACTCCAGCACTTTGGCCACCTGATGCGAAGAGTTGACTCATTGGAAAAGACCCTGATGCTGGGAGGGATTGGGGGCAGGAGGAGGAGGGGACGACACAGGATGAGATGGCTGGATGGCATCACCGACTCCATGGGCATGAGTTTGAGTCAACTCCGGGAGTTGGTGATGGACAGGGAGACCTGGCGTGCTGCAATTCATGGGGTCGCACAGAGTCGGACACGCCTGAGCGACTGAACTGAACTGAACTGAAGGATATGAAAATGTGTAAGATACTGCTTTGACCCCAGCAGACTTTGTGTATCAACTTTTTAAAATCCTTACAACTCTGGAGAATAAGAACTCTGATTATCCCAGTTGTCCAGGAGGGGGAAATTGAGTCATATAGATATTATGTAACTTACTTGTATTAGTCAGTGTTCTGCAGAGAAACAAAACCAATTGGAGTTACACACACACACACACACACATATATATATATATATATATATATATGTATATGAAAGAAATGTTTTATAAAGAATGAGCTTATATAATTATGGAGGCTGAAAAGTCTCCAGATCGGCAGTTTGAAGGCCCAAGAAGCAATGTTGTGTTCCAGTCCAAGTGCAAAGGCCTGATTCAACTTTATATTCTTTCCATCGTTATTCTAATCCCCTAATATCCATTTCCATACTTGTTCCCAAGATTTCTGTCTGTAACAGTTATAAGACTCAAGGAGTTCATTTGAAGTGTTGTGCACACCCTCATAAATTAGGTAATTTCCAGTTCATGATGGGCAGCTCAAGTCTCATGGTAATTTGGTGGCCCATCGGTAAGCATTCAGTCTCTATTGAAGTCCAGTAGTAGGCCAAGAGCTATTTCCCAAAAGGAGAGTAGTAATCTATAGAAAATGTCAGGGCTTTGCTCTGAAGTCCTAAGGGTTTGCCTGTGGTTCAGTCGGAGACTAGCTGCATCCCCCGCTATGACTGACATGTGGAGCATCTTTGGATCTGCCAGGTCCTATGGCCCGTGTGCTGGAGCAGCTTGCACAGCTGTCTGGACTTGTTGCGGAGCTTTCCCTTATGCTGGGTCTCATTCAAAATTCACGGCTTTTTGAGTCACTTGGTAAGTAGGTTGAAATAACCCAAATGTGGGCTGTTTCCTCTAAAATCCAAACCCCGCTAGGCACTGTGCCTCTTTTTTTAGTTGTAGGAGGAGCCAGATGCAACAATTTATCCTTCACCTTAGAAGGGATATCTTGATGTGCACCACACCACTGGGTCCCTAGAAATTTCACTGAGGTAGAAAGCCCCTGAATTTGTCAGACTTATTTCTCACACTTTGACACGTAAATGCCTTACTAGTTTAAAGTTGCCAGTTGAAGTAGTTACTACTTCTTCCTTACTAGGTCCAATCAGCATGATGTCATCAATGCAATGAACTAGTGTAATAGCTTGTGAAAGAGAAAAGAAAGCAAGATCCTGCAAACTGCATTGTGATTCCCAGCTGGTGAATTGACATACTTCTGACGTGGGATGGTGAAGGTGTATTTGCTGCAAACAAACTGCTTCTTGTGGGTCTTATTAACAGGGATGGAAGAAAAGGCATTTGCTAGATTAATAGCTATATACCAGGGGATGTGTTAATTTGCTCTAGCTTTGAAACCACATCTGGTACAGCAGCTGTCAGTGAGGTCAACACCCAGTTAAGCTTTGGTAATCCTCTGTCATTTTCCAAGATCTATCTGTCTCCTGTATAGACCAAATAGGAGAGTTAAATGGGGATGTGGTAGGAATAACCACCCCTACAACTTTCAGATCCTTGATGGTGGAACTAATCTTTACAATCCCTCCAGTAACGCAGCATTCCTTTTGATTTACTATTTTCCTGGATAGAAGTAGGTCTAGTGGCTTCCACCTGGCCTTTCCCACGTAATAGCCTTGACTCCCCAGGTCAAGGAACCAATGTGTAGGTTATGACAACTGCTTCCATTTTCCAGGGTGGGGGAAATTGAGGCATAGAGGTAGTAAGTAACTTAACCTTTGTCACCCCACTTAAACAGTAGAACTGACATTCAAACACTGTTCAGGGATTGTACTCCTTAACACTGATGCTTGCTTTGGATCAGGCCAAACCCTGGAGGTGCATAAAGTTCATGTGGTAAGAGAACATATTAACACATAACGTCCCTGTATGTAATCTCATAATTACAATACAGACATGGATGCAAATTTATGTTCACTAAAAAGCATACATACAAATAGCAGCTCTGTTATAGTTGCCAAATCTAGAAACAATTCAAAGGCTCTTAAACAAGTGAATGGAAAAAAAAACTGGAGTACATTCATAACGTGGAATACTATTTTGCAGTTTAAAAAAAAAATGAATTATTGACAAATGCAAGAACTCTCAGAGGCATTATACTAAATGAAAGCAGAAAATCTCAAATCATGCTGTATGATTCCATTTGCATGACATCTTTGAAATAAAACTGGTCAGTAGATGCCTGCAGGTAATGGTGAAAGAAGGTGCATGTGTGTGTGTGTGTGTGTACATATATATATATATATATATATATATTCACACCATATACATATAAGGTACAGAAGTAGTACAAAGGTATGATGAGTCTACCTAGAAGTTACTGTTACTGGATGTTCTTTAGTTGACAGCAGTAATGTGTGGATGTGAATGTGTAAATCTATGCTGCTAAAGGGTAACACATAAGCCTTTGTAGCTAGGTGTGGCCATGTGATTAAATTTTGCCTTTTGGGTTTTAAGGAATTGTTGGGTTGGCTTTCTAGGAAGCTTCTAAAAGAAGAGTTACTTTGTTCTTCATTTTCCCTTCCTGCTGCCTGGAATGCAGATGTGAAGACTGAAATTCCTGCAGCTTTCCTGGACCATGGAGTACCATTCTCAAGAGAGAACATGTTAGAAACAACAAGCCAATCAGCTGAAGGGAAGCCTGGGACTGGGACTGGGCCGGACACAGAATTCCTTGTACTGAAGTTAACTCTCCGTGCTGCTAGATAGTTTTGTTAAAGACTGAGGAATCCAGACTCTGGGAGATGTATTTTAATGATTCTAATTACCTTAGCTGAATAAATTAAAAACAATTGTATTTTTATAAACATCTCCAACATTTTAGCTATTCATAAAGACTATCATTCTAATATAGCAAATTAATTTCTCTAGTGACCTAAGGTGTATTTCATAACTAGTTACTCTTATAGCAGAGTTTTCAAGCCATGTTTCATGAAGATCTTAGGCCTGGCCTTAAGAGAGGGTGAAGACCAACCCCTCCACCTCCTCTTTAGCTGAAATGATTTTACTTTACCTGTACTGGAAATCAAGATAAGATTCATTTGAAAACATGGTATCACTACTTTAAAGCATTATATATAATCCATATATATATATATAAAATGTATATGTGTGCTAAGTTGCTTCAGTTGTGTCCGAATCTTTGCAACCCTATGTACTGTAGCCCACCAGGCTCTTCTGTCCATGGGATTCTCCAGGCAAGAATACTGGAGTGGATTGCCATGCCCTCCTCCAGGGGATCTTCCCAACCCAGGGATTGAACCCACGTCTCCTACATTGGTAGGTGGATTCTTTATCACTAGCACCACCTGGGAAGCCCCCATATGTATACATATACATACATACATACATATACATGTGTATATATATATATATATATATATGAAATTTACTATCCTGGGAGATTCAACCAAGATGTTTCATTGCTTAAAGCTACATATACTATGAGTGCTTCTTTGGAGTGGAGCAAGATTAGCAACAATGACTTTAAAAATTTTCATGATAAAATGATCATGACCTTTGTATAAGTAGCATTGGGACCTTGATCTCCTTTTTCTCCATGTCTTACGGTGTACCCAGAATTTTTCCCAAGGAAGACTTTGATCTTGCCTCAGATATTTCCGTGATCCTCCTCTATGAGCAGGTGGAGATGGCCTCTATTAAATTAGTAACTGTATCCTGATCACATATCTTAACTTTCATAAAGGGATGTCAAACCTACTTACTGTAGCTACCTGCTGCAATTTATGTTTCTACCCTTAATGTACAATGTATAGTATGTACTTTTTCAAGAATGTACACTGAAATCTTTAAAAGTCAATACTTATCAGAAAGCTCAGTATCATTGATGGAGAACTGATAGACATATAGTCCATGGTCCCCTCTGGTTCAGGGTCAGCAAATTTTTGTCACAACTCATATAATATCTTATTATATTATAATATTTTATACTGACATTAAGAAGAGGTGGCAAGAATACACAGAAAAACTATGCAAAAAAGATCTTCACTACCCAGATAATCATGATGGTGTGATCACTCACCTAGAGCCAGACATCCTGGAATGTGAAGCCAAGTGGGCCTTAGGAAGCATCACTATGAACAAAGCTAGTGGAGATGATGGAATTCCAGGTGAGCTATTTCAAATCCCGAAAGATGATGCCGTGAAAGTGCTACACTCAGTATGTCAGCAAATTTGGAAAACTCAGCAGTGGCCACAGGACTGGAAAAGGTCCATTTTCATTCCAATCCCAAAGAAAGGCAATCCCAAAGAATGCACAAACTACCACACAATTGCACTCATCTCACACCCTAGCAAAGTAATGCTTAAAATTTTCCAAGCCAGACTTCAACAGTACATGAACTGTGAACTTCCAGATGTTCAAGCTGGATTTAGAAAAGGCAGAGGAGCCAGAGATCAAATTGCCACCATCCACTGGATCATCAAAAAAGCAAGAGAGTTCTAGAAAAACATCTACTTCTGCTTTATTGAGTATGCCAAAGCCTTTGACTGTGTGGATCACAACAAATTGGAAAATTCCTCAAGAGATGGGAATACCAGACCACCTGACCTGACTCCTGAGAAATCTGTATGCAGGATAAGAAGCAACAGTTAGAACTGGACATGGAACAACAGACTGGTTCCAAATCAGGAAAGGAATGCATCAAGGCTGTATATTGTCACCCTGCTTATTTAACTTATATGCAGAGTACATCACGCACAATGCCAGGCTGGATGAAGGACAAGCTGGAATCAAGATTGCCAGGAGAAATATCAATAACCTCAGATATGCAGATGACACCGCACTTACGGCAGAAAGCGAAGAACTAAAGAGCCTCTTGATGAAAGTGAAAGAGGAGAGTGAAAAAGTTGGCTTAAAACTCAACATTCAGAAAACTAAGATCGTGGCATCTGGTCCCATCACTTCATGGCAAATAGATGGGGAAACAATGGAGACAGTGACAGACTTTATTTTTGGGGGCTCCGAAATCACTGCAGATGGTGACTGCAGCCATGAAATTAAAAGACACTTGCCTTATGCATCCAACCTGGACTGGCGTGCGTGAGACAAGTGCTCAGGGCTGGTGCACTGGGATGACCCAGAGGGATGGGATGGGGAGGGAGGTGGGAGCGGGGTTCAGGATGGGGAACACATGTAAATCCATGGCTGATTCATGTCAATGTATGGGAAAAACCACTACAATATTGTAAAGTAATTAGCCTCCAACTAATAAAGGAAAAAAAAAAAAAAGACACTTGCTCCTTGGAAGAAAAGTTATGACCAACCTAGACAGCTTTTTGAAAAGCAGAGACATGAAACTTTGCCAACAAAGGTCCGTCTAGTCAAGACTATGATTTTCCCAGTAGTCATGTATGGATGTGAGAATTGGACTATAAAGAAAGATGAGCTCCGAAGAATTTATGCCTTTGAACTGTGGTGTTGGAGAAGACTCTTGAGAGTCCCTTGGACTGCAAGGAGATCCAACCAGTTCATCCTAAAGGAAATCAGTCCTGAATGTTCATTGGAAGGACTGATGCTGAAGCTGAAGCCCCAATACTTTGGCCACCTGATGCTAAGAGCTGACTCATTTGAAAAGACCCTGATGCTGGGAAAGGTTGAAGGCAGGAGGAGAAGGAGACAATAGAGGATGAGATGGTTGGATGGCATCACTGACTCAGTGGACATGGGTTTGAGTAAACTCTGGGACTTGGTGATGGACAGGGAGGCCTGGCGTGCTGCAGTCCGTGGGGTCACAAAGAGTCAGACACGACTGAGCAGCTGAACTGAACTGAACTCTTGTACTGTCTGTTCCAAGCCCCTGGACACCTTCTTTAATCCATAACCCTTTCTTAAGCCAAGCCTTGACTGTTGCTCATGTTTCTTCCAACCTGTGCCTCAGGCAGTCATTGGCATTTCATCAATTTTGGCATTCAGGATGAAATCCACTTCTAATTCCATCTCTAGGTATTCTTAAAAGCCAAACTGTCAGAGAGCCATGCACTTGAAAACAGTCATTTTGTTTGCCTGTAAGATTCTTTCCTAGAATTATGCTTGGATTTATGTCATCAGCCTACATTAAAATTATAAGGAGGAAAAAAAAACTGAGGAATGTATCATACTTACTGTTAAGAGTGTTTTTGGCGTGTCTGTTTCCTTTCTGAGGATTTTTTCTTGGTATCTGAAGGGCCAAGGTGAAGTAACTTGTTCAAGTTCATACAGTAAGGAGCTAGGAGTTGAATGAAAGACTGCCTGATTCCATAGCGTCTCTAGGACATCAGATCTGCTCTGTGCCTTGGCTGCCCTCTGCCTTCCCAAGCTGCCTTCTACTGCATGTAGACAGCCAGGCCTTTGCTTTGTTTGCATGTTTCTCTATTTCCCCTCCTGCATTCATCGATTCCATTTCTGCCCTTTCTATTTTTTCCCTGTCTCTTCCTATCCTTCCTCATAAGCTATTTCTAAATAAACTCTTGCATTTACTCATCTACATATTATAGTCTGATATCTGCTCCAATCATTTTCCTGAAATTACTTTATTAGAAGTTACTGATGACCTCCCAACTGCAAAATTTGGTAACACTTCCAGTTTTCATCCTGTTCCATCTCTCAGCAGTTGGACAACAGCAATGGTTCCTTCCTTCTTAAAACCACCTGTCCAAATCTAGCTTCAGTGACAAGTTTGTGCTCCACTGTTTCCTCTGATCTCTCTAAACACATCTTGGATTTCCTGGCTGGATCCCCTTCTTCCCATCTAATGTATGTGCTCTCCAAGGATCTGCCCTTGTCTGTTTCCTCATTGCTGCAAGCCTGTTTGATGTCATTATTATCCCCACAATTTTAACTGTTATCTCTCTGAAGCCAACCCCCAAAGCTACACCTTCAGTCCTGACCTCACTCCAGTGTCAAACTATGTTTGTTACATTTCTTTCTTTCATCAGAGTATAAAATATTCAAGGGCTGGACTATATTGTCCTCTTTATTTTTTCTCTTTTTGTGTTTTATGTTATAGCACAAACCTAGATATAGTCTTTGCTTAACAATTTTTAAAAAACAATTTTTACATACTTCCTCATATATTTTAGTGGCCATCCAGTGCAGCTAAGAAGACTTTATTCTCTCACAAGCATTCATCAAGTACCTACCATGCACTCGGCATTACTCCAGGCAAAACATTTCCTTTAGTTTCTTGGAACACCTTGGGGTGAGTACACATTTAATTCAGTTTTTCAACGCCCAAGTCTACCTCGATAACTCTATATCTTATCTACTCCAAGATGCACATTTTTTTTTTTCACATTTTAAGATCTTTTAAATCAAGATTCATCTTAGTATATAAGAAAATGTTGTGTCATAGTTTAATTGGCAGCACTTCTTAATAGTATATTAAATTATAGTACATTTTACAAGCAATGACATATTAAATCAACAAAGTATGATACTGTGTATAGAAAACAAAGGTTTAGAAACTTCATTCTATTGTTTAATCATCCAAGAAATATTTAATTATCCTGAGTATGCTAGAGTTTCTAAGGCAGGAAAAGAAATATTTTAAAGGAATTTTCAATAGTAAGGATTAAAACAAAAGGGAAGGGACTTCCCTGAGCAGAGATGTTTCACACCCAGTATTTTCTCTGCTGTAAATTTACGGCAGTGATAGATAAACTACAAGGAACGAGAACCAAACAGGAGTGGGCCCCAAAGCAGTTATTCTTTCCGTGAATCAGGAATAGCACAGAAGTGGGTCTGCCGCTGTGGGCCTGTTGGGCTGCAAGCCAGGAGGAAGGCAGTGGTGCTGGGATTTTAGTGCCACAAAGAGAAAGAGCTAGAACTAGGCTCATGACTTGAAGCATCTTGGCCCCACCGCCCCCCGCCACAACACACACACACTTTTTGTAATTGGTGGTGTTTTGTTACAATTTTATCTTCCATAAATCTTATATAAGTCATTTTATATAGATATATCTTACATAAATAAAAAATAAAAACTACAGCATTTTATGATATAATACAAGGAATTCTTATGTTTACACCATTTCCCACTTCCTCTTCTCTTTAGGAAATCATTTTTATTTATTTGTTGCTTATCCCTCTAAATCTCTTCTTGCTGCTGCTGCTGCTAAGTCACCTCAGTCGTGTCTGACTCTGTGCAACCCCATAGGCGGCAGCCCACGAGGCTCCACCGTCCCGGGGATTCTCCAGGCAAGAACACTGGAGTGGGTTGCCATTTCCTTCTCCAAGGCATGAAAGTGAAAAGTGAAAGTGAAGTCGCTCAGTCGTGTCTGACTCTTCCTGACCCCATGGACTGCAGCCTACCAGGCTCCTCCGTCCATGGGATTTTCCAGGCAAGAGTACTGGAGTGGGGTGCCATTGCCTTCTCCGAAATCTCTTCTTACAACCACATAAGTTCTTATTTCCCTCTCTTTCTTATACAAAATATAGATGCCATATGTACTGTTCCATACCTTGCTTTTTTCACATATCTGTATATCCAGAAAATTGTGTCATATCAGTATTTGGAGACTTTACTTACCATTTTTGTGGCTGTGTGTACTTCATTGTGTGCACAAACCATGGTTTACTCACCCATTCCTCTCTTGCAGAACACAAGCTATTTACAAACACTTCATGTTACTCACAACCTTCTACCTATGGCATTTTATACTCCTTTTTATACTCTATTTTATACTCACACACCTTTATAGATGGAAGCTGAGTAAAACTGCTGCTTGACTGCTGCCTGGAACTACAGCTTTATAGGAAGTTGAGAAGTTAGTCAAGTAGGAAGACCAAGGCACAGCCTTGTTACCAAGAAGTAAGTAGAATTGCTCCTTGGATTGTTCTAGTGTTGCAGGAGCCTCTAAGCACCATCAGTACACTTAGTTATGGACCAAAATTTTAGGAGGTGGTGTGGTGTTAACTACAAAACTATTAAACAGCCAAAGAAAGAGAGAGACTTCAAAACAAATATGCACATATGTATGCATATAAATGTATATATTAAAAAACCAAAACATATGTGTGTACTAATATATAATATATTTTTCAAATTGTTAATATTAAATAAATTTAAAATTATGTTAACTTATTTAAAATTACATTTAGCTTATATTAAAGCAATTTATCCACTTTTTAAAATTGGATCTATATCTCAATGGGCTTCCCTGGTGACTCAGATGCTAAAGAATCTGCCTACAATTCAGGAGACCTGGATTCGATACCTGGGTCAGGAAGATCCCCTGGATAAGGAAATGGCAACCCACTCCAGTACTTTTACCTGGAGAATTCCATGGACAGAGGAGCCTGGCAAGCTGCAGTCCATGGGGTCACACAGAGACAGACATGACTGACTAACACTTTCACTTTCAATAGCTCTGGAGGTAGAAGTGATAGTCAAAATATTAAACACTTGGTATGGTACAAGCATGGATGGAATAGAACAGACAACCAGTCCATCAGAGTAGATGCCAGCTATACCTTACCTATTGAGTTTCAGCCCTGTCTGTAAAGACCATCTCATGAAACTTATTATAGGACATTGAGATATAAGGAGATTTAATACTACTCTGATAGAGTTTAATGCACAAAAGAAAGAGAGATCTCTGCCCCGTTTGGGAAATCATGGACCTCAGTGCTTTGGAAAAGGGATCAGCAGCACCAATCAAATGCAATAGCAGTGTCTAGAGAGGGGAGCTTATAGACAAATGGGCATAAGATGGGCGCTCTCTCTGGTAACTGGTCAGTTGTATTTGAGAAGGGAATAGAATGTAATCCTTAGGTGACTTCTGGCATCAGCCAGATCTGAGATCAATCCCATTCTGCTTCTCACTCACTGTTTAACCTCATGCCAGAGACCTGAATGCCTTTTACTTTAGGGTTTCCTCTAGAAAATAAGGGTTGCAGTACTCTCTCCATGGTCCCTGTTGTTGCAGGTGGTGGGAAGATCATGGAACACACCCACCAAGTCCCACCACTCACAGGGACTAGTCCGACACGAGTTGACACACAAGTCCCCATCTTGATCATAGCCAGGGAGGGATAGGGAGAGAACAAACTGGTATTTACTGAGCTACTGTGCTTCTCTTTTGTTTCACTTCAGGTCCATAGCTATCCTGCCAGAGATAAAAGTACAATTCCTTTCCTCAAGAGAATTTTAGGTTATTGGGCATTCACCAGTGTGGGTTAGTATACAGTATGAAATCCACATAAATCAGGGGATCTCAGAGTAGATGCATCTGACAACTCAGACATGAATTAGGAGCCAGTGGGAGGAAGGAAAGGTGGACTCTTGAACAACCACTAGCTTCCTGGCTGGGAGTTGGAAGGGCCCTAGAAAGACACACACACAAGAAGGGAGCTGGGGCTGGAGGTAAGGACCTGCACCCTATCGGTATAGGGCTACAGTTTCTAAATAAATAGAAGGCTTGTGGGATGGAGAAAAGTGCTAAAAATACATTGTCTCATTTAAATAGGATGCCACCCTTGAGAATGAAGCAATATTTTCATTACATGTTCAGAGGAACTAAGGTTTACTCATTTGGGAAACGTATATGTGTAAATATGAACACTCACAGAAAACATACATATGTACATACAAAGAAATTCCTATGACAACCAAAAAAAAAAGACAAGAGTTGAGGTTCAGAGAAGTTTAGTAACTTGGTCAGAGTGACTCAGGCACTTAGAGTTGAACCTAGGACCACCTTATATTTGCTCTTCTCACTAAGCCAGGCTTGCCCCAGCTCAGGAGAGAAAACCTAGTGTTTCTCTTTGCCAGATAGTTCTGATTGCTATTTACTTTCTAATCTATTTCATATTATGATAATGTTTTCCTGGAATTGGATGATATAGTACTAGGAATTAAAGATGTTTATTCACTACAAAGATTACATATGTAGACTTCCTGTCATAATCAAGGGAAGTTGCTCACATCATTTATGATTTCCAGTCTTCTCTGTATATGATAATGCTTATTTTAGGAAATCTGTTTTTACTAAGCCTTCTGATCCTCACAAGGAAAATAAGCAGAGGTGGGACAATGATATACCCTTTTGATATTTATTGAGTCTATCTAAAATTAGTTTGCTAGGAAGACTTGCATATGATGAATGGTATGATATTTAAATGATGCTGTGGATGTTCTCCCTTGTAATAAAGCAAATCACTCGAACAAAATTGTTTTGTTTCATTTCTTCATGCAAAATTCATGTTTGAATTTCATCTAGGTCTTAAAATTTTAAATTTCCATAACAGGTTTTATGCATTATTATATTTTATACACTACTGCATTATGCTTTTGAAACTGATTGTACAATCTAATTAATTCAGAATATTAACTACAGTTTCCATAAAATAAATAGGATAATGTTGATCAGGGTGAGATGGAGGGCTAGAATCAACTCTTCCCCTCTCCTCAGGATGTCAATTACATGTTCACTAAAACCCACTTCTCTGAAAGTCCTTCATCCAGTAACTTCAGTTTGGAGGAATACAGCCAAGACCCAAAGTTCATCTGCAATGCCTCAAATAAATTAATTTCTTAAAGACTTGCACTTCATTCATAGGCAAACCTTTCTGACCCTCTGTCAGAAATGAGAACCCAATTTTTTATGCTTTTTTAGGCAGAATTTTTAGAAGAGTCATGTAACTTCTAGATCCAAAGCAGACTAAATATCAAAGTAAAATGATGGGGGTAAGGAAGATTCTTAGAAACCATCTCCCTGAGAAAAGCAGGAAGTGTCTGTTGACAACCTAATAACTGGAAGAAAAAAAGGCCACCAAAAGTGGATGCAAGAATTCAGAAACATGGCAGTCTAGGTGCAATGTATTCTAGGGAAGTGTGGCCCTACACACCTCAGGACCTTATCCTGTGTGTGTGTGAGACCCGATGGACTGGGCCCTCCAGGTTCCTCTGCCCATGGAATTTTCCAGGCAAGAATACTGGAGTGGGTTGCCATTTCCTACTCCAGGGGTTCTTCTCAGCCCAGGGATTGAACCTGAGTCTCTTGCATCTCCTGCATTGTCAGGTGGATTCTTTATACTGTGCTACCTGGGAAGCCCCAAGACCTTAAAATACTATGTACAAAAAGTAATCAATGTTCATCATGACTCAGAGATACCAAGGAATGGTTAAATTATTCTTTGTTTCTGCTTCAGAGAGTAGCAAAGTGTACAGTATATTTTGGCAGGTTTTCCATCAGAAAGATTAAAATGTTACAAATCTTTAAGAGCTGCGTCAATCATTTGGAAAAAATTGGCTCACCTGGAATATCATGTTCCCTAACAAGTGAAATAAATGAGCATCTTACTATATATTATTATATATTATAATTGAATCCTCTTTTATTTTTTTAAAGAAAACTACATAAACCATGTTGATATCATATAACCCTAGATGCCTCAAGACCCTACTGTCCTATGGGTATAAAGGAAGTTAAATTATGCACAATAACCCCAAAGTTCCTATTCACAGCACCAATTCCCATTACTGTAAGACAGCATATGCTATTTGAAGTTGGCCTTTCAAGTGCCGAGTCCCCCTGCCACCCTTGCTAGTGAGGATCAGGCAGCTTCCCAGGGCTGTCACAGCCCCAAGCCCCTGGGCACACCAAACAGTTTCTGGACCTGCTGTGATCTTGAATGCTAGAGTGCATTGTACCATTGTGTTGAAATCTGTCAACCAGCCCAGAAGAGTCCCTGCTTATGCTCCAAGTCCTACCAAATGACTTAAGAAAACTGCTCTTTCAGCTTGAATTATTCCTTCTCTCTCTTGAGGCCTGAGTGGGGAACAGGCACCATTCCTAATTCACTTTCCCCTCTCTTCTCTAGCACAGTATCTACCCTAACCTCCTCGAATGCTTCTCCCCAACACTCATAGTAATGAACACAGGTTCCTGGGACTGCCAGCTGATGGGTTTGACAGACACACTGTGGAAGCTGGCTTTGGAATTATTCTAGAGAATCATGCCCCATAATATGTTTGAAAATTTTTAATTCTGTTTTTTTTAAGGACATTAAATGAAACAATATTTTTTTTTTAAATCATAAAAACTTTCCCTGAAGCCGAATAGTATTCAGAAACTCAGCTCCCATCCCCACTTTCCCCTTTCCTGGAAGCTGCCGTATTTGTTCAAGCCACATAGTAGCCTCCTCAGCCTTGAGGGCTGTGCTTCCGTAAAATCTGACCATGCCTCCTCCCCCACTGTTATTTCATTCGCCAATTGGATTCTCAATTCATTCTTCACTGTTTCACTAGCCATCATTTCATGGAAATATTTTAAGCCACTATTAAAAAATAGTTACATTTTTTAAAAGAGCATGCCTCTGGGCTCCAACCTTTCCCACCATTGCTGGCAGTCCACATTTTATCTCCACCAACAGGACTCCAAACTAGTTCAGGAGTGCATGCAACTCAGGAATCCAGAACTTGGACATGATTTGGTGATGGGAACTCACTCCCCCATTTGCTCACTGGGCATGGAAATACTGACTCTATATTTGGAGAACCCATCCTATGCAGGAATCTCTCCCTAAAAACCCTCATGTTGAGTTCTTTTGTATCAGGACTTGATGAAGACAGATTAATTGAGAATAACAAAAGACGGATTAATTGAGAATAACAAAACTTTCATCATGACATAAACTCTAGATAGTTTTCTAAGTAACTTCTGCATAATTATTTATACTGATTAGAGATACAGTTGAATTAGTACAAAATGACCCCACTGTTAACTCTTTGGAAACTCCTCATGATGTGTAATATGTAAAAGGAGAAGCATGTATTAATATTAATATCTTGATTCTATCTGGATCCTCCTTATAGTCTGACAGACCCATGTTTGATCTCCTGGAGAGCATGTATTAATAATAACCATGTAACCCAGGACTTACAAATTTGAGTAATTTTCAGTCTCTTTGTTGTTGGTTATTTTGAGAAATGCTTTTTCAAGATCTGCTCATTTTACTATTATATTGTCTTAGTGATCTGTGCATGTGGGCTCAATTGCTCAGCTACGTCTGACTCTTTGCCACCCCATGGGCTGCAGCCTGCTAGGCTCCTCTGTCCATGGAATTTTCCAGGCAAGAATATTGTTATGGGTTGCCATTTCCTCCTCCAGAGGATCTTCTTGACCCAGGGATCGAACCTGTTTCTCCTGCATCTCCTGCATTGGCAGGCATATTCTTTAATTTTAAAAATATTTTAAAAAAATTTTAAATTATGAAAGTATAATAATACATTTACAGGAGACTTGGAAAATACAGAATGAAGTTACATATAGTTCCCCTATATATTACAATTACTTTTTAAGCAGATAAATTAAGATTTTTTTAGGTGGAGTTTCAATATCAAACTCTCAAAAATTAATAGAATGAATATATAGAAAAGTAGAAGGATATAGTGGACCTGAAAAACACCATGAACCAATTCAAAGTTATTAAGATTTACGCTTTGGTAAAACCTGACCATATGTGACAATTTTCACACAACAGTAGGATACAAATTCTATTCAAGTACACATAGACTATAAACTAGGAGAAACTGGAACATATCCAGGGACATAAAACAACGTGCAAAAATTTCATGGTCTACAGGTATTGAAATCATACAGAGTCTGTTCTCTTATCTCTGTGGAATTAAGTTAGAAATCCATATCAAAAGATATTTGAAAATAACTGACATATTTTCAAGTGCAATGTGACATTTACCAAGAGAGATTTTTCACTTAGCCATTGAAAGGCTCAACAAAGACTAAAAAAGTACAGAAGGTAACTGCAGAGAAGAAAGCATTTAAATAATAAATTAATAACAAAGATACTGTAAAAGCCCCATGTATTTGGAAATTAAATGTCCACTTTTAAATGATGGGTGTATCTAAGAAACCATAACAAGGAAGATTAGAAAATATTTCTAATAGAATAAAAATGAAAAGAGAATTTATCAGAATTTTTTGCATGCAGCTGAAGCTACTCAATGCAACTAAATGCAGTGTGAAATCTTGAATAAGGCACTTTAGTTAATAATAACTGTATCACATGTTAATTTCCTGGGTTTTTTTTTTTTTTACAACATAGTATTTCGTTATATCCTCAGAATTGGATTAACAGTTTCAAGCATCATTCAAAAATTTTAAAAATCATTAAGATAATAAACTTTCTAGACTTTATGCAGTAATACTGGATGCCAAAATACACGGAAATATATCAAATTTTTGAGTGATATAAATTAGAAATCTAGCATTCTCCTAAGTCAGACAAGTAGACTCAAAATGTTATAAATTTTTTAGCTAGGCAAAAATTTGTAAGTTTTCTAAAATATGTATATTATGTTATACATACTACTTATATGTTTGTATACACAAGCTTTTCTGCTATGCTTGATAAAGGCTTGAGAAAGAACAACAAAAAAGCGAGAACTTGGAAAACATAACTAAGTGAGATGAGAGCACTGAATGTGAAATAGAAAAAGTGACACAAGCTAGATGAAAGTTAAAGATCCTCATATGGTCTACTTGTTTTTATGGCAGGTGGATTCTTTACCCCTGAGTCACCTGGGAAACCTCTCTTATCGATCTGTAGCAGGGGCATTATATATGAACTTCTTGTTGGCTAGATGTGTTGTAAATATCTCCTTCCATCCTTGTATTTGCCTTTTCACTCTCTTAGTGATATCTTTGATGAACAGAAGAACTTCTAAGTTTTGACACAGTCCACTTTGTCAATCTTTTTTTCCCTTATAAGTGACCAACCATCCCAGTTTGGCTGTAACTAAGGGGTTTGCCAGGACATGGGATGTCAACGCTAAAACAGGAAATGTCCAAAACAAGCCAGAATGCTTGGTTACCCCAGGCTGGGTGGTTCATATTGCTTTGAGGTAGGGAGGGATCCTGTCAAGTCACAAATATATTTTCCAATGTTACCTTCCAGAAAGTTTATTGTTTTATCTCTCACATTTAAGTCCATCATCAATCTAGAACTGACTTTTTGTGTGTGGTACAAGGTAGAGGTCAACCTTCCTTTAATCCCCTATGGATACATACCGATCAACCTAGCACTATTTATGGAGAAAACCCACTTTCTCCATTGTTCTGCAGTGATACCTTTGTCATAAGTCACATGTCATAAATCAGTTGTGTGACTTTGTTTCTGGACACCTTATTGCATTCCATTTCTCTATTTATGCCTATGTGATATTATTAATATTGATATTAATATCATGGTACTTGATAGCATAAAGGTCCTCTGACTGTCTTCTTTTTCACTAAGATTGGCTTGGCTGTTCTTTGTCTTTTGCAGTTTCATGTAAATTTACGCACCAGACCATTGACTTCCTGAAAGAAATGTGTCATGATTTTGACTGAGGTTACATCAGATCTCTCGATAACTTTGAGAGACATCTTCATAAAACTCAACATTTCAGTTAGTGAAAATATTACATACCAATATAATATATTTAGGTCTTTTATTTCTCTCATCAATGCTTGGTACTTTTCCTGAATAACCTTTTAAATAAACACATTTGCGGCTCTGCTTCCAAGCCTAACAAATTAAAATATCTAGGAATGAGTTGTTGTTATGACCATGAATACCTTGGTACATATTCTCCAGACTTGATTCATGAAACTAATATAAATGGGTATCTATTCCCTTGAGACTGAAGTGCAATTACCTTAATGCTCCTAACTCACAGTTGGTGCTAACTGCAATGCCTGTTGTCCTACTTCCCTCAATACAGTATTACAAATTCCTGGAACCTTATGTTCTCATGGTCTCTTCTGACACTTGATCTCTGGATCTCACTTTTATCCCACTGTTACTGTCTCTTCTTCTCTTCTTCACAATTTAAACAATTCATGGACCCCATGGGGGAACTGAACCCCTTTGCCTACTCACTTTCTTTATCATATATTTTGAATAGCTTCACTCTGTACTCTCTGCATATCTCTGACCCACCTTTGCACATCCAAAGGTACAATTACAAGCTCTGATAAAACAAAAGACATCTATTCTGTGTCTCACATTTTAGCAACAAAGAGTAGTGAGGATTTAAAGTTTCTATTTTTCTTTTACCACTCCTGCTTCCATAAGTCTTTCTCAGTAGAAGGGACTAATTGGAGGTAATTATCTCCCTATATGTAAAAATTATTTTAGAATTATCCCAACTTTCAGAGGTAAAGGCTTCTGATATACATATTTACACAACACATACATATAGATCAATGTGTTTACATCAGTGTGTATATACATATATATGTATACGTGTGTTTGTATATATACACACATATTTAAATATATTTTTAAACTAGTTTTCATATTGAATTCAGTTATGATCATTTTAAAAGTGATTCTCCTATGACTCTCAGGTATACAATCATGTTATTGGCCCACCATAATAATTCAGAAGAGACAACATTAAAAGAAAAAACTCTATACCCTTAGAAAAGTGATGAGCTCTTTCTAACTTAAAGCTGCATGCCTTGCACTTTTATTTAATTTAATAAAAAGATGGAAAAAGATCCCCACTTGGCTGCTTCTTTAATGGGTCTAGATATTCATAGTTATTGACTGCAAAGCAGTCCTAATTTTTCCTGAGTTTATACCGCTTTTATGAAGAAAGAGAAAAAAAGACATTTTCACGTAGAAAAAATAAGAAGTGGGGGCTGTAAACTTTTTATGTTTTTATAATGGTTTTTCCCCTGGAGAAGGGAACAGCTACCCACTCCAGTATTCTGACCTGCAGAATTCCATGGACAGTATGGTGTTGCAGAGTCAGACACTACTGAGCAACTTTCACTTTCACTTACATTGGTTCTTTCACAAAAAGATTGCTTACCACAGGCTTTGAATTCAGGGATTAATTATATCCATTTGCATTTTAAAAAATATACTCAACAAAATACTCAGAAATCTTTTCCCTTAATCCTTAGGAAACCCCACAAATTGAACAGATACCGCTGGGCCTTAAGACCCTTCATCAGTGTTGATCTACAGCAGATCATTGCTTTTGGAGAAGATGTTTTGCTCCCAAAATGGGCTACCACAAAAGCAAGACTTGTGAAACAAGCTACTCTAAATAAACAGATTTTTAGCTAAGTTATATATTAGCAATCCTAACCTTCTGTGTACAGCTTGTACTCTCAAATTTTCCTTCTGGGGTAATTATATGTCTTTGCACTCCAAATAGGAGGGAAAATACATACTGACAATGAACTTGGCAGAGCGGCAGGTGGAAGGAAGAGGCATAGTCGTGGAGGCAAAAGAAAGGTGCTAAGGTTACGGTTTCAAAGAAATTGTAATCTTTGTGGTGGAAATAGGAGATTTATCTGGATTTTGAGCATTAGAAGCCTTCTATTTGGGGCGCTTGGAACTCTGACACAGATCATTCTGAAAAGTGTCACATATACATTTCCAGAGGGATTTGCATTATTCTCATGTACATCATCAAGCACTGTGCATGCTTCAAATCTTAGCACAGAGTTAGAAGTATGTTATTTTGAGTCATAACATTTCCCCCTTAATGAATGTCATCCACAAAGCATGGCAGCTATTGAGTTATCATTCTCTTGAACATTTCTAATTTGTTTTATGTAAAAAAGAAATTGTAACATCTCATTGGTAAAGGAGGCAAATCTTAAAGAGGGAGCGCTTATATTCCAGCTCTTACCTTTGTTTCAAAGGAAGATGGTGATCCAAGGGAGTACAGGTGTTTATCTCTTGCCCTAAAATAATAATGTTTCTGACTAAAAATGTTTCCTGACTCTTAAAGCTTACCAAACTTTTGCTAAAATAGAAAATGAGTCAAAAGTCCCAAAGTGCTCATTATAAACCAGTTTTCCACCCTTAGGAACTAATATTTATAGAGTACAACTTATGAATCATGGTTTTTACTTTTTATTTTATACTTGTTAACTTATTTAAATTTTCTGCAACCTTGAGAGAAGATTGATTGTCAGGAAGCATTTAACAAGAGGCTTCCTGTGTGCTGTTCTGGATCTGTCAGGAGCCCTCTGGCCCTTATTGATTCCTGAATATTCAGGAATTAAGAGGAGAGGCACTCCTTTCCCGGGGCTGAGGAATCCAGGCATTTCTCATTACAGTGATAAGTACCCTCTTCCTTATTATGAGCCAAATGGTAAAAGATGATTGTTTGCAACTCCCTCTCTTTGATAGGGATCATCTTATGCTTTGTAAGTCTGGAATTTTAATCTTTATCTTTGCTGAGAATTACTACGGTATATATGCCCACGCCATGTTGATTAAAACACCTTTGCTCCATCAGAGCTTTGGTCCCCGTGTCTTTCTTTCTTTCCTTCTTTCTTTCTATTCCTTCTCTCTTTCTATTTCTGGCTAATTCCTTGGAGCGCGGAGGCCCGCTGAGCTCACTTTCCTGCCCGGGGTTCTAAGACCCACTCGAGAGGGCGCCCGGTGCCTACGTGCAGCCGCGCGAGCCCTAAGAACAGGGCTCTATTGGCTTTCCGTGTAAACCAGGGGATGTCAGCCTCTTTCTCTCTCTTCCTCTTGGAACCACTAGGTTCCGGTCCATTAAAGGACCAACAAGCGCTCTCTCTTACTTTCTTATCGTCGACTCCGGACCCCCAGGTTCTGGTCCATTAAAGAACCAACAAGTGGCTCCCAGAAACAGGGACTCTGGTACACGTGGCTTCGGACGGAGTGACCCCCGGGGCCTACTGAGGCCGGTAAGTACTAAGACACGGGTAAATCGGCTGGAAAGCCCCCTCACTTTTCTACTTTACTTTAGCACTTATTTAAAGTTCAGGGATTTTCGGTTTCATGCCAGAGAATAGAGGCTTGCCTTCAGACAGTGGTTGAATGTAACCCTTGATTCCCTAATGAAGGTAGTTCCGATAGATTTCTGGCCCCTATGGGCTCGCATTGAAACTGTGATTCTGCCATTTCAAGGTAATTCTAGCCCTCCTGATATTCAGCAACAGGCAGAACACTTATTACATGAATATAAATTAGACGATGATACCTTACAAAAGGCCCAATTAGAACAACAAAAGATACTTCAAGATTTTCCTACTAACCCTGCCCCGCTTGCTCCAAGGGCTCCTCCCCTGCCAGAGGGCACATATCCCAATGTCTCTCCCTGGATAAAACCTAATGATTTTCACAAAGATTCCCCTAAGACACCTTTTAACATTAAAACTGACAACACCTTTCTGAATAACAATAATCTACCCGCTTCCGACGGAGGCTCTCTGAGTTGCTGACTTTGCAATTGCAAGTCTCTGAAGCTGAAGGTTTCTCCGCCTTTCCAGTTTTAAGAAATGTTGATACTCAGGGGCAAATAACACCTCAATATGAAGGTATTAACTTTTTTCACAAGCAACAAATGAAAAAGGCTGTAACTATGTATGGCCCAGAATTCGCCTTTTACTAGAGAGATTCTAAATGCTCTGGCGTCTAATATTGGAAACTTTATTCCCTATGATTGGCGAATTTTAATAAAAGCTCTCCTTAAACCAGGAGAGTATCTTCAGTGGACAATGTGGTTCCAAGATATATCCAGAGATCATGCTAACAGAAATGCTCGAGTTGGCGCTCCCCAAAACCAAATTACTTTTGAAATGTTAACTGGCACCGGACAATTTGACGCTATAGAAGCTCAAATACGATGCCCTCCTTTGTTGCATGATCAATTAAAAACAGTGGCCCTTGAAGCTTGGGATCAAATTACTCCTCAAGGGGAACCTACAGGTAGCTACACTAAAATATTGCAGGGACCTAATGAAAAGTATGCTGATTTCTTAGCTAGATTAGAAACTGCTATTTCTCGTACAGTGATTGGAGAAGAAGCTAAAAGGCAACTAGAAAAATTACTTGCTTATGAAAATACAAATCAGGAATGTCAAAGGGCTATAGCCCCAATTCGTGATGCAGAAACTATTTTTGATTATTTAAAGGCTTGTCGCAATATAGAATCAGAAACTCAAAAGATACAAATACTAGCTGAAACAATGGTTGCTGCCTTAAGAATAGGAAAATAATAGATGTTTTACATGTGGAGATAAGTACCATTTGAAAAGAGGCTGCCCTAAGAAAACTTTAAAAGACCTCCAAAAAATCTGCCCTTGCTGCCGTAGATAAAATGCATTGGGCCAAAGAGTGTAAATCTAAATTTGATATTAAAGAAAAACCTATTCCGGGAAACTCCAAGCAAGAGACCTCCCAGGTCCTCTTCAACAAAAACCAGGGACAAATTCCATCTTTTCCCTCAAAGCCTCAACATCTGGCAGCATTGCCCTCGATATACCAGCCCTAAACTCCTTTACCCTCAAAAAGTCCCCTCTAGAATACCTACTAGACTTTTTTGGGCCCCTGCCCCCAAACCTTCAGTCTTTTATTGGCCAATCTAGTTTGACTTAACAGGCAAGAAGGACCGGGGTCTCCAAATGGAAAAACTAGGTTACAAGTGTCAGACATTTTTATCTCTCTTAAGCAACAGGAAAAAACAAACTAGCGATATAAATATATGTTTTTTCCTTCTCTATACAAATTTAAAAAGAGGTTTCTCTTAAAATACTGTGTTGCCATAATGACACCTGGTTTCACTTGAACTTAACTTTTCTCAAACCTTGAGCTAACCAATACATTTTTCTTATGGAAATGTTTGTCTTAAGCTATGTTAATGTGCTATACATTTACCCCAGACTCTGTCTCCAAGTTGGTTCTGCCTAAGACTCATTCAGACTTGACAAACAGGTATGTTTTACTCATGCAAATGTTCTCTTAAGCTATGTTAATAAAAGTGTATTTGCTTGGAAACCTGCCTTTCTTCAAGATTCATGTCAATCATTTTGTGGCCGGAGACAACTCACCTGGTGCTAATGTTATCTCAAAGTGCATGTTGTGGGTGAGGGACCTGGTGCTATTCTCTTCAGTTTTGAGACATTTCCTTTCTCTAATTAACAGACTGCTGGTAGTTATATGACATCTGGCCAAAGACTAGCAGGAGGGCATTCTTTCCGCCCCCTTTTGATGCCTATGTCAGAGGCTTTCTCTATCTCCTTTATACTTTAATAAAACTTTATTACAAATAAGTCTCAATTTGAAGACATTACAAACATATACTGATTTCCAAATAGCTTTTCTAAAATATTTTGGAGAAATTTCATATCATTATCCTTCTGGTAAGCTGTAGAATTTCTTCAAAAATACTAAATTTATTATTTCTCGCATTATCAGCTCACAGCCTATACCACAAGCTGAGGTTTTTTATATAAATGGGACTAAAAATGCCAAAGCTTCTTTCTGGTCTCTTAAAAAACACAAAGTCTTTTACACTAAATTTCATTCTGCTCAACAAAATTAATTATATGCTCTTATTCAAGTTATTTGCCTATATCCTTACCCCATTAATATAGTCTCTGATTCTAAATATTCAGTTTTTGTATTAATAGATATAGAAACTTCCATCATAAACTCCAATCAACCCATTATTCAACAACTCTTTCTTGAACTACAATCTGTTGTTAAAAATCGCAATTCTCCCATTTATATTACCCAAGACCTATGGTAATGAGCAAGCTGATAAACTGGTCTCTTTTGCTACTCCGGAGGAACAGCATGCTCTGTTGCATAACAATGCTGGCTCCCTACACCAGCTATGGAAAATCCCATACCGTCAGGCTAAAGAAATCATTAGTAACTGCTCCACTTGTAGACCCCTGCATCTTCGACCCATCGCACGAGGTATTAATCCTCGCGGTTTACAACCTAATGAACTATGGCAAATGGATGTAACTCATTGCCCTAAACTTTCTCCATCCTCTTTCCTACACGTCTGTATCGATACAAATTCCTCTTTTATCTGGGCCACACCTCTTTGCGGTGAGGCTACACAACAAGTTATCACTCACTTGTTAGCCTGTTTTGCTGTAATGGGAACACCTAGTTCTATTAAAACAGACAATGGCCCTGCCTATATTTCTAGACACTTCAAACAATTTTTACCATCTTTTTCTATTAAACATATTACAGGTATTCCTTATAATCCACAGACACAAGACATAGTCGAACAAACACATCACACACTAAGTTACAAATAAAAAAATTAAAGGGGGAATACACAGGAACACTACTGTCTTCCTTATCTAAAGCAGATTTTACTAGATTCCAACATAAGATATTTTCTAAACCCAAAATTTTTGTTAATACAGCTCTATTTCTTTTAAATTTTTTAAACCTGCCATAGGGAAATATTTTAACAAGGGCAGAAAGGCATTTCGAGGAACTGAAGGACACTTCTCTTCCCCTGCCCATTTGGTACCAAGACGGGTTAACGAAACAACGGAAATCTGAGAAATTAATCTTGTGGGGAAAGGGATATGCTTGTATTTCCTCAGATGGATCCAATAAATATTTTCCTCGGAAAATTCGACCCAAGGGGGCCCCCGACATTCAAAATGGAAACAACAAGAACCCTGGGAGGAAGAAATTCCAATACAGGCCATGGCTGCTCTAAAGATCTCCAGAAAGTACCACCCTCAGCGACATCAACCCTATGATCTCCCCACTTGGGGACAAATAAAAACCCTCACTAATCAAGTTAAGAATCTGATTTCTCAACAGGGAATGTCTCAGAGTCCTGAAACCTTATCGCTATGCTCCGTTGGCCTGCAACCCCCAGCTCAAGCCGGATTAACTAATTTACTTACCCAACCCCCCTTTATTTCAGGTCATAATGTGGACGAGGAAAGACCCATCGAATCAACCAATGACTCCACCCATATGCCCCCTCCCTGGAACCCAACCAATGACTCCACCCATATGCCCCCTCCCTGGAACCGTCACACCCTGGGGAGGAGGGAAAACTAATTAACATTTCTTTAGGTTATGAAGTCCTTCCTTTGTGTATGGGCCCAGCAAAATTATGCATAAACGTCGGCCTACAAACTTGCGCTTTCGTCCTGCCTCCAAAAGAAGACTTTCGGACATTGCTGCCCTTTTTCTGTCTGTGAACCATGTTTACTACTGAAACTTTAGGGAAAGAGTTAGGGAAAGAACAAAAGACATTATGTAAAAGGTTACTAACACAACGTTGAAACATTACCATGACAAAGGACTTCTTGGCTGACATCCTCCTCCTCCTCCTCCTCGAATCATCCTCAATAAACAAATTGGGCCTGAACTAGAGACATATAAAACATATGGAAACTTGCTGCCAGCACCAAAGAACTTGGAACTAACAAACCACCACTAACGAAAGAGTTCAGGAAAGGTCAAAAGGAGAAGCCACGAGTCCTAGCACCTCCCAGAATCCTTCTTGCTGGCGTCCATCTTGGTTGAACAATGCATGCACCACCAGGAAGGATGCTGAGTCAGAATGATTGGCCAAAGACAACCCAGAAATGAATCCTATCCCCATAAAACTGGAGACTGTGAGCCACACAGCAGAGCGGTTTTCCTGGTTGCCTTACGCCTTCCGAATAAAGTCTCTTGCTTTATCAGCATGCGTGTCTCCTCAGACAATTTATTTCTGAGTGTTAGACAAGAACCCACTCTCAGGGCCTGGAAGGGGTCCCCATTCTTGCAACACTTTCACATGTTATCTACATATATTGCAGATTGTCTGGACCTAGACTTTCACAATGATTTCAACCTGTGTCAGTCCTAATGACTGGTGGTATCTGCCTTGAACTCTGTGCTGGAAAGGATCCTGAGGATCATTCCAGGATCTGTGGGAATCAGGGCCACCACTGAGTAGCCTTGTTAAACTGTCAAAGGCACGTTAGGCGTCTGTTTGCTGTCTCTTGTCTGTTCTAGTCCTCTCTTCTTACCCGGGAGTCAATGGCTTCCGTGTGGTCATGTGGTAAGTGGTGGTGCTATGCTGCGCTGTGCTTAGTCGCTCAGTCATGTCCAGCTCTCTGCGACCCCATGGACTGGAGCCCGCCGGGCACCTCTGTCCATGGGGGATTCTCCAGGCAAGAACACTGGAGTGGGTTGCCATGCCCTCCTCCAGGGGATCCTCCCAACCCAGGGATAGTACTTCATTGCAGGCAGATTCTTTACCATCTGAGCCATCAGGGAAGCCCAAATAAGTGGTAAAGCTGAAACCAAAGTTCAGGCTCCCCTCAATCTGTTGTCATTGCAATTAAACCATCCTGTATGTGAAGACAGTATATAGTTTTGAGCTCAATAATGTTTAATCTAGATGCTTTCTTTAGCAAAAGGCAAAAAAACCCCAAAATGATGTCACTTGTGAACAGCCACAAAGAAATGGCCTCAGGTATGCAAATGCTGTGGAGGGCACAAACTACACAGGTGAGGCTATAGACATACTGAACTACTGTCAACTGTGTGCTGTTACTTAACTGATACTAGCTGGAAAGTCTAAGAAGCTCAAAATCCTATTTCAAAGGCCAAGGACCGACCTCTTGGTAATGCCAGAGTAGCATCAACCTGACATTGGAAATCAAGTGAAGTCTCCAAGCTGACACAGTGATAAGTGTGACCAATCTTTTAGTTATCGCTTCTCAGCCTTTTGGCTAAGATCAGGTGCAATCTTTTAGTTAATTTAACATCTCCATGTTCATGCAGCACTGTTTACAATGGCTAGGACAGGGAAGCAACCTAGATGTCCATTGACAGATGAATGGATAAGGAAGATGTGGTACATATACACAATGGAATGTATCTCAGCTATAAAAAAGAACACCTTTGAGTCAGTTCTAATGAGGTGGATGAAACTGGAGCCTCTTATACAGACTGAAGTAAGTCAGAAAGAGAAACACCAATACAACATATTAACATATACATATGAAATTTAGAAAGTAATGGCAATCTTATATGCAAGGCAGCAAAAGAGACACAGATGTAAAGAATAGACTTTTGGACTATGTAGGAGAAGGTGGGGGTGGAATGATTTGAGAGAATAGCATTCAATATACATTGAAACATGTATATTACCATATGTAAAATAGACGACCAGTGCAAGTTCGATGCATGAAGCAGGGCACTCAAAGCCAGTGCTCTGGGACAACCTACAGGGATGGGGTGGGGAGGGAGGTTGGAGGGGTATTCAGGATGGAGGGACACATGTGGCTGATTCAGGTAGATGTATGGCAAAAACCACAACAATGTTGTAAAGTAATTATCCTCCAATTAAAATAAATTAATTAATTAATTAATTTAAAAAAACAAAGCTCTACATTCAAGACAATCAGATATTTGAAGCAGTCGAATAGTCATATAGAAGATGTTCTAGTAAATGTTGTTGATAATGATAAGAATTTTTAAAATTTAATTAGTGTGTGACTATGGAAGTAAAAGCAGAAACCAACTGTGTTCTTCAATAAAACGTGAAGAATAGCTACACAGCAGAGAGGCTGAACCGTCCCGAGAGTAGGCCACAGGTTCAGACACTGTCGCCGCACTCTGCTCTGTCAGCAGTGACATCTTGGAATACAGAAGACAAGGAGGCACATATGTAGTCAGCTCTGGCCATCAAAGGCCAAACAGCTTTTCCTTCCAGCTGGGGTTACCTGCCTGACTTCACAATACCCAAGACTCAGGGCAGTTGAATAGCAGAATACCCCACCCCACCACTTAGCCCAGCCACCTCAGAGAGAGCCGACAGGGAGAGCCTATAGCTTTACACACTGCCTTTGTTGGTGGTTTCCAAGGTGACAAAGGGTTCTGTCCTTTGCTGTAAATGAAGACAGGAGCAAAGGGATCCAACCCACTCTTCTGCCTCTGTTAGCTTCTGTTGAGTCCAGTTGAACATTTCTTACGAGGGGGATGTAAAAGCCCTGTTTCCTAGAGTCAAGCCTTCCTGGGCCTTTGTTGCTGTTAATGCTGTCTCTTTGTTTTACGTCCACGTGGAACTTTGCTGTCAGACATGAAGCCTTGTAGCTGTCATCCAAAGGCCTCAGATTCTCACTCCTATTTCATTCCAAAATATCTCAGTAGGGGAGGAATACATTCAGTAATGTTGAGGATTGCTATTATATATTCCCAGTTAGTCACTCAACCAACCGCCCTGTGAGATGACACTTTCCCAAACCACGGACCCAGGCTTGGCCTGTGACGTTCTTTGACCAAATGTGCTCTCAGAGGAACTGATGTATGCTGTGACTGAGTAAAGTTTTAAGAGCCATCTCATAACTCTGCCATTGCTGTTTTTTCTCCTCTGCCTTGGAAAAGGTACTGAGGTATCCAGGTGGGGGCTGCTCATTCAGCCTAGATCCCAGAATAAAGAAGATACACAGAGCACTGCCACAACTAATCACAGTTTACGTGTAATAAGAGTGAGAAATAAAATTTTGTATTTGTGAGCCCTTAAGATTTTGAGAAATGTTTGTTTCCATTAAAGTGGAAAACCCGCTCTGGTCTGAAGGGCATAGCAGTGATTCAGCTTCAAGTGGTTACTGCCTTTCAGGAACACAGGCCTATCAGACTTTCCAATTTTTAAGAGTATATCAGGGGTGCGGGAGGGATGGATTGGGAGTCTAGGATTAGCAGATGCAAACTATTATACATAGGATGAATAAATAACAAAAGCCTACTGTATACATCACAAGGAACTATATTCAGTATCCTGTGATAAACCATAATGGAAAAGAATGTGTAAAATAATAAGAAAAAGTATATGTATAACTGAGGCACTTTGCTGTACAGCAGAAATTAAACACAATGTAAATTAACTATACTTCAATAACATTTTAAATAAGAGTATATCAGGAATCTAGATTTTCATGTGAATTCTACCAGTTTTTCAATGTTCAAACTAAATTCAGGCCAAATAATGCACATACTATAGTGCAAATTTGGGCATCTGGCTCTAGTGTGTTAACCCTGTTCCAAGTTAACTGTGCACACCCCATGGCACAACTGGTCTATGCACTGCTCTCCAACGCCGCCAGTGTTCCATCCCCACTTCTGTTACTCTTGCTGTGTCCTCCTATTCTCCCACTCTGCTCTCACCCCTCTGCCACATGCCCCTCTTTGAAGGTCTTTGTCGAGTTCTTCCTCCATTTCTCCAACCAGACAATCCATCCCTGAATTTACAGCTTATATTGTAGTTAGCATTTTGCATGTTTCTCCAATGTTATTGTCTTCTTATACACACTTCATCCTTTGAGAGTCAATAAGCCCAGTGACTCTCACACGCGAGTAAAGTAATGCTCAAAATTCTCCAAGCCAGGCTTCAGCAATATGTGAACTGTGAACTTCCAGATGTTCAACTGGTTTTAGAAAAGGCAGAGGAACCAGAGATCAAGTTGCCAACATCCACTGGATCATCAAAAAAGCAAGAAAGTTTCAGAAAAACATCTATTTCTGCTTTATTGACTGTGCCAAAGCATTTGACTGTGTGGACCACAGCAAACTCTGGAAAATTCTTAAAGAGATGGGAATACCAGACCATCTGACCTTCCTCTTGAGAAACCTGTACTCAGGTCAGGAAGCAACAGTTATAACTGGACATGGAAGAACAGACTGGTTCCAAATAGGAAAAGGAGTACATCAAGGCTGTATATTGTCACCTTGTTTATTTAACTTACAAGTAGAGTACATCATGAGAAACACTGAGCTGGAAGAAGCACAAGCTGGAATCAAGATTGCCAGGAGAAATATCGATAACCTCAGATATGCAGCTGACACCACCCTTATGGCAGAAAGTGAAGAAGAACTAAAGAATCTCGTGATGAAAGTGAAAGAGGAGAGTGAAAAAGTTGGCTTAAAGCTGAACATTCAGAAAACTAAGATCATGGCATCTGGTCCCATCACTTCATGGAAAATAGATGGGGAAACAGTAGAAACAGTGTCAGACTTTATTTCGGGGGGCTCCAAAATCACTGCAGATGGTGACTGCAGCCATGAAATTAAAAGATGCTTACTCCTTGGAAGGAAAGTTATGACCAACCTAGACAGCATATGAAAAAGCAGAGACATTACTTTGCCAACAAAGTTCCGTCTAGTCAAGGTTATGGTTTTTCCAGTGGTCATGTATGGATGTGAGAGTTGGACTATAAAAAAAGCTAATTGCCGAAGAATTGATGCTTTTGAACTGTGGTGTTGGAGAAGACTCTTGAGAGTCCCTTGGACTGTTAGGAGATCCAACCAGTCCATCCTAAAGGAGATCAGTCCTGGGTGTTCATTGGAAGGACTGATATTGAAGCTGAAACTCCAATACTTTGGCTACCTGATGCGAAGACCTGACTCATTGGGAAAGACCCTGATGCTGGGAAAGATTGAAGGCAGGAGGAGAAGGGGATGACAGAGGATGAGATGGTTGAATGGCGTCACTGACTCGATGGACATAGGTTTGGGTGGACTCCGGGAGTTGGTGATGGACAGGGAGGCCTGGCGTGCTGTGGTTCATGGGGTTGCAAAGAGTCAGACACGACCGAGCGACTGAACTGAAGCCCAGTGAAGACAGAGATCATAGCTTATATTTTTTGGCATCCTTAGTGCCTTACAGACTTAATAGATACAAAATTAATGGTTTTATGCCAATAGTCTGTTGGTTGAGATGAACACTCACTGTCAAGGATCTCCTTCAAGATTCTTGAATACAAAGGATGAAGCCTGGAAAGAGTCAGATTCTGGATACTTTCCTACTTTCTTCACATTAAATAATGTCATTAGCTCATTAACAAACAAACAAGTCAGGTTTGAATGCTGTACACAGAATCTTGTTAATGCCTAAGATTCTTTGTAGATTAAGTTCTCTCTGCTCTGATAAACATATAATTAGGGATTGAATATCAGCATAAATCCAGTTCACCTGGAATCGAGTTACATGTTATGCTGACTATTCTTATAAGACCCCTCTTGTATCTCATGCCTCAATGACCAAAGTAAGTTATGACATTCGTTGAGTTCTTAAAGAAGGATAATAACTTTTCAACCTGCTGGCACATCCTTTCAAGTGCTTTTTTAGGAGTCCTGCTGTATGCCATAGCCACTGCAGTGTTTTTCATGAGCCTCAAAATAAGTTTGTTGAAACGAACAAGTGAGTTAATGAAATGCTTTAATACTGCAGGTGCTATTTCTCCAGCATAGGAAGATTAAGTTCCCACCACTATACCTTATTCTTTCATAATCCAAATTGGTTTAACCCCTGTAATTTTCACTGCTTTTGAAGTAATTCTGTACTAATCATCCTCCTAATTTCGCTGAGAACCTAAAGACTAGAAGAATCTAGTTCTTTAATTAGCAAGTTGTAACAAGTGTTTTCTTATATTTTAACATTGAGTTGTTCAGTGTAAAGGGCCAAATAACACCCAAAGGTGTTACCCCAATTACTAGAAGATAAACTACCAGATCTAGGAAATTAATACCAGAGTCAGAACAAATCACTTGGAAGTGAATCACTTCCCTTTGGCAACTGAAATTGATTTAAGCACCTTCCCCCCCACATCCAGTTACTCGCCCTGCCCCACTGCCCTGCACCATGCTTTTTTCTGACATTTCTTTTCAAATGCCATTGAACACCTCATTTTGTCAAATTAGATAAATCCAAGCTGCCAGTATCATGTGACTTTGAAGCCATATGGTCATATGTTTAGGACATTCTAGGACACTCCAATTTCATGTAACTTAAATCTTTTTAATAAAGACAATTTGTTATATATGTAACTAAATAGAAAGATATTTCATATAGCTGTAAGACTTCAAAATAGTTCAATTCACAAGTAAGAAAAGACTCTCAATTACCATTCAGTTCTATTCAACCAATGTTTACTGACTACTCCATGCTATGCCAGTCCTTGAGTTAGGTCAAAGGGAACTAGAGGTAAATATGACATAATCCTTGCCATTATAGGACCTTACAAAGAAAACAATAAATTACAATTTGCTGATTTGTGTATAACAATAAAAAAATATTCCAATCACAAGGAAACATACAACTTTATCTAGTCTGAAGGTAGGCAGTGGCAGGGGAGGCCTGAAAGAGGTGACTCTTTGACTGGGTTTTGAAGGATAAATAGGATAAGAATAGCCTATGTATACCTTTGTTTAGGAAATTAGGATCATCCTCCAGCAATAAAAGAACCCAAAGACTAAAAGAGAGCTAGTAGTCTAATTATATTTATTGTACTTCAGAAATATTTCTGGGTTTTAATTTTGGCTTAAAATATTCTCTAGCTAATGTTAGTTGGGAAGAAAATTTATTATTTATTATTATGTTTGTTTTAAAACTATGTAAAAACCACGCCTTGGATGTTTGTTGATGATGAATGACATGAGTGGCTTCCAAACTGAACTGAAAACTACCCGCTTGTGGGGTCAAGACAAACCTAAAAGGGACAGCTTGGTTGGATGGAAATCACTGGTTTATAAAATCACACGCACATTTTCTCTTACAGGACACTTGATGCACCTGCTATTTACTCTTAAACTTTTTCTGAAAAGGAAAAAAAAAAAAAAGTTCTGCCCACAATGTTAAAAGGGTCAGGGGAAGAGGGAATCATCAGAACATAATTTGGAGTTTGCAGGAATCCCATAGTCCACTAGCTGGCCGTGATCTGAAATGTAAAAGAGAGTCTGAAAGTTTGGAGAAAGTGTCTTATGGGTGGGAAGCATACAACAAGGCCTCCTGACCAAAAAGAGAGTCTTCTGGTGTATAAACTCAAGTAAAAGTGAAAGTGTTAGTTGCTCAGTTGTGTCAAACTCTTTGTGACCCTATGGACTACAGCTGGCCAGGCTCCACTGTCCATGGAATTCTCTAGGCAAGAATACTGGAGTGGGTTGCATTCCCTTCTCCAGGGGATCTTCCTGACCCAGGGATCAAACCCAGGTCTTCTGCATTGCAGGCAGATTGTTTACCGTCTGAGTCACCATAAGGACCTTTATGCAGAGAAAATGTGCCAAAATAATACCTTCATGTAGTGTCTTTGAGAATGGGAAAAGAAATGAAATGTCTCTCATTGAAGAGGAGAATTAGGATGATCTGGTTATTTTAAACAAGCTTTTAAACGTTAATATATGCTTTCCCCCCACTCTCCCCCCTATATAGTGTATTCCTAAAAATCTGCCTGGAAAATTAGACCTGTACTACAGGATAAATGGACTTATGTGTAAAATGAGAGTTATACACACATTTTCAGAGTATTAAATACATCCTAAAGACCATCATTTTACCCCCCTTTTTAGATAGAATCTTCATGATCTATTTTAAGCATTTTATTCTGCTGTTTTTTTCTCTTTCTTTATAATTCAGTATATTTGTTTACATTGACTACATTAATAAATCTAATTGACATCTGTCTTAGGCCAAAGATTGACCACATAATGATTTTTATCTTCGTCTCAAGTCTATTAAATTAATGAGAGCCTTGCTTTCTATCACAAATAAAAACACTTTCTTTCTGTTCTCTAGTCATTGAAAAGCTTTTCATGTGTATTAAAGCAAAACACGTGTGTATGTATACTCAATACTGCTGTAAATTTGAGAAATTAAACGTATATCCATAAGCCTCATTCTCCCCACTCCAATGCCTATTCCTAGAACCTTTTAGCTATTTCTTCTGTTTTTTACTGTCTAAATATGCTTATACTGCCAATTTTTTTCAAAATTTTATATTTTGGACATTATTTATTTACTTCTAATTGTAGATGTAGATAGGATTTAGTTTGGATTGATGAGTTTCCTTTATTCTTATACCACCTCGCTTAGAGCTATGACTGTGTTAATTTTTTAATTAAATCAGCATTCAAAATTATAGTAAAACATATAAAACCAGAATTGACATTTTTATTGTTAGGTGGGCTTCTCTGGTGGCTCAGTCAGTAAAAAATCCATCCGCCTGCAATGAAGATCCCCTGGAGAAGGGCATGGCAACCCACTCCAGTGTTCTTGCCAGGATAAACCCATGGACAGAGGAGCGTGGTGGGCTGCAGTCCATGGGATCGCAAAGGGTCAGAAACGACTGAGTGACTAACCACAGCACAGCACAGATCCAGGTTACAGTTGAACCACTCAGTCTACTGTAATTATATTTATTATCAAGTACTACTTTCCTTTTTCTCCTGAAGTAAATAATTATCTTATTTGTTGTTTGCTTAGTCTTCCATGTAACTATTACTAATTAATCCTTAAACTTTTTAAGAGGAATATGGTACTCTTCTCAGTGTGATCAACATCAGTAAATTTAACAATTTTGTGAAGCCATCCCTCCTGGCCTTCACTATCCTGTCTGACCTGCACTGGCTGCTCCTGAAACTCACTTATTCTTAGGCTTGTCTTTGCCAGCAGCCCGAAAATCCCTTTCACTTCACTTCTGTGAAATATCCCCTCCTTCCTTGAGCCCACATTTTCCTCTTCCTTGGCTTATCCCCTCAATTTGGGCAGGGGAGGGGTGAGTAGCTTCCTGAGAAAGAGTACATTCAAAATACTTTTATATTTTTGAGACCTCAGTCAGTCTTATTTCACCCTTTAACTTAATTGAATATTTAGCTGGGAATATTTAGTGGAAATAATGTTCTCTCAGAATTTTGAAAGCATTGTCCCAATGTCTTCTAGCTTTCATTATTGCTTTTGAGAAGTACAATTCCTAATTCTTTGAACCCTTCTTTTTTTTTCACCCTGGAAACTTCCATTTTTCTTTCTTCCTGTAGTATAGGAAGTGTGTTTTTGCTTTGTGTGTGTGTGTGTGTGTGTGTGGTTTTTCTTTGATAGGTAAGAAGTGGATTTATCAATATTTAGAGAGAAACATACTCCACAGAGTGTAGGCCAGGACATTTTATTTTATTATTCTGCTGATAATTTCCTCCCCTTTGTTTCTTCTTCTTTCCCTTTTTAAAAAAAATTTTTTTTCTTCTTCTTTCCCTTTTTGAATTTTTTGTACATTGCAGATTAGTCTAAATTCTTGACTTTTCTCTTCTATTTTCTATTTGTTTCTCTTTTTTGTTCCATTTCCTGAATATTTTCTCAACTTGATCTTCCAGCTTTTCTACTGGACTCTTGGTTTTTGATATATCAGTTGTTTTATTATTAAGAGATTGTTCCTGTTTTCTAAATGCTCTTTTTCTCTAACATCATATTCTTCCTTAATATATACAACGTCTTTTAATTTGTTAGAACATACTGCTCATACTTTTTAAAAGAAATTTACTTCTGTTTTCTGCATTGTCTTTCTTGTTAGTTTTTTTTTTCCTTGCCTTTGTTGTTGTTGTTGCTTTGGCTTTCAAGTTATAGGATTTCCTTGAATCTCTGTTAGTCTATTCATGTTTAAGAATGAGGCACTAAAAATCTGATTGGAAGTTCTACATGCATCGGCAGAGATTGTTAATTATTGAGTTAACCATGGTTGGTTAGTTGCTAACTTGTGTCCGACTCATCACAGCCCCATGGACTGTAGCCCGCCAGGCTCTTCTGTCCATGGGATTTCCCAGGGAAGAATACTGGAGTGGGCTGCCATTTTCTTCTCCAGAGGATCTTTCTAGCCCAGGGATCAAACCTGAATCTCCTCCATTGTAGGCAGTCTCCTGCATCACAAGAGGATTCTTTACCAACTGAGCCACCGGGGAAGCCTGCGGGAGACCCCAAATGCCTGTATCTGTAGGTTTGTTTTCTTGGGATGGCCATTAACTCAGAAGAAAGTCTTCTCAACTGCTGGGCGTGGTGGGAAAGGCCAAGATGTGTGTTTAGCTGTCAACACCCTGGAATTCAAGTAAAGAATATGGGGGGTCCTTATCATTTAGTAGGCTGACCTTCAGTTAATCCCTCTGTTTTCAGTTTGGTGCCTTCCTGCCACCTTTAGCAGTGCCCAGTGTCCCTAAGCTCATAGTCTCTCTGCTTCTACCTGTAGGCATTTCTCTGCTGTTGGGGTTGGGGAGGGTTGCCTCACAACTGCTTTGGTTGAAGGAAGAGACCTAGGGATCTAACTGCTCTTTATACAGACTTTTAACCAATACTCTAGTTGAGAGTTCCATCTCATATTTCAGTTTTTAGAATGACCTGTTGTCTTGAATAAATATACTCTTTTAATAGATTCTCCTGCTAAATCAGAAAGGACTCATTCATTCAGTGTCCCTCTTCCTAAAATTTGTTGATATTGCTAAACTGTTGCTTTTTCTCCTATTTTTTTCTCTTAGTTTATACCTTTTTGTTTTTTTACAATAACAGTAAAGGAATAACAATCATAGTTGGGTTTTAGGAGGGAAGAGAGGTGAAAATATATGTTCAAATACTCATAGTGTTAGTTGCTTAGTGGTGCCTGACTTTGTGATCCCATGAACTGTAGCCTGCCAGGCTCCTCTGTCCATGGAATTCTCCAGGCAAGAATACTGGAGTAGGTAGCCATTCCCATCTCCAGGGGATCTTCTCAACCCAGGGTTTGACCTGGGTCTCCTGCATTGCTGGCAAATTCTTTACTGTCTGGAAGTCTCTAATATTCTATTTTAAAATAAAATACAAAAATTAAATAATTGCACAATCAAAACTCTTTTCCCAATTTTGAACCAGTCCATTGTTCCATGACCGGTTCTCACTGTTGCTTCTTGGCCTGGTTCAAAATTGGGAAATGAGTATATCAGGGCTGTATATTGTCACCCTGTTTATTGAACTTCTATGTAGAATAAATCATGCAAAATACCAGGCTGGATGAAGCACAACCTGGAATCAAGATTGCCAGAAGAAATATCAATTACCTCAGATATACAGATGATACCACCCTAATGGCAGAAAATGAAGAGGAACTAAAGAGCCTCTTGATGAAGGTGAAAGAGGAGAGTGAAAAAGTTGGCTTGAAACTCAACATTAGAAAAATGAAGATACTGACATCCAGCTCCATCATTTCATGGCAAATAGATGGGCAAAAAATGGAAACAGTGACGTGACAGACTTTATTTTCTTGAGCTCCAATATTGCTGTGGTTGGTGACTGCAGCCATGAAAATAAAAGACACTTGCTCCTTGGAAGGAAAGCAATGACAAACCTAGACAGCATATTAAAAAACAGATACATCACTTTGCCAACAAATGTCTGTATAGTCAAAGCTACGGTTTTTCTAGTAGTCATGTATGAATGTGAGAGTTGGACCATAAAGAAGGCTGAGCACTGAAGAATTAATGCTTTTGAACTCTGGTGTTGGAGAAGACTCTTGAGAATCCCTTGGACAGTAAGATCCAACCAGTCCATCCTAAAGGAGATCAGTCCTGGGTGTTCATTGGAAGGACTGATGTTGAAGCTGAAACTCCAATACTTTGGCCACCTGATGCGAAGAGCTGACTCATTAGGAAAGTTCCTGATGCTGGGAAAGATTGAAGCCAGGAGAAGGGGACCACAGAGGATGAGATGGTTGGATGGCATCACCAACTCAATGGACATGAGTTTGAGCAGACTCTGGGAGATGTTGAAGGACAGGGAAGCCTAGCATGCTGCAGTCCATGGGGCTGCAAAGAGTCAGACATGACTGACTGAACAATAAGACAAACAATAGCCAAAACAATTGCTGAACCAAAAACACCGCTGTTGAAACTGAACAAATTGGCTGGCAGACACCAAAATCATGTAAGAATTCGAAACATCCTCCCGTTAGCAGAGTACAGGAATTTGAATTCCACATATGAAATGCTAAATATATAGTATATTAACTGTATGAAAGTCACCCAAATTAGGGTCATAATGAGAAAATTATGCCAAAGAACCTGAGTTATTTCCATGACTGAGTGATGGGTCATACAGACAAAGGATAAAGAAGATTGGAATTTTATTAATTTTTCTTATAGTCAGACTACAAAGATGTAGTCTATCCAAATCATAGTATTTTAATATGTACAAACCTTTACAAAGTTTTCTTACTTTTGAAAAATTATATTGTTATATTTAAATAATTCTACAAACACTAAAGAAGTAAAACAAAAGCAATATTTTGCCACCCAGAAATATTTTTAATATTTTTCATGTAAATAAATATAATTATTTTAATAGTTGAAGGTTATACCACTGTACTGGGACTCCCCTGGTCACTCAGTGGTAAGGAATGTGCCTGACAATGCAGGAGACATGGGTTCGATTCCTGGGTAGGGAAGATCTCCAGGAGATGGAAATGGCAACCCATTCCAGTATTATTGCCTGGGAAATCCCACAGACAGCGGAGTCTGGCAGGCTACAGTCCATTTGGGGTCACAGATGGACGGAGTTGGATACAACTCAGAAAATAAACAGTAACAACAGTTCTTCGGGGCTTCCTTGGTGGCTCAGTGGTCAAGAATCCACCTGCCAGTGGAGGAGACGGGCATTCAGTCCCTAGGTCACAAGGAGGAGACGGCAACCCACTCCAGGGTTCTTGCCTGGGAAATCCTATGGACAGAGGGGCCTTATGGGCTACAGCAAAAGAGTTGGACATGACTTAGCAGCTAAATAACAACAACGGGTGCCCAAAGTAGCAGACTTGTATCAGCCTGCATAGTTTTGGGCTTCCCTGGCAGCTCAGCTGGTAAAGAATCTGCCTGCGGTGCAGGAGACCCCGGTTTTAGGGTAAGAGCTTCAGTAAAATTTCAAGTTCATTCCACCCTGGGGAAGATCAATGTCCAGCCCTTACAGCACCGTGTGGGTGCAGACCACTGGTCCCAGAAGCTACCTTACCATAGCATAGCCTAACCTGAAGTAGCCAGTGGTACCCGGTCGCTCGGATAACTTCCTGGGAACTGGAGCCGCTGGTGAAATATTTGCCGTGCCCTGTCGTGCTCAAGCTGAGAGGTAAGACAGACTGCCAGACAGGGAGGCTGGCGTGGGGTCAGGTCCGGGTCTGGTCCTAGGCGATAGGTAAGTGAAGGAACCTGGTCTAGCCCCTGCGCTGCAGTTGTTCCCTCTGGGATATTGACTATGCCATTCCACCTTTCTGAACCTCAGTTTTGCTGTCAGTGCAGATGGTGCAACATCCTCCTTGAAGTAAATTTTTTTGAGGATGAAATTAATGATGATAGTTGACATCACCTGAGCACTTATTACTGCATGTTTTTGTGTCTTTCTCTAATTCTAACAGGCTTCCCAGGTGGCGCTAGAGTAAAGAACCCACTTGCCAATGCAGAAGACACAAGAGATTTGGGTTCGATCCCTGGCTGGGGAAGATCTCCTGGGGTAGGAAATAGCAACCTGCTCCAGTATCCTTGCCTGGAAAATTCCATGGACAGAGGAGCCTGGTGGCCTACAGTTCATGGGGTCGCAAAAGAATATGACCGAGCAAGTGAACATACACTATTTCTACCATCTGTGTCCATTCTGGATTGGGCCAGTCAACTTCAATGGATTAATTCTTCTCCTCAATCTGTATCACGTTTTCCTGCCTCTTTGCATGCCTTCAGATGCCAGGTGCTGTGAATGATATGTTGCAGGGTGTTAGATATTTGTGTATGTTCTAATACACATCCTCGCTCTGCAGAGCCCGGGACACTCCTTCCGCTCTCCTCTCTCATACTCTGTCCTCTGCATTCTGGCTGCTCCAGTGAGTGCAGACTCAGTTCAGACTCCAGACTCAGTTCTGTCTCCTCCCCTCAGTGAAATTGCTGGACTTTGCCTCACGGGCCCTTCTTTGTGTCCCAGGTTGGCAATTATCTAAGGCAGGGAGTGACGGTCCTTGTAGAGCTCGTTAAGTTTATTTCCCATTTCTCCAGAATCATGATCCATTGTTACCTCATCTCCATTGCCTTAAAACTTCCATTTCACATATTTGATCTCTTTTGTTGTTGTTTCAGACTGGAGGATGAAATCCAGTCTCTTGTTACTTCATCTCAGCCAGACGCAGAAGTCAGGAGTTCTTGTTTGAAGTCCCCTAGATCTGGGTAGAACTGCTGACTTTATTCCTTAAGTCTGTGTGACTTTGGTCAAGTTACATAAACTGCGTGTTTTCTGTTGCATGGGGGTAAACGAACTTGTTCCACTTGCCACAAGCACAGAGTGAGAAGTGGTGTCTCACACGTCATCTGTGTTGAGAAAAGAGAAGATGAGCAGTCGAGGCAGGAGAAGTCTTGGAAGAGAGGCTGACAGGTGAGAAGAGCAAGAGAGAGGGTGAGGAGGGAGCCAGGCAGGGACCCCCCAGATAAAAGAGACAGGGAGGAGCCTGGGGGGCAAGCGGTGACGAGGGAGGAGGGAGTCCTGGGGGGCCTGACAGAGAAGTGGGGGCGCGGGGAGGGATTCTGTAGCCACCCAGATTGTGTGGTATCGGTGCTGCACGGGGTGCCAGCCCCGGGGTGAATGGAGCTTCAAATCTAATCCAAGTTCAGCAATCCAGGTGTCTCCTTAGGTCACACCTCGACTCTCCTACAGAGGCTTCTGCCACCAAACTGTGCCTGTGGAACTGCGTCTGCCCAGAGGGGTACGTTTTCATAATTTGCACAAAGGTGCTGTGTAGGCCGTGAGGCCCTTTCTGCAAACTCTGGGCCGTGTCAGGAGACTTGTCAAGCATGGAGGAAAACAGTTCTCTCTTTTGCGGGGGAGCTTTGGACAGTAAGGACTTCCCTTGTAGCTCAGTCGGTAAAGAATCTGCCTGCAGTGCAGGCGACCCGGGTTCAATCCCTGGGTTGGGAAGATCCCCTGGAGAAAGAAATGGCTACCCACTCCGGTGTCCTTACCTGGAAAATCTCATGGACACAGGAGCCTGGTGGGCTGCGGTCCTTGGGGTGGCAAAGAGTCGTGCATGACTGAGCGACTAACACTTACTTACTTTGGACAGTAAAGCACTTAATGCTATTTACTAATTGATCAATATTCACTTGTTCATTTGTTTAACGAGGCCCACTTTGAGCCAACCGCTATGCTTGGGACTGGGGATAAAATGATGAGCGGGGCAGCCCTCTGCCTTCTGGGGAGAGGCTGTCACAGGCTTCGAGGCATGGCATCTGAGGTGGGGCCAGAGGAGAGGAGCAGGGGCCAGGTGAGGATGAGACTAGGGGCAGCAGAGCCGGCCCCTGGAGCTTGGCCCGCTGGCCAGGCTACAACCGCCAAAGGGACTGGACAAGCCCTGGCCTATCTTCCCAAAGCCTCACTCTCTCCCCTACCAAATCTGGGAGAGAGGGATGCTGGCATTAGGTTACAGGGGAGCAGGACCAGTCTGGGGAGCCCAAGAAAGCTGTGTGCCCCCCACCCTCAGTATTGGGAGTTTTTTTTTATAATGTAGGGTCCTCAGTGCTTGTCACCAACCCAGAGTTCCAGTCAACATCCCGGGCTTTGGGTATGGTGCAGAACTACCACAAAAACTGTTGGATAGATAAAATAATTGTGTGATACAACATGCAAAGTCACAGTAGGGTATCCTGGAAAGTAAATCTCCCAGCTACCCAGTTCTCTTCCCCAGAAGCAGCTATTATTATCTGATGGTGTATGTTTCTGGAGATTATGCATAAAGAAGCAAACATGAACATATATAGATGTCGATGATTTTTTTACACAAAGTCTCGGTATAAGGTTCTGGCCAGATCATACTTAAATACAATGATGTGAGAAAAGAAGAAGATAAGTTAAATTCCTGAATTCCGGGGCCACTTTTCTTGATTTGTTAGAAAGGCCTGTCCCCCGTCCATTTCCCCAACTTGCTTCTGCTGGCAGGTTCCTGCTCAAAACCTCTAGATTTGACTCAGGGTGCTTTGCCACCCAGATTCCGGTTCTCAGTATCTCCTGAGTTTCCTGTCTACACCCCAGCTCACCAACCTTTTGGGATGTAGGAGTAATTTTACCCCAAGGGACATAAAGCCCTACAAATGATCAGCACCCATTGCCCTTATGCATTTGTTGTAATGAAGTGAAGCCTTGCAGGTCTGTGCTGAGAGTGTAGAACCCCCTTTTTAATTGCTGCGTAAAAATGCCAGTGACCTTTCCATAGTCATGCTCTGAGGCTGGCATGATCAGTACATGTTTCACTGTGCATTCAGCAGCATCACTGGAACACGCTGCCATGAGAACCTCACCACTGACACTGTACAGCCTTTTAGGCTTCTGTATAAATCTCAGAAGACCAACTTAGGGCAGGTTTATTTTAAAGCGTACTGTGCTGTGCTGTGCTTGGTCACTCAGTGATGTCTGACTCCTTGCAACCCTATGGACTGTAGCCCACCAGGCACCCCTGTCCATGGAATTCTCCAGGCAAGAATACTGGAGTGGATTTGCCGTGCCCTCCTCCAGGGGATCTTCCCAGACCAGGGATTGAACCCAGGTCTCCCACATTGCAGGTGGATTCTTTACCGGCTGAGCTAACAGGGAACCCCTTAAGCATAGTATCTATTCATAATATTTTAAGTTTCATACTCTCCATACAGATTTTGTTCAAGAGAAAATTCAACACATAATGTTGACCAATTAGACATTCTTAGACAATTATTAGAAGAAAGCATTTACTTGACAGTGAAATTTTTATAAATTGTAGACTGGCTGCTAGATTTCTCAAAATATAAATTGTAGAATTGTCCTCAGAAATATTTAATATCCAACTTGTGTTCATTTGGGCTTCCCTCGTAGCTCAGTTGGTAAAGAATCCACCTGCCATGCAGGAGACCCTTGTTCGATTCCTGGGTCAGGAAGATCCCCTGGAGAAGGGATAGGCTACCCACTCCAGTATTCTTGGGCTTCCCTGGTGGCGCAGCTGGTAAAGAATCCACCCACAATGTGAGAAACCTGGGTTTGATCCCTGGGTTGGGAAGATCCCCTGGAGAAGGGAAAGGCTACCCACTCCAGTATTCTGAGAATTCCATGGACTGTATAGTCCGTGGGGTCACAAAGAGTCGGACACAACTGAGCGACTTTCACTTTGTGTTCATTTAGCTTGCATTAAATAAACAATGTTAGATAGAAAAACCTCAGAATTAATTTTTCTCTATTTCCTTTGTTTCTTATTTTTCTATTTATCACTATTTCCTCTATTTATCTCCCTTCCTCTGCTTCTTTATTTTATAGAATTTTAGAGAAGAATTTGAAACCTTGGAAAATATTTTACAGGTTGTTTGTTTGCTTGTTTATTTGGTTTGATTAGTTTTTAAAATAACCCCTGCTCATCAGAATACCCTGGGGTGCTTTTTCAAAAACATAGATTCCTTGACCCTCCCTATCTCTGGAAAGTTTATTTCTGGAGGTCTAAGATGTGGAGTCTGTATTTTTAAAAGCTTTCCAAGTAATTCCAAGGGAACTCCCAGCAAGGAAGACAGCTCCCCAGTCTGTAACAGGGTTCATCTCATTAAGTGCTGTGTGCACCTGTGTCCAGGTCACATGTGTGGGTCAGACACTGTAATAGGTGCTTGGAATAAATCAGAAAACCAAGAGGACAAAATCCCTGCTCTTGTGGAGCTTATACTATAGCATTAACTAAAACAAAACAAACGCATCCAGACCTCTGCACTAGTCTACCAACTCCGATTGCATACATGAAATGTCAACCCCCTTGCAAGTGGCTGTGCCTTGGTCGTAAGGGAAGCCAGATAAAACATGGCAGGATAAGAGCATGAGTCCTATACATAGGAGCCGTTAATATTTCCTCCCACTTCAGACTGTCTTGGAGAACTTGCCCTTAACCCCTTCCCCATACGTCCTACTGAGTGGTTCTGGAGCCATATAACTCCTGCTGTGGCCAAGCTGCTTGGACCAGGGGCAGACTCGGTCACAGCTGGGCCAGTCTAATTCTTCTTCTGGGGGCTTAGCATGTGCACTAGGAAAACTGACTAGGATTGCTAATGTCAATGCCTGTAAGGGCCAAGCATGTAACATAATGAGTGATGCTCCTCAGGTTTAAGGAAATCAACAGCACAATTTCAATGTTGACAGCACATGACCCATGATCTTGGGGTCAGGGATCTTGCTATGGATTGAATGTTTCAGTCTCTAATTTTATATCGTGAAACCCCAATCCCTAATATGATGGCATTTGGTGATGGGACCTTTGGGAGGGTCATAAGGGTGGAGCTCCTATAAGTGGAATTGTGCGTGCATGTTCAGTTGTATCTGAATATTTTGCGAGTCCATGGACTGTGGCCTGACAGGCTTCTCTGTAAATGGGATTTTCCAGGCAAGAATACTGGAGTGGGTTGCCATTTCTTTCTCCAGGGGTATCTTCCTGACTCAGAGATTGAACCTGCATTTTTGCATCTCCTGGCAATGCAGACAGTCTTTACCACTGAGCCACCCCTTAGTGACGAGAGAAATTGCCCATCTTCCCCCCCACCCCATCACATGAGGAAACCTGCAAGAGGACTCTCACCAGAACTCACCCATGTCACACCCTGAACTTGGACTGCCCAGCCTCCAGAACTGTGAGAAACATGTTTGTTGTTGAAGCCACCCAGTCTATGGTATTATTATTAGAGCAGCTCCAACTAATGAAGACAGATACAATAGTGAGAGTTGAGAACTGCTACATGTAAACCCAGTTTGCCTGGTTGTCTGATGTTTACAAAAGAAGTCCAATGTTCAGGTTTTTATATGAAATTTGATAATCTAACAATGTTGAGATTATTTTACATTTAAAAAAAAATTGTGTTGTCCAAAGCACACCCAGTTATGGGCCGAGTCTGCCGTAGAACCCCAGTGTGTAACTTCTCTGCTTGTTGTAGCCAGATTGGTGGAAACAAGGACAGAGAAGTGTGAGAGAGCAGGGGTCAAGGCTGCCAGGTTCTGTCCATTTGTCTGGAGAAGCAGAGTGGCGGGGAAAATAAGTGCTAATGATGAAAACAGAGTTTTTTGCTTAGCTGGAAAGGCACCCTGATTCTTAATAGTCTTCTAGTTTTTTATTCCAGCCATTGCTTCTGTATGAAGCTTGGGTTCTGTAAGACACCCCTTTTTCTTTATAATAAACTACTGTTTTTCTTAAGCTTCTATTAAATACAGTCAGGGGTAAAGAGTGGCAGGGTGGACAGTAGTTGCTTAAGTATTTAAGAAGGATCTCAAGAAGATGCCAGCTTCCAAGTTATCTTAATGTTAAAGTGCCAAAGTTTTCCATCTTGCCTCCTTATCCTTTCTTGAGTTGGGGAGTAGGTTGAGAAGAGAAGATCCTGGAACATCTTGGTTAAATCCCGTGTGGGAATTATACTCAACTGGCCTGCAACAGGCTCCTCTAATTTCCTTCAACTACCCAGGGCTAAATAGTTGAACATTACTACTGAAACAACTTTCCAGGAACCTTCTTTATAATGGGACAGAAGTGGCCAAATTTGTGGGTGGACCCTCAGATCTTGGGGCTAAAAATAGTAAGGAAACTTTGTAATTGCAGGCCTCTCATTTAAAGCACTCAGAGTGCTTCATAAATGGTTAAGAGCTTGATATGCTAATAAGATTTCCAGTACATAAGAATGTGTTTTCTCATGTACATACTTGGAGTCTATGAGCTCAGTCAAGGCAGGGTCCTTCTTCAAATGTTCATTTCTTTGAAGCTATTATTATGTATGCAGGAAGACACCACCCATTTTTCCTTGCTTATTTTTCCTTGCTTCTTTATATCACTTTTGAAAGGAGATAGTGAAATGGAAATACAATCTAAGTTTATTCTTGTGTAGGAGGTTTCATACGGAACCTCAGCTCTGCAGCTTCAAATCAGGAAACTTTTGGTAAAATGATCTTATAGCTTTCAGTCTCAAACCAAGTTTTCTGGGAATCTACTGCTGTGTAACAAGTAACCCTTACAGTTAAAGCTAAAAACACATCTCCTGAAGCACTGATACATGCTACATGAGTGAGCCTTGAAAACATGTTAAGTGAAAGAAGTCAGACACAAAAGGAGTATTGCATGAAATATCCAGAATAGGTAAATCCACACAGAGAGAAAGCAGATTGGTGATTAACAAGGGCTGGGGGCAGGGAGGAATGGAAGGTAACCGCTTAATGCACACAGGGTTTCCTCTTGGAGTGATGAAAATATTTTGGAACTGGATCAAGATGATTGTTGCACAATATGATAAATGTAGTAAATGCTATTGAATAATACATGTTAAAATGGTTAATTTCATGTTATGTGAATTTCACTTCACTTAAAAAGAAATTGACACGGTTCAATTATATCTCTTCATTTTGTAGAGCAGGGACTCTAGGAGGTGATCTGTTTCATGTGATTAAAAGAGGTCACTTGATAGGGTTCTGGCATCAGCTAGGGAGTCCCGTGAGATCCAGGACAGCTTGGTTACTCCCCTGGCAGCTTGGTGGAGAGAGTTGGAAGAGGAGGCTCAGCTGGGCCTCTCTTCTTCTCCAAGTCCTCTCAGGGCTCTCCATGTGGTCTCTCCAGCAGGCTAATCAGACAAGGCAGCTTAGGGCTCCCAGAGACCACGTAGAAGCCGTCAATCCTTTTAATGGCTGGACCCAAACTGGCATAGTGTTACTTCAACTGTATCCTATTGACCAAAGCAGCCATGATTTAGAGAGAGGAGTAAATAAACCCCATTTCTCAATAGGAGTGCAAAAAATTTGCAGAAATCTCTAATCTGCCTCCCCAAGTTTCCTTTCACTGATGAGGTCATTAATATTGGTTGCCAAGGGAAATTCAAAACTCAGGGCCTAGATTCCTGATAACGCTGAACAGCTACATTTTCCAGTATATTTAGTTTTGAAAACAGATAGCCATAGTTAACAGTCAGTAAGCATTTACTGAGCACCCATGATAGATATAGCCTTGTATTATAATAAAAATTACATATGTCAATATTTTAATAACTATAGAAATCACAGTCTTGGTTTTGTTAAATATGATTGGGTCATACTGAATATGAATGTCTAGAAGGTAAAGCCAAGGACAATACTATTCTAAGATCTGAGACAGGAATTCATCTTGAACTGAAGTCTCTTTGGTGCTGTGAATCTGGTTCTCGGTCCCTTTGACTCCTGATTTCTGGCCATTACACACGATAATTGCACTTACCATGGCCTTTAAGGCCGTGTGTACTCCTGGTCCCACTCTTCTATTTATCTTGTTAACCATTTTGTGTCTGGTTTTCTGCTTTTTCCTGCTCTGGATCCTGAGTGCCTTGCCTTGCTTCTCCTGTGCATTGTATGTGAGTATGACTCACTTCTAGCTCCTCAAGCTCTACCTTGAGACTCTACTGACATTTCCCAACTGTTCTACACAGATCTAGCTAGCCTTAGCTTACCTTCTCAAAGCTTAGGCTTAAAGGAAGAGACTTGAGAGTCATTACACCAGTAATCTCTAGGCTTCATTCCACTGAAGACTTTTGTTGGTTTTACATTTACTTGACTCTCCTGGAAGTGGTGCCTAAGCCCATTGAGGAAAACCGAGCAGGATTTGGCTGTGTTGCTTGTAGAGGCAAGAACTCTGCAAGTCAGCATCAGGAAAAACATAGCTTATTGGGTTAGTGATGAGTTAGAGAGAAAGAGAAAGTTAGCCTGTGACACCACTGCTGCTGCTGACAAGTACTCAGTTGTGTCCAACTCTTTGCAACCCCATGGACTATAGTCCACCAGGTTCCTCTGTCCATGGGATTTTTCCGGCAAGAATTCTGGAATGGGTTGCCATTTCCTTCTTTAGGTGATCTTCCCAACCCAGGGATCGAAACTGGATCTCTGGCATCTGTTGCATTGGCAGGTGAATTCTTTACTACTGATGCCATGTGGGAAGCCCCTGTGACACCACAGTAGATGGTATTTCAGCTTGTTAAATATTTCAGTTCTCTCCCCATAGCAAGGGCTTCCCTGCTGGCTCAGTGGTAAAGAATCTGCCTGCCAATGCAGGAGTCATGGGTTTGATCCCCAGGTGGGGAAGATCCCCGGGGGAAGGAAATGGCAACCAATTCCAGTATTCTTGCCTGGAAAATCCCATGAACAGGGGAGTCTGGCTGGCTACAGTCCATGGGGTCACAAAAGAGTTATACACAACTTACAACAGCAAAGAACCCCATAGGAAGGTTATGCATTATCATCCCACTGATGTTAGTCTTGGCCACAAGACTTAATTTGGCCAAAGAAATGTGAGTGAGGTAGCCAAATGACCCCTAGTGATCCTTGCTCCTGATATCCATGCCCTTGTGTAATCTCCTTCTACAATGAGTCAGGGCTGGTTTTTGTGACCAATAGAATAGGCAGAAGTGATGATGTATGATTTCAGAGGGTACACAAGACATGGCTGTTTCTGCCTTCCTCTGTGGGATCCCTTGGTCTGGGAAAGCTCATCCACGGCACTGTGAGGACACTAAAGCTGTCCATGAAGAGGTGCATGTGGAGAAGACTGAGGCCCTAGACAATAGCCAGCACCAACTTGCCAGTCTTGTGAGTGAGTCACCTTGGAAGTGGATCCTCCAACCCCAGACAAGCCTTCAGATGATGCTGCCTCAGCTGCAATCTTATGAGAAAACGTGAGAAAACCACACAGCTTGAATTCTTGACCCATAGAAACTGTGAGATAATAAATGATTATTGTTTTAAGCTGGTATGTTTTGAAATGGTTTGTTATACAACAGTAAGTAGCTAATACAATGAGTATAACTATCGCGGGTTGTTTCCCACAATGTGGAAACATTCAGAGCCAGTTTGTGATTGCCAGATTTTCTCTTCTGTCTATCATGGCACTAGCTATGTTCCAGATGAATACTGCTTCCTCAGCCTGGATCCTAGTGCAGAGGCAACATAGAACTCCACCAAGTTTATCTGTGTGCGTGTGCTTCGTCAGTCAGCCGTGTCTGACTGTTGCCACCCCGTGGACCATAGCCCTCCAGGCTCCTCTGTCCATGGGATTCTCCAGGCAAGAGTACTGGAGTGGGTTGCCATTTCCTTCTCCAAGGGATCTTCCCAACCTACGAATCGAACTGGGCTCTTCTGCTTAAACTTTATCTGAGATGGATGTAATAATGCTTGAGAAAGAAATAAATCTCTGTGGCTATAAGCCCTTGAGATTGTAAACTTATTTGTTATCACAGTATAATCCAGTCTATTCTGGCTGATACAGCCAAAGATTGTCCATATTCCAAGTTAAATTCAAACTATTTTTTTTAAAGACATAGATTAATGGAAATTTCTTAGAGGTAGAAGAGAGAGCTGATGTATATTTGGGATAGGAAGTGCAGAGAAGACAGAGAGAGAGAGAGAGATTCTCTTTCTACCCCTGCCCCAGGCTCTTCAGACGCTTTGATTGAGAAGCTCTGAGCACCCTAGCTCTGCCCTCCCTTTCGGCAAGCCCCTGTGTCTGAGGATGGCTGCCTGTGTGGTGCCATGAAAGTAGGTGGCTTGTGCCCAGTGGTTCTGCCTTTAACCTAGTCCATAACTGGCTACCAACAGTCATCCTTCCTGGGCTGCTGAGATGAGAAAATCAAGTAGCCTGCCTAACTGTGAGTGTGAGTGTGCATTGCTCAATAAATGCTAAGAGCTGTTTAACACTGTTCCATTCAGTTCAGTTCAGTTCAGTCGCTCAGTTGTGTCCGACTCTTTGCGACCCCATGAATCGTAGCACACCAGGCCTCCCTGTCCATCACCAACTCCCGGAGTTTACTCAAACTCATGCCCATCGAGTCGGTGATGCCATCCAACCATCTCATCCTCTGTCATCCCCTTCTCCTCCTGCCCCAAATCCCTCCCAGCATCAGGGTCTTTTCCAATGAGTCAACTCTTCGAATCAGGTGGCCAAAGTATTGGAGTTTCAGCTTCAGCATCAGTCCTTCCAATGAACACCCAGGACTGATCTCCTTTAGGATGGACTGGTTGGATCTCCTTGCAGTCCAAGGGACTCTCAAGAGTCTTCTCCAACACCACAGTTCAAAAGCATCAATTTTTTGGTGCTCAGCTTTCTTCACAGTCCAACTCTCACATCCATACATGACCACTGGAAAAACCATAGCCTTGACCAAATGGACCTTTGTTGGGTAGCAATAGATGGATGAGTTTGCAAAAAATCCAGATTTTATTGACTTCACTGCTAATTACATCCTTTCAGGAAAGGAACCAGCTAGAGGAAGCAGGGAAGAAAAGAGCTCAAATTCATGTGCAGAGTTGTATGAATTTTCCCAATATAGGATTCATTGCTTACATAATCTCCAGAGAGGTTATCTTAGAACACCTTATGTATGTCAGCTTCATCACTGAGAGATACCAAATGGGAGAAGGGGAACCTCTACTATGCGAGCATTATTGCAATGTTTGTCTCAAAAGAGTTGTAAGAGTGCATTGGGCATTGCCAGATCCGTCCAGGCTCCCAAAGTTATGGTACCTTGAGAAACGACCAGAAAATATTGCTGTGAGGGGCAGAGAGAAAAGTGGGAAGCCATTCAGCCATTAATATAATGAATCCTTGGAAAATTGTAGGAGGAATTCCCTGAAGAGAAGGACAGAGAATCAGCTGGTGTCTCCCTAGCCTCCCTATCTCCAGAGGTGACTCATTCTATCTCACCAATCCAGAGCACCACATTCTGAAGACTTCTATGACCATTTTGTTGCTCATCAGCAAATCTTCCCTAGAGCTGACCTCTTTTGAATTTCAGGCCTGAATTTCTAACTTCCTCCAGGCTTCTCCCTCTGTGTGACTGTCTCTCTTATATGCACCTCAAACTTCTCCATTCACCAAACCAACTTGCTCCTTACCTTATGTTCTCCATTTCTCCTCGTTCACTCTTATAGTGAACCAGGCTAGAAACTCTGTGGTCCTTACTGAGAATTTCTATGAAGGCTAAGCCTAAAAATTCCTCACGCACCCACAGCCTTTCTCCAAAACAATTCTTCTAAGCTGTGCCCTGCTGGTACCACGTGACCTACCTCTCAAAATGTGAACTAAAGATTCAGAGAGCAAGTCAATTAGTCAGTAGGGAGGAGAAATTAAAAGACACATAGGAGGCAGTTCCCTGGCAGTCCAGTGGTTAAGACTCCACGCTTCCAATTCAGGGGACATGAGATTGATCCCTGGTAGAGGAACTAGGATCTTGTATGCTACAGGAGCGCCACCAAAACCAACAAAAAAAAAGACAGAGGAACAATCATAGGCAGCTATCATGAGGTCATGTGTGTCAGAGGCTGTGAAGGCTAGAGGAAGCACAAAACCCAAGGAAAGAGCAGTCCTGAGCAGTGAGCCCGGAGCAGCAGGAGAGCAGTGACCACAGTGTGAGGAGGTGGGACCTCCAGGAGGCGACTAGGTCAGGAGACTGGGGCCCTCACGGGTGGGAGCAGTCCTTTCATAAGGACAGTCGTGAGAAAGCTGGTTCCCTGTTCTCTGCCACGTGAGGATACAAGACCGCCATCAGCAAACCACATGGTAGGTCTGCCTTGATTAGTGGGCTTCCCAGCCTTCCAATGTGAAATAAATATCTGCTGCTTATACCACCTAGTCTCTGGCACATTAAGTCCCCTACATACAAATGAGTTCCATTCTGAGAGCACGTTCATAAGACCAATTTGTTCCTAACTCCAACAAAGTTAGCCTACCTCTCCGGAGTACATGCATGCTCAGTCATGTGCGACGTTTTCCGACCCTATGGCCAGGTTCCTCTGCCCATGGAATTTTCCAGGCAAGAATACCAAGTGGGTTGCCATTTCCTACTTCAGGGGATCTTCCTGATCCAGGGATCAAACCCTCGTGTCCTGCGCCTCCTGCATTGGCAGGAGGGTTCTTTACCACTGCTGGCACCACCGGGGAAGCCTAATAGTACTCTACTGTAACAGGTTTACAATAGTTTTCACAAAAATAAGAGGTACATTAAAAAAACAAACACAGAAGATAAAGAAAACATTTTTAATCTTACAGATTAAAAGGCACAGATGGTACCTTGAAAAGTATAGAACAACAGCTGACATACAAGCATGTGGACAGTTGGCACGCCCGTCCACATCTGTGAAACCTTACAACTTGATGGTTCGTATGTAGGGCACTTGCTGTCATTTGCCACAGTGGCCTGAACTGACTAAGACAGTTCTTCCTGCTCTCTGTCAGGACTCCGGGATGTTCTGTTCTGGCTGGTGGATGTTCTTCCTGGCGAGTTCATCAATTCTGAGGTCTCGTCTTGCACCATGTACTGAAGATCTCAAACCTGTACCACAGGGAGACCGCTCCTGAGGTCTAGCCTATCAAGTTGTAAGACCTATAATCGCTCTCCTCACCCTAACTGTTACTGGCTTTAACTGCCACATTAGTCATAACATTAGTCATAGCAGGAGGCACCTGGCAGGAGAATTCAGTGCAGATCCTGGAGCTGGCTTCCCAGGTCCTGGCCTGACCCTACCGCTAACTAGCTGGTATCCGGGGATAAATTGCTTCCTCCTCAGGGTCTCAACCTCCTCATTATGAACACAGATGTTCATGATAGTACCTACCTCATAAGTTGATCTGAGAATTAGATGAGCTTAACAGGTGGAAAGTACCTACAACAGCCCATGGCACATAATAAACCTTCAATATATCAGAAACCAGCTTATTCTGTGCTTGTCACTTTGTTAATTTAATTTTTAAAGTAACCCTATAAGGTCTTAAGGGATTTATCCAACTGCAGAGCTTAAATTCTTATGCCAAGACATACTGAACTGTCAGTCTGACTAACCCCTTGCAGACCTGGGTGTTCCTTCTTTGGGTGGCCACCGTACTCACTCTGGGCTCAACTCACCCCACTCACTGTCTCATAGCTGTGGGCTTGGGCATCAGCTCTCCACTAAGCCACCAGCTTCTTCTTGCCTGTGAAGACTGGGCTTTGTCTTATTTCCCCAGTAGAATGCCTAGTTCACAAGGGCTCATGCTTAACATGTGTTGCTAAATAAATGAACTCAGGAAAGTGTTCATAGAAATAGCTACTCTGCATCCTTTCTTCTTCCGGATAGTTTATAATATGAAATTTATATTAAATTACTTTTTAACTGCAAAAGCATCACAGGTTTTTATAGAAAACTTATATTTACACACAGAATAATGTGGACGTGGAAAAACGAACTGGTTCCAAATAGGAAAAGGAGTACGTCAAGGCTGTATATTGTCACCCTGCTTATTTAACTTATATGCAGAGTACATCATGAGAAATACTGGGCTGGAGGAAGCACAAGCTGGAATCAAGATTGCCAGGAGAAATATCAATAATCTCAGATATGCGGATGACACCACCCTTATGGCAGAAAGTGAAGAAGAACTAAGGAGCCTCTTAATGAAAGTGAAAGAGGAGAGTGAAAAAGTTGGCTTAAAGCTCAACATTCAGAAAACTAAGATCATGGCATCTGGTCCCATCACCTCATGGAAAATAGATGGGGAAACAGTGGAAACAGTAGCTGACTTTATTTTTCCGGGCTCCAAAATCACTGCAGATGGTGAGTGCAGCCATGAAATTAAAAGACGCTTACTCCTTGGAAGGAAAGTTATGACCAACCTAGATAGCATATTAAAAAGCAGAGACATTACTTTGTGAACAAAGGTCCGTCTAGTCAAGACTATGGCTTTTCCAGTGGTCTTATGTGGATGTGAGAGTTGGACTACAAAGAAAGCCGAGTGCTGAAGAATTGATGCTTTTGAACTGTGGTGTTGGAGAAGACTCTTAAGAGTCCCTTGGACTGCAAGGAGATCCAACCAGTCCATCCTAAAGGAGATCAGTCCTGGGTGTTCATTGGAAGGACTGATGTTGAAGCTGAAACTCCAATACTTTGGCCACCTCATGCGGAGAGCTGACTCATTGGAAAATTCCCTGATGCTGGGAAAGATTGAAGGCAGGAAGAGAAGGGGATGACAGAGGATGAGATGGCTGGATGGTATCACTGGCTCGATGAACATGAGTTTGAGTAAACTCCGGGAGTTGGTGATGGACAGGGAGGCCTGGCGTGCTGTGGTTCATGGGGTCACAAAGAGTTGGACACGACTGAGCGACTGAACTGAATTGAATGTGTATCTTAAACATGACCTTTCCAGAGGCAATATTCTAATTTTGAATCCATACTATTGGTGACTCACACATTAAAAAAATATTTAATTTTAGAATTGTTTTAGATTTACAGAAAAATTGCAAAGATAGTATAGTTTCCACATACTCCACACCCAGTTTTCCCTATTATTAATGTCTTATGGTAGATTTGTTTCAATTAACAGGACAATATTGATACATTATTATTAACTAAAGTCCACACTTCATTCCAGTTTCCTCAAGTGTTCTTTTCCTGTTCCTGTTTCTAGCCTAGGATTCCACACCACATTTAGTCCTCATGTCTTCTCAGTCTCCTCTTGGCTATGACTATCCCTCAGTCTTTTTATACCTGGAAAATACCCAGTTACTGCGGAGTTCAGGTCATCCTCTCCTCCATAGTTCATAGTGCTTCCCCTGGAAAGGATTTTCACATGCAATCTTGGGGCGTTAAGGGGAAACCATAGAATTTGTTTGTGGAAGAGCCTGATACCCAACCAGTTGGGGGGAGTCGGGATCCAGGGTTGGGGGGGACACAGCACAACTGAGAGCCCCTACACAGCAGTGACATAATAATGCCAGTTTCCTGGCGGTTTCTTCCCCCAAGTCCTTACTTTAGGCTTCTAAGAGCCAGGGACCTTGTTCTTTCAGGTGAATTTTACCCTGCTCTCACCTGGCCAACTCTCAGTGGAGAGAAACAGGAGAGCTTCCTGGGTTCCTCTGCATCCAGCCCCTGCCTCACAGTCATGCATTTTCGCAGCAGCCATAAATCTAGGGAGATCAAAATTAACACCCCACCTTGCCCTTAGACCACTGTTAATCACATTAGCCACATGCCTTAACGCCTCCCATACTCCTTTTTATAAAGATTCTATCTTTCCTTCCTCCTACTCTGCACCTCTTTCATCCTAGCTCCTTTCCTCACTCCTGATCAGGCGGAAGATTAGAAACCAACAAACAAAAGAATGTCTAATCTTGTCATCTCTGGTCTGTTTCTTTTCATTTCGTAAGCTAAATTCCAAATTGGTAATTACATTAGTCATCCCCAAATCCAGCCTTCCCTGTGGGGTTGACCCCCTGAGCACTCTTCCCCACGCTTTCATGGGGCTGGAACATGGTTTGTAAAAAACCTCTTTCCCTAAATTTCCAATTTGTATTGTCTCTAGAACCTTGTCCCTTTGCAGAAACTGGTCATCTTAGTTAAACCTCAAGCTGCAAAAGCCTCCAGAACATAACCTTTCTCCTTGTTACACCTTCTACCTTGCAGCCAATTAATGATACAGAAAGCTAGCCGCTGTGCCTGCTGCTTGGAGGAAGATGAATTAAGAAAAGGCTGGTGGGAAGCCCTGCTGAGAATGGGGCCAGGCCCTGGGCTAAGATGGGATGGAATGTGCAAAGGGATTTATGAAAGCTTGGGCTGGATGTGAAATTGTGTACAGCCATACTGACCTGCAGGGCTGGTGATGAAAAACTAAAAATAAGGTGTGGCAATTTTCCCTACGAATTTGCCATTTTCTCAGAGTAGCTCTGACTTTGTTCTGTGGACAGGGCAGGGGCAGTTTTCCTCGAATTGAAACTGTACCTCCTTACCTGGCTCTGTCCCAAATAACACTGATGGATTTGAAATAGGCCCCACCTCCACCTGAGAAGTTTCTTTCTACAGACTCATTGGCACCTCCTCTTTGCATTTATGACAGAAACCCATGGGGTGCCCACAATCCACAATCCCTTTTTTGAGAAGGGGTTTTTTGTTGTTGAGGTCAGTGGTCAGAAATGAGAAATTTGGTCTGTGTAACTTTTTAAGATTTTTTTTAATATGGGCCAGTTTTTTAAGAAGTCTATTGAATTTTGTCACAATACTGCTTCTGTTGTATGTTTTGGAATTTTTTGGCTGCAAGGCATGTGGGATCTTAGTTCCCCAACTGGTGACTGAACTGGTGACCCCTTTCACTGGAAGGTGAAGTCTTAACTGCTGGACTGCCATGGAAGTCCCAACTTTTGTTATTTAAAGATCAATCGATGGTTTTTTCAAGTGAAGTTATAAGAATTCACGCTGTTTCATTAGTTATCCGTTCTGGGCTGAGGGCTCTCAAAAATTAGTTTTCATGACCCATTTCTTCTCCTACTATTCATTGAGCCTGTGTGTTGGCATGGAGCTAGATGCTGGGGATACAGAGACGGCCAGGGCACAGGCCTCCTCTGAGGAGCCTAGATGGGAGGGGGACCCAGACTTCTTAACAGAAAAATTACGTGTGTGCAAAAGTATGGTCTGTGGTGTGATAGAAGCCTCAGCAGATTGCTATGAAAGAACAGTTAGAGAGCTCCTAACTTGGGGGAAGTCAAAAAAGTTTTCGCCAAAATATTGATATTTCTGCTAAGCTGAATTAGTATTCTGACACCCAGTTGTTGTTATTTAGTTTCTTAGTCCTCTCTGACTCTTTTTTGACCCCATGGACTGTAGCCCACAAGGCTCCTCTGTCCATTGAATTTCCCAGGCAAGGAAATGAAGTGGGTTATCATTTCCTTCTCCAGGGGATCCTCCTGACCCAGGGATCGAACTTGGGTCTCCTGCATTGGCAGACAGATTCTTTACCACAGAGCCACCAGGAAGCCCTTGACACCCCATGTTGTATTGCAATTCAGTTATACCAGAGTTAGCATAGACCCCCCAAATTAGGGGCACAGTCACGTACGAGACTTCCCCAGCTACAGATACCAGCACAAATTTAACGGGTCCTCAGCCGCCTGTACTTCTGGCTGATTGGCTGTGAACTCAGGAGTTCTTGTGATCCCTGCAGGTTCCATACTGTGCTAGAACGTCTGACACAACTCAGGAAAGTGCTACATTCCAACTTCAGTTTTATTATAAACGATACAGATCAGGAACAGCCAAATGAAGAGAAACACAGGCTAAGGTCTGGGAAGATCCCATGTACTCTCCTCATGGAAAGAGGGTGCATCACTCTCTGTATAGCAAAGTGTCCACCAACCCGGAACTCCCCTCAGCTTTGGTGTCCAAAGATCCGTTATACATGCATAGCTGGCTAAATCACTGGCCCCATGATTAAACTCAATCTCCTGTCCCCCTTCCCTCTTTGGAAGTTGAGTTGGCTCAAAGACCTAACCCTCTAATCACAGTCGTCCCATTCAGAAGTTATCTAGGGGCCAGGATGAGTCACCTCATTGACATAATGACAGCACAATGATCCAAGGGGGTCATGAATAACAAAGATACTTCTATCACTCTGGAAATCCCAAGGGTATGAGAAGCCCCATGCCAAGAACCTGGGGAAAAGTTTAGACAAATCCTTTATAAAATAAATTTTTTATACTAACATATGGTATGCTGGGAAAAAATTCCATTAAGTGATTAAGGGTGGCTGCAAGGGTCAACTTGAAGAGCACTGGCCTAAGCTGACCAAAAACTAAGCTGAAGATACCCCTTGGCCCCTGTAGTCAGGGTAGCAGGTGAGCTTAGCTTGTATTAAAGATAGGATTCATTACCTCTGTTTCTCCTCTCCTTCATTCTCAGTTGTGCATCTCTCTCCACTCTTCTTTTTCATGCAGTTTCTTTTCATCAGTTTCTCCGACTTTTCCTGCCTAAATTGCTTTAAGTTGTGGCACAAAGCCATCCCAAGCCCACTGAAACCCCATCACATCAAACAGCCCTCCTTTCTAACTGACCCCCTCCCCAAGGCTCCGAGTCAAAGGTAAACCTGTGGAGCCCCTCCACTGCGTCTCATACCAGTAGCCAGAGTGAAATCCTGTGGAAGTCATGGTAACTTGGGGTTTCTATTCTTTAAAGCTGTCCCAACTCCAAAACAAAATCCTGGAGATTTTACAGAGGCTTTGGGAAGAAGAGAGGAAATAACGTCCCCTAGAGTCTCTTTGACGTGAGCTCTGCCTTACATCATCCTTGTCCTCTTTGGGGAGGTAGGAAAGAAATCATCGTTGTCCTTTGCTTGGTAGATGTAAGGTCTGTCCCGGAAAGGCGGCTGTGAAAGAGAGAGTGATTTCTCTGATGGCACATACACTCTGTGAATTCCCTCCCACCACCCCCCCCCCACTCCCTTTGTAGGGATTGGGGCGCTGGTAGGAAAAAATTATGTAAAAGAGGATAAGGATCAAATTGTAAGCAAATAAAAACAATTTATTTCCAGGAGATAAAGATTTTAAATAAAAATTCTCATTTTTCTCAGAAACGTTGAGATTGGGTGAAAGGGGAAGATTTTCAAATTTTCTTAAAGAGTCCCTAGACATCTCCCATTCATTCATTCAACAAATATTTATTGAACATCAATAATGTGCCAAGCACTGTTCTAGATGCTTGGAAAATATCAATAGCAAGGAATGAAATTGAAAAAAGTCCCTATGCAAATAGTCTCTTCAATAAATGGTGTTAGGAAAACTGGATAGCCACATGCAAAAGATAGCAACTGGACCATTATCTCATACTATACATGAAAATTAACTCAAAATGGATTAAAACTTGAGTGTAAGATCTGAAACCATAAAACACCTAGAAGAAAACGTGGGCAATAAGCTCTATGACATCAATCTTGAAGATGATTTTTTTTGAATCTGATACCACAAGCAAAAATAAATACCTGGGATAAGATCAAACTTAAAGGCGTCTGCACAGCAAAGGAAATCTCAACAAAATGAAAAGGCAACCTAGTGAATGGGAGAAAATATTTGCAAATCAGATAAGGGGTTTATATCCAAAATATTTTTAAAATTTAGACAATTCAACAGCATAAAAATAAAACACTTGAATTAAAAAGTGGGCAGAAGATCTGAATGGATATTTTCCCAAAGAAGACATATAGATGGTTAATAGGTACAAAAGAGGTGCTTAACATCACTAATTATCAGGGAAATGCAAATCAAAACCACAATGAGATATCACCTCACATCCATTAGAATGGCTATTATCAAAAAGTCAAAAAACAACAACTGTTGCAAGGATGTGGAGAAAAGGGAAACTGCACTCTGGTGGGAAGTAAACTGGTACAGTCACCATGCAGAACAGTGTGGACACGCCTCAAAAGACTAAAAATAGAACCACCATGTGATCCAGCCATCTTACTTCTGGATATTTATTCAAAGAAAATAAAAACACTAGCTCAAAGAGACACACATCTCCATGTTCATTGTAGCATTATTTACAATAGCCAGGATATGGAAAAACCTGTGTCCATTGGTTAGATGAATGCATCAAGAAGATGTGGAATGTATATACAATAGAATGTTTTTCAGCCAGTGAACAGAACAAAATTTTGCCATTTGCAACAACATAGGTGGGCTTTGAGGGCATTAGGCTAAGTGATATAAGTCAGAGAAAGACAGATTCTGTATGATCTCACTTATATGCGGAAACTTAAAAAAACAAACAAACAAAAAACTGAACTCAGCAGAGCTACAGAGAATAGACTGGAGGTTGCCACAGGCAGAATGTAATGGGGTGGGCAAAATATATGAAGGGGGCCAAAGGTACAAACTTACAGTTATAAAATATTAAGTCATGGAAATGTACAGCATGGTGACTATAGTTAATAATATTGTGCTGCAGATTTGAAAGTTGCTAAGAGAAGCAAAAAGCAAAGGAGAAAAGGAAAGATATTCCCATTTGAATGCAGAGTTCCAAATAATAGCCAAGATAGAGAAGAAAGACTTCCTCAGTGATCAGTGCAAGGAAATAGAGGAAAACAATAGAATGGGAAAGACTAGAGATCTCTTCAAGAAAATTAGAGATACCAAGGGAACATTTCATGCAAAAATGGGCTCAATAAAGGACAGAAATGGTATGGACCTAACAGAAGCAAAAGATATTCAGAAGAGGTGGCAAGAATACACAGAAGAACTGTACAAAAAAGAGCTTCACGACCCAGATAATCATGATGGTGTGATCACTCACCTAGAGTCAGACATCCTGGAATGTGAAGTCAAGTGGGCCTTAGGAAGCATCACTATGAACAAAGCTAGTGGAGGTGATGGAATTCCAGGTGAGCTATTTCAAATCCTGAAAGATGATGCTGTTCAAGTGCTGCACTCAATATGCCAGCAAATTTGGAAAACTCAGCAGTGGCCACAGGGCTGGAAAAGGTTCGTTTTCATTCCAATCCCAAAGAAAGCCAATGCTAAAGAGTGCTGAAACTACCGCACAATTGCACTCATCTCACACGCTAGTAAAGTAATGCTCAAAATTCTCCAAGTCAGGGGTTAGCAATACGTGAACTTCCAGATGTTCAAGCTGGTTTTAGAAAAGGCAGAAGAACCAGAGATCAAATTGCCAGCATCGGCTGGATCATCGAAAAAGCAAGAGAGTTCCAGAAAAACATCTACTTCTGCTTTATTGACTATGCCAAAGCCTTTGACTGTGTGGGTCACAATCAACTGTGGAAAATTCTTCAAGAGATGGGAATATCAGACCACCTCACCTGCCTCTTGAGAAACCTGTATGCAGGTCAGGAAGCAACAGTTAGAACTGGACATGGAAGAACAGACTGGTTCCAAATAGGAAAAGGAGTACGTCAAGCCTGTATATTGTCACCCTGCTTATTTAACTTATATAGAGTACATTATGAGAAACACGGGGCTGGAGGAAGCACAAGCTGGAATCAAGATTGCCGGGAGAAATATCAATAATCTCAGATATGCAGATGACACCACCCTTATGGCAGAAAGTGAAGAGGAACTAAAAAGCCTCTTGATGAAAGTGAAAGAGGAGAGTGAAAAAGTTGGCTTAAAGCTCAACATTCAAAAAACTAAGATCATGGCATCTGGTCCCATCACTTCATGGAAAATAGATGGGGAAACAGTGAAACAGTAGCTAGCTTTATTTTTCCGGGCTCCAAAATCACTGCAGATGGTGACTGCAGCCATGAAATTAAAAGACGCTTACTCCTTGGAAGGAAAGTTATGACCAACCTAGACAGCATATTAAAAAGCAGAGACATTACTTTGCCAACAAAGGTCCGTCTAGTCAAGGCTATGGTTTTCCCAGTAGTCATGTATGGATGTGAGAGTTGGGCTATAAAAAAAGCCGAGTGCTAAAGAATTGATGGTTTTGAACTGTGGTGTCGGAGAAGACTCTTGAGAGTCCTTTGGACTGCAAGGAGATCCAACCAGTCCATCCTAAAGGAAATCAGTCCTGAGTGTTTATTGGAAGGACTGATGTTGAAGCTGAAACTCCAATACTTTGGCCACCTGATGTGAAGAGCTGACTTATTGGAAAAGACCCTGATGCTGGGAAAGATTGAAGGCAGGAGGAGAAGGGTTGACAAAGGATGAGATGGCTGGATGTCATCACTGGCTCGATGGACATGAGTTTGAGTAAACTCCGGGAGTTGGTGATGGACAGGGAGGCCTGGCATGCTGTGGTTCACGGGGTCACAAAGAGTCGGACATGACTGAGCGACTGAATTGAACTGAAGAGAGTAAAATTTCATCACAAATAAAAAAAATTTTATGACTATATGTGGTGAGGGATGTGAACTAGATTTATTGTGGTGATCATTTCACAATTATACAATATTGAATCCTTGTTGTACACATGAAACTATATAATATTGCGTGTCAGTTATGTCTCAATGAAAAAAGTAAAAAGGCAGGCAATATACTTCAATAATTTCCAAGATCTTTGTTATACAAATGCACTAGGCAGAGCTGAGTTAATCACAGATGAGTTAAAAAAAAAAGTAGAACAAAGAGTTTCAGATGTTTCTATTAGTTAAGTGAAATAATCTTATGAAAAATGTTGTTTCTCATAAGATATTGTTCTTACTCTGCAATAATTAGTTTTGGAAATGCTTAAGCTTCCTTTGTTTCTGAAGTTGAGATGTGATAAAAATTTAAGCAACTTAAGAAGAAAAGAAAAAGTCTTGTGCTGGAGAAATTTACAGTTCTTTTGAGGAAAGGAAAAGAAACCAATAAATATATAACATGGCAGATGGTAATAATTGCTGGTTAAGCAAGTAGAGAGTGAGATAAGGGAGGGGACTTTATATAAGGACATCAAGAACAGACTTGCTGTGAGGTGATCTTTGAAGTGAAATGAGAAATTAAGAACACTGAGGAGAGAGAGTTTTTGGTAGAGGCAACAAGCGAAAAGACCTTTAGGAACAGTTTTTACTTCTCACATCAGGAACTTCCCTGGAGGTCAAGTAGTTAAGACTCCATGCTTTCACTGCAGCCGGTACAGGTCCAATCCCTGGTCTGGGAACTAAGATCCCACATGCCTCAAGGTGCAGTGAAAAAAAAAATTAAAAATAAATAAATGAAAGAAAAGGAGATGAAACTAGAAAGCTAGGTTGGGGTAATATATTTTTTAAAATTCTTACAACCCTAAAAGTCAGTACTATTGTTATCCCTTTTTAAAAAATTCTTTGCTTTACCAATTTCTTCAGCCTTTTCCTCTTGCCCTTTCTCTAATCTTTCCTCCAACTTTTCCTCTTTCCTTTCCATCCCTGATTTTCTCCCTCTTGACAGTCTTATCTAGCAGTACCTTGGAGTATGCCCAGTCTTATCCAGAAAATGCTATATATATAAATTTTTCTTTTTATGGTGGGGGAGAAGCGCACAGTCACTCACTCAGTCTGCCTCAGTGAGTGACACTCAGTCCACGTGTAGTTGCTCTGTGACCAGGGCACATTGTTGAGAAAGCCCTTCCCAGGTTCCGGGCCACCTGTGGAGCAAACCTCAGCTCCGCAAACCATGGGGTGAAGACTTTCTGTCAGTGTCTCCTGCCAACTTTGCGGAATATGGTCAGCAGGACATGGGATGGAGAGGAAGGGACTGTAAAAACACATTTCTCTATCTGTCAGCAGTCAAGCTGAAAACTCACCAGGATCTGCCAGGTAAGACTTCCTAGTTCATGAATTAAAATCAGAATGCTTAACTCTCTACTTCTATGATAGAGGAAATAAAAGTTGTCCAGCTTGTATTAATTTTCAGAACATGCATTATGTTTTTTAAAACAAAGTGAAAAAAATCTCTCTTAACAGTAGCATGATTTCCACATACTCTTCTCTTTAACCTATGTCAAAAGATATGCAATACTGAACCTCTTGACCTTTAAAGAAAACTCTCATTCATATGTACAAAGATAAACATTGCCATAAATATGAAGTTTAAGAGTCTTAAGGAGAGAAATGTCTGGCTGAGGTAGTATCCTGCCTTAGACAGAGACTGAAGATGGATTGAAACAGTCTCTCTAATTTGTTTCCTCTTTTCCATCCTCATATTCCTAAGTTCCTCTCCTCTCTCCTGTCTCCACTGCCACTATGGAAAACAGTAGGGAGGTTCCTCAAAAAACTAGAGTAGGCATATAATGTTGCAATGCTACTCCTGGGTGTATATCCAGAGAAAATTAGAATTCAAAAAGGTACATGCACTTCAATGTTCACTGTAGCACTATCTGCAACAGCCAAGACATGAAAACAACCTAAGTGTACCTCAATGGAGGAACGGATAAAGATGTGGTACATGCACACAATGGAGTATTACTCAGCCCTAAAAAAGAATGAAATAATGACACTTGCAGCAAAATTTGTGGACCTAGAGATTATCATACTAAGTCAGTCAAAGACAAATATTATGTGATATCACTTATACGTAGAATGTAAAATATGATATAAGTGAGCCTATCTATGAAACAAAAACAGACTCACAGATATAGAGAAAAGACTTGTGACTGCCAAGCGGGAGGGTGGTGGGGGAGTTTGGAATTAGCAGATGGAAACTATTGTGGACAAACAACAAGGTCCTACTGTATAGCACAGGGAACAATATTCAATATCCTGTGATAAACCATAATGGAGGAGAATATGAAAAAGTATATGTATGTATAAAACTGAATCACTTCGCTGTGTAATAGAAATTAGTGCACTCTCAATCAACGACACTTCGAAAACAAAAATGAAAACCCGCACTGAACCATGCCAGCCCCACTCACAACCTCTCCACCACCGCCTCTGTACCGTCTGCACTCTATGTCTCTGCTGTTGTTGTCACCACACGGGAGGTGAAAGTCATTTCCACGTGGCCTCCGCTGCAAGCAGGCAAACTGCTAACCTCACTCATCTCCGCACAGTCCAGGCCACCTTGCAGCTACAGGAATGGTGCAGGAACAGCTGAGTGAATGAAGGGGCTAATTTCCGAGCAGAATTTGGAGCCCTGTCTGGGCTTTACCATTCATATCGCAGCCACTGCAACAGCTTTTCTTGAGGCTCTTCTCAACTTTGAGGACTATTCTTGGTGCTTGTGTTCATTTACATCCTGGCTATATTATAAGCTTCTCCTTGTCTTTGTGTTTTGTCTAATTTAGATGAAGAGGTCACTGGTTTTCTCTCATAGAGCACTTGATGCATTTCAGATGGCAAAACCCAATGCTGAATGCACGTAGTCAGTGAGTGAAGTCACTCAGTCATGTCTGACTCTTTGCGACACCGTGGACTGGAGCTACCAGGCTCCTCCTTCCATGGGATTCTCCAGGCAAGAATACTGGAGTGGGTTGCCATTTCCTTCTCCAGGGGATCTTCCCGACCCAGGGATTGAACCCCGGTCTCCCGCATTGCGGGCAGACGCTTTAACCTCTGAGCCACCAGGGAAGCCCCTACGTGGTCAGTGGTGAGCTGTTAATTCCCAGCACACGCCAGAATCATCTGCCAGAGTTAGAATGATGCCCTGAGAGTCTTAGATAAACAGACTTCCCTGGTGGTCCAGTGGTTAAGAATCCACAGGAGACGTGGGTTGGGTCCCTGAACTGGGAAGATTCCACTTGCTGCAGGGCAACTAAGCCCACGTATCACAACTACTGAAGCTCTGCTGCCCTAGATCCAGTGCTCCAGGACAAGAGAAGTTCCTGTAATGAGAAGCCCATGCACCACAACTAGAGAGTAGCCCCCACTCACGGCAACTAGAGAAACCCCACACAGCAGCAGAGATGCAGTGCAGCCAAAGATAAACAAAGTAAATTAAAGAAGAAAACAGCTAGAAAATGACTTCATTTGTTCACTCATTCATGTGTTAGTTGAATAAGAAAATTTATTCAACAAATGTGTAAACGATGAACTGAGCCCCCATGATCCCAGCTGGGCTTCCCTGGCGGCTCAGTGGTAAAGAATCTGCCTACTAAAGCAGAAGACATGGATTCCATCTCTGGGTCAGGAAGATCCCCTGGAGAAGGAAATGGCAATCCACTCTCCTATTCTTTCCTGGAAAACCAAATGGACAGAGGAGCCTGGCGGGATACATTCCATGGGGTCCCAAAGAATCGGAGACAGCTTAGCGTCTGAATAACAAATCTTAGGTATTAGAAGTATAAGAAGAAACATGGTATATGTGGTTATAGGCCTCATTGTGTTTATAGTCCAGAACCCCTTGGGAACCTGGGGAAAAGTGTGGCTTAGATTATATAGCTGGAATACTTTGCAGTTTCCCATAGTTGCCATGAAGACCTCAGACAGAAGAAGAAGGAGGGGACCTCTGGTATCACCTAGCAGTTTCCAATGTTCTTCCATCTTAGCCTGAGCTGTGGCCCTTTCCCCAGCTGCAAATACCACCCACAGGGCTTCTGACTCCAGATGGTGGAGTAGAAGGACCTGTGCTCATTTCCTCCTCCAAGAACACCAAAATTGCACCTACCTGTTGAACAACCATCAACAGAAGGATGCTGGAAGTCACCAAACCAAACAAAACAAAACAAAAACCCATGTCCAAAGACAAAGAAGAATATGTAGCAAGACAGTAGGAGGGGCACAATCACAATAAAATCAAGTACCCCCGGGTGGGTGACCCACAGACTGGAGAACAATAATACCAAAGAAGCTCTCCCACTGTTGTGAAGGTTCTGAACCCAATCAGGCTTCCCAGCCTGGGGATGCAACAACGGGACTTGGAATCCCCAGGGAATCTGGGCTTGAGGGCCAGCAGGATTTGATCATAGGACTTCCAGAGGACTGGGGGAAACTAAGACTCTGGTCTTGGACGGCACAAACAAAATGTTGCATGCACCAAGACCCAGAGAAGAGGAGCAGTGACCCCATAGGAGACTGACCCAAAAGTGCCTTCTAGTGTTGGAGGGCCTCCTGTGGAGGTGTGGGTCAGCAGGGGCTCACCACAGGTATGGGGGTACTGGAAAGTCCCCCTTGGTGTAAACCCTCTTGGAGTTCACCATTAACCCTACCATAGAGCCCACAGACCCCAGGGCTTGGTCACCTCAGGCCAGACAACTACCAGGGAGGGAGTACAACCCCATCCATCAGCAGATAATTGGATTAAAGCTTTACTGAGCAGGGCCCTCCCCACCAGAGCAAGACCCAGTTTTTTACACCGCCAGTCCCTCCCAGCAGGAAGCTTAAAAACCTCTTAGCCACATCCATCAGAGCGCAGACAGAAGAAGCAAGAACCACAATCCCACAGCAGCTATAACAAAAACCATATTACAGAAAGCTGACCGCAATGAAAAGGCAGAAAATTATGTCCCTCAGGAAGGGACAAGGTAAAACCCCAGAAAAACAAGTAAAGGAAGTGGAGATTGGCAACATTCCAGGGAAAGAATTCAGAGTAATGGTAGTAAAGATGATCCAAGATCTCAGGAAAAGAATGGAGGCAAAGATTGAGGAGATGCAAGAAATGTTTACCAAAGACCTGCAAGAACTAAAGAACAAATAGAGATCAATAATATACTAGAAGGAATCCAAAGCAGAATAACTAAGGCAGAAGAACAGATAAATGACCTGGAGGATAGAATGGTGGAAATCACTGCCGCAGGACAGAACACTGAAAAAAAGAATGAAAAGAAATGAAGACACCCTGAGAGATCTCTGGGACAATACTAAATGGCACCAACATTCACATTGTAACAGTACCAGGAAGAGAAGACAGAGAGAAAGGACCTAAGAAAATATTTGAAGAGATAATAGCTGAAAACTTACAGAACTTGGGAGAGGAAATAGTCAACCAAGTTCAGGAATCACAGGGAGTCCCACGCAGGATAGACCAAAGGAGGAACATACCGAGACATAGTGATCAAACTGACAAAAATGAAAGAGATAAAATATTAAAAGCAAGAAGGATAAAGTGACAAACAACATGCAAGAGAATGGCCATCAGGCTATCAGCTGATTTCTCAATAGAAACTCTACAAGTCAGAAGGGAATGGCATGACATATTTAAAGTGATGAAAGGAAAGAAACTATGACCAAGAATACTCTACCCAGCAAGACTCCCCTTCAGATTTGATGGAGACATCAAAAGCTTTCCAGACAAGCAAAAGTTAATTCAGCACCACCAAACCAGCATTACAACAAATGCTAAAGGAACTTCTCCAAGCAGGAAACACAAGAGAAGGAAAAGCCCTACCTACAGAAAATAAACCCCAAACAATTAAGAAAATGGTAATAGGATCATACATGTGAATAATTACCTTAAATATAAATGGTTTAAATGCACCAACCGAAAGACATAGAATGGCTGGGTGGATGAAAACATGTGCATGTATGCACTTCCACTTACCATATCACTCTGCTTGACCCCCAAACAGTATGTAATTATTTTATATTGTTAAATTAATCATGCTCCTGTTATGGCTTGCCATTGTAATTGTGTGTTATTTTTTGTTTGGCTATTGATTGTGAAAACTGATAAACATTTTTTACTATTGTGATTATGTAACTACTACTCAACTTGATACCACTGTATCATGATTGGTCAACAGAAAAATATAACTCTATATCACCAAAATTAGGATCTAGTAGAAAAACCTGCAATCACTTTTTAAAATCCAGATGCATATCAGAATTATCTTGAAATTTTTTGAAAAATACAAATATTCAGGTATTGCTTTTTTGGTCCAGAGCTCCAGACTATTTCTAATGAGCAGTCACTATATGATGATCTTTTACTTTTATCTAGTTTGCTTCACTTTTTCTATTTCATATTCAGTGCTCCCATTTCATTTTGGTTTACGTTCTCCAATTTCTCCATCTCTTTTTTTCTTTGATGTTCTTACTCAAGCTTTTATCAAGTGTAGTAGAAAAGCTTTTGTACTGCTGCTATTCACTCGCTCAGTTGTGTCCGACTGTTTGTGACCCATGGACTGCAGGGCTCCAGGCCTCCCTGACCTTCACCATTTCCCAGAGCTTGCTCAAACTCATGTCCACTGAGTCAGTGATGTCATTCAACAATCTTGTCCTCTGTTGTCCCCTTCTCCTCCTGCCTTCAATCTTTACTAACATCAGGGTCTTTTCCAGTGAGTCGGCTCTTAGAATCAGGTGGCAAAAGTATTGGAGCTTCAGCTTCAGCATCAGTCCTTGCAGTGAATATTCAGGACTGATTTCCTTTAGGATTGACTGGTTGGATCTCCTTGCAGTCCAAGGGACTCTCAAGAATCTTCTCCAACACCACAGTTCAAAAGCACCAATTCTTCAGTGCTCAGCCTTCTTTATGATCCAACCCTCACATCCATACATGACTACTGGAAAAACCATAGCATTGAATGTACAGACCTTTTCGGTAAAGTAATGTCTCTGCTTTTTAATACACTGGGTTTGTCAAAGCTTTTCTTCCAAGGAGCAAGTGTCTTTTAATTTCATGGCTGCAGTCACCATCTGCAGTGATTTTGGAGCTGAAGAAAATAAAGTCTGTCACTGTTTCCATTGTTTCCCCATCTATTTGCCATAGATATAACATGTATACTATACATATTTATATACGTGTATAATATATATATTTTGGAAAACATGAAATTTTGCCTAAGTAAAAGAATTGTGGCACTTTGATTCTACTTGTTTGACTTAGTATGAAAAAAATGCTAGATTTCTAATTAAAAGTATGCAACAAGACATGCAACAAGCAACAATGGTTTGCTGTATTCCATAGCAAACTATAGTCAATATCTTGTAATAAAATATGATGGAAAATAATTTCAAAAATAATATATGTATATTTGTATAACTGAATCACCTTACTGTGCACCTGAAACATTGTGAGTCAACTTTACTTCAATAAAGTGTATATGTTAACAAATGCCACCCACAGGGGACTCTGGGTGAGGGAAAGGAGCGGCCAACCTCCGGGAGCTTCGGGCTGCAGTGATATACGCCATGGAGGAGGAAACCGTTGGCTCTGCCTCAAGGCTGGCCAAGGAGAGCTGCCATGAAGAAAATAATGAGGTGAATTAAACTTTAATTTGATTTTTATTTGGCTTCAGCAGCCAATAAAGGGACAGCAATTTTCCAAGTCCTATCACTGGTTGGAGGAATTCTTTGAGAATATCTGTTTTACTAATAGCAGTGACAATAAAGGCCTATCCTATATTGGCCGAGAGGCTGTCTTCCAAGCTCCTCTGAGCACTTTCACTGATCTTAACTGCACTTCCTTCCCACAGCAGTCCCAGGGAAATGAAGCTGACTTGTAATTAAGCTGCTGGCCTCTTCTGCAGCCCTCTCCACTGCTGCCCACTCAGCTACTCGAATCACACAGAGGAAGACGAGGATGGCCCAGGTGGGAGCCGGGCAAGTTAGAGAGCCAGAAAGCAGAGGGAAAGAACAAGGGAGTGACCTTCACTTATTCATTGTCCTTTGTTCAACACTGGCCATATGTGTGCTGAGTTTTCAGGGCTTATGAAAGTATTCAGATCTAGATGTGTGGGCACAGGAAAAATGGGGAGAAGCATTTCTGGTTGGCAGAGAATTCCAGTTTTCTGGAACAGTAGAAAAATACAGAGATTTCATATTCTCTCACAAATCTTTTCTCTCCTTTCCCCCTTTCTCTTGCTGAGATGCTCAAATTTTTTTTTATAAGGCTTTACTGAATTTGTTACATAACCCATGCTACCTCATGAGTTTTCACTATGAGGCATGTGGGACCTTACTTAGCTCCCCAGCCAGGGATGGAACTGTCACTCCCTGCATTGGAAGGCAATTCTTATCTACTGTACCACCAAGGAAGGCCTTTTTACAAATTTTTATTGATGTGTAGTTGAGTTACAATATCGTGTTAGTTTTAGGTGTGCAGCAAAGCGAACCAGTTATATGTGTACATGTATGTACTCTTTTTTAGATTCTTTTTCCATAGGCCATTATAGAGTATTGCGTTCCCTGTACTGTATGGTAGGTCTGGAGCTTCTTTGGGAGTGATGAAGGTGTTCTGGATTAGACAGTGGTGATCGAAGATCCTATGGTATAGCACAGGGAACTGTATTTAATACCCTGTGATAGACCCTAATGAAAAGGAATATGAGAAAGGATGTATACATATATAACTGAGTCACTTTGCTGTATAGCAGAAATTAACAACATTGTAAATCAACTATACTTCAATAAAATATATAGTTTTTAAAGATGTGTTTAATAATGGGATAAATCTTTGAAACACTGTATTGGATGAGCAAATCAAGAGACTGCATAGCACAGAACTGCAGTGGAAGCACATTTACACAGAGATCAGCATTCCATATGAAGCATATGGGTACACACACATATTCCTAGACATGTGGCAAATATGGGTTTCTAGGAGCTGGGTTGGAAGGACACTCAGGTATAAGGAGACAGGTCTTCAGTGGGTCTTCAGTGGGTTGATGATGACAATGTACCACAGTCAAAGAATTTAATGACCTTCAAAGGTTATTCAAATGTTGCAGAAAAGATACTTATAAAAGAAGCTGAGGAGATAAACCATCTAAAGAACAATGTAAGGCAAAACATAAAACTATGAGTAAATATTGTTCAAGTTATAAGTCAATTGGGAAATTGACTCTCTTAAAAATAAAATTATTTTCTCTATTAAAGAATACTATATAAATTACAAATATGAATAGACATATATTTCTATTGGTTTTAGCTAGTCTTTGGGGGGCTATTTTTGAAGTTACTCTCACACTGAAACTCAATATTGTAATTCTCTTTATTTCTGTCATCAGAAGCACTTACTCATATCATTACACATTTTTAATAAACATCATGTAAGTCAGACAACTTTCTGACTATGTATGTTGTTAGAAGAGAACAGATTCAAAATGACTAACAGTCTAAAGGGGGGTGGGAGGAAGGATAAATTAGGAGTTTGGGACCAAAATATATACACTACTATACATAAAATAGATAACCCAAAAGGACCCACTTCATAGCACAGGGAACTATACTCAGTGTATTGTAATAACCTGCAATGGAAAAGAATCTGAAAAAAAATACACATATATGTGTGTGTATGATGGAATCACTTTGTTGTATACCTGAAACTAACACAACATTGTTAATCAACTATAGTTCAATAAAAGTTTTTAAAAATGACTAACAGTTAAAAATGCTAGGCAAATTTTGATTGATCTGAATACTCAGAGAATGAATTCTCATTTATAGAGTAAGTATTTACTTTAAAACTCATGGGGAAGAGAGGAAATACAGTTAAAAATTCAACAGCCCAAATTAGAAAAATTAGCTTTTCCCCAGCAGTCTCTCAGCAATGATTTTTAAAAAACTATTCTCAGGATGAGGGCAGATACAGGATGGAACAAAGACATCAACTGGATGGTTGAATGGGGTTGTTTTAAACTCATAGCTGAAATAATAATCTTGAAAGACTAGGTTCCAGAGACTGGAAAATTTTTTAAATTCCAAAAGCTGGCTTTGAACATCAAAAGCCAACTCCGGAAGGAAACTGGGCATAACATTTATCCACAAGTCACAGAATAGGGAGGAATGCACAGCAAAATAGACTGCCTCCTGAGAGCTGTTTATTACCGAGATAAGGAGCTCATAACAGAATGTAAATCAACTTTATTACAATGAACACTGTTTAGTTCAGTTGGCACTTTTGCTTTTGGTAGCCAGACTGTCTTGATGAAGGAAGCAACGTGTGGATTTATGAGCTGGCACAATACCCTTTTCTTATTGCAAACCAGCACTCTGAATAGCACTGACAGAGGAGATAGTTTTCTATCCCAAAGGAGGAGGGACAAGAGAATTGGGAAAGGAGAGCAAGAGGGGGCAACACTGGTGAGCTTCCTTGTGAGAAGGTTCAGAGCTCTGACCACAACCCCACTTCCCTCTCCTTGGGTTTAATCTCAGAAGCTGGGTGTAGAACAAGACTGATGGAAACCTCACAGGGTTGAGGGGGATGGGGCCTGAGATAGGTAGGCACTTGTACCTTGCTCAGGAAGATGTAGCCTAGGGGGATGGCCTGACTCTTACGAAACAACCTCCCCACCCCCACCATGAGGCATGGTGCCCGCAGTGGTCCCTGTAAATGAATGAATTACCTGGGGACTACTTCACAGCATCTTCAAGGTCTTGAGGGCCAAAGATTTGTGTGGAGGGACAAGAAATATTATAAGAGGGTTAGTAGACCCCAGAGGTCTTTGGTTGGGATGAGGAGGGGGCAAAGTGGTCTATCTAGTATTCAGCGGTCATGACAGTGCTTGACATCTACCACAAAGGTCAAGAGGAAGGTTACATAGCTGTGATGGTCTGCAGACAAGAAGACAGCCTTAGGGCAAAGGTCTCATCCTGTACCTCTTGCTGTGGGACCCATAACTATACTTCTCACTCTCTCCATTACTCAAAACTTAGATTTACTCTCCCCAGTCCCCACTGGGCAAGGAAGACAATGGACAGAACCTAGAGCTGACCAAGTAGTTCTTCCTTGAAACATAGCTGAGCATCACATTGAAAAGTGGATTGAATGGACAAGACTCGATTTTTCCTTTTCACATTGGTAGAAGTGAGGACTTACTAAACTTAGTTAAAGGGAAATAAAGATACATCTTTGTACTCCTTAGGTTGGGACTGTATCAGTCAGGGTAGGCTATTTATGCTGCGGCATCAAAGGACCTCCAAATTTCAGGCACACACAACACATTGACCTTGGGTCAGCTGGGTCCTCACTTCAGCACCTGTGCTGCTGGAGCTGGAGCGTGGCCATTCATGGAAGGGAGGAGAGCTCTGGGAGGTCTCCCATCAATGATTAAGTGCCTTCATCCACAGGTGGCACACAGCACTTCTATCTCTTCCTCTCTCAACTCAATGGCCTAAATTAGTCACAGGGCCCCAACCAAAAAGGAGGTGCCAGGAAAGAAAAGAAATTGAAGTAACTCAGTCGTGTCCGACTCTTTGCAACCTCATGGACCGTAGCCTGCCAGGTTCCTCTGTCCATGGGATTTTCCAGGCAAGAATACTGGAGTGGGTTGCCATTTCCTTCTCCAGGGGATCTTCCCGACCCAAGGCTCGAACTCAGGTCTCTGGAACTGCAGGCAGCCTCTTTACCATCTGACCCACCAAGTGTTTTCCTTTTCTGTGTCTAAAAGGTGGAAATCTGAAAATATTTGGTGAACAGCACTAATGATTACCCTAGCAAGTGTAAAATTCTTACCTACAACATGACTTAGGACTTTAAAAACAAAACAAAATAAAAAAAAAAATAACAAAACTGAGATAAACACAACATAGCAGATTAGAGCATAAAACCTGGGGTTGAATTTTGATTCTGCCCTTGCAAATGGTGGTTTGATCTTGACTAGGTTACTTACCTCTTTAACACGTAGAGTTTCCCTAGGGTTGGTGTACGTATTATAGAAAAATAACTTACTGGCACACGGAAGTGACATGATACATAGCCATTGTTTTCATCTTTAAAAAGTCCTTTTGCTTCTTTCTTTTCTTTATAGCTTGCAATCCTAAGTAAGAGTTCTAGTTAGATGAATTCCAACTAATTGAAGGGCTTTTTTTTTTAAGTTCATTTGTTTTTAAAAAGACACTCAAGGGGGAAAGAATAAATTAGGAGTTTGAGATTAGCAGATACAAACTACTATATATAAAACAGGCAAACTGTATAGCACAGGGAACTATATTCAATATCTTATAATGGAAAAGAATATGCACATATATAAATAGACATAAAACTAAATCACTTTGCCGTACACCAGAAACCAACACAAAGCTGCGAATCAATTATGCTGTGCTGTGCTTAGTCACTCAGCTGTGTCCGACGCTTTGTGACCCCGAGGACTGTACGGGCTCCTCTATTCTTGGGAATGTTCCAGGCAAGAATACTGGGTGGGTTGCCATGCCCTCCTCCAGGGACTCTTCCCAACCCAGGAATCAAACCCAGGTCTCCCGCATTGCAGGTGGATTCTTTACCGTCTGAGCCACCATGAAAGCCCAAATCAATTATACTTCAATTAAAAAAAAAAGAATATAATTGATACTCACATATATTTCTAGCGGTGGCTTTCTGGGGGTTACTTTGAATGATGGGTATCTTGGCTCCCACCCTGGAATGGCCCTATATATATATATATATATATATATATATGTTCTACCCAATAATATAGTTAGATAAAATCAGTGCTCAGTGACTGGAGGGGTCTGCATTCAGTTTTGTGAACTTATGGTTGGTAGTGATTGGAAACAACTGCTTCCCCACCCTTCCCCCATACCATGACTGACAAATGTGAACTCAGGAAGATAACAATGGGAGACAGATGTGAGGGAAACAGAGCAAGAGAGCTGGCACAAAACCATCTCCACCTTAAACCAGCATCAACACGATTCACAGTTAACCCCGTCAGATCTCCACGAGTCGCCAGTCCTGCCACCGCCATAGCAGGAGCCCAGAGCGTCTATGTCTTATGCCCCATGCTTTGGTTTCGGCATGGAAATGCCCCAACAGAAATCTGGAAACAGAAACTCCGGTTCCGCTTCCTGCCTCTCTCAGGGGTTTTAGCATCTGCTCTCTATGGAGCAGAGATCTAGAGAAGCGTTTCTCCTCTCCTCTGACTACTTCCTTCACCCACCTGACTCCAGACTCACCACCAGAGAGGTGGAGGACACATGGGTACCAAACTCGAAGGTGTTTTCACACATCACTACACACTCTCCTTCCTCTTGTCCTCTTCTCAAGGGAGAGGCTCGGTTTTAGACAGCACTAAAAGGAACACTGCTGGAAGGCACACTTCTCCTTGTGTGTGTTCTTTTTAACCGCTGAGGGATCAACTACTGCAGTTGAGAGCAAGATGCTAGACACTGAAGAAGAGGGACCATCCAGGTGAACAGGCCTGGCCTGAGGCGGAAGGATATTTTTGTAGACGTGGTGGTTAGCGTTTCAGAATACCCACTGTTCACACTGATTATGTGGTAAATTGAGCTCAGAGAGCGAGGACTTCCTTGGGTTAGTTGTGTTATCAGGTCACCCATCCCCCAAGCAACCCAGAAAACAAAACAGAGGCTCCAAAAGAATTTTTTTCTATAGACCAATCAATCCCCAGTGCACATTCTGCAGAGAGAATAAAAAAATGTCCTTCAAGGAAGGACAACCTCAGAAATTTCGCTCCCTTTTAAAATTAATTTTAACACCCAGTGGCAGGAGTGGCAAGAAAATCCTTTAGCATACCTTACAAAATGCAGGATAAGGTCAACCATAAATAGCAGAGTCCCTCTCTTAACTTGGTTTGAAGGAAAGGTGAGACTGAGAGAAAGATACATGGAATAAAATATTTCACAAGAAAGGGAAAACAGAATGCTGAAATAAATGAGAGGTATCTGCAGAATGAGAATTTAGACTTCCCGTAGGACACAGATGTCCTCCGTGAATCTTGTCTGGAAATGATGTTGGAAAGGTGAGATTCCAGGGTGCTTAGAGGTTCTCTGCCTCCTGAAGTAGCAGAGCAGAACCAGGGAAAATGCTTTAATTTGCAAGGTGAAGCCACCATTTCAGGTAATCAGCACCAGGGTTGAGCAGCAGCATTGGGAATCACTTGGATCAAGAGCAAAATGTGTGTGCCAGTGTGCACACACACTTGTGTCATTTGTAGGTACATGATGAGGGAGGGAGTGGTTGAAAAGTCATTGACAGAGCCCAGGAAGAAATGAGGAAACGCAGGACGACCTGCCAGCACCACCTGGGTCCCGGCCCAGCCCCAGGAATGTGGCCGCCACAGTGACTGCGGGCCGATGCTGTCCCTGAAAGGGCTGAGAGGTGTGGGAGGATCGGGTGCCTCCTGGCCAAGGGCGTGTGCGGAGGCCCTGGGTGGAGCGTGGGACCCGGGCCCCTCAAGTCTGCCCTGCCGACTGTTGCACTCCCGTTCCTGGTGACCCTGGGAGGAGGCGCCCTGCAATGCGAGCCTTGCAACGAGCCCAGTGATGAAAGCGGGGCCACAGTGGACGCCTCCCAAATGTGGCAGGAGGACCACAGGCAGGTTTCCGAGATCACCAAGCAGACCCTGCAGAAGTCACTGGGGCTCTGAGCCTCGTCCCCGCACACAACCAGGTGCCCACACGTGTGTGTAGACACACCACCACGTGGTTTCTGGGGTCTCTCTTCTGGGACAGTTGGTGACGGTGACTCTGTGCTGGTGTCAAAATATGCCAAGCTGGCAGAACCGCAGCATCTCTTTTCCTACCCTTTCCTCCCTAAACAGGCTTCTCCTCTGAAGCGGTGGTTTCTGTAGAATGATGGCCGCTGGGCACAGCTGACGGCATCTTGCCCAGGGGGCTCGGCAGATAATAGCAGCTGTCACCACCGCCTCTCCAGCTGGCGCGCCTGCGGACCCAGCACTTGGTGGCCTCTGTCCCTCCCAGAGCAGTGCGGGCTTAGCACTGGCCCGCCACCGCCACTGCAACCAGTGGCTCTCCTTCTGAAGACGTGGGGCCTTGTCGCCCAGGCAGAGGGCGTCCAGTGGACCTGGGGGCTGCTCCCGTCTCCCTTGTCTCCCATGAGGAGCACATGACTTTGTTTCAGTACTTTTTTTTTTTTTACAAGATTTTTTTTTTCTTGCAATCTAGTCACATTTTTCATTTGTTGTATGTTACAAATAATCACAGTCGCCAGGTGTCGCGAGTGGTAAAGAATCCACCTGCCAATGCAGGAGCTGCAAGAGATGCAGGTTTGATTCCTGAGTTGGGAAGATCCCCTGGAGGAGGAAATGGCAACCCACTCCAGTATTCTTGCCTGGGAAATGCCAGAGACAGAGGAGCCTGGCAGGTTACAGTCTATGGGGTTGCAAAGAGTTGGATACGAATGAAGCAAATGAGCATGCATCAATAATCACATTAGAATACTTTCGTGAAATACTTTTTAAAAATGTGGATTAATGAAGAAAGGGGTACATAGAAAAGGAGTTTCCTGCTGGCTGTGAAGACTGATGTTTTCCATGCTGGTGTTTATCACAGTTTGCCATGTCTCAGTTACTAGCGCATTTACAGAGTAGGAGTACTGGAGCCCGAGACTGTAGTCAAAATGTCTTCTGAGTGTAGGAAGTTTTTCTTTTCCAGTCTAAAGGCTGGGAATTCTAAGCTTTTGTACATGGTGGCTGCAGCAGGAATATGTTGGGACAAAACTGTTCTTTGCAGCTTGGGAAGGGAAGGGCGCAGAGCACAGAGCGTGCATCATCCTGGACCTGACTCGCGCCTGTGGAAGCATGGAACTCAGGGTCGCTGCACGGGGCGTGCACTCAGCTGTGGTTCATGACTGTGAGGTGGTCTGGATCCCTCCTGCGTGGGCAGCTCAGCCCCGGTCCAAGGCTCTGTTTCAAGCCATAACAGATCTGCTGCATGCAGAATCAAACATTTGGCCTGATTCAAACAGGTTGCATGTAAATAGAGTTTCTATTTTTGAAATCAGAGGTGGTCTATAAGACATACAATATATTTTACTCTATGTTGTCCTTTCCCTTCCGTAAAGTACCTGTGGACAGGAGTCCATTTTACTGAAACTTCACTGATTTCTTGGTGTTAAGTGGTACTAGTTGAAGGTCTTCTGTGGAGACCAGATTCTTTCCTTCTCAGGAGGGAATCATTTAAAAGTTCAAATTCAGTATGAGGACTTTGTGCTTGGAAGGGGGTGGAGAAAGGGGAGGTGTTGTACATACAGAGTATTTGCAGGCAGGTGGGTGAGCCTAACCCTCTCCAGAGAGAGGAGAACTTGGTTGTGAGGTGGATGTGCTGGGTGGGTGCCACTGGAATGGGCCTGTGGCCACGTGAGCTGTTGGCCATGGGGCTTTCAGGAAATCTAGAGAAGGAAGAGAGGCGATCCCTTTGCAAAATAAAGTATTTTTATTCATTTGTATTTATTAAATGAAACAAAAGGGAAAGAATCCCATGGTGTCCTTACTCTGTGAAGGAGTTTAATTCCTATAGTTAAAATAAAGTTGTATTTTCCCCCTAAAGAAAAAAAAAAAAAAGGCATTGGTCCTGGGCAGTCCTTTGCAGGAGTAATTCCACTGAGGTCCCATTCTGAAGGTGGGGAAGGGACAGGAGTGTGGGAAGCTATTTACCTGACCTAGGTGGAATGAATGCAACTATTAGATGTGTCCAGTTCGATCTGGTGTCTTTCTACACCACCTGAAGCGTTTTGTCTCCCTGTGACTTTACTGAGATAGCAAAGTGATTCCTGGAGAGCGACTGTACCCACATTATTGGGACTCTGATGACAGTTTGCATTCATGACTGTGAGCGTCAAACTAAACAAATGAATGGCTTCTTTTATTGCAATGATTGCTTAAAATGCTATCTTTAAAAAAATTATTGTAAGAAATTCCTTGGCAGTCAGTGGTTAGGAACTTGGTGCCTTCACTGCCGTGGCCTGGGTTCAGTCTCTGGTCTGGGAACTAAGACCTGGCAAGCTGCTCAGTGCAGCCAAGAAAAAAAAAAAAAAAAAAAAGACTCTGAAAGTTCTTCAGTGTGGTTTTGATGGTAATTCTTCTTTTTATTTCCCTACAGATTGGACAGGACAGGTCCCACCTCTACCCCGTTGCTGATGGCCCCCACCTTCTTTGGTGGGGTGGTTCTGCATCACTTGCTGATTCTCTGCTGCACCTGGGTTTGTTTAAATTCCAGCTCGCATGGCAGTGGTACTCCCTCTTCTAGGTGGGCCTAGGAAGAGCCTTGTCTGAATCTGTGGGCTGTTGGGACAATTATTTGGAAACATGAGGCAGGACGGCAGGCTCCTGTGTCCACCGTGACACAGAAGGGAAGAGAGAAACCCATTACCCACCCTCTAGTGCAGGAGATGTCCAGGTGAGGACAGCAGCAAGTCAAGCACAGCTTTGGCCCCTGGAGGACCTGGCATATTGCCACAGTAATGACTCCAGCTGGAGAAGCAGAGGGAAAAAGGCCCAGCAGGATAAGGCTGCACTTGGTGCCAGCCCTGGCTGAAGGCATCACAGGGAGGCACCAGGGCAGCAGAAATGATCAATGGGAGCGGAGCAGAGGAAACAACAGCGGGGACAGCCCAGAGGGCCTTGTCATCAGCACACAAGGACCCCCTAAGTAACTGGTGAGGCTGTGGGAGGCATGGGGGTGAAGCATGGAAAGACATGAGGCTGAAGGTAGATCCATGAAACACCGTTTACTCCTGTTAATGTGACCCTGTCTCAGACTCCAAACTGATGGAACTTTGGAAACATAGGCTATCACTTCAAGGATTTCATATAAAACACATAATAAAAATATTTGATTCTGTCTACAATGATTTTGAGCCTACTCTTAAAATGTCATGTAGTATCTTAAAATGTTTTGCACTCTTAACGTTATGACCTGTATGCAGGTCAAGAAGCAACAGTTAGAACAGGGCATGGAACAATAGACTGGCTCCAAATCAGGAAAGGAGGACGTCAAGGCTGTATATTGTCACCCTGCTTATTTAACTTACATGCAGGGTACATCATGCAAAATGCCAGGCTGGATGAAGCACAAGCTGGAATTAACATTGCCAGGAGAAATATCAATAACCTCAGATATGCAGATGACACCACCCTTATGGCAGAAAGTGAAGAAGAACTAAAGAGCCTCTTGGTGAAAGTGAAAGAGGAGAGTGAAAAAGTTGGCTTAAAGCTCAACATTCAGAAAACTAAGATCATGGCATCTTGTCCCATCACTTCATGGTAAATAGATGGGGAAACAATGGAAACAGTGAGAGACTATTTTCTGGGGCTCCAAAATCACTGCAGATGGTGACTGCAGCCACGAAATTAAAAGACACTTGCTTCTTGGAAGAAAAGCTATGACCAACCTAGACAGCATGTTAAAAAGCAGAGACATTACTTTGCCAACAAAGTTCTGTCTAGTCAAAGCTATGGTTTTTCCAATAGTCATGTGTGAATGTGAGAGTTGGACTATAAAGAAAGCTGAGAGCTGAAGAACTGATGCTTTTGAACTGTGGTGTTGGAGAAGACTCTTGAGAGTCCCTTGAACTACAAGGAGATCAAACCAGTCAATCCTAAAGGAAATCAGTCCTGAATTGAAAGAACTGATGCTGAAACTCCAATACTTTGGCCACCTAATGCACAGAACAGCCACATTGGAAAAGACTCTGATGCTGGGAAAGAGTGAAGGCAGGAGGAGAAGGGGATGACAGAGGATAAGATGGTTGGATGGCATCACTGACTCGATGGACATGAGTTTGAGCAAGCTCCAGGAGTTGGTGGTGGACAGGGAAGCCTGAAGTGCTGCCGTCCATGGGGTCACAAAGAGTCGAGCATGACTGAGTGACTGAACTGAACTGAACTTAAAATGTAGAGACTTCCTCAACTATATTTTAAAGATTATAGAAACAATAAACCTGCAGAGCCAACTGGATGAATTCAGAATAGCCCTGGTCATTACTCACAGACATTGTGAAAAATTAATCTTGCTAGAGTCCTGGGGGTGATCAGACTCTGTGGCCTTACCACCATTTATAAAGCTCATAAAATACAGATGTAAAGAACAAAGATGCCCATTTACTAATGTACATTTAGATTTATATCCACCAAGGTGACTAGGTGTTTCTAACCCTTGGCCTACAAACTCCCTCGCTGAAGGAAAACTACTGGGGATGCTCATTTATGATCAGAAGCCTTCCAGGTGAGTGTGGAATCAAGAGGAATTGGTTTTGTGATTCAGCTGTTCCTGGCAGCAGGCTGAGCTAGCATGAGGCATCTGTCTCTGCTGGGGGATGTATGTGCAGGCCAGAATGGAAAATGGGACATGGTCACTAGTGGGCCCTCCCTACACTAGCTTCTGTCACTCTTTTATTTCCAACTCCCTTTGGCCTAGCACACCAGATTTTGGGCCAAGCAAGCCAAATTTCCAAAAGGCAATATTTCTGTTTGCTTAAAAGAAATGTTCTAGGTCATCAATATGTCAAATGACCAACTGACCAAATTTTTGTTTCATCAAAACCCTGCTTTTACTAACTACTGACAGAACTTATAACAGATTTCTTGTGTTTTACTGCTTCCACATTCTTTAAAAATAAATTTTTTTATTGGAGTAGGGTTGATTTACAATGTTGTGTTAGTTTCAGGTATACAGCAAAGTGAATCGGTTGTACATAAGCATATATCCACCCTTTTTTAGCTTCTTTCCCCATATAGGTCATTAGAGTATTGAGTAGATTTCTCTGTGCTATACTTTCAGTTCAGTTCAGTTGCTCAGTCGTGTCTGACTCTTTGTGACCCCATGAACCGCAGCACGCCAGGTCTCCCTGTCCATCACCAAGTCCCGGAGTTGACTCAAACTCATGTCCATCGAGCCGGTGATGCCATCCAGCCATCTCATTGTCTGTAGTCCCCTTCTCCTCCTGCCCCCAATCCCTCCCAGCATCAGGGTCTTTTCCAATGAGTCAGCTCTTCTTCACATGAGGTGGCCAAAGTATTGGAGTCTCAGCTTCAACAACAGTCCTTCCAATGAATACCCAGGACTGATCTCCTTTAGGATGGACTGGCTGGCTCTCCTTGCAGTCCAAGGCACTCTCAAGAGTCTTCTCCAACACCACAGTTCAGAAGCAGTTAGGTCCTTGTTAATTATTTGTTTTATATATAGCAGTGAATATATGTCAGTCTCAGCCTCCCAATCTATCCCTTCTCCCCCCACCTTCTGCCCCAGTAATCATGCTTGTTTTCTACGTATGTTTTGTACATCTGTTTTGTAAATTAGTTCATTTGTACCACTTTTTTTTTAGGTTGCACATATTCATATGATATGACATATCTGGAAGCGTCAATACTCTGAAGATTTGTTTTCTGTTTTGTTTGGTGTGGCTCATGGGAACTGCTCCACCCGAACTCTTCCACTGAGAATTTGTCAGGCTGGCTCAGTTGAATATCTGTTTTATGTTTTTCACCTTTTAGATCCTGTACTTCTTTAATATACAACATTTTATATGTTAATGCATGAGATCACCCTAGTTTTGAGGCCTTACCTAACTTGGATTTTATAGGTCACATGTGTGAATTTATACATAGACCTTACTTCATGCAAGTATTTTTTCCAGTTTCCACATTTGTTGTATATATGTAAAATTAACAAGCAGGCAAAAATCTTTGTTCAAAAGACTGATAAAGTCAGCAAAAATATGAAGGGCAAATTGGTATAAAACTGTGTTTAAAGGGCAAACCATTCTTTCACGTATATGACATTAAAGTGAAAGAAGTGTGAAGTCTGAAACATGCACAAAATATTTATTTGCTTGAGCTTATTCACAGGCTGTGATTAAAAGTAATAGGAAATGAAGTGGGCTAAATCTATTTGCAGAGAGAAAACAAACTTACTATTTACAAAATCCTCAACATTCAATTTGTGCACAATGCATGAAGTTTAAAATACACAAGATCCTCTCACATAGACCAAAATGACAAATAGACTAGGACTGACTGGCCTCAGTGACAGAACTATAGCAAAACACTTTGTAGTGAGGTCACTACTGTTAACTGTTTGAGACCTGGCTTAAGGTAATGGACTTGGCAGTTTTAGGTGAATTAATCATTCAGCAAATTAATTTTCAACACACTGCCTTTTGTTAAATCAGTTATTTAAGGACTTAACTTTTTCAAATTCATCATTGACCAACTGATTTTAATCAAATTTACCTAAAATTTTCCTTTGGATCTATCATCACCATTAGCTAGATTAGCATTATATTTCCAGTTGAAGGCATTCCTAACTCTTTAAGGTGATTTAGCAAATTCCCAATTAATTCCTACTGTGTTGATTTTATAGTTTACTCTGAGGGCAAGCACATTTTTAACATCTTGGGAAACATGTCAATAACCTATGTCCATATTGATGTCCAGTGTTTAACACTTACTTTCTCTTATGTTACTGAAGTATTCATGCTATGCACAGGGTTTTCAGGCATGTGATCATCCTGCAAATCTTTTCCTGGGGGTATTCCCAGACATTGGTTCTCAATGAGGGTAATTGAAGAGGGTATTCCCACTTTCTTATTGGGAATATTTTGGAAATTTATAGGGGCATTTTTGCCACAGTTTGCCACAGTGACCGGAGAGGACAGCTGACTAGGGATGGTATACTTCCTGAAATGAGGAAAGTAATCTGTCATGACAGTAGCTGTTTTTGAATGAATGAATGAATGACTTTGGGAAATGATGCTAGATGCTTGTGTAGTTGAAAATCCTACAGATAATGATCTGAGCCTAGAGTGTAACTGTAACTGGGTGAAAGGGAAGGTGGCATTTTGCTTTTACCAGAAGTTCTTCACAATTTTGGAAACACATGTTTCTGGCAACAATTGCCACTTTAACCACAACTATATCCATCTGTATTTGTAGCTCTTGCATTCATATAATGATTTTAGGTAAAGCTGCAAGCATCTGGCTCTTTGCTATGTCCTCTAGTGTAGCTGTGTGTTAGTATTCACATATATTTTATTTTGTTACGTTATTACTTTCTTTTTACTTTTTTTTTCATGTTATAGGTAGGACATTATATTGATTTTAAAAATTATTTGGGTAGGTAGGTTATATTATCCAAGAATTTCTAGAAAAGGGACATTGTTAACTATTTCATGTGAAAGGGAAATACTGTGAGAGTGCTATCCAGCACTTTCTTTCTCCCTGAACTGTTCCATTCTCTGGTCCTGGCAATCTGCTTTCTGTCTAATTGTGTTCTGGGTGTGGGAGGGGCTCTGTAGTCAGCCTCGGCTTTTAGGCAGGAAAGAACAACCTCCAAGACAAATTGACCTCACTAGAGTCCTCAGGGGCTCTGAGGTCGCCAACATTCTGAGACTTCCTGTGTCCCCACATGAAATATCTTCCCTACAATCCCCCCCCACCCCCAAAACTTTCCCATCACAACCCAGCATCAAGAGGTTCCACTGTAAAAACACTACCCACTGATAAAGCAGCAAAGTAGAAATGGTTATGGGCCTACCAGGTGGTGCTAGTGGTAAAGAACCTGCCTGCCCATGCAGGAGACACCTGGAAATGGTTATATTTTAAGGCTTTTTGCACACCAAAAGCCTGTGCAAGCCTAATGTACCTTTACATTGGACTTTAGGCTAAAAACTATATGTGTGCCTGCTAAATTGCTTCAGTAGTGTCCAACTCTTTGCAACCCCGTGGACGTTAGCCCACCAGGCTCCTCTGTTCTTGGGATTCTCCAGGCAAGAGGAGTGAAGTGGGTTGCCATTTCCTCCCCCAGGGGATCTTCCTAACCAAGGTATTGGACCCACTTCTGCATCTCCTGCATTTCAGGTGGATTCTTTACCCACTGAGCCACCTGGAAAACCCCCAAAACTACATTATCTTCTCCAAATTCCCATTTACTTATAAGCATGAAACCTGTGAGGAACAGCCTATTAAAGCTTTGGTGCATTTTACCTGAGATCAGATTAGCCCAGAATGCAAGAGAGGGCAGGTCTCTGCAGAAACAGGGCCTTGGTGTGGGAAGGGAGAGAGAGTCAGGCTCTGGGTCTGGGTACAGCTAGTGAGGGTCCTACAGGGGTCCCCTGGAGGGGCAGAAACACAGTGCTGATCAACAGATTGTTAAAGGCTAGTCTCAAGATATGAAGAAGAGAGGCGTTCTGGTTCAAGATGGTAGAGTAGAAGGATGTGTGCTCATCTCTTCCTGTGAGAGCACCAAAATCACAACTAGCTGTTGAACAAACAGTGACAGGAGAATGCTGGAATCTACCAAAAAAAGATACCCCATGTCCAAAGACAAAGAAGAAGCTTCAGTGAGATGGTAGGAGGGGCATAATCACAATAAAATCAAATCCCAAACCTGCTGGGTGGGTGACCCACAAACTGAAGAACAATAATGACAAAGAAGTTCTCCCACTGTTGTGAAGGTTTGGAACACCACATCAGGCTTCCCAGCCTGGGGATCCAACAAAGGGACTGGGAATCCCCAGGGAATCTGACCTTGAAGCCCAGCAGGATTTGATTACAAGACTTCCACAGGACTGGGGAAAACAGAGACTCCAGACTTGAAGGGCACAAACAAAACCCTGTGTGCACATAGACTCAGAGGAAAGGAGCAGTGGCTCCACAAGAAACTGAACCAAAATAGCTGCTAGTGTCGGAGGGTCCCCTGTGGAGGCGTGGGTCAGCAGGAGCTCACTGCTGGGACTGGGGCACTGGCAGTAACTGTCTGGGGATGTCCCCTTTGTCATAAGCAGTCTTGGAGCTCTCCTTTAAACTGACCATTATATGCAGAGTACATCATGAGAAACGCTGGGCTTGAAGAAGCACAAGCTGGAATCAAGATTGCTGGGAGAAATATCAATAACCTCAGATATGCAGATGACACCACCCTTATGGCAGAGAGTGAAGAGGAACTAAAAAGCCTCTTGATGAAAGTGAAAGAAGAGAGTGAAAAAGTTGGCTTAAAGCTTAACATTCAGAAAACTAAGATCATGGCATCTGGTCCCATCACCTCATGGGAAATAGATGGGGAGACAGTGGAAACAGTGTCAGACTTTATTTTTTGGGGCTCCAAAATAACTGCAGATGGTGAGTGCAGCCATGAAATTAAAAGACGCTTACTCCTTGGAAGGAAAGTTATGACCAACCTAGACAGCATGTTAAAAAGCAGAGACATTACTTTGCCAACCAAGGTCTGTCTAGTCAAGGCTATGGTTTTTCCAGTGGTCATATATGGATGTGAGAGTTGGACTGTGAAGAAGGCTGAGCGCTGAAAAATTGATGCTTTTGAACTGTGGTGTTGAAGAAGACTCTTGAGAGTCCCTTGGACTGCCAGGAGATCCAACCAGTCCATCCTAAAGGAGATCAGTCCTGGGTGTTCATTGGAAGGACTGATGCTGAAGCAGAAACTCTAGTACTTTGGCCACCTGATGCGAAGAGTTTACTCATTGGAAAAGACCCTGATGCTGGGAGGGATTGGGGGCAGGAGGAGGAGGTGACGACAGAGGATGAGATGGCTGGATGGCATCACCGACTCGATGGGCATGAGTTTGAGTCAACTCCGGGAGTTGGTGATGGACAGGGAGACCTGGCGTGCTGCAATTCACGGGGTCCCAAAGAGTCGGACACGACTGAGAGACTGATCTGAACTGAACTGAGCTGAAGAACCTCTAGATCCCAGGGCTGGTTTGCCTCAGGCCCATAATCTACCAGGGAGGGAGTGCAACACCAATTATCAGCAGATAATTGGATTAAAGCTTTACTGAGCAAGGCCCTCCTCACCAGAGCAAGACCCAGTTTTTCCCACCACGGTCAGGAAGCTTACACAAGCCTCTTAGCCTCCTCCATCAGAGGGCAGACAGAAGAAGCAAGAAGAACCACAATCCCACAGCAACTAAAACAAAACCACATTACAGAAAGTTAATCAGAATGAAAAAGCAGAAAGTTATGTCCCAGATGAAGGGACAAGATAAAACCCCAGAAAAGCTACTAAATGAATTGGAGATAGACAACATTAAAAAAAAAGAATTCAGAATAATGATACTGAATATGATTCAGGATCTTGGGGAAAGAATGGAGGCAAATACTGGGAAGATGCAAGAAATGTTTACAAAAGGCCTACAAGAACTTATAAAACAAACAAACAGAAATGAATAATACACTAGAAGGACTCCATAGCAGAATAACTGAGGCAGAAGCACAAATAAATGACCTGGAGGACAGAATGGTGCCACAGAACAGAATATAGAAAAAGAATGAAAAGAAATGAAGACAGCCTAAGAGACATCTGGGACAACATTAAACACACCAACATTTGAAGATAAGGGTCCAAGAAGAAGAGAGAGAGAAAGGTCCTGAGAAAATATTTGAAGAGATAATAGCTGAAAACTTCCCTCATGTGGGAAAGGAAATCAACCAAGTCCAGGAAGCAGAGAGTCCCACGGAGGATAAACCAAAGCAGGAACACACTGAGACACAGAGTAATCCAACTGACAAAAATGAAAGACAGAGATAAAATATTTAAAGGAACAAGGGAAAAACAACAAATAACATACAAGGGAACTCCCATCAGGCTATCAACTCAATATCTCAATAGAAACTCTACAAGTCAGAAGGGAATGGCATGACATATTTAAAGTGATGAAAGGGAAGAACCTACAAACCAAGAATACTCTACCCAGCAAAACTTTCCTTCATATTTGATGGAGAAATCAAAAGCAAAAGTTAATTTAGCACCACCAAACCAGCTTTACAACAAATGCTAAAGGAACTTCTCCAGGCAGGAAACACAAGAGAAGGAAAAGCCCTACCTACAGAAAATAAACCCAAAACAATTAAGAAAACAGTAATAGGATCACACTTAAAAACAACTGGACTATGTGATGATCTTTTACTTTTATCTAGTTTGTTGCATTTTTTCTATTTCATATTCAGTGCTCCTATTTCATTTAGTTTATGTTTTGCAATTTCTGCATCTCTCTTTTTTGGATGTTCTTTCTCAAGCCTTAATCAAGTGTAGTAGAAAAGCTTTTGTATACATATATATATATATATAAAAATATATATATAAATATAATATGTATAATATATATATTTTAGAAAACTTATAAATTTTTGCCTAAGTAAAATATTTATGAGATTTTGGTTCTACTTGTTTGACTTAATATGAATAGAATGTTAGATTTCTAATTAAAAAAATAGTTATGTAATAAGCAAAAAAGGAGGTTTACTGTACAGCATAGGGAACTATAGTCAATATCTTGTAATAACATAGATATTATTATGGAAAATAGTTTCAAAAATAACATTTGTATATAACTGAATCACACACACAAAAAAGAATTCTACTTTCAAAATTTAATAATGCTTATCATTTTGCCAGTTTTTGTCCTATTTGCCAGTTTGTGTCCTATTGACATCTAATAACAACATTTGAGACATAAAATTTTGAATATATTTGTATGTGATATGATTAATATAAATTAATTAAATGTCAACATATTATATTTAAATTATTAATGACATCAAGATGCTCCTATTAATTTTTTTGCACTTGATAAAATATTCTCAGAGAAATGTATGTCTCACTATGATTATATAATTTTTCTTTTTCCTTATATTTCTTCTGACTTGCTTTTTGTATCTTAGTTCCTTTGTTGTTAAGGTGTCTAATGGTTTATGATTCTATTTTCTTTGTGAATTGTATCTTTAGCATTAAAAATGTTCATCTTTGTTTCATTTAAAATAAATAGATAAATTTTAAAGAAGGAAAGAAAAGATATTAAGAAGAGACCATTTCCCACAGGAATGTGCCTGGAAAGCCAGCATTACTGGCACATAAAGTTGAGCTTTACAATAAGGGTAGCAGGTAGGAAGTAAAACAGATTGCTATCTCTATGGTTGGTAGTCACAGGTGACTTTTATTCTTTTACTTTTTTTTTTCTATATTTCATAGAAAACTGAATAGTAGTACTCTGGCTAGCGTTTGACTGCTTAGTCACACACAGGTGTGAATCCTAAAGCTACTGAAATGGGAGGGAAGGGGGGAGTGCATAACCTCTGCAAGAATGACTTAACTCTTGAGGATATGACATAAACTGCTTATAACTGACTAGGTCCAAGATGGTGGAAGATTGAACTTTCTCTAGGTCTTGAGATTCATTATGCCTTCATTGTGACACATTAGTGTGCTGAATGACATATCCACAGGTACCCTGATAGTTCTGAGGTCAACCATAAATGGTCAAAAGAGGGTGGTGGCTCAATTCCTGGAAATCTTTACTCCTTCTCTAGAATAGGTGGAATAATCCTCCCACTCATTGCATGCATGCGTGTAAGTTCCTTCAGTAGTGTTTGACTCCATGATCCTACAGACTGTAGCCTGCCAGGCTTCTCTTTCCATGGGATTCTCCAGGCCAGAATACTGGAGTGGGTTGCCATGCCCTCCTCCAGGGGAATCTTCCCAACCCAGGGATCGATCCCACTCATTAGCCTATGAAATTACCCAGCCCATAAAAACTAACTACCTCATATTTTGGGGCCTCTGACCTTATGAGATGCCCACACTCTGTGCAGTGTTTTTCTAAGTAAATTTACTTATCTATTGCTTTGTCCTTCACTCAGTTTTTTCTGGATGAGACATAAGAAACTGAACTTTTAAGTCCTGAGACCATGTGTGTGATCTCAATTAAAAGACAGTGGGTTCAGTCCCAATCTGAGTTGTGTGGTTTCACTAACACGTAGAAACTGTGATTTGTTACCGAGTCCAAACTCACTCTGCTCACCACGTGACAGGCCAATGGACCTAAGACAAGAGGTGTTGAGGCAAGGAATACGACTTTATTCAGAAAGCCAGCTGACAGAGAAGATGGCAGACTAATATCTCAGAGTAATCATCTTCTCAGGGTCTGGATGCCAGTTTCTTTTATAGATTCAGAGAGAGAGAGAGAGAGAAGCAAAGAGGAACTAAAGTCAAAAGGCAGAATAGAGAGGGAGAGGCAGTGGGGAAGTAAGTGAAAGGGAGGGAGAGACAAAGTGAAAGGGTCTTCAGCCTCCGGAGACAGCGCCAAGAATGGTCAGCCTTTGGAAGAGATGTGTTAATCGCTTCTTTTTATTGTAGCTATTCACAGATGGGCAGGGTCAGATTATCTGTCTATGAGCTGAACAAAGGTAGAGTCAGGCAGAGGGGCAGGGTCCTCTGAGGCAGACTATTATGTAAGATTATAATAACAGAGGGCTTCCCTGGTGGCTCATATCTTAGAGTCTGTCTGCAGTGCAGGAGATGGGGTCCGATCCCTGAGTCGGGAAGATCCTCTGGAGAAGGAAATGGCGACCCACACCAGTCTTCTTGCCCAGAAAAATCCCACAGACCTAGGAGCCTGGCAGGCTACAGTCCATGGGGTTGCAAAGAGTTGGACATGACTGAATGACTTCACTTCATTTCATAATAACAAAAGCAAGGAAAAGCAAGTCAAAGAAAGAGTTTCCAACACGGAGTCTAAATCGGCTTCTTTTCTGCAACAATTCCCAATGTCAGATTCCATTCCACAATCTTGTGGAAATGTGGGTGATGGCTGTTCTGCTTCATCAGATGGATCTTTCTGGAAGTGTCCACCATTGGTGCTGTTTCCAATGTTGAGATTTGTCTTCTTTTTGTTCCTCTTTTGGAAAGTGTCTATTTTACACTTGTAGACTTAGAAATGCTGAACTTCAAATCCATGAGACAGGATCTCAAGTTAAGAAATTTGGTGTTTTTATATATGGGAAGAATCAAGAGTCGGGGCTCATTAAAATTATTTTCTTATTATGTACCTAAGCTATCTGGAGGCCTGTAACCCTGTATTCTCAGAGTTTCCTCAGGATTCACCTTAGGGAGAGTGGCTGCAGTCTGATGACTGCTTAGGTGGCATGTATCCCCCTTCCTTGGGGTTCACTGGTTCACATTGAAGGTCTACAATCACTGATTCCATTCCTCAGACCTTCCCCTTGGTAAGGAATTTGACCAATATTTGGGAGACATTTCATAATCAGCTCTTGTCCCATGGTGCTGGGAGACTCAGTCCAATTCAGGCAAAAATTCTTGATATGGCACTCCAGGTGTTAAGTTTCGGACCAGGCCACATCAACAATTAGAAATTATCTAGATTATGTCTAACTATAATCCAGGAGACCTGTTCCCTCGTTGCTTCTTCCTGTACCTATAATCACACTATTACAATTATTTTATGTTACAAATGTGATTTCCTCAAAATGTTTAGCCATAGAAGTTTTGTTGGAGGCCTAATTATACATTGGTTTCAGCAAGAGATAACTAACCAGAGATAACTATACAGAATATAAGCAATGCAGCTAGTGATAGTGACAGTGATAAGTGATGTGGGGAGGCACGAAGCAGTGTGAAAACAAAGAACAAACTTAAACAAGGATTAGCATAGCTAGTTGTAATCCAGTTGCAATAATCAAGTGACCAAAGAAGCCATAACCAATTTAATGAGCTATTTGCAGTTTCATTGTACCAGCCATGCACATTTATGCATGGTTTAATCTTCTGAGACAAGTGCCCAAAGACATAATCTACCAAACTATTGTAAGTCATAATTAGTTGAAGGAGAAGGTTTTTCTTATACCTGGAAAACACAGATTCAAACCCGCAATCCTTTTAGGTAGAAATCAAAAAATTACAACCATGTTTAACAGTTTACTCAGTCTTATGTAACTAATCCTTTTGGCTAATGATTTTATGAAGTCATCAGGTTTCTCATTAGAATTCTTCCATTTTTTTTACTCAATCCAGTAATCTGTTCTGAAAATCAGAAACTTTTATTTATCCAAAAGTCCTTTTTATAAATCTTCTTGAAGAAGTGGCATTTTTGCAAAGGCATCAGAGTGAAACCATAACTGTCTATATTAACAAAAGACTTAAAGAAGGCAGGTTTAAATCTGATTACATTGCAATTAACAGAGCAACCCAATTACTGCTGTGACATACAACACCTTCAGATAACTAAAATTATGACTGATAATATTCTACCAGGACATATCAGATTCTTAGGAACTCCATATAATCTCTAGAATATCTGTACCATTTACCATATAATATAATTTAAAATTTATCACTCATTTGACAACACTTCTCTTATAATTTAACATACCAAATGAATCTAATTAGCTTAATATCTCCCTTTGAGGTGCTTCAGGGACCCGTTGAAGCACTCCAGAGTTAGCTAAAGGTCAAAGGAACTTTATTGTAATTCGACTTGAAAAGCCCTGTCAAAGGGATAGGATAAAGGGATATATATTTAAAAAAAATTAATACAACAAGACCATAGATCATTGTGAAACTTAGCCAAAGTAACAATACAAGATTTCAAAGGCAAATATAGATTATCTAAAAAGTAAATAAAAATAAAAGCTGTTATCAAAGGCACTTTAGCATCTTCAGAAAACTTGTCTGCTTTAACAGAGAGAAAAGCCAAATTTATGTTTTGCACCAGCTTATTTTTAAACTTAATCAGTCCTAAACGGTCAAGTACAAAACCCTTTTTGGGGTTCGTTTTCTACAAACCTTTCATCATTTAACTTACTTTAGCACAATTTTAACTTGTTATAGAGTATCTGGAGAGATCCTTAGAGCTTCCCAGGTAGCGGAACTGGTAAAGCACTAACCTGTCGATGTGGGAGACATAAGAGATGCAGGTTGGACCCCTGGATTGGGAAGATCCCCTGGAGGAGGGCATGGTAACCCACTCCAGTATTCTTGCCTGGAGAATCCCATGGAGAGAGGAGCCTTGCTGGCCCCAGCCCATGGGGTCGCACAAAGTCGGACACGACTGAAGCGACTTAGTACACACGCGTGTACCGAGAGTTCCTAAAACATATATTTCTAACAGTTCACTCACAACTCTGTTCTCATTTGTATTTTCTTTCCTTAAAGCCTCTTTATCTAAAAAAGTCTTATTTCATTTATATTTACTTTCCCTAAAAGTTTTTTTACATTGAATTGGGCCACTACCCACTTGTTGGTGCATCATTTAACTCGCTGATGTGTTACAAAGAGTGTGTACTGAGGCTCAAGGTCTAATGGAAGTCGACTAACCCACCATCTTGGCTCACATAGCCATCATTTTGATGTGGAACTATTGTAATTGCTTCCATAGTCTTCCTGTGAATCTCCTTGATAAAAGAAGCCTTTTTGTAACAGCATCAGAGTACAAAAATGTCTATAAATAACAAAAGACTTAAAAGTCATGGTTAAACATTTGATTAATTGATAAAGACATTTGAACAATGCTTATTCCTTAACCAGAGTAACCGAAGATCTCAAAATCAATACAAATCACTTAAAGGCAACGAAACTCATATAATCTGTTTTCAAAAATGGCATTCCAAGAAAACTTTTATCTGAACATAAAGAAAAAGCCAAATCCGAGACTTAGCTTACTCCCAACAAGATTCATTTACCCAACTAAATTCAATCCAGTCTTAGGAAAATCCTAATCAAGCATAACTCTTTTCAGAATTTCTTTATTTTTATTCCTCACACTTTCTTCTACTGAAAACACATACGTTAGGGTTCCTTAAGGTTTTTTCCCCCATAATGAGGTACTTTTCTTGCTGACAAATCAGTAACAGATACAATACCTTATTTATGTTAAACTTAGGGACAATGAAAGTATTATACTTAGTATTATAGTTGATATGTTGATGACTCAAGACATGTCTGTATTATTATAATTAGATCAACAAACTTAAACATTGATAGCAGGTACTAATTTAATATTAACTATTTCATAGTTCACATGAAACTGAAACTCATCTAACTTAATTTCTCTTGTATTTAGAATTGTTTGGTTTGTAAATGCTTATTACTGTTATTTTGGAAAAGGGAATGGCAGCCCACTCCAGTGTGCTTGTCTGGAGAGTTCTGTTAGGTAGTTAGAATAGGGAAAAGGAGTCCAAAATGGAGGTGGCTAAAAGACAAGGACGGGAAAAGCCCATGAAAATAGAACAGAGGAAGGTCAAAGAAAGGTCCAAGGACCGGAGTGAGGACTTCAGGTAGAACAGCGCTCCTGGCTGAGCCCAAGTTGCATAGGGCAGGCCCAGGGGGAAGAAAACATATAGACGGAGGAGCCAAGCGTTTTCTCTCTCTCTCTCCCGCACCCCCCCACCTCCCGTCCCCGCGCTGGCGCACTCCTCCACACTCTTCTCTTCTTCGAGGATGGATTCTCCTGTTATCTTCTAAATAAAATAGAGCTGTAACACTGATTTGTCTAAGAGCTATGACACGGTTTGTCCAAGACCTGAGAGCTGAGACGCACCAAGGGCTTTAATGTTCGTTGCTCCAAATCATTGTTGTGTTGAGACAAGAACCAAGGAGCATATGCTCGCCTGACAGTTCCATGGTTGGAGAAGCCTGGCGGGCTACAGTCCATGGATCACAAAGAATCGGACATGACCGAACGACTGTCATTACTGTTATTTAAACTAATCAAATGGAGCTCTTTTAACAAATAAGCTGCAGCAATGTTATCCAAAAACAAAGATATACATAAACACACAAACAGTGAGGCCTCAGTTATTTCAAGATTTCAGTCCTGAATCAGTTAGAGCAGTGTAAAACCCATCAGTTTACAAAAGAGTTTGGATGAATATTGGGTTTCTCACAGAGGGAACAAGTCAGGCTCATTTGGCTAGATGGCTAAACATTGATATTTGCAGAAAAAAGCAATTTCTAATTATCTTGGACAAGCCAACTTCTAAATTACTTTCAGTTCAGTTGAGTCACTCAGTCATGTCCAACTGTTTGTGACTCCATGGACTGCAGCACGCCAGGCTTCTCGGTCCATCACCAACTCCCTGAGCTTGCTCAAACCCATGTCCATTGAGTTGGTGATGCCATCCAACCGTCTCAGCCTCTCTTGTCCCCTTCTCCTCCTGCCTTCAGTCTTTCCCAGCATCAGGGTCTTTTCTAATGAGTCAACTCTTCGCATCAGCTAGCTAAAGTATTGGAGCTTCAGCTTCAGCATCGGTCCTTGCAATGAATATTCAGGATTGATTTCCTTTACGATTGGCTGGTTTGATCTCCTTGCAGTCCAGGGACTCTCAAGAACCTTTCCAACACCAGTTACTTTACCTCTCTAAATTACTTGACCCTCTCTAAAATTTGCTTTGGGGCTTCCCTGGTAGCTCAGGCGGTAAAGCGTCTGCCTGCAATGCAGGAGACCTGGGTTCCATCCCTGGGTCAGGAAGATCCCCTGGAGAAGGAAATGGCAACCCACTCTAGTATTCCTGCCTGGAGAATTCCATGGACAGAGGAGCCTGGTAGGCTACAGTCCGTGGGATCGCAAAAAGTTGGACACGACTGAGTGAAGGAAAAAAAAAAAATTGCTTTAAAAAGGCAGCACAGACAGATAAGGGTTCCTGAGAAGACCAGAGGAAAAAAACATTTGCATCTCAAAGATACAGGCAAGTTCTTCATAAGACGACTTTATTTCTCCTTTGTTTAATATTTAGAAGCCTCTTAAGATAAACAGGGAAGGTTTTAGGAGTGATAAAAGAATTTTTGGAGCCACACTTCTGGTCCTGTAAAGATTACATTTGTAAAACAGAGACAGTTTTGTTTTTTCCCTCCTTTCCGGAAAGAATTGGGTGGCCACCTCATGGAAACTAAAGGGCTGACACACCCATCCAATCATGGAAAATTTCACCCCTTTTCCTCTAGCCTAGGGGAGAAGGCCTCCTAAAAATCAATCTATACTGAGGGGGAAAGAGGTGAAGGTAACAGGAAAGACAGGCTGAGTAATCCACCTTGTAGTCCTGCCAGGAAGGCGGCAGCCAGGCGGAACTTTATAGCAAGTACCTCTCATTTTAGCTTGAGCAGTTAGTACCAGATGTCTGCACATTACCAAAGTAACCAGAATGAACCAAAACCTAGCCAGCCAGATAGTCACATTAGCGTGATTTCCCAGTCCCATTAGACCTGTGATCCTTGTCCAAAAGATCAGAGTTTTCCTTCACAGGGAGAACACCCCAAATTGGAGCCAAAGTCCCCCAGCTGGGAGCCAACGCTCCCCAGATTGGACAAGGGCAAAAAAGGCCCCGGTGGGACCCTGATGTCAAGCTGTTCTGGGGAAAAGATTACTTGAGAGTTTAATTTACAAAGAAAAGTGGTATCTATTAGCGACTCAATCATCATATTCCCCACTGTCAAAGTCACCCAGGGCTCTGGTAGGGGAAATTAGAATTGGACACCTTAAGTCCAAGGGGCCTGTTCATTATCAGAGTGGTCCCCTTCTTTGTAAAGTACTTCTGATGAAGGCGGAAACATATAGAGCTGGACTCCATCTTAGGCCAGGCTGTGAACTTTAGGCTACACACATGGTCACCGTCCCAATGGACTCTGAACTTTGTGCCCAGTGTCTATAGAAATGGCATACCAATGGAAAACCAGACCCCCCGGTAAAAGAGCCTCAGGACTTGTACTTGAACGCTTCGTCCCCTAAAAGAATATACTAATTATCTCTGTAACAGAACAAAGTCATAAATTCCATTATGTTTATCGGGATATGACCACAGGCCTATTGATAAATGTCCACTGTTTAACTATCTAGACTTATGACACATGAATCATGGGTTAACTTTGATCATATCTCTCTTACCTTGTCCAGACTAGTTTCAAGGAATTTGGGGAGGTGGGTTTGAGCAAGTACATTTAAGGTATATAAGGTTTTCACAAAAACTGGCTGGGGTCCTTGGCTAAGAGGAGACTCTGCCTTGGGCCCGCTGGTGTAATAAACTGCACTCCACTATCTGCATTGTCCTTCTGAGTGAGTTTGTTTCCCAGAACACGTGGCTACAACACTGACTACCAGATTATTTAATTGTGAGCCATTCAGGGGCCACTGATCATTTGATCTTATATCTGAAATGTGCCCCCAAGATTTTTCCTTTATGATAGATGAAATATTCCCATTTTCATAAGTTTCATAACACCAAAACCCAAAAGAGGTAGGCAAATTCCAACAAAGATGGCACGAACAGATTCCAGCATCTATGCACAGATTAACTGGTTCCCAACTCAGGTAAATAAATTTACCTTACAAAAATGAACTAGTTCCAACTAGGGTAGGCTTACCCTCATATGACCTAGTTCCCAGTGAACCAGTATCAACTCAGGCAAAAGTGCAACAACACGATACCCTTTCCAACAGGATACCCTTTCCAACAGGATACCCCAACTAGATTTGCTTGTCCCATAAATGAAAAGCCCAAATTGAGGGGCAGATATGTTTCTGGTGTGCACACCAGAGCAATTTACCCTACAAAATTGAACCCATTGACTTGCAAAAAGACACAGCACAGATGAACCAGTTTCCAAATCAGGTAAATAAACTTTACCCTACAAAGGAACTAATTCCAACTATGATAGGCTTGCCCCATAAGAACTAGTTCCCCAATGAACTGGTCCCAACTCAAAATTTCCCTCTCCACAAATTGAGGGGGGATTATGTTGACTCACAAGACAAAAGGGCACACAAACCCACAAACAAATGAACTGGCTGGACCGGCTATTGAATTGGGTAGACTTACTCTATGAATGAAGTTGAGTCCATTGACTTGTAGAAGTTTGTCAGTTCCTTGCCTCAACGACCAAGGACTGGGGGCAATTGGTGCCATTTCAGGTTTCTTGAAGGGAAGATGCTCAGGACAAATGGTCCCAGCAGTTGCTAGGGCCTTGCCCCAATATTCCCTAACCAAGATCAGCTAGCCATGAGCAGCAAGACTGCTGGCTGGCTTGCCAAATTTGTTATGGAGTCTAAGCTTGCTCTGCTTAGCACATGACAGGCCAATGAATCCAAGAGAAGAGGTGTTGAGGCAAGGAATATGACTTTTTTTTTCCAGAAAACTGGCTAACAAAGAAGATGGCAGACTAATGTCTTGGAGTAACCACCTTCCCAAGATCTGGATGCCAGGTTCTTTTATAGAGTCAGAGAGAAAGAAGCAATGAGGAACTTAAGTCAAAAGGCAGAGTAGAGAAGGAGAGGCAGTGGGGAAGTAAAGTGAAAGGGTCTTCAGTCTTCCAAAACATCTCCAAGAATGGCCAGCCTTTGGAAGGGGTATATTAATCTCTTCTTTTTGTTGTACCTATTCACAGGTGGGCTGGCTCAGATAAACTCTCTATGAGCTGAACAAAGGCACTTTAGTTTTCAGTCAGGCAGCTGGGCAGGGTCCTTTGAGGCAGGCTATTATATATGATTGTAATAACAAAAGCAATGAAAAGCAAGTCAAAGAAATGATTTCCAACATGGGGTCAGAATTGGCTTCTTCTCTGCAACAAATTAACCTGTATAAGTTTGGTTCCTCAAATGCAGAATGTGCACAATGATAGAACTGACTTCAGAGAGTAGGTATTAATGAGGTAACACACATTGATATGTATTAGGGAGATGTAAGAGACACAGTTTCCATCCTTGGGTCAGGAAGATTCTCTGGAGGAGGGCATGGCAACCCACTCCAGTATTCTTTCCTGGAGAATCCACATGGACAGAGGAGCCTGGAGGGCTATAGCCCAGAGGGTCACACAGAGTCAGACATGACAGAATGACCAAGCACGTTAGCATGCACAAACACATAGAGAACTATGGTGCTCAGTGGCTAAAATAACTGTCGTGACAACAGCTTTTTGGAAGAGTAGGTTTCTCTGGGGTTGGTCTGGGCCAGCCGTAAGTGGAGCCTCTTAGGTGGTCACTGCCTGGGTCACCTTGGGCCTGACTCTCCCACTTGAGGGAGCCACAGGCATTTGGTGCTGTGGACATCCTGGTCAAGTTCTCTCTTGGCCTGAATAAACACATAAGTGGGACTGGCCCTGCACCAAGAGGATCCAGGAGGTGGGGGCCAAAGCAAAGCAGGACAGAATGGGTAGTTGGCTTGGAGAGGAGTTATCCAGGAGAGAAATGGCTACCATGGTCAAACCATGGCTTGGGCAAAGCTGTGGCTCAGGGAAAGTGGTCAGCAGTGGTCTCACTTCTTTCAGTTCCACCTCCTTCCTTGTTTCTTTCAAAAGCTGACATCATGGGCCAGAGCCACAGGATATTCTTACATGGGACTTTTCCCTTACCTTCCATCAACTACGAACATAAATCTCAACAATAAATGGCCTTCAATTATTTATTTTAAAAGACACTTTCCTCAACCTTTTCACCCATCCATGGAAATTCTGGCCACTTTTACTTTGGTGATTCTTTTTTGTCCTGTTAATTAATCAATCAACATCACTACAAACAAAGCTAGTGGAGGTGATGGAATTCCAGTTGAGCTATTTCAAAGCCTAAAAGATGATGCTGTGAAAGTGGTGCACTCAATATGCCAGCAAATTTGGAAAACTCAGCAGTGGCCACAGGACTGGAGAAGGTCAGTTTTCATTCCAATGCCAAAGAAAGGCAATGCTAAAGAATGCTCAAACTATCGCACAATTGCACTCATCTCACACATTAGCAAAATAATGCTCAAAATTCTCTAGACCAGGCTTCACCAATACGTAAAGCATGAATTTCCAGATGTTCAAGCTGGATTTAAAAAAGGCAGAGGAACCAGAAATCAAATTGGCAACATCCACCATATTATCGAAAAAGCAAGAGTTCCAGAAAAACATCTACTTCTGCTTTATTGACTATGCCAAAGCCTTTGACTGTGTGGATAACAACAAACTGTGGGAAATTCTTAAACAGATGGGAATACCAGACCACCTGACCTGCCTCCTGAGAAGTCTGTATGCAGGGCAAGAAGCAACACTTAGAACAAGACATGGAACAACAGACTGGTTCCAAACTGGGAAAGGAATACATCAAGGTTGCATATTGTCACCCTGGTTATTTAACTTATATGCAAAGTACATCAGGCAGAATTCTGGGCTGGATGAAGCACAAGCTGGAATCAAGATTGCTTGGGGAAATATCAATAACCTCTGATATGCAGATGACACCACCCTTACAGCAGAAAGTGAAGAAGAACTAAACAGCTTCTTGATGAAAGTGAAAGAGGAGAGTGAAAAAGTTGGCTTAAAGCTCAACATTCAGAAAACTAAGATCATGGCATCTGGTCCCATCACTTCATGGAAAATAGATGGGGAAACAGTGGAAATAGTGACAGACTTTGTTTTTTTTAGGCTCCAAAATCACTGCAGATGGTGACTGCAGCCATGAAATTAAAAGACGATTGCTCCTTGGAAGAAAAGCTATGACCAAACTAGACAGCATGTTGAAAAGCAGAGACATTACTTTGCCAACAAAGGCCCATCTAGTCAAAGCTATGGTTTTTCCAATAGTTATGTATGGATGTGAGAGTTGGACTATAAAGAAAACTGAGTGCCGAAGAACTGATGCTTTTGAACTGTGGTATTGTAGAAGACTCTCTAGAGTCCCTAAGACTGCAAGGAGGTCAAACCAGTCCATCCTAAAGGAAATCAGTCCTGAATATTCATTGGAGGGACTGATGCTGAAGCTGAAACTCTAATACTTTGGCCATCTGATGCAAAGAATTGACTTATTGGAGAAGACCCTGATGCTGGGAAAGACTGAAGATAGGAGGAGAAGGGGACGACAGAGGTTGGGATGGTTGGATGACATCACCAACTTGATGGACATGAGTTTGAGTAAACTCCAGGAGTTGGTGATGGACAGGGAGGCCTGGTGTGCTGCAGTCCATGGGATCACAAAGAGTTGGACACACTGAGTGACTGAAATGAATCCATACTTACCAAGCACGGGTTATGCATACTGGACAGTAGTCAAGTCCTAGAAATGATCATTATGGTCTCCCAAGGTTACTTCAGGCACAAAAAAGGGTCATTTTGGGTGGCAGGAAATGAAACTTGCTTTCCATTGGGAAAATTTGTGGTGGCTATATTACCCAAAAACAGGGTTTGCCTCTTGGTGGGTGTCAAGTCAAAAGATACAACCAAGTCAAAGATTGGGAGAAGGGAGGATTTACTATTACTTGTAGCAAGTAACACTGGGACTCTTTCCCAAAGCAGAGTCTCTCTGAACAACAAGACTGGGTGAGTTTTAAGCTAAGCTGTGCTTAGTCTCTCAGTTGTGTTTGTGTCTGACTGCTTGTGACCCCATGGACTGTAGCCCGCCAGGCTCCCCCATCCATGGTGATTCTCCAGGCAAGAATACTGGAGTGGGTTGTCATGCCCACTTCCAGGGGATCTTCCCACCCAGGGATCAAACCCAGATCTGCATTGCAGGTGGATTCTTTACTGTCTGAGCCACCACATGCATATTCAAGAAGGGGTTTGAGCAGAGGAGAATTCAGCATTGAAGTGGAGCAAAGGTCTACAGAGTCTTCATTGACTGATGTCAGGAGGGTCAACATCATGATTCTCTTTTCCACCTGGGTGGGAGCCTTAGTTCCTATAGAAGTTAAAGTGTCAGATTGTTATGTACATTCCTTGACAAGGAACTAAGACTCCATTATATTGCTGAACTATTTTTTCTTAACTGCTTTTCCTTTGTTCCTGGGTTCCCTCATTTCCCCTACAATCATTGATTACTGAGACCCATTCAAGGGCAAGCATTGTGGCCAGGCTGATATTATAAAATGGCTTAGGCCAAAGTGGCTTCTCTTCTATCAAGTAAGCCATTCCTGGTTCTCTTTCTCCAGGGACCCCTTACCCAATCTGCTTACAGCTACACTACCAACTCCTGAAACTAGGGACTATGAATGAATTTTAAGCTCACTGTGGTTTATAAATATGATAATGGTTGGGATGGGTGGATGACAATTTGGATTAGCATGGAGAATGCTGAAGTAACTCCTGCTTTAGTCACCTAGAACCTGCCTACCTTTATGAGTTAATTCTGTTTCATCTCAACTTTTCACAGAACTTGTCTACCACTTAATCTAAAAGCTAATCCAAATTCAAGGACCTGTCTTCTTGATTGCTTTCCTAAGTAGAATTTCTTTATTATTTTAACCAAACAAGGCAGGGATTTCCTTGAGAAAGAGAAACAGACAAGGCTTTCTTGATGTAAGAGAAACCATTTTTGGCCCAAGTCATTTTGTGTCCTAAGCCTGGCCACAATGTTTGCCCTTAAATAGATCTCAGTAATTACTGATCTTAAGGGAACAAGAGAATGCATAAGCAAATGATTATTATCAGGCAAATATTAGCCTTAAGTGCTCAATTTCCGGATCAATTGGAACCTAAGGGATGATGATGTTGACCTTTTCTGACCCTCGTGACTTCAATCAACTAAAGCTTGGACTCTGTTGACTACCCAAGCCCCTTCATGAATATGCATGTATTAGCTTAAAACTTCTGAAATTTTGCTGTTCTGAGAGACTACCTTGGGAAAGATCCCAGCTGTTTCTTATTTGCCATAAGTAATAAATCCTTCCTACTCCAACTCTTTGGCTTGACTGTGTCTTTTGGCTTGACACCCACCAAAAGGAGAACCTGGGTTTCAGGTAACATTATCTCATGCTCCATTCAGCACAAGATCCAGAAATTCACTGCAAGTAAGGCTTTGGGAGCTTTTATCCTACTAACTAGACTTAATAGGAGATTGATGTATAAATCTGTATTACCAATTTTTCTCGGAAAAAGGAAATATACCTAACCAGGGACATTCTGCCTATTACATAAGGTTTTAGGGGTTGTTCCACTCTTAGCAACAGAGCTCTGGAATAGCAGTGACTTAAAAAAGATGGAAGTTTATTTTTCTCTCATGTAAATTAAGTTTGAATATGGGCAGTTTAAGGCTAATCTGCTGTCTCTGCAGAACCCTTTAATGCTTCTGACTCCTTCTAGAAGCCAAACTTATTGTGTGGTTACCATTCACAGATCACTTCAAGGTCACGGCTTGGACATTGCATGTCCAAACATTGAATCCACAGTTTTTTTGCAGGAAGGAAAGCAAGGGGAAGGCCAATGGGGACTCCCAACTGACTCAACAATCTTTTTTAAGGGGCTTTCCCCAAAGGTTCAATATTTTAGAAGCCAGAGCTTAGTCATAGAGTTACCCAATCTCTGTAAGACAAGTTGGGAAATTCAGTTTTTGGCTGGACATTTAACCACTCCCCTCCCCCCAAAATCACAATTATATTATAAAAAAAAAAGGGGAGAGAATGAATAGTGGGCAGACAGCTGGCAATCTTTTCCATTATTGAGGAGATAGAACTGGGCTATACATTGAAGTGAAGTGAAGTTGCTCAGTTGTTTCCAACTGTTTGCAACCCCATGGACTGTAGTCTACCAGGATCCTCAGTCCATGGAATTTTCCAGGCAAGAATACTGGAGTGGGTTGCCATTTCCTTCTCCAGGGAGATATATATATATATATGTATATATATATATATAATCAGAGATTAGCCAGTTAGGTAATTTTGAGTAATATCTTTTCTGGGCTATGGATAAGATGGATGAACATCCCAGCCCCAGTCAGGGTTATTCATTCCATTCCTGGAACACAGCGTCCACTTCCGTTTTGTGGGATTGAATAAAGACGGGTAGAGTCTTAGTGGTGTTCTTCTCCTCCTCCCATCCATGCAGACCACACTCTAGTGTGGCAGGAAGGGAAGTGGAGTGTGAGACCATAGTCACACCCCAGGGACTTCCCTGAGCCCTGGCAAGTCCCTGAGATGGCCTCCAGGTGTGGGCCTTGGCTTCTGACAGGAGAGAATTCAAGAGCAAGCCACAGTAAAGCAAAAGGAGGTTTATTCAGGGAGATACACACTCCACAGACAGAGTTTGGGCCATCTCAGAAGGCAAGAGGTGCCAGGATACGAGGTTGTCAGTTTTTATAAGGTTGGGTTAATTTCATAGGCTAATGAGTAAGAAGAGTATTCCAGCCATTTGGGGGAAGGGTGGAGATTTTCAAGAATTTGGCCACTGCCCACTTTTTGTTCTGTTTTTGTTGGCCTTGTAACTGTTATAGTTCTTATGGATGGGTCATTTATCATAGGTCGATGTATTACAATGAGCATATACTAAGGCTCTAAGTCTAGTGGAAGTAAATTGTATGCCATCTTGGACCTAGTTCGTTATAACCAGTTTGGTTATAACTTCAGTGGCTGTCATTCTTTTAAAGATTGTGCCCTGTCCCCTTCCTGTCTCAGTAGCACTCTTCAGCTTACACTGACATTGCTGCTCAGAGGTTTTCACTGAAATACTTATGATGGTTATGAGTAGAATGCTGATTTTTTTCCCTCTCTGGCTACTTGTTTCAGTCTAGGAAAGAGGAAAAAACAATCAGAGGCTTGTGACTCTGAGGAAGTTTTATTCTCTCTTCTCTCTATATTCTTTAACTTGGAGACTAGAAGGCAACAAAAGAGAAGACCAAGAGTAAGAGAAAGTGCTGGATAGTTCTGGCTCCCTGGCTTTCTGGCATCAGTAGGAAAACTCTCTGATGTCCTTCAAGATGAAACTTGGGAAGCTGCTCAGAGCTGTCCTTCACTTGAGGTAGGTGTGATGTAATTGACAGCTCTAGGTCCCAGCAGTTTAACCCATCTAGGATGGGATCCTGTGATTCCTGCCTGTGCTGGGGGAATGTTCTACCTGTCCTTCAGTACTCTGAACTCTGCCTTGACATCAAATTTTTAGTTAGCATTAGATCAGTTTCCTTTGGCTGATATCCAAATGGCCAGTTTCTGCTTTAATTGCAGAATGTTTTAAGTTTCATGCTTTCTAGGGCAGTCTCTTAGGTGCTGAACAGAGATAAGTTGAGTCCTTCACACAAACACATAAACACACACTGATAATTATTACAGAGAACATTTTGCTCTTGCACCACAATTCTGCAGCAACCTGCCAAGGGAACGTGAGTAAAGGCATTCTCTTAGGGTCTGGGGCACAGCTTAATTAATCTACCACAGTCAAGGATAACGTTGCCTAGCATCACTAATCATCAGAGAAATGCAAATCAAAACTACAATGAGGTATCACCTCACACTGGTCAGAATGGCCTTCATCAAAATGTCTACAGACAATAAATGCTAGAGAGGGTATGGAGAAAAGGGAACCCTCTTACACTGTTGGTGGGAATGTAAATTGGTACAGCTACTACGGAGAACAGTTCCTTAAAAAGCTAAAAATAGAGCCATCATTTAATCAAGCAATCCTACTCTTGGGCATATGTATGGAGAACCCCATAATTTGAAAAGATACATGCACCTCAGTGTTCATTGCAGCACTGTTAACAATAGCTAGGATGTGGAAGCAACCTAAATGTCCATCGACAGAGGGGTGGATAAAGAAGATGTGGTACCTGTACACAATGGAATATTACTCAGCCATAAAACACAATGAAATAATGTCATTTGCACCAACATGGATGGATGTATAGATTATCATACTAAGTGAAGTAAGTCAGAGAAAGACAAATATCATATGATATCACATATGTGGAATCTAAAGAAATGATGCAAGTGAACTTACTTACAGAGCAGAAACAGACTCATAGACTTAGAGAGCAGACTTGTGGATACCAAGGGGGATATGGGCGAGGTGGATGAATTGGGAGGTTGGGATTGACATACGCATACTACTATATGTAAAGCAGTTAATCAACAAGGATCTATTATATATCACAGGCAACTATACTCAATACTCTGTAATAGTCTATGTGGAAAAAGGATTTGAAAAAGAAGAAATAAATGAACATGTGTAACTAAATCACTTTGCCTCACACCTGAAGCTAACACAACGTTGTGAATCAATTATGCTCCAATATAACATTTAAAAGGTTAAAAAAGAAATAAAATAAACAATAGAGAAAATCAATAAAAAGCTGGTTCTTTGAATAAAAATCAACACAAGTGACAAATCTTAGCTAGACTGAGCAAGACAAAAAAATGAAAAAAAGACAGAAATTACTAAAGTCAGGAATGAAAAAGGGACATCATTACCAACCTTCCAAAAATACAAGAAGTTGTGAGGAAATACAATGAACAACTCTATGTGTAAATATAAACGTGCATGTATGAATTACTAAATAAGAAAGACATTTCAAAGCAGAAACTATAAAGAAAAAGTACCTGAAGAGGGTGGGCTGGAAGGGGAGGGCAATGGGTGTGCAGGTATAGCCAGGAAGTACAGAGCATCCTGGGGATAATGCACAGAGAGCTGGTGGCCAGAGCACTGACTCGTGAGCATTATCAGATGAAAGACTGAATCAAAGGCAATGCTGTTTTAGTTTCTGGTCTCTTTAAGAACAATGGATAATGAATAACCTGGACTAGAAGGTTGGTCTTGCTTGGTTGGGCTGATGGAGGACCTAACAATGGGGGACTCACATGAGCTCTTAGTAAGGCATTAGCCCAGTACCTGGCAGCAGGAGGCATCTAATAATCTTAGTTTTAATTAGAATTCAAACGATTATTCTGTATCGGCAAAAGTGTAAAACTGTATCGGCATATTTGATAATAACCAATGCAGCTGGGAATGTGAGAACTTGGCACTATTGCTGATAATGAATTTATACAGACGTTCTAGAAGGCAAATTGGCAATATATTACAAAGAAGTTTTTGTTTTTGTTTTTGTATGTGCAGGAATTTATTCTGAAGAAATAACAACACAAATACACAGCCAGGGATGTATAAGATGACTCATCTCAATAGTGTTTATTACAGGAAAGCCAGAAAATATAAGTAATAAAATATAATATAAGTAGTTAATCAATCATAGAAATTTGCAAAATGAGCCCCAAATCAAAAATAAAAATACTATAAAGTTTATTAAAAGTATCTTATATGGGAAAACTATTAAGTGAATACTAAGTTTAAAAATGTTAATGGCAAGAGTGAACATCGACATTTTAGGAATTAGTGAACTAAAATGGACTGGAATGGGAAAATTTAATTCAGATAACCATTATATCTACTACTGTGGGCAAGAATCCCTGAAAAAAAGGGGAGTAGCCCTCAGAGTCAACAAAAGAGTCCGAAATGCAGTACTTGGGTACAGTCTCAAAAATGACAGAATGATCTCTGCTCGTTTCCAAGACAAACCATTCAATATCACTGTAATCTAAGTCTATGCCCCAAACAGTAAAGCTGAAGAGGCTGAAGTTGAACGGATCTATGAAGACCTACAAGGCCTTTTAGAACTAACACCAAAAAGGATGTCCTTTTTATCATACGGGATTGGAATGCAAAAGTAGGAAGTCAAGAGACACCTGGAGGAACAGGCAAGTTTGGCGTTGGAGTACAAAATGAAGCAGGGCAAAGGTTAACAGAGTTTTGCCAAGAGAACGCACTGGTCATAGCAAACACCCTCTTCCAACACAAGAGAAGACTCTACACATAGACATCACCAGATGGTCAAAACCAAAATCAGACTGATTATATTCTTTGCAGCCAAAGATGCAGAAGCTCTATGCAGTCAGCAAAGACAAGAGTGGGAGCTGACTGTAGCTCAGATCATGAACTCCTTATTGCCAAACTCAGACTTACATTGAAGAAAATAGGGAAAACCACTAGACCATTCAGGTATGACCTAAATCAAATCCCTTATTACTATACAGTGGAAGTGAGAAATAGATTCGAGATATTAGATCTGATAGACAGAGTGCCTGAAGAACTATGGACAGAGGTTTGTAACATTGTACGGGAGGCAGTGATCAAGACCATCCCCAAGAAAAAAAAAAGGCAAAAAGGTTGCCTGAGGAGGCCTTACAAATAACTGAGAAAAGAGGAGAAATGAAAGGCAAAGGAGAAAAGGAAAGATACATCCATCTGATATATCATTGTTCCAAAGAATAGCAAGGAGAGATAAGAAAGCCTTCCTCAGTGATCAGTGCAAAGCAATAGAGGAAAATAATAGAATGGGAAAGATTAGAGATCTCTTCAAGAAAATTAGAGATGCGAAGGGACTATTTCATGCAAAAATGGGCACAATAAAGGACAGAAATGGTATGGACCTAACAGAGGCAGAAGATATTAAGAAGAGGTGACAAGAATACACAAAAGAACTGTACAAAAAAAGCTCTTAATGATCCAGATAACCAAGATGGTGTGATCACTCATCTAGAACCAGACATCCTGGAGTGCTAAGTCAAGTGAGCTTTAGGATGCATGACTATGAACAAAACTAGTAGAGGTGATGGAATTCCAGCTGAGCTATTTCAAATCCTAAAAGATGATGCTGTGAAAGTGCTGCACTCAATATGTCAGCAAATTTGGAAGACTCAGCAGTGGCCACAGGACTGGAAAAGGTCAGTTTTCATTTCAATCCCAAAGAAAGACAATGTCAAAGAAGGTTCAAACTACTGCACAATTGCACTCATTTCACCTGCTGGCAAAGTAACGCTCAAAATTCTCCAAGCCAGGTCTCAGCAATACATGAACTGAGAATTTCCAGATGTTCCAACTCGATTTAGAAAATGCAGAGGAACCAGAGATCAAGTTGACAACTTCTGCTGGATCATATGATATGGAGAAATATCTATATCATACAGAGAAATATCATATCATTTGGAGAAGTGTCAATAACCACAAATATGCAGATGACACCACCCTTATGGCTAATGCAAAGAAGAACTAAAGAGCCTCTTGATGAAAGTGAAAGAGGAGAGTGAAAAATTTGGCTTAAAGCTCAATATTCAGAAAACTAAGATCATGGCATCTGGTCCCATCATTTACGGCAAATAGATGGGGAAACAGTGGAAACAGTGACAGACTTTTTTCTGGGGGGCTCCAAACTCACTGCAGATGGTGATTGCAGCCATGAAATAAAAAGACGCTTGCTCCTTGGAAGAAAAGTTATGACCAACCTAGACAGCATATTAAAAAGCAGAGACATTACTTTGCCAACAAAGGTCTATCTAGTCAAAGCTATGGTTTTTCCAATAGTCACGTATGGATGTGAGGGTTGGACTATAAAGATGGCTGAGTGCCAAAGAATTTATGCTTTTGAACTGTGTTGGAGAAGAGTGTTGGAGAAGAGTCTTGAGAGTTTCTAGGACTGCAAGGAGATCCAACCAGTCCATCCTAAAGGAAATCAGTCCTGAATATTCTTTGGAAGGACTAAGGCTGAAGGTAAAGCTCCAATACTTTGGCAATCTGATGACAAAGAACTGACTCATTAGAAAAGACCCTGATGCTGTGAAAGATTGAAGGCAGGAGGAGAAGGGGACGACAGAGGATGAGCTGGTTGGATGGCATCACTGACTCGATGGTCATGAGTTTGAGCAAACTCGGGGAGTTGATGATAGACAGGGAAGTCTTGCATGTTGTGGTCCATGGGGTCATAAAGAGTTGGACACGACTGAGCAACTTAACTGAACTGAAGTTTAAAAATAGTCTGTATAATGTGATCTTGAAAATATAAAGTACATATTTATATATGCATAGAGAAATATCAAAACAGTGATTATCTCCAGGTGGTATGAAATTCTTGTGTATGTTTTTCTTTATGTTACAAACTTGCTTCACTGAAAATTTCTTTTCTATTTTTTTCTTTTTTGGTAATGGAAGAAGGAAATCTCAATAATTAAAAAAAAAAAAAAACGGTCTGTATCATTCCAGTTTACACCTCATTATCTACTCTTTTAATTCTTTAATTTACTCTCTAATTGATCAGTGAGTGTAGTTTTGTCTTTTCTAACCTGGAAACTGAATGTCTTACAAAAAATACTTTTGACGTGGAGAGCTTTCCTGTTATTCTCAATGTTTCTTTCAGACCAGAGCAATTAAGCCCCCTTTAAACTGTGCCTTTACTCTAGGGATAGAGCAAGTCTGCAGTAGTCACTAACTCACCAACATCCTTTGGCTACAGGTCCCCATAATTCCACAGTGGAATTACTGATTGTCTGTAATAGATGCAGATCTTTTACTGACACTGTGAAGAGGTGCACCTCTGCTTCAGAATGGCATTAGCAGGGCCTCCATTTCTCTTCCACATGTTCAGAGTACCTAAATCATAGTATTCAAACAACTTAATTAGGAAAGCTGAGAGTGGCATTACTAACAAAGGTCATTTTCAGTTTACCAGAACATTCTCAAGCAATAGGTATTAATAATGTTTTTGGTGTGAACCAACAAATCTGAGGGAGCACATCTGATTCCTGCAGCTAGCTCAAAGCCAAATGAGAAAATTGTTACAGAAAATAACAGATGGTCTCAGATCAAATATATCTCCTCAGAGGAAAAAGGAACAAACATAGAAAATAACTCCCAACATGGTCAGGACATTCAACTGAGGAAACATCAATATATAGACAATTCAATTAAAAATTGTGTGTCCAGGGCTTGTTATGCTATCAGTCTTTGATTTAGAGGTCTGGGAATGATAGTTAAAATAAAGTATGAGAATCAGAACAGCCCATGGAGTTCTAAAATTCCATGCCATATTTGTTAGAGCATTTTGTAATTGTGAGGTCAAGTAACGCGTAATTGAATTTCTCTAAATCGACTTCAGGTAAAATGGGTGGAGAAGGGCATGAGTGGAGAAGGGCATGACAAGCCACTCCACCCATTTCACAGATGAAGTAGAGTTAGAGAAATTCAATTACCTGCTAGGTCACACATCTAGACTGGCAAAATTAGCCTTAAAAAACATTTCAGCTTGACTCTGGAGCTAACGTACTCTCCCTTGCTTTACCTGAATGTAAATTGGTAGAGCCACTATAGAGAACAGTACAGAGTTTCCTTAAAAAACTAAAAATAGAGCTAACATATGATCCAGCAATCCCGCTCCTGGGCACATACCCAGGGAGAACCATGATTCCAAAAGACACATGCACCAGAATGTTCATTGTAGCACTGTTTACAATAGCCAGGACATGGAAGCAACCTAAATGTCCATCAGCAGAGGAATAGATAAGGAAGATGTGGCGCATGCAAGGAACAAAATAATGCCATTTGAAGCAACATGGATGGTCCTAGAGATCTCATACTGAGTGAGCTTAAATCAGACACAGAAAGACAAATACCACATAATAGCGCTTATATGTGGAATCTTAAACAATGGTACAAATCAACTTATTTACAAAATAGAAATAGAGTTACATATGTGGGAAACAGACTTATGGTTACCAGGGGGTAAGGAGGAATCAAGTGGGAAATTGGGATTGATATATATACACTGTGATATATAAAACTGATAATTAATGAGAACCTCCAGTATGGCACAGGGAACTACAGTCAATGCTCTGCAGTGGCCTGTATGGGAAAAGAATCTAGAAAAAGTGTATACATACATGAACGTATAGTTGAATCTAAGAAGAGTGTATACATACATGAATGTATAGTTGATTCACTTTGCTGTACATCTGAAACTAACACAACATTGTAAATCACTTATCCTCCAATACAAATTGGAAAAAAGGAGACTGTAGACTCAAAAAAAAAGCTGGGATTTCACTGAAGATCAGGGCTACAAGACCAGAGTTTAGAGCACCTGATTTATATTGTTTATTGTCATGGGGTGGTGAAATTATTTATAATAATTAATGCAATTTTAAAAATCATCCAGTTTGAAATCATATTGGAAACAATATTGCTGTGTCCAGGAAACACTACTGCCTAAAACTCCACAATTTTCGTGATGAAATAAAAAGCATTGCTTGGCTTGACTAAACTGCTGACACACACAGACTTTACAAAAACAGAAAGAGTGCTCTGCTCACTTCTTGTGATTCACTGCATTGTGTGCAAAGATGTGTGTGTCTTAAGAAACATAAACCAACAGAGAAGAAAGGTGGAAAGAGGTGCTCTTTTTGATTTGTAAATGGCCTCACATGTCCTTTGTTATTCCACTGACAATTTTTAGACTCTTGGGCCTTTTGATATTCCTCCATCAAAACTTTCTTTCTCAGTGTCTGTCTCATTTCAAAGGGACACTAGCTAATCCATGCCACTGAGCTACCCTTAATTCACAGACACTTTAACTGTAGCTGGTGCCTTAACTCAAAGGAAAGATTCTAACACTGGGATTTCAAGCCAAAGTAGCCTCTGGGCTCTGGAGTGCCTTTCATTAGAGAATCTGCTGGACTGTATTCAAACTCTTCAGAGAAAGACATTGTGTTTCATTCATCTTTCCATTTCCAGCACCCAGAAAAATTCTTGTCCCCTAGTAAAAACTCCACATGTGCTTGTGCAATGAAAGAAGGAATGAAAGGATGAAATCAACTAGAGGGATCTTTTATAGCAGGTCCCAAGTATTGTTGATTAATAAATATAATGTTTGTCTACTATTAAACCTATTTGGCTGAATTTTGCTCATACTGTTGTTGATCCCGGGTTTGGGTACCTAACGCACAGTGAGGGCAAACAAACCAAAACATTGGAATTTGGAAAAGAGAAAGGTTTATTGCAAGGCCCAAGCAAGGAGAATGGGCGGCTCCTTAACAGTTCCAGGGAAGGGTTTTAAAAAAATGATTTTATTTATTTATGTAGTTTTGGCTATGCTGGGTCTTCGCTGCTGTGAGGGTTTTCTCCAGTTGTGGTGAGCAGGGGCTACTCTTCATTGCGGTGCTTGGGCTTCTCATTGTGGTGTCTTCCCCGTGGAGCATGGCCTCTAGGCATGTGGGCTCAGTAGTTGTGACTCGTAGGCTCTAGAACACAGGCTCAATAGTTGTGTCACATGGACTTAGTTACTCTGCGGCATGTGGGGTCATCCCAGATCAGGGATTGAGTCTGTGTCTCCTGCATTGGCAGGTGGATTCTTTACCACTGAACCACTAGCGAAGCTCTCAGAGAAGTGTTTAGACAAAATCTGGGGGAGAAGGGCTGCAGGCTGTGTGACCTTCTTCTGTTTGGTTGGTGATAAGGTAATGGGGTCACATCTCAATTATCAGCCATCTGATTCCAACCAATCTGGAGGTCTAACTACTTGTGCTCAGCCTGAAGTTACAGCCTCCCACCTGGGTCGGGGGGAAGGCTTAGCTCCAGTAGAAAAACTCCAGTAGAGATATATTGATTGAAACTTTGCTTAAAACTGTACTGGTGGGACTTCCCTGGTGGTCCAGCGGTTAAGAATCCACACTTCCATTGCAGGGAGCACAGGTTTGATCCATTGGTCTTACATATACCCCTCAAGGAGAACATTGCTTTATCCTACACGACTGTTCCTTGACCGCTCCTCTGTTTCTGCATTCCCTCTCTTCCCTCATTAGTAACTGAATCTGCCCTTTGGAACTCAGGGAAGGTCAGGAAGGCTGTAGCCTTTTCCCTACAAACAAGAAACAGGGGACATGTAAAGGCTTTTGTAGGCTAGAGGGCACTGCAGGGTCCTGCTCCATTTCAAACTGCCCCCCCCCCCCTTTTGTGATACTCCTCGATCTGGAGGGGAACAGGTGTTGGAATCATAAACTCAGTAGAGGAACTTGGTTTTAGTGGGACTTTTTCAGTAACTGAAATCTTCATTCATCTTGAGTCCACTGCCATCAAAGATGGGGCATGTTCCTTCTGTTTAAGGGACCGAGAGGAGGAGCGATTTGCCTGATATCTCTTTGTCTGTTCCTGTTTCTCTGTCTCTGCCCTTGTTTCCTCTCTCTCTCACACACACACCCTCCAGCTCTCTGCATCTCTCCCAGCAGCCTTTGTAATAAATCGAGAGCTCCACAACTGACTATACTGTGCAGCTTTAAAAAGAGAAAGCTGTCTGAAAGATGCACAAATATTGTGACTCCCTGGAATGAAAGCTTCTCTCCTGGGAGTCAGAAGAGAAAGCGTGTTGAAATCTCAACCTCTTTGAACATACCATCCTTTAAGTAAAGCTCCTATTTAACAGCGGTCCCTCGGGGTTCTGGGCTTGTCATCTTCCTGGAACTCTTTCTCACTGGACTGATTATTAGTGAGCAGGCTAATCCTGGATGGAGGAAAGCCAGTCTGAGCTTGGGCTTTGTTCAGGGACTGTATCTTCTGGATGGTCAATCTGTCAGCAGCCTATAATTTGATTTCAGATTTTTCTGCAATTGTGCTTTTAATTCCTCCCTGGGCATAGATCTTTTTAAAGGAAAATGGTGGGGTAGAAAAAAGTGGCTTTAAAATCAGACAAATCTAGGTTCGAATCCCTGTTTCCTTACTTACACTGTGATCCTGAGCACATCATTTAATTCCTCTCAGGCAAATTTTCCCATCTGTAAAAGAGGGATATTAACACCAGCTTGGTGGAATTGTCATGTTGGTCAGTAGGCTAAATGGAATTGAGCTGAGAGGTGGTCAGCCAGCTTCCCAAAATGGACTCCCTAAGGAAGAGAAACACAACTCTGGGGACTTTCTTGCTCTGTATTCTCTGGGGCAATGGTGCTGGTGGGGAGAGGGGAAACAGGAAGCCATTGCACTGCTTCCTGTCTAAGCGCTTGTTTACATCTTCCTCTTGTTTGAGGAATGCTAATAAGGCAATGATCCATTTAAGCCACAGGGTCTCAACGTCCAGCAAAGGGCAGTGAGTCACGCCTGCGATCTGCCCTTTTGCCTGCTACAGGGGCCTTTGTTGCTCTGTGTTCCTTTCAGGAATGCCTTCTTCTCCCCAAAAAGCTCTTAGTAGCCCCATGTGAACGAGATCACAGCAGGCTGGTGGCAGCTGGCACAGAGCAGGGCCAGGAGCAGTTACTACTCCGATGGCTTTCCTTTTGCCTCCCAGCCTTCCTCCCCAGCCTCTGCTCTGGTTTGGAGAGTGTGGACATTTGTCAAGACTGGGCTCTACTGAAGCATTGGCAGAGTTACTGTGACTTGGAGAGAAATGCTTCCAGCAACTCTGGCCCAGCGGTCCATGTGAGAAGGGATGCTCTCCCAAGCAGCTGGCTGAGCCGCTCTGCCTCCCAGAGATGCCTGGAATTCCCTCCAACCTCCAGTATCCTATGATGCTTTCTCTCCCATCACTCCCTAAACAACTTGCCCACTCATCAGAGGTGGGTGGAGAAAGGGAGGAAAGAGGGAAAAGTGTCACTAAACAGAAACAAATTGACATCTTTGGGTCCTAAAAATGATTCATGCTGAATCATTAACTCACTAGTCAATCAATAATTCCACACTTTTAAAACAAATTGATTTAAAGACTAATAATTTAGTAGAAGATGTAAAAGATATTTACACAACAATTGTTGTGTGCCAGGCACTGTCCTGAGCTCTTTAGAGATGTCGTCTATCCTGCAAGGTATGTGGGCTCTCAAACCAGATCTCAATTTGAATTTTGAATTTGAGGTAGAGCAGCTATGTGGCCTTGGGTAATTTATTATTTTACCTCTCTGAGCATCAGTGTCCCTATCAGTTTCTTTGAAACATCAGAGAAATATTTCCCTAATCATCATGTCTAAGGTAACACCACACACCCCACCACCATCTTTCAGAGCACTATTATTTTTAGCCACAATAACTGTCTATTGAGAGTCCCCTTTTTGCTAGGCTTGGCTTCTAGTGCTGGGGATACAACAGGAAACAACTACCCCATGGAACTTACACTCCAGTGGGGAGAGAGAGTGAAAGTGAAAGTGAAAGAGTCGTGTCTGGCTCTTTGCAACCCCATGGACTACACAGTCCTTGGAATTCTCCAGGCCAGAATACTGGAGTGGGTAGCCTTTCGCTTCTCCAGGGATCTTCCCAACCCAGGAATCGAACACAGGTCTCCTGCATTGCAGCAGGATTCTTTACCAGCTGAGCCACAAAGGAAGCCCAAGAATACTGGAGTGGGTAGCCTATCCCTCCTCCAGCAGATCTTCCTGACCCAGGAATCAATCCAGTGTTTTCTGCATTGCAGGCAGATTCTTTACCAGCTGAGCTATGAGGGAAGCCCAGTAGGGAGAGAGTGACAGACAAATAAGCAAACAGATAATAAATATATAAATAATATTCTAAATTCCCTTTTTACCATCTATCTCCCTCAATAAAATTATTAGCTCCTTGAGGGCAAATTATCACCTGTTTTGACTTCTGCTGAATTCTCAGTGCCCAGCCTGGTGTTTAGCATAACACATGTTTAAAAACTGAAGTAAATAAATAAAGTTTAACTTTTTCAAAGAGAATAAAGTAGATAATCCATGCTTGAAGCTCTTAGCGTAGTGCTTGGAATACAGTAAATATGTAATAAGTTGGTGGTTTTTCAGTCAGATTATAAAGCTTCACCACATTGTGTTTATTATAATGATAACTATAACAATAATAATGTGTTGTTTTTATTATAGAATTACATATACCAATGTATAATTTACTTACCAAGTTCTATTGTATACCATGGACTGTCTAGGCATATTAAAATAATACCTTATTTAATTATAACTCCACAATAATCCTTAAGTACTATTAGTCCTTAAGTAAGGTAGACATTCTTAACCTTAAGTACCAAATTCCTATAATAAAAAGCAGAGTGTAGTAAGTGCCAAAGACAGGCACAAAAAAATACTGTGTGATTTCAGAGGAGGAAAAGATTCATGTGGTCAGGGTGGCTGGAAGAATTTTGATAAAAGAGAATCTCAGAGGATGGCAGTGTCTGAGCATGGAGATAGCAGGGTGGGGTGGGATGGGGCACCCTGAGGCAGAGAGGAAAGCCTGAGAAAGGGCACAAAAGAGTGTACACAAGGGTGTGCTGTCTTCACAGAGGCGGAAGTGTGGTACATGAAGGGAGAGGTAGGTAAGGCTGGAAGTGGAGGGGAAGGCGGCTCTCAAATGCCAAGGAAAGAAATTTAAACTTCCTTTCATAAGCAATAGGGAGCCATTAGAATTTTTAAGCAGAAGGATATAAAGAACCAGAATTGTGAACTTGAAGATTAATTTAGTTCTAGACTAGATGGAAAGGAAATGAGGCTGCAATTGCCAGGCAGAGTCCCGGTTTGGGGACGTGGTGGCGACCACAAAATGAAGAAAACACTTGTGAAGAGCAGACTCACCTGGCTCAGTGAGGACGAGGGAGAGGCTGTGAGCTTTAAGATTCAGAGGCTGCTGCTCTTCCTGGCTGCCTGGCATGCTGCTAAGCTCGGGCCCAGGGACCTTGATTGTTCTCTAACCTGGGCAATTTTTCAATAAACCTTTCTCCTGAGGGATTTAGGACTCTCTATTACTTGAGACTGTCTCTGTTTTCCATGACTTCATGTAGAATGATCATAATAGAACAGTGCCCTGGGGCAGTGTTGGTACAAGGCTGGCATTCACTCTAACCCTAACCAAACAGAGCTAAATTGAATTGAATTATTGGTTATGGCCACTCCTCTGGGTTTCCACCAAAGTTGAATCCAGCTTCTGCCTCCAGGAACCTAGACACAGATAGAGCTAAACCAAGTGGCTCTTCTGCCCACTCTGGGAGGCCGTGTCCACCTGGGATCACGGTGACTGAATGGCTGCAGTGGGATGGCTCCGTTGCTGCGGCAGCTGGTCTGTGTGCACAGATGCTCACAGGTGCTAGGTGGGGCCATGATGTCCAAAAATGACAGTACTGGGGTTTGGAACCTACAGAAATAAAGCTATGTTGGTAACTACCTTCACAAGCACATGGATAGATTTACACTAAATTTGGCAGATATTTTGGGGGATGATATGACTTAAAGGTTTTACATGAAATTTACTTTTGAGTCTGTGTGTGGCAGGGATGGGGAGGTGGTTTCTAGTTGGTATCTGAAAGAGATGGAAGGCATCCTGCATAGCCACAGGAGCTGACGCAGAAAATAGACAGTGCTTTAAAATATGAGCCCTGAACTGAAGTTCGTAAGGGTAAATGATCCCAAGGCTAGGTGTAAATTTTTATTCAAGATTCTTCTCACAAGGGCAATTCTGTTTAGCGTGTTTTAGGCAGGTTGTGGCAAGAAGTTATTTAATTGTCATTGGCTAATAACACCAGGAATAAAGGTTTCAGGGAATCCAGAGAAATTCATATGCCCTCTTCTGGTAGTTTTCCAAACACTAAAATCAGAGTCTTCATAACCTAAGGTCAACAATATATCACAGGATAACTGGTGTACCGGCCTGAAACCGTGCCCTTATTCTTGGATATTGTCCATCTGCTCTTGACTCTTCAGGCCCAGGGACCTAACCCTTAACTCCAGGGTACACACTATACCTCTCCATTCTGCCTGCACCTCTGTAAATGACTCCGTTTTGAATTACCTAATTTGGGTGTGTCTCCTGTTTCTTGCTGGGGTACTTCAGATCCACCTTGTTTTTCACAGACTCCATGACTTCATTTCCCCTCCAGGCCTTGGAGGTTAAAAAATGCATTCTCTGTCTCTTACCACCTACCTCCAAATCTTGTACAGGATTTCCACTCTTGTGGGGCCCCTTTCTGTTCTACTATTCTCTCCTTATCATGCAAGTCTCCCAGTGAGCTCTTTGTATAACTTAAAAGTAGATGACACATTCATTCAGATCTGTCCCCTCTTTTTCTTTGCTGTAAAACTAAATCACTGAATCTATTAGCTGGTCTTGTGTAGCTAAAACCCTGTTCGGGTCATTTCTCAATTCTTAGCAGTGGGTCAGTGCATGTTGTCCCCAGTCATTTAAAACCACACCATCAGAAAGGCTCTACTGAGATCGCCTTTCCATGTAAGTGTATTAACACCTGTGCTGGTAACTCTGCTTGCCCCTCCTAATTCACCTTTTGTTCTCCAGACTACTGGGTTTTCCCACCTGCTGGATCACACTTAGGTTTGGCTAAAAAAAAGTTACTAGCATGAGATCAATATTTAGGAGGAGAGAGAGGTCAGGGTATTCATTCTCCTCACTCCCCTGCCAGGTTGCTAGGTGGCCCTCCTCCTAAGGTTATGGCTCTTGCTGGGCTCTACAAATAGCTCCCTCACTTTGCCCCCTCAGTCCCAAGATGGGATCAGTATCCCACTATTCTAGTACCTGGGTGCTTTACGGGTTCCTGTTTGCTCTCTTACCCCTGCCCATGCCTCTGTAAATAGTTCCCCCACTGAACCCTCATCATCCACTTTGGGTGTGCCATCTTCCGAGACCTTTACTGACATAATACATACCTTTTCATGTCATTCAGAGACTGGAAGGCTGAAGTCCACCCCATCATCCTAGACTGGGTCTAATTCAGAAGTCACACTTGGGATCCTAACACTTCAAACCCGATCTATTCCTTCAAGCTCATTATAACTCATATACAGTTTTCATTGATGTGATTTACCAAAATACAATCTGGACTCCAGGAATAAAGTGAATTCAGAATCCTCCTCTCAGGTGGACACCTCCCTGAACACAGGATCCTGACGGAGCCATCCTTGGAGACATAACAAGCAAAAGTCTTTCTGCAGGTCTTGACTTTGACTCCTCTTGGGTGTCCTCCTCTGAGCCAGTCCACATATGGACTATGAGGGCCATTGCTGTCTTTCTAGCCTAGGAGCTCAACTAAAAGCAGACTAGGTCATTTCTTCAGTATGTGTTCACCAGGCTCAAATTCAGGTTTGGAGAAAGACTACATGGCTCTTCAAACCGAGATGTTTTAACATGCTTCCTTTTGTTAGGACCGACTAGAAAGTTTTAAAAAGTTTCTCGACATGATTGAGATCAATTTATTTATTTTCCACCTAGGTTAGTAAAAAAGACATGTGTAGAGATCTGTGTTAATTGTATCCTTATGAACAGGCACTGGGGGCAGCTGCTTAGCTGGCCTGTCAGTTAATTTAGTACTTCGACTTAGGTCTCTAAATATTGATGGTCAATTTGCAAGATAATTCAAGGTAAGAAGATCAGAAAAAGAAAAAGAGAACTGTTGTCCCAGGGATATTGTCAATCCTCTTTCTAGAAGATCAGTCTCCTAGAATGGATGCTCAACTGATTTTCTGTGCCTGTGTCAGAAACTTTCCTATAGGGGTAAAATAAGAGAGGAAGCTTTGAGCTTGCCCAGAAGGTAAAATGAGCCACAACCAGCCTTCTTGCCTGTGAGGATAGTGCCATCTTAGATGATGATAACGACCTGTTGAGCACAGAAACTAGGGACTAAGGCTGACTAAAGTAAAGTGAGCAAAGGAAGAAGGAAAGGGGGAAATGGGGCAAAGGCTGAGCTGTGTTTTTTTTTAAGGCCTCATTCTCCCTCAGCTAGTGCAGGGGAGATGAGCACCATCAGTGATTGAACTGCAGGCTGATGTGTTAGAAGGAAGGAGAGCAAATTAATTCAGTTATTTTGACAGCAGCTAATGTGCAAGTCTGGGTTTGAGCTCAAGTCTGTTCCTTTTGCCTTGGTGTATTCATGCTCACTGAAATGTGTAATGTTAATAATCCATGTAGAAAAGATGCATCATGTCCACGTTCTATAAAACTCAGTTTCTAGGAAAAATGATTGCATGATTAATGATCACTTACTATACATCCCATTGGTGGATTCCTCATTCCTCTTCTGCGCTCCCAACTATATCTCATGAATTAGATACATGCCTGTTTTCAAATCCTGCAAGACGCTGCAGGTTGAAAGGGACTATAGAAATGAGTTCCCCAATGTTTGAGATAGGTGCCCAAAACATGTCTCTTGCTTTGGCAATTCAACCTGTGTTTGGAAGGCTGGAAATCCTTGGGAACAACACATAAGAAATCTCACCAACCTAGCCCGTCCAGAGTCAGAAAAGGATCAAATGGACTGCCCACAGCATTGTCCAGTGATCCTCAAAGGAACGAAAAGCAAGGATGACCCCAAGACCTCATAAAAATACATCTCCATCTCCTTGTACTGGGCTTCTTTTCTTCTCTCCCTCATGGTGGTTTGCTTTTAACCCCTTCCATTCCAGAGGGACTCTCTACCTTTAGTGCACCACTATAAAACCTTTCTCTCTTGAGTTCCATCTATTACTCTCAAGAGTCCCCCTCGCTGTGAAGTAATTAGCCTCCAACTAAAAAAAAAAAAAAAAAAAAAAGTACTGAAAGGAGACTGTGGGACCCTCTGACTTAAAAAAAAAAAGAGTCCCCCTTGCGTGTTCCCCTTCCCTGGGGCTTCCCTGCTGGCTCAGATGGTAAAGAATCTGCCTGCATTGCAGGAGACCCATGGCTTCCCATTGCACTGTATGCTAAATACTTGGTTATTATTTTTATAATAATAAATAACATTTAAAATAATATTTTATATATTAATATTTCTTACATAAGGTGATATTGGTATTGTCTGGAGACACAGATTTTGTAGCACAAAGTGAGGGTGGCCCTTGGCAACACATCTGTGTCTCTTAAAGTGGGTTTCCACTAATATCCAAAGAGTTAAAAGTGACCAGAATGAAGAAGAAATATTTGACAACATATCAATTTAATGGAGATCCAAAACATTCAAAATAAACAACCAGAACTCAACATTGCTGGGAGAGGTGAGACTTGCCACAGGATAGATTTCTTGGGTCTCATTATGAAACCTCTACATATAGAACCATGTCCTGTCCTCACAGCCTTCCTGGAATAAGTTGGAGTCTCCAACAAACTACAGTGCCTTTGTAAGCTCACCTCTAGTCTGTGATGAAAAAAATCAATATAAGTGAAGCATCCAAGTTTAGAAGCATTGGGCAACAGAAATGGTGTCAGTTGGTCCCTCATTTGGACCTCACATTTACGGCTCTTCTTCTCCTTCTCTGTTTCCTCCCTACCCCACCTCTGGTGTCTTTCTGCCTGGTACAACTCATTTCACTTCTGCCCCTCCATACAATCCTTTCCTCATCCTTGTCCTTTGGTGGGCTGTGGCTATGTGTGTCTTGAGCCCTGTGCTAAGTTGTAAGGCTTCTCTCTGTGTTCCCAGTCTCTCCCAGATTCACTTTGCCCAGCTTAATCCTCCCTTCTTCTCTGCAGCTTAGTCCTTGTTTCTTCTTGCCGGCGTCTCCATGCAGCAATGATGGCTTCATCATCCATTTCCTCCTCCTCCTCCCTGTCAGTGCTTCTCCAATACCGGGACCGCCGCCCTGAAGCAAACCTCCCTTCTTCTCTCTTTTCCATCCTCTCTTTCTCTCCCTCCTCTTCAGATCTCATGAAACTCTGGGTGAATTTCCTCTTGGCTCCAAATTCAGAAAAGTCTGACTTGGATGACTCTTCCACATCTTCCCAGTCCCTGGATCTGGCCCCATTTGGATGCCGTGGTTCTGGGGACTCTTCTCCTTCAGAGGGCTCGGGGGTCCGGCGGAAAAAGTAGGGCTCTGGGCTTTCCTCTCGGGAGCTTGAGGTCTCACTAAACATGGACCTGGAGAATGTGTGCATCTCTCTGCCTTCCCTGGTGGAGGAAGCAGAGAACCGTGAAGTGCTTTTTACCGAGTTGCTGTTGGTCTCGTGGTAGGAGGAGGTGTCCTGTTCCTCTAATCGGGATTTGGAGAACTTGTAACTGGAAGACTTAGACTCTGTCTCCCGAAGCAGAGAAGATCTGGTGTACTTTTCCCTGGAGCTTCCAGACCAATCACTTTGGGGAGGAGATTTTTCCTCTGTCCTGAGGCCACTGAGCCACTTATTAATACTGTTATCCATCTCTCTGCCAGCTCTGCTGCCGCTTCCATAGCCATCAGAGACAGCCAGGGAGGAGAAGGTGTCTGTTTCGGGTTTCTGGGAATTACTGCGGGAAGAATACCGGAAGCTCCCTATGGCGCTGTCAGTGTCCTCATCCCTATCACCCACGTCATCATCTTCATCCTCATCTTCCTTGACCTTCTTCTTCTTGAAAAGGGAGCTGCGTTTGTTGTCGGAGGCCAGCTTCTCCATTTTGTACTCGGACATCTTCTCCCTCAGCTCTGTTTGCATCTCCTTCTCCTTCCGGCCAAGCTCCTTTAGATCAATATTGTCAGCAAAGAGGCTATAGATAGGCTTGCTGGTCCCCTTCACTTTGCTCCCAGCACCTTCAGCTCTTGTGCTACTCATGGTATGGGAGGACAACACAGACTGGGTCTCAGAGCTGGGTCTTGCCTGGCTTGGAGGCAGCAGGCAGCCCCCCAGGGAGGAACTGCTCTGTCCACTGAGCATGGAGCCTTGGTCATCTCCTAGGCAGCTGCCTGCTGGTGCCACCTTCATGCTTACAACGGATGGTGGGCGGGACGACAACAGCATTTCATTTTGCTTCTGGGCAAGAGTTTCACTGACTACGTTGGCAATCCAGTTCTGTATGCTGGCAATGGAAATTGCGTCTCCAGGCCCCACATGCAGGTTAGGTAGAGGTGTGGTGGGGGTGGAAGCCAAGCATCTGCCTACTTTGCTCAGGGCCTGAGAGGGAAGGGAGCTTTGGCTCTGGGTGCTGAGCACTGATGCTGTGTCCCCATCAGCGCTGACTGAGGGGGCTGCTGGCCAGAATGCAGACAGGGGGATGCTCCCACTGGCAGCTGAGCTGTCTGCCTCCCAGCTCCCCATGGACTGGCTCTCCTCCAGGGTCTGCCTGCTTCTCTCCAGCAGCTCCAGCCTCCGCTGCCTCTTCTTGAGCAAGGCCAGGTCCTCTCCCTTGCTGAGCTCCACCACCTCCTCCTTGTTCTCACTGCCCACCTTCTTCTGGTGTTTCAGCTTCCAGGCCTGGTAGGCAGACAGATTGACATCAGAGAGGCTTTTCTTCTCTCCCTCCACCTCCTCCGCACCTTGCTCACTGCTGCCATCTCCTGCCTCTGAGTCCTTCTTGTGAAATCCAAATTGGATTCTCTTGATCTTCCACCTTTCCAGGGCAGTGAGTTTGTCCTTGTTTCTGCTGCAGAAGTTATAGAAGGAGCTGGCCTCAGAGGCCACACTCTCCTCGTCATCCTCCCGCACCCTGCTCCCCACCTCCGAGCTGGCATCCACCTCCTCTCTCTTGTTCCTGGAGTGGTACTTCCGGGAAGCCTCCTTCTCAATCTCCTGCAGCCTCTGGTTCCACATGTCCCAGGTGCTCTCCGTGGACACGGAGTCAGAGCGGCGTCTCCCGCCTCGGTTCTGGCTGCTCATCTCCAGCTGCTGCTTCAGGACCCGGATGTCATGGCTGCTCACACTCTCGGAGGTGCTGCTTTCGCTCAGCGTGTGCCTCCTTCTTCTCCTCACGAAGGAGCCGCCATCGCTCTCCTCCTCCTCCGCCTCCTCCCTACCCCACCTCCGGTGCCCTTCTGCCTGGTACCTCTCATTTCGGCTCTGCCACTCCCAGATGATTCGCTCCACATCGTCATCTTCGGGCTCCTCACCTTGACGAGAGGAGGCCGAGAACCTGCCGTCCTCGCCCTGCGGGACCTTGCCCGTGGGGAGGCTCTGCCCCCTTTTCCACGCCTCGCAGAGCTTCTCCTCCTCCTCCTCACGGATGCGGGAGAGGGGCTTGGAGGCCTGGCTGGCCCTCCCCAAGGAGGAGCCACTCAGGTGACTGGCAGCGTCGTCCTCCTCCTCCACGGTGAGGGTGCGCACTCTGGCCGCCGCAGTGCTCCCGGCGTCCTCGTCCTCCTCCGCCGCCTCCTCCCCCCACTCCCTGCTGAAGTCCTCTTCTCGCTCCTCCATCAGCTTCTCGTTGAGCTCCCGGAGCTGCTTCAGGAAGCCGTCGTTGGGGTAGATGGCCCGCTTCTTGCGCACAGTCATCAAGGCCTCCAGGACGGCCATGTTGTGGAAGATCATCAGGTAGGCTACTACCAGCACGGCCGAGCGGCTGATGCCCATTTCACTGCTGACCAGGACTTTCCCTGAGAAGAAAACACAGCAGGTGGTGATGTAACAGCAATAGTTGGGCTGTCTTTGTTTTTTTTTTTTTTTAAGTTTAGGTGTGCTGGATTTAGTATGTTTCCTTTGCCTCTCATATTCATCCACGCTCAAGTCACATTAGGGACAAGCACCATTGTCCCCATATTACAGAAGTCAGACAGAGCAGTGAGGCTACCCTGTGCTTGTGGAAACATTTTCTGAGCATGTGCAAGGACTGGGGAGTGGGTGGGAAACAAAGGCTCTAACGGCTGTCCCCACTTTTGAAACACCGAGCCCACTTCTGCGCTGTGCTTAGTCGCTCAGTCGTGTGCCCAGCTGTTTGCAGCCCCTCTGACTGTAGCCCGCCAGGCTCCTCTGCCCATGGGGATTCTCCAGGCAAGAAGACTGGAGTGGATTGCCAGGAGTGCATTTCTGCTTTCCACCAACCTGAGCATCAGAAGGAGGAAAAATAAAAGAATAGGGATAATGGGGAAGAAAGGAGAAAACGAACAAGGCTAAGATGAATGAATCAGAAAGTAGAATCTCAGTGTTGGAAATGACCACAAGTCATTTGAGAATTCCCTTTACAACATCCTTGATTCTGGACAATCCATCTTTCAGAATCTGCCAGATAGTTCCAGTGACAGAGAGCTCAGTATCTTGGACAGAGAGAATACAAACACATCTCTCACTCCATATTTACGTCATTCTAATTTTCTGAAAATTCTTTTCCATGTTAGGGCAAAGAATAACTCTCTGTAACAGGCATTCAGTATTCCTACTGTGACATACTAGGGTAAATAATAAACCTATGAATTAGGTCTTTAATACAAAAATTTTAAAGAAAATCACTATTATATTCACTGAAGTTTTTTTTTTTTTTTTTCCTTTTCCTGTCTAGTCTGGATCTTTCAGTCATCAGACAAACACCTTTCCATGTTTCATTACTATATGATATACTCTCTTCAGGTCAAACTTGGATTTATTAGCTTTATTCCTAAGGAATTTGTGTCAGTGTGGAACAAGATATTTCAGGTTTGGAATGACCCATATGGAGTAGAGTGGGCCCCTCATTACTCTTGTTCTAGGTACTGGGCCTTCACTGATGCCAGCTGAGCTTGCAATGTGGGTGGATATGTCATACATGAACTCAAATTATTGTTTATATCAACTGAAACCTGTAAAGCCTTCTAAAACTGCTATTAAGTCATGTCTCTCTTTTCTTGTAGCATTCTTAAAGCATAAGAATAGTTGTACAAATTCCTATGAATGCTTTTGGTAAATATAGCCTGTTCTTACAGCCTAACAGAAGCTTTTCCAAGTCTCAACTTTACCATTCAATACATTAGTGATTCCCCAACCTCCCCCTCTACCTTGCCTCCTTCATAAAAATGATAAACATGCCTTCCATGCCTTCATTCTAATAACTGTTTAAAATGCACATTGGGATCACTAGAGATCTCCTTCCAGGCTGTCATCAATCTGTTTGCCAGCAGTCTTCAGGGATATTTATTAAATCATTCAGGACTCCTATCTTACAATATGGGATGGGGGTGACTTTTATTATTATATCTTTGTACCAGTTAAGGCCATGTCTTTGTCTTATAGCAGGTCAGAGACCCAGGCAAGACTTGAGGGGACCTGAGATCCAATAATGCTGAAAGGCCAATTACCAAAGGCCAGCAGTTACTAGGGGTAGGTAAGCAAGCCACTAAAGAATTAAGGCCTTACAAATAGCTGAGAAAAGAAGTGAAAGGCAAAGGAGGAAATGAAAGATATAACCATCTGAATGCAAAATGCCAAAGAATAGCAAGGAGACATAAGAAAGCCTTCTTAAGTGAACAAAGGAAAAGAAACAGAGGAAAATAATAGAATGGGAAAGACTAGAGGTCTCTTCAAGAAAATTAGAGATACCAAGGGAACATTTCATTTAAAGATGGGCACAAAAAAGGACAGAAATGGTATGAACCTAACAGAAGCAGAAGATATTAAGAACAGGTGGTAAGAATACAGAGAAGAACTGTACAAAAAAGGTCTTAATGACCCAGATAATCACAATGGTGTGGTCACTCAACCAGAGCCAAACATCCTGGAGTAGAGTGTGAAGTCAAGTGAGCCTTAGAAAGCATTACTAAGAACAAAGCTAGAGGAGGTGATGGAATTCCAGTTGAGCTATTTCAAATCCTAAAATAGGATGGTGCTGTTAAGTGGTGCATGCAATATGTCAGCAAATTTGGAAAACTCAGCAGTGGCCACAGGACTAGAAAAGAACAGTTTTCATTCCAATCCCAAAGAAGGTCAGTGCCAGAGGATGTTCAAACTACTGCACAGTTATACTCATTTCACATGCTAGCGAGGTAATGCTCAAAAATCCTTCAAGCTAGGCTTCAATGGGTCATGGTGGAGAGTTCTGACAAAATGTGGTCCACTGGAGAAAGGAATGGCAAACCACTTCACTATTCTTTCCTTGAGAACCCCATGAAGAGTATGAAAAGGCAAAAAGATAGGACACTGAAAAATGAACTCCCCAGGTTAGTAGGTGCCCAATATGCTACTGGAGGTCAGTGGAGAAATAATTCCAGGAGAATGAAGAGATGGAGCTGAAGCAAAAACAACACCCAGTTGTGGTTGTAACTGGTGATGGAAGTAAAGTCCAATGCTGCAAGGAGCAATATTGAATAGGAACCTGGAATGTTAGGTCCATGAATCAAGGCAAATTGGAAGTGGTCAAACAGGAGGTGGCAAGAGTGAACATTGACATTTTAGGAATCAGTGAACTAAAATGGACTGGGGAATTTAACTCAGATGACCATTATATCTACTACTGTGGGAAAGAATCCCTTAGAAGAAATGGAGTAGCCACCATAGTTAACAAAAGAGCCCAAAATACAGTACTTAGATGCAATCTCAGAAACGAAAGAATGATCTCTGTTCATTTCCAAGGCAAACCACTCAATATCACAGTAATCCAAGTCTATGCTCCAACCAGGAATGCTGAAGAAGCTGAAGTTGAATGGTTCTATGAAGACCTATAAGACCTTCTAGAACTAACACTCAAAAAAGATGTCCTTTTCATTATAGGGGACTGGAATGCAAAAGTAGGAAGTTAAGCAACACCTGGAGTAACAGACAAATTTGGCCTTGGGGTACATAATGAAGCAGGGCAAAGGCTAATAGAGTTTTGCCAAGGGAACACACTGGTCATAGCAAACACTCTCTTCCAACGACACTAGAGAAGACTCTACACATGGACATCACCAGATGGTCAACCCCAAAATCAGATTGATTATGTTCTTTGCAGCCAAAGATGGAGAAGTTCTATAAAGTCAGCAAAAACAAGACTGGGAGCTGACTGTGGCACAGACCATGAATTCCTTATTGCCAGATTCAGACTTAAGTTGAAGAAAGTAGGGAAAACCATTAACTATTCAGGTATGACCTAAACCAAATCCCTTATGATTATACAGTGGAAGTGACAGATTCAAGGGATCAGGTCTGATAGACAGAGTGCCTATGGATGGAGGTTAGTGACATTGCACAGGAGATAGGGATCAAGACCATTCCCAAGGAAAAGAAATGCAAAAAGGCAAAATGCTTGTCTGAGGAGGTGTTACAAGTAACTGTGAATAGAAGAGAATCAAAAGGCAAAGGAGAAAAGAAAAGATATACCCATTCAAATGCAGAGTTCCAAAGAATAGCAAGGAGAGATAAGAAAGCTTTCCTCAGCAATCAAGGCAAAGAAATAGAGGAAAACAATAGAATAGGAAAGCCTAGAGATCTCTTCAAGAAAATTAGAGATCCTAAGGGAATATTTCATGCAAAAATGGGCACAATAAAGGACAGAAATGGTATGAACCTAACAGAAGCAGAAGATATTCAGAAGAGGTGGCAAGAATACACAGAAGAACTGTACAAAAAAGATCTTCATGACCCAGATAATCACGATGGTGTGATCATTCACTCACCCAGAGTCAGACATGCTGGAAAGCGAAGTCAACTGAGCCTTAGAAAGCATCACTACGAACAAAGCTAGTGGAGGTGATGGAATTCCAGTTGAGCTATTTCAAATCCTGAAAGATGATGCTGTGAAAGTGCTGCACTCAATGTGCCAGCAAATTTGGAAAACTCAGCAGTGGCCACAGGACTGGAAAAGGTCAGTTTTCATTCCAATCCCAAAGAAAGCCAATGCTAAAGAATGCTCAAACTACCACACAGTTGCACTCATCTCACACACTAGTAAAGGAATGCTCAAAATTCTCCAAGCCAGGCTTCAACAGTATGTGAACTGTGAACTTCCAGTAGTTCAAGCTGGATTTAGAAAAGGCAGAGGAACCAGAGATCAAATTGCCAACATCTGCTGGGTCATCAAAAAAGCAAGAGAATTCCAGAAAAACATCTATTTCTGCTTTATTGAGTATGCCAAAGCCTTTGACTGTGTGGATCACAATAAACTGTGGAAAATTCTGAAAGAGACGGGAATACCAGACCACTTTACCTGCTTCTTGAGAAATCTGTATGCAGGTCAGGAAGCAACAGTTAGAACCAGACATGGAACAACAGACTGGTTCCAAATCAGGAAAGGAGTATGTCAAGGCTGTATATGTCAAGGCTGTATATTCACCCTGCTTATTTAACTTATATGCAGAGTACATCATGAGAAACACTGGGCTGGATGAAGCACAAGCTGGAATCAAGATTGCCAGGAGAAATATCAATAACCTCAGATATGCAGCTGACACCACCTTTAAGGCAGAAAGCAAAGAAGAACTAAAGAGCCTCTTGATGAAAGTGAAAAAAGAGAGTGAAAAACTTGGCTTAAAACTCAACATTCAGAAAACTAAGATCATGGCATCTGGTCCCATCACTTCATGAAAAATAGATGGGGAAACAGTGGAAACAGTGACAGACCTTATTTTGGGGGGGCTCCAAAATCACTGCAGATGGTGACTGTAGCCATGAGATTAAAAGACACTTACTCCTTGGAGGAAAAGTTATGACCACATATCAAAAAGCAGAGACATTACTTTGGCAAAAAGGTCTGGCTAGTCAAAGCTATGGTTTTTCCAGTAGTCATGTATAGATGTGAGAGTTGGACTGTGAAGAAAGCTGAGCACCAAAAAATTGATGGTTTTGAACTGTGTTGTTGGAGAAGACTCTTGAGAGTCCCTTGGACTGCAAGGAGATCCAACCAGTCCATCCTAAAGGAGATCAGTCCTGGGTGTTCACTGGAAGGACTGATGCTGAAGCTGAAACTCCAATACTTTGGCCACCTCATATGAAGAGTTGACTCATCGGAAAAGACCCTGATGCTAGGAGGGATTGGGGGCAGGAGGAGAAGGGGACAACAGAGGATGAGATGGCTGGATGGCATCACCGACTCAATGAACATGAGTTTGAGTAAACTCCGGGAGTTGGTGATGGACAGGAAGGCCTGGTGTGCTGCGATTCATGGGGTCGCAAAGAGTCGGACACGACTGAGCGACTGAACTGAACTGAACTGAAGTCTGTGACTGTGTTGTTGTTCCGTCACTCAGTCATGTCCAACTCTTTGTGATCCCATGAACTGTAGCACATCAGGCTTCCCTTTTCCTCACCATTTCCTCAAGCTTGGTCAAACTCATGTCCATCGAATCAGTGATGCCATCCAACTGTCTTGTCCTCTCTTGTTCCCTTCTCCTCCTGCCTTTAACCTTTCCTAGCAACAGTGTCTTTTCCAAGGAGTCAGCTCTTCATATCAACTGTGGAAAATTCTTAAAAAGATGGGAATATCAGACCACCTTACCTGTCTCCTGACAAACCTGTATGTAGGTCAAGAAGCAACAGTTAGAAACAGACATGGAACAACTAACTGGTTCCAAATTGGGAAAGGAGTATGTCAAGGCTGTATATTGCTACCCTGTTTATTTAGCTTATATGCAGAGTACATCATACAAAATGCTGGGCTGGATGAAACACAAGTTGGAATCAGGATTGCTGGGGAGAAATACCAGTAACCTCAGACGTGCAGATGACCATCCTAATGGCAGCAACTGAAGAGGAACTAAAGAGCATCTTAATGAAGGTGAAAGAAGAGAGTGAAAAAGCTGGCTTAAAACTCAACATTCAAACAACTAAGATCGTGGCATTAGGTCCCATCACTTCATGACAAATAGATGAGGGAAAAATGTAAACAGAGACAGACTTTATTTTCTTGGGCTCCAAAATCATTGTAGATGGTGACTACAGCCATGAAATTAAAGCTTGCTCCTTGGAAAGAAAGCTATGATGAATCTAGACAGCATACTAAAAAGCAGAGACATTGCTTTGCCGATAAAGGCCCATGTAGTCAAAGCTATGTTTTTTCCAGTAGTCATGTATGGATGAGAGTTGGACCATAGAGAAGACTGAGTGCTGAAGAATTGAAGCTTTTCAACTGTGGTGCTGGAGAAGACTCTTGAGAGTCCCTTGGACTGCAACGGAATCAAACCAGTCAATCCTAAAGGCAATCAACCCTGAATATTCATTGGAAGGACTGATGCTGAAGCTAAAGCTCCAATACTTTGGCCACCTGATGCAAAGAGCCATTGGTAAAGAACCTGATGTTGGGAAAGACTGAAAGCAAAAGGAGAAGGGGGCAGTAGAGGATGAGATGGTTAGATAGCATGACCAACTCAATGATCATGAATTTGAGTGAACTCTGGGAAATAGTAAAGGACAGAGGAGCCTGGCTGTGCTGCAGTTCATGGGGTTGCAGAGTCAGAGAAGACTGAGCCACTGAACTGAACTCAAAGAATCAAGGCCACTAAAAAAGCATCCATAGATTCAATGTCTTATCCCCTTCCTCTTCCAGCTCAGGGCTCAGCTGTCACATTTAACTGGCGAACCAGGCAACGGTTGACTACTGTGAGTACTGAAGACTCACTCCATTTCTTTAGACATGGTTACCGCTGCTGCTGCTGCTGCTAAGTCACTTCAGTTGTGTCCGACTCTGTGCGACCCCATAGACGGCAGCCCACTAGGCTCCCCCGTCCCTGGGATTCTCCAGGCAAGAATACTGGAGTGGGTTGCCATTTCCTTCTCCAATGCATGAAAGTGAAAAGTGAAGGTGAAGTCGCTCAGTCATGTCTGACTCTTCCTGATCCCATGGACTGCAGTCCACCAGGCTCCTCCATCCATGAGATTTTCCAGGCAAGAGTACTGGAGCGGGGTGCCATTGCCTTCTCCGGGACATGGTTACTAGGCCAGCTCAATTCAAGACACATCAGGACACAAACTGATAGGCTTCTTCAAAAGGGCATCAAATATTGAATACAATTAGACTCAGTCTGGTAGAGGCTAGGTTGCCATCCATGCTTTGTCATAATATGCTCCTTGCACCTGGGATTCCTCTGAGGAGCCTCAGGGGCTGCCTCAGGGATGAGGGAAAGGCTGGGTGGGTCAGACTCAGAGGTCCCTGCCCAATTCACCCAGAGCAGCAAAAGGATTTTCTATTTTCTTAGGCCACACTAAGGTATAGTTTGTGCCTGATATAAACTTCAGGGGGTGCCTTTCATTTTGAAGTGAAAGTAGATTTGTTTGGGTTGTGATGAAAACTCTCCAGCAGTAAAATGGCTTGAGGAAGGAAGTCTTTTCCAAATTTGAAGTCGTCATTTTGATCAATAGGAGGGCTGATTTTGGGGGTGTTGGGGCTCAGTCTTGAAGTAGAAATTACTAGACAGTCAGGGTAGAACTCTAAGACCTTGGTCTTGTTTTCAGTAAGCATCCTGCTCCATTGTCCTGAATTCCTTGAATGTGTCTTTAGTCTGATAAATTATCAGCACTCAGATCCAGTAATTAACTTCTTTTCCATATGCTTGAGGGAAAAACAACTGGTGATCATTAATCCATGGTAAAATGGTCAGAGGGCATGAAAAAGGCTGGTGACTTAATCCAAGAATCAAGAGAAGCCATAAAGATGTCAAGTATCTTGACCTTTAAATTGATTGGTTAGAAATAATGTGATTTAAGGAAGGATATAAAAACTGCAGTAAGTCCCACCTTGGGGTGAGCTCTTTACCCCCTCTCAGGGTCTATGCTGAGAGCTTTGTACTTTCCTCCTCTTTAATAAATTCTATTCTCTTGAGTGTTTGCATGTTCACTTATTCCATTCTTTTGCTCTGCAGGCAAGAACTCGGATTCCTGTCTCAGTCTGTCTAGATGTGCTTAAAAATTTGAAGAGTACTGCTAGTGGAGAGAGCCCTGGACTTGAGTAAGGCTGAGTTCAACTTCTCTCACATGATCAGTATGCCTTTATATGGAGGGTTTTGTGTTGTATCCTCTCAGTTCACAATCCTCTTTTTTCCTCAGAACTTTCTTCCCTCTCTGCATTCCAGGAAAATGAAAAGTACTTGCCCAGAAGTCAACCCTCCTTGTCACTGTGGATAGAATTCAGGGTAGACAAAGGACCAGAGTCTGACAACTTCTCTCTCCAGGGAATGTGGAAATGGAACTGAGGAAGAAAATTAGCAGTTATTGCCAGGCCTGTGGAGGGCCATGCTCTCGAAGTAGAGAGAGAAAGAGAAAATGGAACCAAGAGTCCTGAGGTTGTCCAGTCCTTGTTCCAGACCATCCTGAGGCCACATTCCTGTCTCTGGATTTCTTCTTGTCTTGTTATAGTTAATGCCTTTGCTGCTTGTTAAGTAGTTTGAGATGGTTTCCACTTACTAGCAACCAAGGGGATCTTAATTATTACATGGTTTCAGTCATTTAGGGGCTTCCCTGATAGCTCAGTTGGTAAAGAATCCACCTGCAATGCAGGAGACCGCAGTTGGACTCCTGGGTCGGGAAGATCCACTGGAGAAGGGATAGGCTACTGAATCCAATATTCTGGCCTAGAGAATTCCATGGACTGTATAGTCCATGGGATTGCAAACAGTCGGAGATGACTGAGTGACTTTCACTTTCAGTCACATAAGCTTCCATGAGTGGGGATTTCCCCATCTGTAAAAGGTAAATAACATGTTCTCAAGGGGTCACTGTGATTATTAGGTAAAATGCCCAGTGCCAGGTGTATATTTCCTTTTCCTCCTGGTCCTAGAGTGGAGAAAATTACAGAAACTAAGGCCCAGGAGGTTAATTTCAGGTCTGTTGGGAGGTAGGAACTACCCACAAAAGCAACAACCACTGTAAAGGATATTGGCCTTCCCCTGTCTCGCAGGGGTGCTGAGACAAGGGAGTGGGAGGCTGAAGTTCACGGCAGCAAAGGGAAGAGGAGATGGTCTGCAGGATACACGGGCCGAGCCGGAGACGGGACCGCCTGGCTGGCCCACGGTCTGGGCCGGCTCCAGCTGAGCTGCCACACTGGCCTGGGGCTGGATGCGCCGCAGTGGGTGGGGCTGGGGAGCCGGGCGTAGGGAACCAGCCCTGGAGTGGGTGCTGCTGCCTCTCCTTCCCCGTGACGGGACACTTCCCTGCCCCAGCCACAGCAGCTCCTGGACGTCCACACACCACCCTCGGGCAGCTTCTTGAGATTCTGGGCATACGTTTCCACTGTGCGAACTGCCTCTCTCACCCGGGATGCTGCGTGAGTCTGTGCTCCCCTGGCTCTGCCAAGAAGTTGGCGGATAGCACCGGGGAAAAGCAGCGGAAGAAATCCCCTCTCTCACAGACACCAGGCAGACATGCCCAAGTCTATTTTAGTCAGAAGAAATACGTTCTTAAAAATAGGGTTGTTTTTTTTAAGTATTGAAAAGAGGAGAAAATCATTTTATATAGATATATAATTTATCTATACATATATATAACACATGAATTATTTAATAAAAATATACATACATAAAAATATTTTCCCTCTCTCTGCCTCTTGCTGACCCTGTCTGTCTGCCTCTGGCTCTCTCTCTATGTACACATATACATGTATATGTGCTGTTGCTCAGTCACTAAGTCACGTAGGGCTCAGCCTCATGGACTGCAGCACAGCCAGGCTCCTCTGTCCTTCACTGTCTCCCAGAGTTTGCTCACATTCATGTGCATTGAGTTGGCCATGCTGTCTAACCATCTCATCCTCTGCTGGCTGCTTCTTTTGCTTTCAGGCTTTCCCAGCATCAGGGTCTTTTCCAGTGAGTCAGCTCTTCAAATCAGGTGGCCAGAGTATTGGAGTTTCAGCTTCAGCATCTGTCCTTCCAGTGAGTATTCAGAGTTGACTTCCTTTAGGATGGACTGGTGGGACTTCCTTGCAGTCCAAGGACTCTCAAGAGTCTTTCCCAACACCACAATTCAAAAGCATCAGTTCTTTGGTGCTCAGTCTTCTCTATGGTCCAACTCTCACATCCATGCATGACTACTGGAAAAACCATAGCTTTGACTATATAGACCTTTATCAGCAAAGCAATGTCTCTGTTTTCTAGATTTATCATAGCTTTCCTTCCAAGGATCAAGCAACTTTTAATTTCATGGCTACAGTCACTGTCTCCAGTGATTTTGGAGCCCCCCCAAAAATAAAATCTGTCACTGTTTCTACTTTTCCCCTTCTATTTGCCATGAAGTGATGGGGCCGGATGCCATGATCTTAGTTGTTTGAATGTTGAGCTTCAAGCCAGCTTTTTCACTCTTCCCTTTCACTTTCGTCAAGAGACTCTTTAGTTCCTCTTCACTTTCTGCTATTAGAGTGGTATCATATGCATATGTGAGGTTGTTGATATTTCTCCCAGCAATCTTGATTCCAGCCTGTGCTTCATCCAGCCCAGCATTTTCCATGATGTACTCTGTAGAGAAGTTAAATAAGCAGGGTGACAGGATACAGCCTTGACGAACTCCTTTCCCAATTTGGAACCAGTCGGTTGTTCCATGTCTGGTTCTAACTTGCTTCTTGACCTACATATGGGTTTCTCAGGAGATAGGTAAGGTGGTCTGGTATTCCCATCCCTTAAAGAATTTTCCGCAGTTTGTTGTGACCCACACAAAAAGTTTAGCATAGGCAATGAAGCGGAAGTAGATGTTTTGCTGAAATTCCCTTGCTTTCTCTATGATCCAACAAATGTTGACAATTTGATCTCTGGTTTCTCTGCCTTTTCAAAACCGAGCTTGTTTGGAGGTTCAAAATTTGAGGTCTTTAGTTCATGTATTGCTGATGTCTAGTTTGAAGGATTTTGAGCATAACCTTACTAGGTAGTTTAAACATTCTTTGCTATTGCCCTTCTTTGGGATTGGAATGAAAACTGATCTTTTCCAATTGTGTGGCCACTGTTGAGTTTTACAAATTTGCTGACATATTGAGTGTAGCACTTTAACAGCATTATCCTATTTTAGGATTTAAAATAGCTTAGTTGGAATTCCATCATCTCCTCTAGCTTTGTTCATAGTACTTATTCCTAAGGTCCACTTGACTTCACACTCTACTCCAAGATGTCTGGTTCTACGAGAGTAACCACACCATTGTGATTATCTGGGTCATTAAGACCTTTTTGTACAGTTCTTCTGTGTATTCTTGCCACCTCTTCTTAATATCTTCTGCCTCTGTTAGGTCCTTACTGTTTATGTCCTTTTCTTTTAAATTTCTTTTTTTATTGAAGGATAATTGCTTTACAGAATTTTGTTGTTTTCTGTCAAACCTTGACATGAATCAGCCATTGGTTTACATATATCCCCTCCCTTTTGAACCTCCCTCCCATCTCCCTCCCCATCCCACCCCTCTAGGTTGGTACAGAGACCCTGTCTGACTTTCCTGAGCCATATAGCAAATTCCCGTTGGCTGTCTCTTTTACATATGGTGATGTAAGTTTCCATGTTACTCTTTCCATACATCTCACCCTCTCCCTCCCTCTCCCCATGTCCATAAGTCTATTCTCTGTTTCTCAATTGCTGCCCTGTAAATAAATTCTTCAGTATAACTTTTCTAGATTCCTTAATATTCATTAGAATATGACATTTATCTTTCTCTTTTTGACTCACTTCATTCTGTATAATAGGTTCTAGGTTCATCTACCTCATCAGAACTGAGTCAAATGCATTCCTTTTTATGGCTGAGTAATAGTCCATTGTGTATATGTACCACAACTTCTTTATCCATTCATCTGTTGATGGACATCTAGGTTGCTTGCATGTAACAGTGTATTAGTGCTGTAATGAGTAATGCGATACATGTGTCTCTTTCACTTTTGGTTTCCTAGGAGTGGGATTGCTGGGTCATATGGTGGTTTTATTCCTAGATTTTTAAGGAATCTCCACACTGTCTTCCACCAACAGTGCAAGAACATTCCGTTTTCTCCACACCCTCTCCAGCATTTATTGTTTGTAGACTTTTTGATGATGGCCATTCTGTCCAGTGTGAGGTGATATCTCATTGTAGTTTTGATTTGCATTTCTCTAATAATGAGCAATGTTGAGCATCTTTTCATGTATTTGTTAGCCATCTGTATGTCTTCTTTGGAGAAATGTCTGTTAAAGTCTTTTCCCCACTTTTTGATTGGGTTGTTTGTTTTTCTGGCATTGAGTTGTATGAGCTGCTTGTATATTTTGGAAATTAATCCTTTGTCAGTTGTTTCATTTGCTATTATTTTCTCAAATTCTGGGGGTTGTCTTTTCATCTTGCTTATAGTTTCCTTTGCTGTGCAAAAGCTTTTAAGCTTAATCAGGTCCCACCTGTTTTCTTTTGCTTTTATTTCCATTACTCTAGAATGTGGGTCATAGAGGATCTTGCTTTGATTTATTTCATGTTCTGCCTATGTTTTCCTCTAAGACTTTTATAGTTTCTGGTCTTACATTTAGGTCTTTAATCCATTTTATCTTTGTGTATGGTATTAGGAAGTGTTCTAATTTCATGCTTTTACATGTAGCTGTCCACTTTCCCCAGCACCATTTATTGAAGAGGCTGTCTTTGCCCCATTGTATATTCTTGTCTCCTTTGTCAAAAATAAGATACCCATAGGAGCATAGGTTTAGTTTTGGGCTTTCTGTCTTGTTCCATTGGTCTATATTTCTGTTTCTGTGCCAGTACCATACTGTCTTGATGACTGTAGCTTTGTAGTATAATCTGAAGTCAGGAAGGTTGATTCCTCCAGCTCCATTCTGCTTTCTCAGGACTGCTTTGGCTATTCAGGGATTTTTGTGTTTCCATATGAATTGTGAAATTTTTTGTTCTAGTTCTGTGAAGAATGCCATTGGTAATTTGATAGGGATCACATTGAATATGTAGATTGCAGTTTGGTAGAGTAGTCATTTTCACAATATCGATTCTTCCTACCCAGGAACATGGAATATCTCTCCGTCTGTTTATGTCATCTTTGATTTTTTTTCATTATTGTCTTATAATTTTCTGTGTACAGTTCTTTTGTCTTCTTAGGTAAGTTTATTCTTAGATATTTAATTCTTTTTGTTGCAATGGTGAATGGGATGGATTCCTTAATTTCTCTTTCTGATTTTTCATTGTTAGTACATAGAAATGCAAGTGATTTCTAAGTATTGATTTTGTTTCCTGCAACTTTGCTAAATTCACTGATTAGCTCTTGTAATTTTCTGATACTATCTTTAGGGTTTTCTATGTACAGTATCATGTCATCTGCAAACAGTGAGAGCTTACTTCTTTTCCAATCTGGATTCCTTTTATTTCCTTTTCTTCTCTCATTGCTGTAGCTCAGACTTCCAGAACTATGTTGAATAATAGTGGTGAAAGTGGACACCCTTGTCTTATACCTGATTTTAGGGGGAATGCTTTTAGTTTTTCACCATTGAGAATAATGTTTGCTGTAGGCTTGTCATATATGGCCTTTACTATGTTGAGGTAGGTTCCTTCTATGCCCATTTTTCATAAATGGGTGCTGAATTTTGTCAAAGGCTTTTTATGCATCTATTGAGATGATCATATGGTTTTTATCTTTTAATTTGTTAATATGGTGTATCATATTGATTGATTTGCATATATTGAAGAATTCTTGCATCCCTGGAATAATCCCAGCTTGATCATGGTGTATGAGCTTTTTGATGTGTTGCTGAATTCTGTTTGCTAAAATTTTGTTGAGGATTTTTTGCATCTATGTTCATCAGTGATATTGGCCTGTAGTTTTCGTTTTTTGTGTTGTTTTTGTCTGGTTTTGGTATCAGGGTGATGGTGGCAGGGTAGACTGAGTTTGGAAGTATTCCTTCCTCTGCAATTTTTTGAAAGAGTTTTAGAAGGATAGGCTTTAGCTCTTCTCTAAATGTTTGATAGAATTCTCCTGTGAAGCCATCTGGTCCTGGGCTTTTGTTTTTTGGGAAATTTTTGATCACAGATTCAATTTCAGTGCTTGTAATTGGGTTGTTCATAATTTCTATTTCTTCCTGGTTCAGTCTTGGAAGATTGACCATTTCTAAGAATCTGTCTATTTCTTCCGGGTTATCCATTTTATTGCCATATAGTTGATCATAATAGTCACTTATAATCCTTTGTATTTTTGCATTGTCTGTTGTAACCTCTCCTGTTTCATTTCTAATTTTGTTGATTTGATTCTTCTCTCTTTTATTCTTGATGAGTCTCACTAAAGGTTTGTCAATTTTGTTTACCTTTTCAAAGAACCAGCTTTTAGTTTTATTAATCTTTACTATTATTTCTTTCATTTCTTTTTCATTTATTACTGCTTGGATCATTATGATTTCTTTCCTTCTACTAATTTTGAGGGGTTTTTTGTTCTTATTTCTCCAGTTGTTTTAGGTGTAAAGTTAGGTTGTTTATTTGATGTTTTCCTTGTTTCTTGAGGTAGGATTGTATTGCTATAAACTTCACTCTTAGAACTGCTTTTGCTGTATCCCATAGGTTTTGAGTTGTTGTGTTTTTGTTGTCATTTGTTTCTAGAAATTTTTTGATTTCCCTTTTGATTTCTGCAGTAACCTGTTGGTTATTTAGAAATGTGTTGTTTAATCTCCATGTATTTGTATTTCTTACAGTTCTTTCTTGTAATTGATATCTAGTCTCATAGTGCTGTGGTTGGAGAAGATGCGTGATACGATTTCAATTCTCTTAAATTTACTGAGGTTTGATTTGTGACCCGGGATGTGGTCTATCCTAGAGAATGTTCCATGTGCACTTGAGAAGAAGTTGTATTCTTCTGCATTTGGATGGGATGTCCTGAAGATATCAATGAGATTCATCTCATCTAATGTGTAATTTAAGACTTGTATTTCCTTATTAATTTTCTGTTTTGATGATCCACCCATTGGGTAGGGTGTTAAAGTCTCCTACTATTATTGTGTTACTGTCAATTTCTCCTTTTATGTCTGTTAGTATTTGTCTTATGTGCTCTTATGTTGGGTGCATAGATATTTACAATTGTTATATCTTCCTCTTGGATTGATCCCTTGATCATTATGTAGTGTCCTTCCTTATCTCTTGTAATAGTCTTTATGTTCAGGTCTATTCTGTCTGATATGAGGATTGGTACTCCAGCTTTCTTTTGCTTCCCATTTGCATGGAATATATATTTTCCATCATCTCACTTTCAGTCTCTATGTGTCTTGAGGTCTGAAGTGGGTTTCTTGTAGACAGCATATATATGGATCTTGTTTTTGTATCCATTCAGCCAGTCTGTGTCTTTTGGTTGGATCATTTAATCCATTTACATTTAAAGTAATTATTGATATATATGTTCCTATTGCCATTTTAATTTTTTGGGGTTGATTTTGTAGATCTTTTTTCTTCTCTTGTATTTCTTGACTGTATAAGTCCCTTTAACATTTGTCATAAAGCTGGTTTGGTGGTACTGAATTCTCTTAACTTTTGCTTGTCTGAAAAGCTTTTATTTCTCCATCAATTTTGAATGAGATCCTTGTTGGGTACAGTAATCTTGGTTGTACATTTTTCCCTTTCAATACTTTAGATATATCCTGCTATTTCCTTCTGGCCTGCAGAGTTTCTGCTGAAAGATCAGCTGTTAAGCATACGAGGTTTCCCTTGTATGTTACTTGTTGCTCCTCCCTTATTTCTTTAATGTTCTTTCTTCGTGTTTAGTTTTTATTAGTTGGATTAGTATGTGTCTTGGCATGTTTCTTCTTGGGTTTATCCTGTATGGAACTCTTTGTGCCTCTTGCACTTGATTGGCTGTTTCCTTTTCCATGTTGGGGAAATTTCAAACTATAATATCTTTAAAATTTTTCTCATACCCTTTCTTTTTCTCTTCTTCTTCTGGAACCCCTATAATTCAAATGTTGGTGCATTTGATACTGTTCCAGAGGTCTCTGAGACTGTTCTCATTCTTTTTACTTTAGCTCTTCAGAAGTTATTTCCACCACTTTATCTTTCAGCTCACTGATTCATTCTTCTGCTTCAGATCTTCTGCTATTGATTCTTTCTAGGGTATTTTTAATTTCATTAGTTGTGTTGTTTGTCTCTGTATGTTTATTCTTTAATTCTTATAGGTCTCTATTAATTGATTCTTGCATTTTATCCATTTTGTTTTCAAGGTTTTTTATCATCTTTACTATCATTATTCTGAATTCTTTTTCAGGCAGTTTGCCTATTTCTTCTTCATTTATTTGGACATCTGTGTTTCTAGTTTGTTCCTTCATTTGTGTAGTATTTCTCTCCTTTTCATTATTATTATTTTTTTTAACTTACCATGTTTGAGGTCTCCATTTCCCAGGCTTCAAGGTTGAATTCTTTCTTCTGTTTGGTTTCTGCCCTCCTAAGGTTGGTCCAGTGGTTTGTGTAAGCTTGTAAAGGGTGAGATTTGTGCTGAGTTTTTGTTTGTTTGTTTTTCCTCTGCTGGGCAAGGCTGAGTGAGGTGGTAATCCTGTCTGCTGATGATTGGGTTTGTATTTTTGTTTCATTTGTTGTTTAGATGAGGCATCCTGCACAGGGTGCTACTAGTGGCTGGGTGATGCTGGGTCTTGTATTCAAGTGGTTTTCTTTGTGTGAGTTCTCACTGTTTGATGCTCCCAAAGGTTAGTTCTCTGGTCGTCTAGAGTCTTAGAGTCAGTGCTCCCACTCCAAAAGCTCTGGGCTTGATTTCTGGTCAGGAACAAAGATTCCACAAGTGGTTTGTTTTGGGATTAAGTGAGATTAAAACAAATATCCAAAAACAAGAAACCATAGATAAACCCCAGACAAATGGCAATTACAAAATCAGGCAAATAATAAATAAAATAATGGAATATACACATATACATATACACCCATGAGCAAAGTGAAAACAGTCCACCAACAAAAGTTGAGTATAGTAGATTGACACAGCAAACAAAGGAAATAAAAATTTATATTTACCAGTTAAGAACAAAACTAACTAAAGCACGAACTGGAAAACAAAACTAAAGCAAGGTGCCAAGTGGGGAATAAAGCAATGAAAATTAAACTAACAAAATGTTGAGAGGAAAGGAAAGAAAGAATGAATAGATATGCAAAGTTAAATAGAGATAGATTAAGAAGATTTATATACATTAAAGATTAACTGCAAGGGAAAAAGAACAGTAGGAAAGACAAACAAAGGAATAAATGTAGAAAAAATATAATAGTTTTAAAAAATTAAAATTATAAAGAAGAGAAAAGAAAGAAAAAGCAGAAGAAGAAAGAGAAAAAAAGAAAAAGGAAAACTCCACAGAACTGTAAAAGCCCAACGTTGAGGCAAAAGTTTATAATAGCAATAAAAAATGTGACTGATTTAAAAAAAAAACTCAAAAGCTTAATAAGATTTCATAGTGCCAATAAAATCAACAACTACAACAGGAGGGAAAGGGGGGTGGGGAATCCAAAGGAATCTATAGAGTAAGTCAAAAGTTAAGAATAATAAATGTTTTTCTTGAGTCACTGCTGTCACAGTCCTTTGCCTCGCTGGGAGTCACAGTCTACCTCACCTCCCTAGGATGCCCTCCGACACTGCTGATCTCTGGACCTGCTGTGGGGACAGCTCAGATTCTAATCTGGACCTACTCCTGTGTGTTCTTGCCTCCAATGTCCACAGTTATCAGAACTACTGCATTTTCTTTTGTGGGAGCTCTCGGTGACCATTTATATATTCCATAGACACAGAGTCTGCCTAGTTGATCGTGTGGACTTAATCTGCAGCTTGTACAGCTGGTGGGAAGGTTCTGGGTCTTCTTAGCCACACTGCCCCTGGGTTTCAATTCTGGTTTTACTTCCACCTCTGCATGTGTGTCGTCCACTGGGGTTTGCTCGTGGGGCTGCCCTGGAGGGCTTGGGTCTGCCCCAGTGGGGGCCAGGTGTGGAGGTTGTGTGGCTGCTTGGGTCGCAGGGGTTCTGGCAGCACCAGGTACTCAGGGGTGTTGACGGCTAGGGCAGCAGGAACTATAGTGTTCTAGAAGGGTATGGCAACCAGTACTGGCCAATATACTCCAGTGTTCTTGCCTGGAGAACCCCCTTCCCTGACAGAGAAGCCTGGCAGGCCACAGTTCACAGGGTCGCAAGGAGTCAGACACTACTGAAGTGACCCTGGATGCATAGACACAAGACTTTTTTTGCCCATGGTAGCTCTGCCCTAGTGAAAGTTGAATGTGAAGGTGGCCTAGCTGCTTGTCCTGGTGGTGCGAAGTGTGCAGGGACATGGACTGCCTCCACCGCAGGAGTTATGACTCTATCAGAGTCTTTTTTTGAGCCTGTTGTAGCTGGAAATCAGAAGGCCTCTTTGGCCAGTCTTTCTCTGTAGCTCTGCCCATTCAGACACATAGAGGGATCCCACTGGCTGGGGGTCCTACTCTTGTTCTACACATCAGTCACTTAAAGGAGCAACCTGGGTGAGGTCCTACTCTGCAGTTCAGTGCGTCAGGCGTTTGATGGGCCAGCCTCTCTATTCTTCAGCTGCCAATGCTGGCATGTGGGGAGAGAGAGGCTATGATGATGGCTCCATTCCCTACGTGTGACTCAGCAGTATCGCCTTGCTTCCATGGCCACGTGGCTTTCCTCCACAGGCATTTCCCATCACAATCTCCTCCCTCACCTCCCCTCGATCTGTCTCTCTGCAGTCAACAGCAGCCCTTGCCCTGGGCTCACTCCACACTCCCCAAAACCTAGCTCCCAGCCGCTGCGCTTTCCAGGGGGCCCTCATCCCTGTTCGGGGTATGTATAACTGCAGCAAGGACTGTCTGATTCTCATTCCACTTATGCTGCCATGGATCAGCTGTTTCACTCTCAGACTTAAATGTTTCTCCTCTGACTCAGACAATTACCCTGATGTGGGGATCGGACCCCTGCTTCAGTTCCCCCACCCACCAAGGGCAGGTCCAGTTCTACTAACACTCCTATTTTTCCCCCTCGTTCCTTCATCCTACCGAGTTTTGCGTGGTTCTATATATTCTTTCCCGCTGGTCAGGTACTCCTGTCCGCTCTCAGCTGGTGTTCCGCATGCACTTCTGTATCTGAAGGTGTATTCCTGATGTATCTGTGGAGAGAGATGTAATCCACGTCCACCTACTCCTCTGCCATCTTCAGTCCTCTTTTTCTGTCCTTTATTGTGCTCATCCTTGCATGAAATGTTCCCTTGATAGTTCCAGTTTTCTTGAAGAGATCTCTAGCCTTTCCCATTCTATCGTTTTCCTCTGTTTCTTTGCATAGTTCATTGAGAAGGCGTTCTGAGCTCTCCTTGCTGGTCCCTGGAACTGTGACTAATTGGGTATATCTTTTCCTTTCTCTCTTCTCCCCCCCCGGCCCCTTCTCTGGGAAGACTTCTTGCTTCTTTTCTTTCCTCAGCTATTTGTAAACCTCCTCAGAAAATTGCTTTGCCTTCTTGCATACCTTTTTCTTGGCGATGGTTTTGGTCACTGCCTCCTATACAAAGTTAAAAACCTTCATCCATACCTCTTCAGGCACTGTGTCTACCAAATCCAATCCCTTGAGTCTATTCATCACCTCCACTGTATAATCATAAGGGATTTTATTTGGGTCATAACTGAATAGCCTAATGATTTTCCCTACTTTCTTCAACTTAAGCCTGATTTTTGCAATAAGGTACTCATAATCTGAGCCACAGTCAGCCCCAGGTCTTGTTTTTGCTGGTTGTTAGAGGTTCTTCATCTTTAGCTGGAAAGACTATAATCAATCTGATTTCAGAATTGGCTATATGGTGATGTCCACATGTATAGTTGTCTCTTGTGTTGTTGGAAAAGGATATTTGCTTGATAAAACTCTGTTAGCCTTTGCTCCGCTTCATTTTGTACTCCAAGGCCAAACTTGCCTGTTGCTCCAGGTATCTCTTGACTTCCTACTTTTGCATTCCAATCCCCTATGATGAAAAGGACCTTTGGTGTTCTAGAAGGTCTTGTGGGTTTTCATAGAACTAGTCAACTTCAACTTTTCAGCACTAGTGGTTGGGGCATACATTGGATTACTATGATGTTGAATGTTTTGCCTTGGAAATGAACTGAGATCATTCTGCTGTTTTTGCGTATCTGAGGTTTTTGCATATTCTGTCATTTTTGGATATCTGAGATTGCAGCCAAGTATTGCATTTCAGATTCTTCTGTTGACTATGAGGGCTACTCCATCTCTTCTAAGGGATTTATGGCCACAGTAGTAGATGTAATGGTCATCTGAGTTAAACTTGCCCATTCTAATCAATTTTAATTCACTGATTCTTACGATGTCTATGTTCACTCTTGCCCTCTCCTGCATGACCACATCCAATTTACCTTGATTCATGGACCCAACATTCAAGGTTCCTGTGCAATATTGTTCTTTACAGCATCGGACTTTACTTTCACCACCAGACACATCCACAACTGAGCATCATTTCCACTTTGACTCAGCTGCTTCATTCTTTCTGGAGCTATTAGTAATTGCCCTCTGGTCTTCTCCAGTAGCATGGTGGACACTTTCTGACCTGTGGGGCTCATCTTCTGGTGTCATACCTTTTTGCCTTTTCATACAGTTCATAGGGTTCTCATGGCAGGAATACTGGAGTGATTTACATTCCTTCCTCCAGTGGACCATGTTTTGTCAGAAGTCTTCACTGTGACTCATCAGTCTTAGGCGGCCCTGCACAGCATGCCTCATAGCCTCATTGGGTTATGCAAGCCCCTTCACCACGACAAGACTGTGATCCATGAAATATGTGTATATGTGTGCTCAGTCATGTCCAACTCTTTGCCACCCCATGGGCTATAGCCCTCCAGGCTCCTCTGTCCATGGAATTTTCAAGGCAAGAATACTGGAACAAGTTGCTATTTCCTACTCTAGGGGATATTCCTGACCCAGGGATCAAACCTGTGTCTCTTGCATTATATATATATACATATATGTATATATATGTATATGTACGTATGTATGTATATATGTATATTTCCATTAAAAGTTACCCTTCCTGGCCAGTTGGTGATAACAGGAAATGTCCCTCCCAGGAATCATTACTAATATTTATTATAGTAATAGCTATAACTTTTAAAACATTTATTATTGGTCCAATTCTGTGGTAAATGAGCTCTTACATGCATTTTGGCAATTTTAATCCTCAGTAATTTTAGGAGCACTAGATCTATTTGTTCTATAGGTAAGAAAACTGTGATTCCTTGTATAAAGATAGCATCGCAACTACTGACTGCAGCCTGGATTTTTGGACCCCAGATCCTAAACTGCCACTCACCCGCACTGCATAAACTCCAGTCTCTCCTTGTTGAGACCCTCACGAGACCGATGCCCATCAACTCTGTGGACAGTCTCCTATCATCCCACTGGGACAGCAGTGGCAGCATCAGCTCTGCTCGCCTCGTTCCCACTCTCATCTCCACAGCCAGTCTTGCCTCCAAAGCTCAAGGAATGAGTTTCTCATAATGTAGGTCAGATCAAGGTGCCTTTCAGCTCCCTTCCCCTGGCCCTCAACTTCCAGCACCATGGGCCCCTGCCATCCTCACTCACCCATCTAACCCACCAGGCTAATCGCCTTGTGATTCCTGAACACATAAATCTTATTCCACCTTTGGATCTGTGCACTGACACTTCCCTTGCCAGAAATATTCTTCCAATTTTTCCATGGCGAGTTCCTTTTTGTCACTCAACTTAAATGTTTCCTTTTCAGAGAGGCCTTCTCAGCCACTCTTGTAGGAGCTTGTCAGCCACTCCAGCACATCATCCCAGTTGTCACCTCTGCCTTACACTGACTGGTATCTGACAGTTTTCTTTTTCTTTTCTTTTTATATTGTTCTGCCTTCACTACAATGTAAGTATCAAAGGCCAGAAGCTTTGTCCATATCTTTCACCACAATGTCTAGAATAGCACCTGGCCCATGTTGGGCCCTCAGTAGTTACTTATCAAATGAATACTGCTCCATTCCTTTCCCCTTGTCCTAGAATGAGACAACAAACATCTTAACATAGATGACCTCCAGACAGCAGATAACCTGGAGGCTTTCCCTAACATTCTTTATGTTGCTCCTCCTACTGTGGAATTCCAGCAGCCTGGAGTGAGCAGACCCCCTCACCTCTATAGGTCAGCAGGGCTTCATCCAGGAACTCGGCTGCCTTCCGGAAATGCTGGGAGATATTCACCTCAGGAAAGTCATCAACCTCCACACCCAGGTACTGGATCTCCAGGCCAGTGTAGAATTCAGGCCCCGTGTAGACACCAGTGCCATGGGCAGCATTCAGGATGTGAGTAATTCCCAGCCTCTTCAGCCTCCCCTTGTTCACAGCCACACTCCTAAAGAGAAAGAAGCAGGGATTTTTTTTTTTTTTTTCCAGCATCGGAACTAGAAAGGTACCTTACCACTGATACTGGAAACCTGCTTCAGCAGGGTCAGGAGAGCCCAGCTGGGTGAATACCACTTCCTCTGTTCCACAGTATGTCTGGGGCTCACTGCAAATATTGTTATAAAAATGGACCAGTGACCTAGCTCTAGTAAGAGAGAGAAGGGAGGGAGAGCTGGGCAGGAGAGGACAGGAGAAAGAGAACAGGGCTGATGTGCAAGGAAACCATTGACCCAGAGAGCTCTAGGCTAAAATTCCACGCCTTCAGGATGGATATTTATCAAGACGCAAAAGTGGCAGTCAAAAATAATTATAAAATTAAGTATGTTTCACACTGATGTGGCCTGCTATATTTTTCAAAGTGCTTTCATATGCGCTATTTTAATTTCTCCTAATAATAAACTTAAGAAGTAGAATAACTATTCTTATTCCTATCTGAAGATTGTAAAAATGAATCAAATATGTTTTAGGACTTGTTCAGAAGAAAAGACTCCAAACAAGAACTGGAGTTCAGGACCACTGACAGCCCAGAGCGGAAGTGGCAGAGCAGCCGGAAGTTGCCAGAGTTCCAGTCAGAAAGACTGGCAGACAGACTTTGACAGGAGCCAGAGCTGTGCTGAGGAGCTGGTGGCCCTGGAGTCGGGCGAACCAATCTACAAGTCCGAGTACATCGAGACAGCATGTGAGAACAAAGTTAGTCGCCAGTCTGTGTTGTGTGGAAGTCAGAACATTGGCAAGAACAATGGCAAGACCATTGTGATGAACGACTATTGTCTGAGGGGATCTGGCAAACGTAAGAGTTGGACGTCATTGTGTTGTGAAAAGTCGGAGTGTCCTAAGGCCACCATTCAAGAAATTCAGCAAAGGCGTTGCATTTTTTCCTTTACATATTGGGGACCACATCTTTACTGAGGAAGACTGCGTGGCCAACGCAGCTCATATTGACTCTTATGTTCAAATTGGCAAGAATTGTGTGACTGGGCACCAGTGTGTGTTGAAAGGCTATTGCAAAATTCTTGACAACACAGTGTTACCCCCAGAAACTGTGGTCCCACCATTCACCATCTTCTCAGGCTGCCCAGGACTCTTCTCAGGGGAGCTTCCAGAATGTACCCAGGAGCTGATGATTGACATCACCAAGAGTGACTACCAGCAGTTTTTGCCCTTGACACAGGTCTAATGTCTTTGTCTTCTGTCTTGAATTCGACTGAACTCTAAGAGGAACTTGGGGACAAAGTGAATCAGACAGCATCTACAAAGAGCTCTTGTGTCTTTGACACCTCCTACACTCTTTTTTTTTGCTTGTTTGTTTCATTCTTTAGAATTTCTCAATCCTTCCAGGCTCTAAGCTCTTAAAACTTTAATAACAGAACAACTGGAGGGTTGTCTCCAAATGCTGTGCTTAAACTGTATCTATTCACCGTCACTCTGTACCATGATGTGGGGGCATAGACTCCTCTGTTTCCAGCACTCCCACCCCTTGGCCTGCGGGCAGCCGGATGGAGCAGAGCACTCTATCCCAGCGGGGAGGTTGTATGCAGCCCGTGGCCATGAGCTGCCACAGTGAGCCCCGTTCACAGGGGTCACTGTTGGCTTCCCTGCTGCTCATGCAACTGGCCAGTTGCCACAGCTGCTTGTCATCTGCAAAAAAAAAGTGTTTGCCACTTTTCAGAGCTCAGATTCCTCTTGGCTACTAAAACTTGAAGGGAGAGTGGTTAGTATTTCTCTTCTTTCCAAAATGACCTGATCATCTTAATTGGGGGAGAATAGTTAAAGACTTTCTAGCGTTCTATTTTAGGGCTTTGGCTTTCATTAAAAGGGGGGCCCTTAGCATCCAGATTTTGTTTTTGCCAAGTCCCATGTTTGAGTCTCACATGTGGATGGACCAGACTGGCAGCCACTTCTTGTCTCATGGTGTTTAGGGGCAGCAGTGTATGCCTTATTTCACTGGAGATGTAGCATTTGTGACACTTGCTGTCTGGCCTGGAACCATTCAAACCACCCTGCATGTGCCACAAATCTCACAGTTTAGACCAAAATATCTATTCTTGGGTCCAATCTCACATGCACATGGGGATCTCTTAAAATCATTCTGGGGGCATGGAGTCCCGAGGAGCAGACAGAGTTGCCAGTGCTGTCCTTATCTTCTGGGTAATGGTACAATCCTTCCCATTCTGCTCTAGTATGAAGACTTAGAAGTGAAGGCCTGGGAAGGCTGGCCTTGCCTGATGCTCTAGTGCTACTGGATGCCCTAGTGCTGCTGAGAATGGGATGGGACAGTTCAGCCTCAAAGGTTAGGATCTAGTAGCAGCTGTCTTGACTTAATATCTGGTCTGGGGTTTGCAAAAAGAACTGTATGTAGTCACCTCTGCTAATTCAATGTAAAACTGCTTTCTGGTTTATCATTTTTTATGTTTGTCACATTAAAGGCGTGACACATGAAACAACCAAACAGAAAAAGAACTTGAGTTTGGGATTCCTAGTTCAGAGTTCTTTTTACTGCAGTGGAATACGTGGAGCTTAGTTTGAGGAGCTCCTGCACACAGGGTTGCCCAAGAAGAAGCAGATGCCTTCAGCTGGGGATATCTGGAGATGCCCAGAGTCTCTGTTCATCACAATGTGAATGTTTCTGGGTCTATGGAGCTAATTAGGAATCACTTGGGACTTGGTGCCCAGCTCTGTGAATTGGATTCTGGGCAACATATTATACCATGCTGGAGTATAAGACCCAATGTCCAAAGCTATTTTCCCTATTGCCTGATTTCAGGGCCCCAAATTCCCTCCCTTACATTGGGAAAAGATCTCATTAAGAAGCCAGTAGATCAGCAAAAATGGTTTCACAAATCAGCCTTTTGTTACCAATTATGTACTGGCAAGACCATGATGAAGGAATAAGATGTGAGTGAGTTGTTTGGGGTTTTGTTCTGGATACCACTGATAAACTTTTGAAAAACAACATTTTGTTTTCTGATTATAAAAACAAATGTTTACTGTAGGATATCTATACAATTCAAAAGACACCTAAAGAAAAAAATGAAAATCACTTATAGAACCACCTCCTAGCTAGAAGTATTATGAAATTTTTATCACATTTGTTTCTAATTTGTCTATGCAAAAGTGTGCATGTGCATGCACACACACACACTATGTCAATTAGTATCATATTGTATATACAGGTTTTGTAACCTATCTATCCTCTTAATATATTGTGGATATTTTCATAAATTAGTAAATACATATAAAATCAATATTGTCAATGGCTCCAAATGCCCCATTATATGGTTGTTACGGATGTCATGGAATGATGGTAATAGTGAGGTGTGTGCTATTGGCAAGGCTCTGGGCAGGTAGGGAGGCCCAGAGAGGGCACCTGGGCCAGCGGGGAAGGCTGTGAATGTGGGCCCTGTCAGGAGGTTTGAGGATAAACAATCACACCAGCATTTTTGCCTGGGAGTCCCTGTGTGCAGGTGGGTGGGCTGGGTCTTTCTCCAAGGTGGGGGCTGGAAAAGTGCTCAGGCAGCATCCATTTGCTAGATGGAGCTATTGGAGCTGTCGGTCCAAGTTGGGGGAGTTTCATCTCTCTTGGGCACTACCCAGAGAGGTAGGACAAAGGCTATGACCACCCAGCCATCAGACTCACTTCTCTGCTATGAAGATGTTAGGCCAGACCTCATCCACCTCATTCCAGGGAGCCTCTTGGTGGTCTTGGACCAAGGCCCGCTGGAGGTCCAGGACGCAGGGAGTGTTGTACAGGCTGGTGTCATCCATCTTCTCCCGGACACGGTTGTACAGGTCCTCCACCAGCAACTGTTCGGCAGACTCCAGCATGCCTGGACACTCTGCCTCAACTCTGACCCCACGTGGCTTGAGTTCTAGGGTGAGAAGCAGCATTCTCATCAAAGAGAAATAACACCATGACCCTCCCTGCTCCTTGGGAGAATCTACTCTTGGCCCATTTTCTGCCAGGACTCTGTGTATGGGCTAAATCTGATCTGCCAGGAAGGACTTAACAAGGATCAGCAGTAGCATAGATGTACTGGGGTGGGCAAAGGGAACGTCAGTTTCCCTCATTTCCTCCCATATTTCTATAAAACTGGCTGATAGTTTCTTAGACCAAGGTCCTTAAGTAGCTAGTATGTGTCCAATTTATACTGTAAAACCAATAGTGAAACAAAATAGATGGTTAGAATCATTTACCAAATGAATACATGACATTCTTTAGTAACATAATTCATTCCATTAGTTTGATCCCATTATGTACAGAGGGCAAATAACTCTGGGAAAAGTAAATTTTCAACAGTCACTTATGCTATGTCATGTTTTAATATGCCTTTAGATCACTTATTTCATTTATTGTCTGAATGCAGAACTTGGGTGCAATCTCAAAAATGACAGAATAATCTCTGTTCATTTCCAAGGCAAACCACTCAATATCACATTAATCCAAGTCTATGCGCCAACCAATAACGATGAAGAAGCTGAACTTGAATGGTTCTATGAAGAGCTACAAGACCTTCTAGAACTAATACCCAAAAAAGATGTCCTTTTCATCACAGGGGACTGAAATGCAAAAGTAGGAAGTCAAGAGATACCTGGAGTAACAGGCAAATTTCACCTTGGAGTACAAAATGAAGCAGGGCAAAGGCTAACAGAGTTTTGCCAAGAGAACATGCTGGTCATAGCAAACACTGTCTTCCAACAACACAAGAGAAGACTACATATGGACATCACCAGAGGGTCAATACTGAAATCAGATTGATTATGTTCTCTGCAGCCGAAGATGGAAAAGCTCTATACAATCAGGAAAAAAAAAAAAAAAAAAAAGACTGGGAGCTGACTGTGGCTCAGATCATGAAATTCATGAATTCCTTATTGCCAAATTCAATTTAAATTAAAGAAAGTAGGGAAAACCACTAGGTCATTCAAGTATGACATAAATCAAATCCCTTACAGTGGAACTGACAAATAGATTCAAGGGATTAGATCTGATAGAGTGCCTGAAGAACTATGGACAGAGGTTTGTGACATTGTACATCCCCAGAAAAAGAAATGCAAAAGTCAAAATGCTTGTCTGGGGAGGCCCTACAAATAGCTGAGAAAAGAGAAGCAAAAGGAAAAGGAGAAAAGGAAAGATATACCCATCTGAATGCAGAGTTCCAAAGAATAGCAAGGAGAGATAAGAAGGCCTTTCTCAGTGATCAGTGCAAAGAAATAGAGGAAAACAATAGAATGGGGAAGACTAGAGATCTCTTCAAGAAAATTAAGAGATACCAAGGAAACATTTTATGCAAAGATGGGCTCAATAAAGGACAGAAATCATAGGGACCTAACAGAAGCAGGAGATATCAAGAAAAGGTGGCAAGAATACACAGAAGAACTGTACCAAAAAGATCATCACGAGCCAGATAACCATGATGGGGTGATCACTCACCTAGAGCCAGACATCCTGGAACTGGAAGTCAAGTGGGCCTTAGAAAGCATCACTACAATCAAAGCTAGTGGAGGTGATGGAATTCCAGTTGAGCTATTTCAAATTCTGAAATATGATGCTGTGAGTGCTGCACCCAATATATCAGCAAATTTGGAAAACTCAGCAGTGGCCAAAGGACTGGAAAAGGTCAGTTTTCATTCTAATCCCAAAGAGAGGCAATGGCAAAGAATGCTCAAACTACCGCACAATTGCACTCATCTCACATGCTAGGAAAGGAATGCTCAAAATTCTCCAAGCCAGGCTTCAACAGTATGTGAACTGTCAACTTCCAGATGTTCAAGCTGGATTTAGAAAAGGCAGAGGAACCAGAAATCAAATTGCCAACATCTGTTGGCTCATCAAAAAAGCAAGAGAGTTCTAGAAAAACAACTACTTCTGCTTTATTGACTATGCCAGAGCCTTTGACTGTGGATCACAACAAACTGTGGAAAATTCTTAAAGAGATGGGAATACCAGGCCACTTTACCTGACTCCTGACAAATCTGTATGCAGGTCAAGAAGCAACAGTTAGACCTGGACATGGAACAACAGACTGGCTCCAAATAGGAAAAGGAGTATGTCAAGGCTGTTTATTGTCACCCTGCTTATTTAACTTATATGCAGAGTACATCATGAGAAATGCTGGGCTGGATGAAGCACAAGTTGGAATCAAGATTGCCGGGAGAAATATCAATAACCTCAGATGTGCAGATGACACCACCCTTATGGCAGAAAGTGAAGAAGAACTAAAGAGCCCCATGACGAAAGTGAAAGAGGAGAGTGAAAAAATTGGCTTAAAGCTCAAGATTCAGAAAACTAAGATCATGGCATCTGGTCTCATCACTTCATGGCAAATAGATGGGGAAACAATGGAAACACGAGAGACTTTATTTGGGGGGGGGGGCCTCCAAAATCACTGCAGATGGTGACTGCCACCCTGAAATTAAAAGATGCTTGCTCCTTGGAAGAAAAGCTATGACCAACCTAGATAGCATATTAAAAAGCAGAGCCATTACTTTGCCCACAAAGTCCATATAGTCAAAGCTATGGTTTTTCTGGTAGTTATGTATGGATGTGAGAGTTGGACTGTAAAGAAAGCTGAGCATGGAAGAACTGATGCTTTTGAACTGTGGTGTTGGAGAAGACTCTTGAGAGTCCCTTGGACTGCAAGGAGATCATACCAGTCAATTCTAAAGGAAATCTGTCCAGAATAATCATTGGAACAACTGATGCTGAAGCTGAAATTCCAGTACTTTGGCCATCTGATGTGAAGAACAGACCCATTGGAAAAGACCCTGATGCTGGGAAAGGTTGAAGGCAGGAGGAGAAGGGGCTGACAGAGGATGAGATGGTTGGATGGTGTCACTGACTCAATGGACATGAGTTTGAGCAAGCTCTGAGTGTTGGTGACGGACAGGGAGGCCTGGAGTGCTGCACTCCATGGGGTCACAGAGTCAGACATGACTGAGCGACTGAACGGAACTGAACTCCCTCTCTAGAGTGTAGGCACCTGTGAGCCTCAACCTCCCAGCTCTATGGCAAGTGGGAAAACTTTACAATGAACCCTAATGCCAGTCACAAAACAGCATACAGGACCTGTTTGACAACAACCCAGAAAAGCTCAAATTTCAAATGAATTCCCTCTTGAGTGAAACTTTATCTTCTCCTTCCAATGTATTTTCTTCCAAATTAGCAAATATGGAGGAAAGTAAGATCTTTCATTTCTCTAAGAATGTATCAGTTCAGTTCAGTCACTCAGTCATGTCCAACTCTGTGACCCCATTGACTGCAGCACCGCAGGCCTCCCTGTCCATCACCAACTCCTGGAGTTTACTCAAACTCATGTCCATTGAGTCAGTGATGCCATCCAACCATCTCATTCTCTGTCAGCCCCTTCTCCTGTCTTCAATCTTTCCCAGCATCAGGGTCTTTTCTAATGAGTCAGCTCTTTCAAGCAGGTGGTCAAAGTATTGGAGTTTCAGCTTCAGCATCAGTCCTTCTAATGAATATTCAGGACGGATTTCCTTTAGGATGGACTGGTTGGACCTTCTTGCAGTCCAAGGGACTCCTGAGAGTCTTCCACATCACCACAGTTCAAAAGCATCAAGTCTTCGGTGCTCAGCTTTCTTTATAGTCCAACTCACATCCATACATGACTGTTGGAAAATCCGTAGCTTTGACTAGACGGACATTTGTTGACAAAGTAATGTCTCTGCTTTTTAATATGCTATCTAGGTTGGTCATAATTTTTCTCCCAAGGAGTAAGCACCTTTTAATTTCATGGCTGCAGTCACCATCTGCAGTGATTTTGGAGCTCAAAAAAATAAAGTCTGTCACTGTTTCCACTGCTTCCCCATCTATTTGCCATGAAGTGATGGGACCAGATGCCATGATCTTAGTTTTCTGAATCTTGAGCTTTAAGCTAATTTTTTCACTCTCCTCTTTCACTTTCGTCATGGGGCTCTTTAGTTCTTCTTCACTTTCTGCCATAAGGGTGGTGTCATCTGCACATCTGAGGTTATTGATATTTCTCCCGGCAATCTTGATTCCAACTTGTGCTTCATCCAGCCCAGCATTTCTCATGATGTACTCTGCATATAAGTTAAATAAGCAGGGTGACAATAAACAGCCTTGACATACTCCTTTTCCTATTTGGAGCCAGTCTGTTGTTCCATGTCCAGGTCTAACTGTTGCTTCTTGACCTGCATACAGATTTGTCAGGAGTCAGGTAAAGTGGCCTGGTATTCCCATCTCTTTAAGAATTTTCCACAGTTTGTTGTGATCCACAGTCAAAGGCTCTGGCATAGTCAATAAAGCAGAAGTAGTTGTTTTTCTAGAACTCTCTTGCTTTTTTGATGAGCCAACAGATGTTGGCAATTTGATTTCTGGTTCCTCTGCCTTTTCTAAATCCAGCTTGAACATCTGGAAGTTGACAGTTCACATACTGTTGAAGCCTGGCTTGGAGAATTTTGAGCATTCCTTTCCTAGCATGTGAGATGAGTGCAATTGTGCGGTAGTTTGAGCATTCTTTGCCATTGCCTCTCTTTGGGATTAGAATGAAAACTGACCTTTTCCAGTCCTTTGGCCACTGCTGAGTTTTCCAAATTTGCTGATATATTGGGTGCAGCACTCACAGCATCATATTTCAGAATTTGAAATAGCTCAACTGGAATTCCATCACCTCCACTAGCTTTGATTGTAGTGATGCTTTCTAAGGCCCACTTGACTTCCAGTTCCAGGATGTCTGGCTCTAGGTGAATGATCACCCCATCATGGTTATCTGGCTCGTGATGATCTTTTTGGTACAGTTCTTCTGTGTATTCTTGCCACCTTTTCTTGATATCTCCTGCTTCTGTTAGGTCCCTATGATTTCTGTCCTTTATTGAGCCCATCTTTGCATAAAATGTTTCCTTGGTATCTCTTAATTTTCTTGAAGAGATCTCTAGTCTTCCCCATTCTATTGTTTTCCTCTATTTCTTTGCACTGATCACTGAGAAAGGCTTTCTTATCTCTCCTTGCTATTCTTTGGAACTCTGCATTCAGATGGGTATATCTTTCCTTTTCTCCTTTGCTTTCAGCTTCTCTTCTTTTTTCAGCTATTTGTAAGGCCTCCTCAGACAGCCATTTTGCCTTTTTGCCTTTCTTTTTCTTGGGGATGGTCTTTATCCTTGTCTCCTGTGTAATGTCACGAACCTCTGTCTGTAGTTTATCAGGCACTCTGTCTATGAGACCTAGTCCCTTAAATCTATTTCTCACTTCCACTGTATAATCATAACAGATTTGATTTAGGTCATCCCTGAATGGTCTAGTGACTAAAGAGAAGGAAAAAGAAAGTAATTAGGAAATGCATGTCCTCCATGTTGTTCATAACCTCTTGCCAGCACCACCTCTTCTCTATGGGTGAAATGTGGGTGAAAGTACAGCCGCATTTGGCAAATAGATGTGGCCTTGCTCTTCATGGAATGAGCAGGTGTCTGTAAGCTGGGTTTGCTGTTCAAGTTCTGTTGATCCAGGAGTCCTGAGTTCTGCCCAGGGCTGAGTGCTTCATTTCCCTAAAGCTTCCCTTTCCTTTCCGCCCTCATTTCTGCACCACCTGATGGGCCCCCACATCCCATCACAGGTCTCAGCTCTAAATGTTCTTTGATATCTGTTTCAAAAGCAGAAAGAAGGAAACCTCTGCAATTCCAGTGCTCTATTTTGTTTAAAAATAGATGAAGTGTTCCTATTTTCTCCACCACTCTCGACTCTCCTGGGGTCTTAAATGGCAAATGTAAAAGCCTCTCTCTTTCCTTACTTCTAAGTAGAAGTAGGATTTTTACTTAGATATTTTTACTGCACTGAGAAAAAGACTCCCCACTGCCTCATTAAAATATACAGCTATGCCTTCCTCAGCTGTTTACATAGCAGTTTATTGTTTTGATTTCTTTCCCTTCCTGTTTAAAACAAATGTCCCAATCTCTTACCCACACCAGGAATTCCTACTTTCCCTAGGTTTCTAGTCCACATCTCAGCCACATCAGTTCCTCCCATTTATTTCTACTCCTGGAAGTTTCCTCAGAAGACAGTTAAGCCCAGCCAATTCTCCTCTGCACTCTCTCAGATGTGTGGCATATGCAGACTTTCCTGAAATTGGAAGGTTCTTCCACATCCATTTTTACTTCTGTAGTCATTACTGAATAGGGCAATGTTTTGAAAGATCACTTGGTACATTTTCCTTTTTTCTGTAATTTTTTCTTTGTTTCTTCTTCCACCACCCATCAGCCACTCAGACTACTGAAACTTAGACTTAATGCCTAGATATGACCTAGGATTGAAAAAAAATGCAATGCTCATTTTCAGGTCTCAGTATAAATGTTGAATGTCCCTAGAATCCCATAGACCTGATACTGAAGCTTTCAAAGAGAGCACATGGTTTTCTCACTCCCCCTAAAACCAGACTCTTACTCACACACAGAGCCTGGAGAGTAGCGCAGAAAGTGAAGCACGGAGCACGGATGGTGCAGGATGGAGTGTTAGGGATGTTCCGAACCACACACGAGGGACAGAGAACTTCCGGAGTCAGAGGGGTGCTGGGAGCAATTTAGAAAAAACTAGACTGGGGTCAAGACACCTTGGCCAGGGCTTCTCTGGTGGCTCAGTGGTACAAAATTCTCCTGCCAATGCAGGAGACATGGGTTCGATCCCTGGTCCAGGAAGATCCCATTTGCTGTGGAGCAACTAAGCTCATGTACTGCAACTGTTAAGCCTGTGCTCTAAAGGCAGGGAACTGCAACTTTTGAAGCCCGTGCCCCCTAGAGCCTGTGCTCTGCAACAAGAGAAGCCACTGCAGTGAGAAGCCCTCACACTACAACGAAGAGTATCTGCCACTTGCCACAGCTAGGGAAAAGCTGGTGCAGCAACAAGGACCCAGCACAGGCAAAAATAAATTAATAAAAATTTTAAATGCACACCTTGGCCTGACTGGGAGCAAGGTAATAGCAACCCGGGAAGGGCAATAAAGAAAACAGAAAAAAAGTAGTTATTTGAGAAGTGGAGTCTCCTGGGATTCCCAGACCAACAAGCAACATCAGGTGAAATATCTCATTCCTCACCAAGTGTACAGGGGATCCAGATGTCCTCAGAGACCCAAAGCGTCTAGGACCCAAGGCAGACCTGGGTTACTTGGAAAAGGAGTGGCATGTTTGTTCTCATCACTAGGGATGATCATGACCACCAGCTGTGGATGCCAGATCAGGCTCAAGGCCAGGTGGGTGCTATGTCGTTAATAGGACTGCCTTATCCCACTATACCCATCAGAAGTGAGAGAGACACCAAAGGCAAAGCCATGAGAAGGGAGAGGAATGAAATTGTGAAAGAGTATTGCCCAAATTTCCATCCAATCTGGATGAGTATCCTTGAATGAAATACTGTATGGATTCTGCTCTAAAATTTCCTGCGTAAATATTAACATCTCTTGCCATTCCATCTTTTTTTTAAACCTCCTTCCCATTCAAACGTCAGTTTGAAAACTGTCTTTAATCTCTGGTGGAAATGCAGGTTTAAATATAGGCATGCCTTTGAACAGAACTTTGTGGATGCTACCAGCCATTTTTGGGCTCTCAGGTCTGCATCTCTGGCATAACCCGGACCCCTGAGTTTAACTGAAAAACTGGATTAGAGGTCCCAGCAGGAGATTGGAGTTACCTCCCTGGCTATTTACTAGAGAACTGTTCACACTGAGACATTATAATTTCCACTCTGTCCCATGAAGGTTGATGAGGAGGGATAGGAGGAGCTGTCGTCTTTGGACCTGCTCCTCTTAATGTGATGGGAATCAAGTGAGAGCCACATGACATCTTCCAATGAGCCCCCTTTGAGGGTCTCCAGACGACCCGTGGACCCTCCCACCTGGCATCTGATGGCATCACCTTCATTGATGATCTGTTTAGCTGCAACAGCTGAGGAGAGGTGAATGGGATCCATGAAAATGCTTTCTGTTTCTGCATCTGAGACCATTGAGTACCTGAAAGAAGAGGGTATCATGTGAGATGACTTAGGAGAGCATCTGAATGGAAGGTAATCTTTTTAGACAAGAAGCCTAGATCTGATTATAGCCATGAGTGGAAAACAGTGAGAGAGAAAGGGAATGCTTTCTTAAGAACGCAGAACCCTGGGTATGCTATGGCTTACTCACCTACTTATTTTTAAACCAGAATTGATGCCTTGATATCTGATGATGTGGTAGTCTGGGTTGTGGAGGGGAGAGACTGGGGAGAACTTACACTAATGTGGCTTCACTTTCTCTGTGTGCTCCTACCCTTGGATGTACTGCTGCTCCTTTTTTCTTTTCCTGTCCCTGCCTCTCTGTTACTGTTACTATCGGATGTCCCTACCTGTGCTTCCACCAGGGTTCTGCTGGATTGTTGGGCTGGGTAGGCTGCCATCACTGCCTCCATGCACCCATGTCTTCTGCCTGCTTAAAGGGCATGGGCTGATGAAGGGCTGGCACAGCACCAAGGGAAGTGGGAAGATGTGATAAACTTCACAGTCCTGATTCTGAATACAAGAAATCCAGAATCATCCTAAGTCCAGGGATGCAATAGAGTCACTTAGGTAAATGTTAGTTTTCTGGAAAGAATTCAGCAGAAGTGTCCAAAGGGATCTTTGAAGAATATGGTGAATCAAGGGCAGAAACAAGACTTAGGACCATATAGTAGTGGGTCCCTGGAGAAGATGACAACCCACTCTAGTATTCTTGGCCAGAAAATCCCATGGACAGAGGAGCCTGGTGGGCTACAGTCCCTGGGGTCACAAAGAGTTGAACACGACCGAGCGCACACACATACATGCATAGTGGTAGGCTCCCCGCTCCCTCATGGGTTCTCCTCTTTTCTAGGTGTCATGGTGAGCTTTAGGTCTTTTTTACTTAGTCTTTCCTTTCCTTTATATCTACAGAGGACTTTTTAAAAGTGAGAAGGCTTAATGGATACATTTTCCCATAAAAACTTCATCATGCCTCCTTTGTTTATAGTCAAGCCCTCCCTGTGCCTCACCCCCCAGCAATCAGCAATCTGTTTTCTGTCCCTAAGTGTGGCCTTTTCCAGAAGGTTAAATAAATGTAATAATATAGTAGTCTTTTTGATATGGTTTATTTCACTTAGCAAAATGAATCTGAGCCATCTAATCTATTGCAATAATAGAATAATAATAATAACAATAGAGTCAATAGTTTGTTCCTTCTTATGGCTGAATAATATTTCATTTCTTAGGCATTGCAGGCAGGCTATTGCTGCCATCACTGTCACACTGCCTGAGTGAAGACTGTGTATTCCATAGGAAAGTATGATACACTTACTGCTGATGTGGTGATACTTTGGATTCTGGCTTTCTTCCTCAATCTGCCTTCTATTATTTACTTTTCAGAATCCTGAAACAGTTGCTGTATCCTTCTGTCCAGGTTTTATAAGGGCAATCCATGGGAGAGTCTGGATGGAGGGTGTGTTTTCCATCTTTTCCAGAACTGGAAACTTGTACTTTATCTTTTTGATTTTAAAAGTCTGAAGTCAATATGTTTCCTGACCCTTATAATTGACCTATTTTCTCTCTGTGGAAACCAATAGGGTCTTTTTTAGTTTGCAATGTTTAGAAATTTCCTGGTGATGTTTCTTTTTTGGTATTAGTTCTAGAAGGTCTTGTAGGTGATATCCTTTTCATCATAGGGGACTGAAATGCAAAAGTAGGAAGTCAAGAGATACCTGGAGTAACAGACAAATTTCACCTTGGAGTACAAAATGAAGCAGGGCATAGACTAATAGAGTTTTGCCAAGAGAACACACTGGTCATAGCAAACACCCTCTTCCAACAACACAAGAGAAGACTCTACACATGGATATCATCAGATGGTCAATATCGAAATCAGATTGAATATGTTCTTTGCAGCCAAATATGGAAAAGCTCTATACAATCAGCAAAAACAAGACCAGGAGCTGACTGTGGCTCAGATCATGAACTCCTTATTGCCAAATGCAAACTTAAATTGAAGAAAGTAGGGAAAACCACTAGCTCATTCAGCTATGACTTAAATCAAGTCCCTTACAATTTTACAGTGGAAGTGACAAATAGATTCAAGGGATTAGATCTGATAGAGTTTCTGAAGAACTATGGACAGAGGTTCATAACATTGTAAGGAGGCAGTGATCAAAATCATCCCCAAGAAAAACAAATGCAAAAAGCAAAATGGCTGTGTGAGGAGGCATTACAAATAGCTGAGAAAAGCAGAGACGTGAAAGGAAAAGTAAAGATAAACCTGTCTGAATGCACAGTTTCAAAGCATAGCAAGGAGATAAAAAAAGGCTTCCTAAGTGAAAAATGAAAGTGAAATTTGCTCAGTTGTGTCCGACTCTTTGCGACCCCATGGGATTTTCCAGGCCAGAATACTGGAGTGGGTAGCCATCCCCTTCTTCAGGGGATCTTCCCAACCCAGGTATCAAACCCAGATCTCCCACATTGCAGGCTGATTTTTTACCATCTGAGCCACCAGGAAAGCCCCTTCCCAAGTGATCAGTGCAGAGACATAGAGGAAAACAACAGAGTGGGAAAGCCTAGAGATCTCTTCAAGAAAATTAAAGATACCAAGGGAACATTTCATGCAAAGATGGGCACAATAAAGGACAGAAATGGTATGGACCTAACAGAAGCAGAAGATATTAAGAAGAGGTGGCAAGAATACACAGAAGAACTGTACAAAACAGACCTTCATGAACCAGATAACCATGATGGTGGGATCACTCACCTAGAGCCAGATATCCTGGAGTGTAAAGCCAACTGGGCCTTAGGAAGCATCACTGAGAACAAAGCTAGTGGAGGTGATGGAATTCCAGCTGAACTATTTCAAATCCTAAAAGATGATGCTGTTAAAATGCCATACTCAATATGCCAGCAAATTTGGAAAACACAGCAGTGGCCACAGGACAGGAAAAGGTCAGTTTTCATTCCAATCTCAAAGAAAGGCAATGCCAAAGAATGTTCAAACTGTTGCATAATTGCACTGTCATTTCATACGCTAGCAAAGTAATGCTCAAAATTCTCCAAGCTAGGCTTCAATAGTACGTGAACCAAGAACTTCCAGATGTTCAAGCTGGAATTAGAAAAGGCAGAAGTGCCAGAGATCAAATTGTCAATAACTGTTGGATGATAGAAAAAGAAAGAGAATTCCAGAAAAACATCTACTTCTGCTTCATTGACTACACTAAAGCCTTTGACTGTGTGGATCACAACAAACTGTGGAAAATTTTTCAAGAGATGGGAATACCAGACCACCTTACCTGCCTTCTGTTAAACCTGTATGCAGGTCAAGAACCAACAGTTAGAACCGGACCTGGAACAACAGATTGGTTCCAAATTGGGAAAGGAGGACGTCAAGGCTGTATATTGTCACTCGTCTTATTTAACTTTATGCAGAGTACATCATGCAAAATGCTGGGCTAGATGAAGCACAAGCTGGAACCAAGATTGCAGGGAGAAATACCAATAACCTTAGATGTGCAGATGACACCACCCTTATGACAGAAAGCAAAGAGGAACTAAAGAGCCTCTTGATGAAAGTGAAAGAGGAGAGTCAAAAAGTTGGCTTAAAATTCAACATTCAAAAAATTAAGATCATGGCATCTAGTCCCTTCACTTCTTGGCAAATAGATGGAGAAACAATGGAAACAGTGCCAGATTTTATTTTCTTGGGCTCCAAAATCATTTCAGATGGAGATCTCAGCTATGGACTAAAAGATGTTTGCTCCTTGGAAGAAGACTTATGACAAACCTAGACAGCATATTCCAAAGCAGAGATATTACTTTGCAAACAAAGGTCCATCTAGTCAAAGCTATGGTTTTTCTAGTAGTCATGTATGGATGTGAGAGTTGGACTATAAAGATGGCTGAGCACCAAAGAATTGATGCTTTTGAACTGTGGTGTTGGAGAAGACTCTTGAGAGCCCCTTGGACTGCATGGAGATCAACCCAGTCAATCCTAAAGGAAATAAGCCCTAAATATTCATTGGAAGGATTGATGCTGAAGCTGAAGCTCCAATACTTTGACCACTTGACATGAAGAGCTGAGTCACTGGAAAAGACCCTGATGCTGGGAAAGATTGAAGGCAGGAGGAAAAGAGGCCGACAGAGGATGAGATGGTTGGATGGCATCACCAACTCAATGGACATGAGTTTGAGCAAGCTTGGGGAGTTGATGATAGACAGGGAAGCCTGGTGAGCTGCAGTCCATGGAGTCATGAAGAGTTGGACATGACTGAGTGACTGAACAACAATAACAATATATGTTCCTTGGTCAATGTTAATCCAATGTGTTGGTTATGGATACCATTTTGAGTGCCTTTTATGAATTTATAATAATCCTGACAAAATAGGTTTTATTTTTCATGCTTTAAGGTGAGGAAATTGTGGCATAGAAATGTTAAAAAAAAATTGCCCCAAACAGTAAATAAGTGGACTAGCTAAGTTGCAAACATAGAACAGTCCTGCTCTGAGTCCAGTCTTCGGTCCATTGCAATGCATGCATACCATTTTGATTGGAAAGGGGAGATGAATTGGTTGGTGGAGAAACTCCAGCTGGATCCCAGGCCCAACATAAATTTTGACACAGAAAATACTTAAAGAATACTTGTTGAAAACATGGATGGATGGTTGCATGGATTTGGTTGAGTTGAGCTGAGTACAGCTGAACTGAATGGAGCTAAGTTGTGCTAAATTTAGCTGAATTGATTAGCAGAACAATTTCCTTGTAATAGACAACCACACTGGATTTCCCACTTGGGAGAATGATGTGATCAGAACCAGCAAAGATATGAAGGAAGAAATGTCTTCGACAGAAGAAAGGAGTAGCTAATGTCTCTACCCAGGATGTGGCTAAATCTGTCCATGCAGGTCAGCACAATGTGGCATCGTCACTGGTAGTTCCTGAGGGATTTCCAAGAACAACTGTGATGGATTATTCCTAAGTATAACTTGTGACCAGAAGATGCATTTCAAATAAGTGTAACCAGGGAGTGAGTGTGAATATTAAGAGTGAGATTTGGGAGGCATTAATATTATCCTGGATGCCAGAACTAGAGAGGTTTTTTTTGAGAACTCATTGCTTTGTAAAGATAATAAAGAGTAGACTGCCTGGTGGGGTGTACACAAGCTCTGTAAATGTACAGATTTGTTATTATTCAGTTGCTAAGTCATGTCTGACTCTTTACGACCCCATGAACTGCAGCACACCAGGCTTACCTGTCCTTCACTATCTCCCAGAGTTGGCTCAAACTCATGTCCATTGAGTCAATGATGCCATCTACCCATCTCATTTTCTGTCACCCCCTTCTCTTCCCACCTTCAATCTTTCCCAGCATCTTTTCCAATTGTCAGGAAGCATTTAACAAGAGGCTTCCTGTGTGCTATTTTGGATCTGTCAGGAACCCTCTGGCCCTTACTGATTCCTGAATATTCAGGAATTAAGAGGAGAGGCACACCTTTCCCAGGGCTGAGGAATCCAGGCATTTCTCATTACAGTGATAAGTACCCTCTTCCTTATTATGAGCCAAATGGTAAAAGATGATTGTTTGCAACTCCCTCTCTTTGATAGGGATCATCTTATGTTTTGTAAGTCTGGAATTTTAATCTTTATCTTTGCTGAGAATTACTACGGTATATATGCCCACGCCATGTTGATTAAAACACCTTTGCTCCATCAGAGCTTTGGTCCCCGTGTCTTTCTTTCTTTCCTTCTTTCTTTCTATTCCTTCTTTCTCTCTATTTCTGGCTAATTCCTTGGAGCGCGGAGGCCCGCTGAGCTCACTTTCCTGCCCGGGGTTCTAAGACCCACTCGAGAGGGCGCCCGGTGCCTACGTGCAGCCGCGCGAGCCCTAAGAACAGGGCTCTATTGGCTTTCCGTGTAAACCAGGGGATGTCAGCCTCTTTCTCTTACTCTCGGAACCACTAGGTTCCGGTCCATTAAAGGACCAACACCAATGAGTCAGCTCTTCGCATCAGGTGGCCAAAGTATTGGAGCTTCAGCTTCAGCATCAGTCCTTCCAATGAACACCCAGGACTGATCTCCTTTACAATTGACTGGTTTTATCTCCTTGCTGTTCAAGGGACTCTCAGGAGTTCTCCCGCACCACAGTTCAGAAGCATCAATTCTTTGGCATTCTGCCTTCCTTACGGTCCAGCTCTCACATCCGTACATGACTACTGAAAAACCATAGCTTTGACTATATGGACCTTTTTCATACAGATTAAGCAGTCATATTTATCCCTGTACCTCCAACACATGGAAGGTGAGTGACCAGGCAGGTTTTGATGACTGCATGGATGGTGAGTGGACAGATGGGTAGACGGGTAGTCACATGGGTGACTGGATGAATGGACAGAATCCTAGGCACCAGGCAGGGTGTCCACATACCACCTTGGCGATCAGACTTGATAGTCTCCAAGGTCCTGCAGTCTCTGGTCTCTTTCTACTCTCCAGCCTCGGCTTGTGCTGGTTTCCCTTGGGCTCACTTCTGTCCAGCACACTGATTTTCTAGGCTTTCCATCCTCACCAATTTTCCTTTTGCCCAGGCATTTTGCCAAAGCCAATTTCCACTGCCTGGATAATCGGTCCTCCCCCTACTCACTGATCTTTCAGATCTTAGTTCAATCATCATTTCAGTAGGGAAGCTTTCCTGTTTTCCACCTCTCATTGCACTATACGCCTTTTCTTTATGGCACTTCTATTAATGTAACTTTACATTTATTTACAAAATAATTTGATAAATTCTGTTTCCTATAAAAGACCATACCCTTTGTGAGGCAGAGACCACACCTTCTTTATTAGACTCATTAAACCACATCTGTGGCAAAATAGTCTTAGTGCTGTTAGAGTATTTCATGAGCTGTTAGGTTCCCAGAATCTAGTTTAATGTCTACTTAATAGTTATTTTCTGATTCACTGACTGACTGAATTTGTCCTCAGGGAAGTACCATATTTAAGGGTATGTGGCAGATATGATAGTTACAAAACAATGATATTTATCAAGTATTGGCTACTGGCTCATCATTTTACTGGAATGCAAACCCAGTATCAAACCCAGGGTGCTGGTTATCTTGTGTCCATGCTCATTCTCAGCTCTTCTGAGGCCAAGATGTGTACATCTCGGAGGCCTGTATTGGCAGTTAGAAATTCTTTTCTCATGGTGGCCCTGGATCCATCCTCACACAGAGGTGGTCTTTGTCCCCCTCCCTTGGATCCTGTTGGTTTCCGTGACTGTTCTCACATAGAATATGGTGGGAGTGACACTACAGTGTCTGAATCTGAACCTTAAGGGTAGCTCTCTGCTCCTGGCTCTTGGTGTTCTCTGTTCAGAAGCCCTGAGCTTCCATATTAGAAGTCAGATGACCTCAACCACCCCAAAGCCACCAAGCTGGAAAAGCTATTGACCAACGCTCCCTGCCAAGCTCCTAGCCAACATTCAGCCATGTGGGTGAGCCTTTTAGAGGAACATCTTTCACCTCTTGGGCCTCTCCAGCTGACACCACATGAAACACAGACAAGTTGCCCCATCCTGTCCAGATTCCCACAGAAAGAAGGCAAAATAAAGTTACTGTCTGAAGTCATTACATTTTGGGGCAATTTGTTAGGCTGCAGTAGATGACAGCAACACCATTTCAAGGACTAAGTAAGTAGTGAATTTTGAGCAAATGCCAAGGCCTTCTTCTCCCTGATAGTAATACAGAAACTAGTAAATGTCAGTGGCTGACCTCAGTTTGTTGCAGTTGGGAAGCAACAATAAAATAACACCAATATGAAAGTAAGCCCTAACACTGTTCCAGACCCTGGTGATATTTTGGGCCCAGGATTCAGGGCAGTCTCAGTTTTTTAAAAATTGGAATATAATTGCTTTACAATGTTTTTTTTTCTGCTACAACAAAGTGAATTGCCTATATGTATATGAGTTAGCTATATATATGTACATATCCCTTCTTTCTTCAGCCTCCCTACCACCCCACGCCCATCCCACCCCTCTAGGTCATCACAGAGCTGAGCTTCCTGTGCTATAGAGCAGCTTCCCACCAGCTATCTATCTTACACTTGATAGTATATGTGCACGTCTATGCTTCTCTCTCAATGTGCCCCATGCTCCCTTTCCCCATGTATGTCCACATGTCTGTTCTCTACATCTGCATCTAAATTCCCGTCCCGCAAATGGGTTCATCTGGAGCTGGAGGAAGCAGGCTCCTTGACTTCAGACTATAATATAAAGCTTCAGTAATTAAGACAGTACGGCACTGGCACCGAAACAGAAACGCAGATCAAGGGAACAAGACAGAAAGCCCAGAGATAAACCCACGCCCCCATGGCCATCTTACGTTTGACAAAGGAGGCAAGAATACACAATGGGGAAAAGACAGGCTCTTCAATAAATCGTGCTGCGAAAACTGGATACCCGAGCTACAGGTAAAGGAATGAAACTAGAACACTTCCTAACACCATACACAAAAACAAACTCAAAATGGATTAAAGACCTACGTGTAAGACCAGAATCTATAAAACTCTTAAAGGAAAACATGGGCAGAACACCATATGACATAAATCAGCAAGATCCTTTTTGACCCACCTCCTAGAGTAATAAAAATAAAAACAGAAATAAACAAATGGGACCTAAAGAAACTTAAAAGCTTTTGCGCAACAAAGGAAACCATAAGCAAGGTTAAAAAATAACCCTCAGGATGGGAGAAAATATTTGCAAATGAAGCAACAAAGGATTAATCTCCAAAATATATAAGCAGTCTCAGTTTTAACATGTCAATATTTCATAAAACTAGATTCAGAGTCTTAAATTTTGTATAAGTTTGAGTCACATTTCCATCTCAATGATATTTATTAAGGGAGTTTTACTTTTTTATTTATTAATGCATAAAGTGCAAGCAGGCTCAGCTGTGTTGACTCTTTGCGACCCCACAGACTGTATTTCACCAGACTCCTCTGTCCATGGGACTTCCCACACAAGAATACTGGACTGGGTTGCCGTTTCCTTCTCTAGGGGCTCGTCTCAACCCAGGGACTGAACCTGTGTCTCCTGCACTGCAGGCGGATTCTTTACCACTGAGCCACCAGGAAAGCCCTTATTTATTAATTGTTAATAAAATAATTATCTTGTTTCTTAAGGGTCAGTATTATTTTAAAATGAGATTTGAGTTGATGAGGGGGATCAAATCAAAACCTTGAAAGGGTAGTCAGCCAAGAATTCTCGTGTTACTATGGGGATGATAAGGGCTTCCTCCTAGCATGGCCCCTCATTCTCCCAGAGATCCGTTTTCTTTGTTCCTCTGCAGGTCTCCAGGGCCTTGCATTCAGGGAGGTGACAGGCACAAACTGAAAAGAGATATAGGAGAAGTCCTCACCTGTCACGTGTGCAGAAAGACCCGAGTCAGAAGCTCAGCAGTTGGTGTCCCCTGGGGTCCCCACCGGGTACTGTCTTTCTGCGAGCCCTTGGTCCTAGCATTTTCCCTAAACAATGCTGACTTCAGATTGTGTGGATTTGATTTCACATGACAAACACCGGGAACTAACAGCCTGTCCTAAATACACTGAAACTCTGGGGCTGTACATTTGATAGGGGAGTATTTGAAATTAAAATCTGAAAATAGAAATGGTGGATAAACATTCTTCCTTCTTGTTGGTGGTAAAGACTGAATTCCAGCTCATGCATCAGTGAACTTGAGAAATCACATTTGAAGACTACCCAGTACACTTTTGAGAAGTTGGAGGTTTTATGATTGAGAAAAGAGGGAAGTTAAGCTCAAACTCCCCTCCCCAACCTCACAATGCATCTGTTTTGACTGCTGATGCAAAAATTCAAGCAGCAGTAAACTCAGCTCAGCATCCTCCAGTGTTAAGGAAGGATGTAAATTCCAAGTGCTTTTATGAGTTAACCTGTTATGAGAGGAGGAGATGTAAACCTAATAGTCCTAAGACTATTTTGCTGGAGACAGTTTACTGAGTCTAATACAGGTGTGGGGGTAGGACTTGAAATGACCTGAATGGAGAACAAGTGTCCCAGCGGCATTGTGAAGCTGCCCTTATTTTCTCCTGAGAAGCAGGACTGCAGAGAAAGAAAGGAGGAAGGAGGCTGAGAGCTGGACAAGTGGCCCTATTTATATCTGCAAGGTCAGTGAGACAGCGGCTCTAGAGGTTTTGATTTATGACCATGTCTGTGCGTCCACCCGCATGCCTGAGATGGAGTGTGATTATACACTGTGATTGGGAAGCAGCAAGGGCTGGCTGTTCAAACAGGCTGGCAGGGAAGCAGAGGCTCTAGGGTCGATACCTCGTCACAGGATCAGGAAGCAGCAGCTAAAAAGCCTGGAAGGTGAATTGAGGATAAATAATAAAGCAGAGTTTGATGGACTTCCTAACCAACAGCAGAGATGGGGGCAGCTTTCTTTAAATCTGTGTTTTTTAAAATTGCAGACTGTGACCTATTAGTGTATCATAAAATCAATGGGTCGCACCTAGCATCTGGAAAAGAAAAGAAAAAAAAAAAAGAATAGAGAATGATACTATCCATTTTAAAGATAAATACAATTTTTGAAACCTGTTTAAAATTTACACAAACCTATACGCATATGCTGTGTGTAAATGGTATGTCCCACTGTGGATTACAGTTGGCAAAGTTTGTAAGCCAGTTTTAAATCAGTTGCCCGGTTGTCAAGACCCAAAATAGAGTGGAATTGGGATCCTTCAACCCAGGCCCCCTGACAGCTGGTCACTTCCTTTCAGTGAGTCCCTTGGAAATGAAATGTAGGCAAAGGCACGGGAGGGGGTGTCTTCCTTGATTTGGCTTTTGCAAAAAAGGAACAGATTTCTGAGCTTCAGTGAAAGTGACCATACAGGCAAAGTTCAGGCTCCAAGGAAGAAGAGAAGTCACTGAAGCAAATCTATTTTTAGCAAGCTGCTTCTAGCAAGCTTTGTGAAACAGGCAAGGCAGAAAAATTTTCATGGGAAAAGAGATACAAGAGCAAGGGTGTATGGGAGGAGCCATTTCCCAAGGACACATGATGAAGGCACATAGACCTACCATGCCATGCCCCCCATCTCTTGCCCCTCCCCCCAAACCAGGTGTGCAGACCTCAAGAGAAGAGAGGCAAGCAAAGCACAGCTAAGGATCTTTGCTGAAAGGGAAGGGGAAAATGCCACCGAGAGAGGCCGCCTGACCAGATGAGTGAGAAGTTCTAAGACACTGCAAAGGCTTGAAAAATCAGATCTGAAGTCAGGGCAAGAAATGAATTTTTGACTTGGCAAAAAATTAAGGAAAACAGAAAGACATTATTCAAATTAGAATAATAGGAGGATAAGGAAGTCTGATCCTTTATTTGGAAAGGACGAGAAAACTGGTCATAGCTGAGGAGGAAGCGAAGAAGCAGAGGGAGACTCCAGACCCTCTGTGTGGGCAGGCCTGGCGGGAGCAGCCTCCCGCGACGGAGGGGAGGGCCTGTTGGGAGGTGGGTTTGCATCACAAGAACACCAGTTCTTAAAACTGTGCTGGGTTTACTGGGGAGGTTTGATGGAGGTGATGGATAAGCGTGAAGGCTCCACCAAGCGGCCTCACTGGATAGGGGGTTTTACATTTTAATGTTAACTCAAGAATTACCTCAGGAAATTTGCCCAGATGGAAGATGGGTGACTCTTTACCTATAGATTTTCCTCCGGAGAAAGTGACACACAGCAGCTAGGTTTGAATTTAAGGTGTTTGAGGTCAGGGTCTAACTCAGGCAAAAATAGAAGTCTTGACACCTCTGTGCAATGTCTACACCCCTTTCTTAGGTTCTTCATTCACCCAAGGATGAGATTTGCAGATGAGGCTGGAAATGTTAAGACTCCCTGCTGGGACAGCAAGCACACCTCATCCCTGAATGAACTCTTCCCTGGTTGGCTCTGCCTCTTTGCAGCACTAGGTGCATTTTTGCAAATATCTCTCCTGGTTCCACAGAAAAGAGTACAGCTGTATCACTCCGGGGCTGGATCTAAAGTTACAGTGGGTTGAATGATAGCCCCAGCAAAGATATATCTCCTAGAACCTGCAAATGCAAGCCTTTTTGGATAAAAGATTGTTGCAGATTAATTGAGTCCAAAACTTTGAGAAGAGATCATCATGGATTCAGTTCAGTTTAGTTGATCACTTGTGTCCAACTCTTTGCGACCCCATGGTCTGCAGCACACCAGGCCTCCCTGTCACTACCAAGTCCTGGACCTTACTCAAACTCAAACATTGAGTCGGTGATGCCATCCAACCATCCCAACCTCTGTCATACCCTTCTCCTCCTGCCTTCAATCTTTCCCAGCATCAGGGTCTTTTCAAATAAGTCAGTTCTTCGCATCAGGTGGCCAAAGTACTGGAGTTTCGGCTTCAGCATGAGTCCTTCCAATTCAGGACTAATTTTCCTTTAAGATTGACTGGTTTGATCTCCTTGCAGTCCAAGGGACTCTCAAGAGTCTTCTCCAACACTGCATTCAAAAGCATCAATTCTTCGGCACTCAGCTTTCTTTATAGTCCAACTCTCACATCCGTACATGACTACTGGAAAAACCATAGCTTTGATTAGACAGACCTTTGTCAGCAAAGTAATGTCTCTGTTTTTTAAAATGCTATCTAGGTTGGTCATAGCTTTTCTTCCAAGGAGCAAGCATCTTTTAATTTCATGGCTGCAGTCACCATCTGCAGTAATTTTGGAGCTCCCCCAAAATAAGGTCTCTCATTGTTTCCATTGTTTCCCCATTTATTTGCCATGAAGTGATGGGACCAGATGCCATGATCTTAGTTTTCTGAATGTTGAGTTTTAAGCCAACTTTTTCACTCTCCTCTTTCACTTTCGTCAAGAGGCTCTTTAGTTCTTCTTCACTTTCTGCCATAAGGGTGGTGTCATTTGTATATCTGAGGTTATTGATATTTCTCCAGGCAATCTTGATTCCAGCTTGTGTTTTTTGCAGCCCAGCATTTCGCATGATGTACTCTGCATATCTGTCTCTTCCCTGGTAACTTGGACGGTAAAGCGTCTCCCTTTAGTGTGGGAGACCAGGGTTCGATCCCTGGGTCAGGAAGATCCTCTGGAGAAGGAAATGGCAACCCACTCTAGTATTCATGCCTGGAAAATCCCATGGACCAGGGAGCCTGGTGGGCTACAGTCTATGGGGTCACAAAGAGTCAGACATGACTGAGCGACTTCTCTTCTTCACTTCACTCTGCATGTAGGCTAAATAAGCAGGGTGACAATATACAGCTTTGACATACTCCTTTCCCGATTTGGAGCCAGTCTGTTGTTCCATGTCCAGTTCTAACTGTTGCTTCTTGACTTTCATACAAATTTCTCAGGAGTCAGGTAAGGTGGTCTGGTATTCCTATCTCTTTGAGAATTTTCCATAGTTTATTGTGATCCACACAGTCAAAGACTTTGGCATAGTCAATAAAGCAGAAGTAGTTGTTTTTCTGGAACTCTCCTGCTTTTTTTTGATGATCCAACAGATGTTGGCAATTTGATCTCTGGTTCCTCTGCTGTTTCTAAATCCAGCTTGAACATCTGAAGTCCACAGTTCATGTACTGTTGAAGACTGGCTTGGAGAACTTTGAGCATTACTTTGCTAGCATGTGAGATGAGTATGGTTGTGTGGTAGTTTGAACATTCTTTGGTGTTGCCTTTCTTTGGGATTGGAATGAAAACTGACCTTTTCCTGTCCTGTGGCCACTGCTGTGTTTTCCAAATTTGCTGGCATATTGAGTGCAGCATTTTAACAGCATCATCTTTTAGGATTTGAAATAGCTCAGCTGGAATTCCATCACCTTCACTAGCTTTGTTTGTAGTGATGCTTCCTAAGGCCCACTTGACTTCACATTCCAGGATATCTGGCTCTAGGTGAGTAATCACAGCATCATGGTTATCTGGGTCACGAAGGTCTTTTTTGTATAGTTCTTCTGTGTATTTTTGCCACCTCTTCTGAATATCTTTTGCTTCTGTTAGGTCCATACCATTTCTGTCCTTTATTGTTCCCATCTTTTCATGAAATATTCCCTTGGTATCTTTAATTTTCTTGAAGAGATCTCTCATCTTTCCCATTCTGTTGTTTTTCTCTATTTCTTTGCACTGATCACTGAGGAAGGCTTCTTGTCTCTCCTTGCTATTCTTTGGAACTCTGCATTCAGATGGGTATATCTTTCCTTTTCTCCTTTGCCTTTAGCTTCTCTTCTTTTTCCAGCTATCTGTAAGACCTCCTCAGACAACCATTTTGCCTCTTTGCATTTCTTTTTCTTGGGGATGGTCTTTATCACTGCCTCCTCCACAATGTCACAAACCTCCATCCATAGTTTTTCAGGCACTCTATCAGATATAATTCCTTGAATCTGTTTGTCATTTCACTGTATAATCATAAGGGATTTGATTTAGGTCATACCTGAATGGTCTAGTGATTTCCCCTTTTTTCTTCAATTTAAGTCTGAATTTGGCAATAAAGGAGTTCATGATCTGAGCCACAGTCAGCTCCCGGTCTTGTTTTTGCTGACTGTATAGAGCTTCTCCATCTTTGGCTGCAAATAATATAATCAATCTGATTTTGGTATTGACCATCTGGTGATGTCCATGTGTAGAGTCTTCTCTTGTGTTGTTGGAAGAGGGTGTTTGCTATGACTGGTGCATTCTCTTGGCAAAACTCTATTAGCCTTTGCCCTGCTTCATTTTGTACTTCAAGTCAAAATTTGCCTGTTACTCCAGTATCTCTTGACTTCCTACTTTTGCATTTCAGTCCCCTATGATGAAAAGGAAATCGTTTTGGGGTATTAGTTCTAGAAGGTCTTGTAGGTCTTCATAGAACCATTCAACTTCTTCAGCATTACTGGTTGGGGCATAGACTTGGATTAATGTGTGATATTGAATGGTTTGTCTTGGAAATGAACAGAGATCATTCTGTCATTTTTGAGATTGCATCCAAGTACTGCATTTCAGACTCTTTTGTTGACTATTATGGCTATTCCATTTCTTCTAAGGGATTCTTGCCCACAGTAGTAGATATAATGGTCATCTGAGTTAAATTCACACATTCTAGTCCATTTTAGTTCGCTGATTCCTAAAATGTCGATGTTCATTCTTGCCATCTCCTATATGATCACTTCCAATTTGCCTTAATTCATGGACCTAACATTCCAGGTTCCTGTGCAATATTGCTCTTTACAGCATTGGACCTTGCTTCCGTCACCAGTCACATCCACAACTGGGTGTTGTTTTTGCATTGGCTTTGTCTCTTCATTCTTTCTGGAGTTATTTCTCCACTGATCTCCAGTAGCATATTGGACACCTACTGACCTGGGGAGTTCATTTTTCAGTGTCCTATCTTTTTGCCTTTTCATACTCTTCATGGGGTTCTCAAGGCAAGATACTGAAGTGGTTTGCCATTCCCTTCTCTAGTGGACCACATTTTGTCAGAACTCTCCACCATGACCCGTCCATCTTGGGTGGCCCTATACTGGAATGGGTAGCCTATCCCTTCTTCAGCAGATATTCCTGACCCAGGAATTGAACTGGGGTCAACCTGCATTGCAGGCAGATTCTTTACTGACTGAGCTATGAGGCAAGCCCATTCATGGATTAGGGTAGACCATAAATTCAGTGGAAGATGTCACTTAAAAAGAACACAAGAGCTGTAAGAGTTACTTATATATTCTGGAGATTAATCCTTTTGTCTGTTGTTTCATTTGCAATTATTTTCTCCCATTCTGAGGTTTGTCTTTTAATGTTGTTTATTATTTCCTTTGCTGTGCAAAAGCTTTTAAGTTTGAGTAAGTCCCATTTTTGTTTTTAAATTACTTAGTTTTTAAATTTTTTTAAATTTAATTTTTTATTATTAAAATTTTTATTATTAAAATTTTTTTAATTTAATTTTTAAATTTAAATTTAAATGTTTTTAAATTACTTAGTCATAGAGGACCCTGGTGTGATGTATGTCAAAGAGTGTACAGCCTATGGTTTCCTCTAAGACCTGTGGCTGACTCATGTTGATATAGAGCAGAAACCAACACAATATTGTAAAGTAATTATTTTCCAATTAAAAATAAATAAACTTATATGTAAAAAAAGGACACAAGAGAAGACAGAGACGAGATGACCATATGAAGACAAAGGCAGAGGTTGGAGTTACACTGTCCCAAGCCAAGAAACTCCTAGAGCCAACAGAAGCAAGGAAGAGGCGAGGGCAAAATCTTCCCTGGAGTCTTTGGAGGGAGAGTGTCCCTGCCAGCACCTGGATCTCAGATTTCTGGCCTTTAAACCTGAGAGAATTTATTTGTGCTATATGTGTGTGTGGTTTTTAAGCCACCCAGTTTGTGGGAATTTGTTACAGAAGCCCTAGGAAATGAGCACTGGGATTCTGCTGGTGGGATATTTGCTCTCTCCATGAATAACTTAATTTTAAAAAGGCTCAAGCTTTTAGCTAAAGAGATAAAACAAGGAGGATGGAATTTCAGGCATTTATTAAGTACAGGGAGGATTGTTCAGACTTGGGTGATGATCTGTTGCTTAGAATGGGCTTCCCTGGTGGCTCAGTGGTAAAGAATCCACCTGCTAATACAGGAGATAAGTGTTATATTGTAATAATGTAGGTTATATATTGTATATAATATAAATAATATATGTTTTACTATATTTTTAAATTTCTATCACTAGGTAAAACTGATATCCCAGTTTTATGACTAAGTTATTTATATAAGCTTTCATGGCTACTAAGTGGCAGAGCAGAGCTTAATTTTGGCCTTAATTACACCATTTTCATTCTTCCCACATCACTATATTGGCTCCTAGAAGATAATTTTATTAATAATTCTCTTTCCATAGCTTTAAAAAGCCCACAGTTTTATTTAAGTAATAATTGTTATTCATACAGCACATATTTAAAATGTGCAGATTGGTAAAGTTTGATACACAAATCAGTGAGATCACTACCATAATCAAAATTGTGTTGTTTCTTTTTTACTGGGTTTTTAGAGTTTTTTAAATGTATATTTTGGATATGAGTTCATCATCAGATATGTGATTTTCATTTTTTTCTCCCAGTTTGTGAGCTGCCTTTTCATTTTTAAAGATACTGTAGACATTCATCTGAGCTAGTTTAAGCCCAGCTCTGTACAGTGCAGTAGGGTTGATTGGATGATGACTCAAAAGTCAGTGCAGCTGTCTTAGTTTATACCTCAGATTTTATGATGCTAATTGCAGGAAGGGATAGCCTGTGAAGTGTTACTGTGTGTTTGACTTTCTTGAACATGTCTGAAAAGGGCTAGTTATTTTGGGATCAGCTACTAAAAACCGACTGCTAAGGAGTATGCTGTAGAGAAGGAAATGGCAGCCCACTCCGGTATTCTTGCCTGGGAAATCCCACTGGACAGAGGAGCCTGGTGGGCTACAGTCCATGGAGTCGAAAAAGAATTGGACCCGACTCAGTGACTGAACAACAACAAAGGGATATACCGTACACAAACCAACATGACATTGACATTGAAGTCGCTCAGTTGTGTCCGACCCCGTTTGTGACCCCATGGACTGTAGCCCACCAGGCTCCTCCGTCCATGGGATTTTCCAGGCGAGAGTACTGGAGTGGGTTGCCATTTCCTTCTCAGGGGATCTTCCCCACCCAAGGATTGAACCCTGGCCTCCCGCATTGTAGGCAGACGCTTTACGGTCTGAGCCACCAGGGAAGTCTACACAAACCAAGAGGGGCTTTACAACCAAGTGGACTTGGGAGGAGTCACTGAGAACCCAGAGAAAATGTGCTCTGTCTGCGGGACCTGACTTTTGGGGAGTTCAGCCCTTTTCATGTGTAAGTGGGGCTTTCGGGTTGAGCTTGTTTTTGTCTAGGAGGGGGGACTGGCAGCTGGAAGGACTAAGAACTGAATGCTGCTGGAATGTCCCTATTAATCAATGTTTTTGTCCTGTGACCAGCTCACTTTATGTGGAACTCTGAAACCGGCAGAATTGGTTTTCCCTGCAGTGACCCACCTTCTACCTTCACAGCCAGTACTCACTGATCACCCTCTCCAACCAATAACCTCAGAAGCTCAATCACACCAAAGTGATAGGCACTTAATAAAATGCCTATTCTCTAGGTCAGTATTTAAATATATTTACCAGACTTTATTTATCTAGCCTGCTATTAATTAGACAGTTCTTGTTGTTCAAACATTCTATATTCTTAATGACTGTTAGCTGCTGAAACATTCTAGTATTAGTACTTCTCTTCTGGTGCACATATATACTTACTTCTGTTAAGTGTGAATCAGGAGTGAGCCTGCTGGGCCATAGGACAAGCATGTGTTTAGATACTAGGAAACAATTTTCCAAAGGGTTGTACTAATTTACCCTCTTACCAGCAATGAACAGGAACATCCTGTTTGCTTCACATCCTCATTAATATTTGCTATTGTCAGTGTTTAATTTTAGGCAGTCTGGTGAGTATATCGTAGTATCGAGCTATGGTTGTAATTTGAATGTCTGTCATCCATATATTTCAGTATATCCCATCCCACTTGCTCTCTTGTAAGCGTCACCTTGATGCCTCTCCAGGGGAGTGGTGGAGTTTATGTTGTCTCCTTTTGAATATTTGTTTCATGTGACTTTCTTTCTGAGGCTAGATCATGAAAATCAATGAACTTCCATCCTGTTCTCTTAGATACTAACTCTTGAAATTTCTATTGTGTATTTTGTCTTTAATGATTTCTAGCTTAACTCTGCAATGATCAGAGAACATGTTTTATGTGATTTCAAGCATTAAAAACTTGTTGATATACATATGACCCAATGCATGTGTGAAATTTTTGGTAAAAATTCCACATGCACATGATAAGAATCTATCTCTTGCAACTGTTGGGTATATAGTCTATAAATGCAAATTAGGTTAATTTTATTTATTCTTTTATTTACATTTCTTGTATTCTTGATTGTTTTTTGCCTCATTCTATCAGTTGCTGAGACTGTGTTTTTTAAAACGTACATTTGACTAAGATTGTGAATTTTACTTTTTCTTCAGTTCTGTCAACTCTTTGCTTTACATATTTAGAGGTTACTTTATGAGATCCTAGAAATTTTAATAATTTAAATGAATATATCTATTGTATAGCGAATTTGATTATTCTGAAACTTTAAGGTAATGTCTCCCCTAAGGTTTTCTTTGCCTGCTATCAATAAATCACTTCACTGGCTTGCTTCTAGTCAGTGTTTGCAATTACAGGAGTGGGTACTTTCCAAAGAGGGCCCCAATGTACCCCCTCCCACCCATTCTCCCTACAACATGGCCCTAATACACCTTCAATGGAATGGTAGAGTCCGTGTTGCCTCCTTTGAACTTTTGTGGTCCTCTCTGTGACTTCTGAAGCTAGATCATGAAAATCAATGCACTTTTGTTCTATTGTCTTGGAATTCAGCTGCCAGGCTCTGAGAAAGCCCACAGTGTCCCACATGGACAGATCATATGAAAAGACCATGTTAGGTATTCAGGCCAATTGCCTAGCTGAGGTCTTGACCTCAAGTGCCATATGTGTGATGATGCCTCTCTGATACCAGCTCCCAGCTCTTGAATCACCCCAGGCTAAAATTTATCCCCAGTCTCCAAGTCTTTTTAGCTGAGGCCCCAGACATCCTGAAACAAACAAGCCACACTACTGTGCCTTGTCCAGATTCCAAATTATGAACATAACAAAATGGTTATTTTATGACACTAAGTTTTGGAGTTATGAACAATAGTAACCAGAACAGTGTAGTATAAGTTTTCTATCTTTTGTTCACCTTTGTACATCTTTATTTTTGAGTGTGTCTCTTGTAAAAAGTATGTAGGCTTGTAAAAAAATTGAGTCTGCCAATTTTTGTTTTTTAATTGAAGTATTTAGTCTGCTCTGCTGCACTTAGTCACTTAGTTGTGTCTGACTCTTTGCAACCCCATGGACTGCAGCCCACCAGCCTCCTCTGTCCATAGCGATTCTCCAGGCAAAAATACTGGAGTGGGTTGCCATGCCTTCTTCCAGGGGATCTGCCTACCTCAGGGGTCAAACCCAGGTCTCCTGCACTGCACGCTGATTCTTTACCATCTGAGCCACCAGAGAAGCCCAAGAATACTGGAGTGGGTAGCCTATCCCTTCTCTGGGGGATCTTCCTGACCCAGGAATCAAATTGGGGTCTCCTGCATTGCAGGTGGATTCTTTACCAGCTGAGCTACCAGGGAAGACCATGTATTTTAGTCTATATATGTTTAAATAATTACTTATATATTTGGGTTTAAATCTTCCATCCTAATATTTTCTTATTATCGATTATGCTTTTCCTATATTCTTTTTTCTCTTGCCTTCTTTTGGATTGATTACATTTTATTATTGTATCCTCCCCTCTAATGAGGGAGCTTGTTGATTATACATTCTAAATAACTTTGATCCTGAACTTCCTACTCAAATTTAAAGTTTCAGATAATCTCTCAAGATATCTATCATTAAGCTGAGAGAGTGAAGCATGTACACAAGGAATCAGAGAAATAAATTAGGATTGAAAATTATATCTAAGAAAGAACCATGTGTGTGATTTCTGGCACATGGAGTTGTCTGGTTTCCATAAATCAGAAAACAATTAAACTTTTGAAGGGATAACATTTTCTAAGAAGTCATGACTCTTAAAAGGCCTTTGGGTCATATAAGCCTTAAAACAGCCCTTGGACCTCCAAGTTTTCATAAGCAGGACAAGTCTGCAAAAGTTATGCAGCACTCAAGGAAGAGACCCTCTTCAGCTTCACTTCAGATGTGGCTGTGGAGGATAACAGACAAGGAAAAAGGCCCAGGGGATGGAGCTAGAAGCCACAGAGAACAACAGACAAAGAATGCCACCCTGAGAGCCACATCAAGGTCACACCTAGGAGAGCTCCCCACTTCTGGGGCAAAGACACACTCAACAGGGTCATTATTCATAAGGACTGATGGCTGCTGTATCCCCTACTGCTCCTTTCATTGGGTGGGAGGCTTTTTTCTTTTTTTTGGTAGGGCCAGGGGTTGTTATCCTGGTCAGACCATGAGGAGCTGCATTCAGCCCCGAGGTGGACAGGGCATACTTTCCAGAGAGCCCAGCCTTTGAACTTTGCAGCAATTGGTAAATGGGATTTCAGGCTGTTTCCCTGGGAAGGCAGTAAGTTTGGTCTAAGAGTGGGAAAAAGGAGACATGAACATTAACTGTCTTGAGAGGCTACAGTGGCTGAGCCTGCTGTGTGTTAATAAGCCCACTTCTTCTTTTTCCTGGGTTCACGGACCATCCTCCCTTACAGGAAAGCATGGCCTTGCTGAGTTCCAGCCAATGGAACATGGTCGCACAGAGTCAGACACGACTGAAGTGACTTGGCATGCATGCATGCATTGAAGAAGGAAATGGCAACCCACTCCAGTATTCTTGCCTGGAGAATCCTAGGGACAGAGGAGCCTGGTGGGCTGCCATCTATGGGGTCGCACAGAGTCAGACATGACTGAATCGACTTAGCAGCAGCAGTGCTTAGCCGCTCAGTTGTGTCCGATTCTCTGCGACCCCAATCAACTGCAGCCCACCAGCCTCCTCTGTCCATGGGGATTTGCCAGGCAAGAATACTGGAGTGGGTTTCCATGCCCTTCTCCAGGGGATCTTCCCCACCCAGGAATCAAACCAGGTCTCCTGCATTGCAGGCTAATTCTTTACCAGCTGAGCTACCAGGGAAGCCAATATGAGTGGAAGCAAAATGGCATTTTCAGGCCTGGCCCATAAAACCCTCCTGAGAGAGTCTCCATTCTGTCTCAAGGCTGATGAACACAGTCACTTTAGAAGTCAGGGCTCACAGTGGAGGATCTACAAGACAAAAGGAGCCTCAGTTCCTGAATCACTGCTCAGGTACCTGTTCTGAAACACACCTGAGTGAGAAAAAAAAGTCCATTTGCTATAAGAGCTATCATTACTCCAACTACGACATGAAGCCATCACTTACCCTATCAACACATAAAACTACCTATGCCTTGTCTGGTAGCATAGAGGAGGAGGGCTGTACTTTAAATCTCTCAATCCTGACAGTTTCTCTAAGTGGGAACATAAGCCTGAATTTTAAGGGAAAATTCCTGAAGCTCCATTCGGTCGGTGTGGCCTGGCCCATCATGGTGATGAGTGCCTACATTTGCTCCCATCTCACTCCAAAGGGGAAGCCTGGTGAGCCCCAGAAGCAGGAGCCAGCAAGACCCCAAGAGACCCAAGGAACAGGAAAGTCAAGCAGAATCAGAGATGCTCTGATGTGAATTTATCTTGAAATATTCTGAGTCTTTTCTTCCCTTTTTCTAGATAAGGAGACATAGGCTCAAGAATTAAAGTGATTCTTCACTTAAAATTTGGTGACAGAGTTAAGATTAGAAGTCAGGTCCCCTACTATTAGTTGCGGCAATAGAAAAAAGAAAAGGCACACACACTACTACTTTAGCAAGCAATTAAGTATTTCTTTGTTGCTTTATGCTTTTTCTTAAAATTGTATGCAAATTTTTCATTCTACATTATCATATATCCTCCATGATTTTACGTAAAAGAAACTTTAAAATTAATTGTCACAAAATAAAGAAGACCCTCCAGGAAGCAAACATCCCAGTGGAAAGACACAGCCTGATCACAGATACAAAATTACCTTAGTGCTAGAATTTGGTGTCTTAAGGGCTTCTTCCTGTTCTATTGCCTTCTCTTATCTATGATCTATGGTCTATCATCCCCATTCCAGGCTTATCTCCCTCCTAGGGAAAAAAGTACTATCACCCAAGGACACCTGCCAAATTCCTACTCACCCTTTGAGGTTCAAGTCCAACATCATCTCCTCTAGGAAGTCTCCTATAAACCTTCCAAGCCCAGGTGATCCTTTCCCTCTCCCCATCAACTAAACCCTAAGCATGCTAATTCTAGCACTTACCAAGCCGTGTTGCAATGTGTCTGTTTGCAAGTTTTTTCTTCCATAAAGTATAGCACATAAAAAATTTGCAAACAATGTTTGCTGAACGAGTGAACTTAAGGTTATGGCTGCAGGCTCCCTGGGGTCCACTTGTCATCACGCTCCCTAGCGCACTCCATGATGGCCGGCGGGAGGCCCGCACGCAGCAAGCGCATACTTACTGGCTGGGGGAGGGGCTCCGGAGGTACCGGGCCTGCACAGCCCTCACGTCGGCTTCATCCTCTTCACTCGGGACTACCTGCTCCTCTTCTGGGTCCCCACTGGTTGCCATGTCAGCCTGTCAGCCTCTGTAGGTTTAGCGCGAATAAGGCAGTTAGAAAGCCTAGTTCTGGAGGTTTTGTGGGGGTCAGGGGTGTGTTGGTGACGTCACCTCAATGGAACTAGGAATGGGAAAGTCACCACATGTTAATCGCCTAGTGGGGAAACAACTCATGAGGAAAACCCAGTCAGACTTGATTCAGCTACTATTATCAGGACACCAAAATGCACACTCGGCCATGTAAACAGTCCACCTTGGAGTCATGAGATTTAAGAAGTGATACCTTGGCTCCTTCCACAGGTGCCAGCAAGAAAGCAGTGAGGGGAGTCCAAAGTTTGCCTTGACTATAGCTTAAGCTGAACAAATGTGTATTCCCCAGACCAGAAAGGTCTTTCTCTGAAACTTCTGGGTATACACACTCTCTCTCTCCCGCTCTCACACAAGTAGAGACACCTTTTGTCTCTACTGGGAAGGTAGCTTCTTCAGCGACTCTAACCAAGGCCGCAGGAGCCACTGACTTTGGCTCAGGAGCCATTCCACAGCTTATTAAGGAACATGAGGCCCCCCAGGAGCTGGTCCCAGACAAGGCTGGGCCCTGACACTCAGGGAAGAGCTCCTTGCCTTTGTTTGTAAGTCCCGGGCTCACAGGACAAAGTGAGGGGAGAACACTCACCGCGGATCTGCCTGTATCTCCACACCAAGAGGGCAGCCACCCAGAGGCTGAGGGACCCAGACAAAATGGCCAGAGGCTCCGACCAGTGAGACGGACCTCCCTCCTCTCTCCCGTCTCTTCTCTGAGGCGCAGGACAGCTGTTCACAGGAAACCTTAGCTGTCTTCTAAATTTAGCCTCTGGCCCCTCAGCCTGGCAGATCTCTGAGAGGAAGGCATGCAGGCTCAGGACTCAGACCCGAACGTGGGCCCCACTTAACTCTTTCCCTCCTGGCTGTTTCTTTGGAAACTGACCTTGAGCCGCAGAATTGGGAGAAGTTCATGCTTCACAGAGAGGCCTAAAGAATAGGTTTACTTTGGGCTCTCTCTCCATACCTCCCTGCCTGGGGCTGCCTGTTCAGAGTGCTTCCAGAAGATAATCTAAAGCCAAGGATCTAGAAGAATGAATTAAACTGTACTTTAACCCTCTGTCAGCATAGAGGGGTTTTGGGGAAATACCAGATATATAGAGTGGGGAGGATCCTCTGATAGATGTTGGGAGAGCACCATGGTGAGACTAAGGGGTAGTAACTGCCTGTGACCAGGACTCCATTTCTTTGGAGAGAGATGACTCTGGATACTGAGCTGGGCAGTTGTGCATCTCTTCCACAACCCCTGTCCCACACTCATCCCATGTCATCCTGGGTGATATAAACACCCCTTGAGCTTCATAAACTTCAAATGAGTTTATAATCCATCCTACTCCACTACACCAACTCCCATCAACATTACAATCAAAACAAAGCCCAATAACCCAAAAGTTCATTCCCTCACCCCATACATTCTGTAATGACCCCTATCCCTTCATCCATCCATCTGCCCATTTGTCTACCCATTCACAAATACATATTGATATCCACTATGCATCCGGCTCTGATGTGACCAAAGTTAGTAAGACACATAATTACATGCTTAAAATGGTGTTTCTTCCCAGCTAGGTGGAATAATGCCTGGGGCATAGTATCATTAACAACTGGCCAAACAAATGAATGACCTCATAGCTTATTAGAAGGAATGAGACAGAGACCAAAAATAGCTCAAGCACAAGGCAGAATGTAGTCAGTTAGTGTCCTAAGAGAGATCCAGAGTGCTGTGTGAGTTCAAAGGAGGGAGAGAGCCCTTCTGACTGAAGAAGTCAGGAAAGGCTTCACGAAAGAACAGATAACACCTGAACTGGGCTTTAAAGCACATATCGGATTGCAATAGCAGATATGGTGAGGGGAGGATTTCCAGAGGGGATGACATGGAAAAAGTTTTAGGGTAGCAGAAATTAATTTCACATAGTGACTAGAGCTTTGAAGAAAGAAAACAAGGTTGTGTGCCGAGACTTGGCAAAGCAGAGATGGGAGCATCTTTGGAGAGAGTGGTTCCGGAAGGCATCTCTGGAGAAGCACGTGGTACCACCATTGACCAGTTGCCAAACCGCTGTCCTGGGCATCAAAACAGGGGCTCAGTGAGCAGCTGCGGAAGATGGAAGAAGGACCACAGCCGAGTAACCATGGGGTTCAAGGTGCCTTCAGACTTCAAGGTTCCATGAGGATGAAGGCTTCATGAAAGAACCTCAAGGTTCCATGAGGAGGGAGGGATGGAGAGGGGGTGGGAATTGGGCAGGGAGCCAAAGAGTGGCATCAGGTGGGCAGACCGCCAGCATAAGGAAGCAGAAGGTGGGTGGGAGGTGAGAGAGGGAGAAGGGAGAGTGCGTACACCTAAAAGTGGCAGCAGATAAAGCAGGGACCGCTCAGGAGGAGGGGGTGACAGAGGGCCTCTGTTTTCTTTATAACCTTAATCACCACCCTGAGCTCACAGAGGGTGACATCCAGATCACTAGCAGAGTGGACTAAAAATCAGAAAACCACTTGCCAGCTATGTGACCATAGGTAGCCCATTTAACTTCTTTGAGATATAGATCCCTGTCTGTGACATAGAGAATCGAAACACTCATTTCCGCACTGTGTTCTGACCACCCAGGCCAAGGTGGATCCCCTTCCATGGCCAGTCTTATTACCTGTGTCATCTCCCAGGTTATGCTCCCCACGGCACTGGTGATCTTTAAGTGGGGTGACCAGCTACCTCAGTTTCCCTAAGATAGAGGCATTCCTGGGACATAGGGCCTTCTGTTTTAACACTGGGGCAACTCCAAGTTAACTGAGATGAATCAGTCGTGGTATTTCTGGCTGTCTTGTTTGACTGTATACTATTTTCCTCCTCAGTCAGATTAGCAGTTCTCTGGGGTAGAGACTTCTGGTCTTCTTCATGACTGTGTCTCTAGCATGCCGTGGGATGGGGGGAAATGAAAAGGAAGGGAAGCAGAGGAACAGATCATAGTATGTCTCGAAGTGTTTCAGCAATTGTGGCCAACACCCTTCTTTTATTGACTTTGAAAGCCTTCCTCTGAGATCACTTCCCTTTATATTATAAGGTGGCAACTTCCTGTCTCATACAGGTAAACACGCATTATAGTGAGAAGCCCAGGACTTTGCCCACCTGCTAAATGGAGAGAAGGCAGGGGAAGGAACTGAGAAGGTGAGGAAGGTTCCTGCTGGGGCCTTTGGTGGGGTGGGCGGGGCTGGAGTCTAGTCCCACAGGTGAGCTCGCCTGTCAGTCCAGCTGAGGGGTGGGGCATGGGGGCCAGGCTGGGCAGAGGTAGACAGGAAGGGAGAAACTATAGGACTGACCGAAGGCTGGGCTGGGCCAGAGGCCGCTGTAGCTTTAACCAGTCAGCCCCGACTGATTCAAGACAGGAGCCCACCAGTGCCAGTGTGGACTTGGGGCAGAGAGGGAGCAAGACCATGGAGGGGAAGATACAGCTTCTGCTGGGGGTGCTTTGTGCAGGTGAGTAGTGCCCAGGGGTGGGCAAGATAGGGGCTGAGTGCTCAGGGTCTCCCAGACACCCCCAGGGAGGGCCTCGAATGACACAGTGTATTCCCTCTGGGCAGAACGACATGTTCTGTTGCTGAAACAGCAGGTTCCAGGCCAGAATCAGAATTTTTTTGTTCTCACATTAGTAAATAAAATTTGAGCCCATTTATGGAATGAAGAATTCATAAGGGTCTCAAAACTATATTTTCTGATTCCAAGTCAAATCATCGGATCAAATATATTAATAAAATCTGGAAATTAGAACAAAATATTTAAAATCAGGGTTTTTAAACCCCAGAAAGGCCAGGATGTGTGGATCCAGGATGTGTGTTCACTACCTGAGATTTTGGAGGAGGAAATGGCAACCCACTCCAGGAATCTTGTCTGGGAAATCCCATGGGCCGAGGAACCTGCCAGGCTACAGCCCAGGGGGTTGTGAGAGTCGGACACAACTTACCGATTAAACCACTAATACGTGAGATTTTAACCGTTGCCTTAAAACCAGAGAAAGAGGCACTGGTGAAAGTGGTAACATCTGTATCACATACATGGAAACTGACAAAGAGAGACACTACTCACCCAATATCATTTACAGGGCAAGAGAAGACTAAGCCCTTCAAAAAACAACCAATTAGAAAGGCCCTTTCCAAGGGTCAAAGCTCTTTAGCTCTCTTCGTACTCTGGTCATTGAAAGCTCAGAACATGGGGAAAACCCTGCATAATAAAAAACAGACATTCATTAATATAATGGTAGACTCCAAGTCAAGTGCTAGATAGCCAAGTCATTGTGTGAGGATCCATGGAGTGTCTAAGGGTTAGGATGGAGGTCTTGGCATTAGACTCCTGGGAACTGACGCAAAGTAGAATGAGCAAGGAATCTGAGAGATAAGGGTTGGGGGAATTTTAGGAACCATGCTGAGAATCTCATCAGCTTGCAATTTATTTATTTATTTTAAAATTTGGCCATATTTTAAAACTAAAAATATTGTTTTTCTTTGAATGAAAGATTCTTTAAATTCTGTAGTGTTTTACAATTGTCAAATATTTTACATACAAGATTTTATATAATCCCACAATAACCCTTTTTTCTCCTACTCCTATCTTGCCCTTCCTCTTTTCCCTCTCCCCACTGGTAACCACTGGTTTGTTCTTTATATCCATGAGTCTGCTTCTTTTTCATTTTATTCATCTGTTTGTTGTATTTTTTAGATTCCACATGTTATATCATACAGTGTTCATCTTTCTCTGTATTAGCTTGCAGTTTAGAAATTATTGTGGGCTTCAGGGATCTAGCAAGACTAGGGTATGTTGTTGAATCCAAGTCGATGTGCCCCATGTACAATGAGGCTAAATAAACTGAAATACTGGAGTGTGGAAGAGAAAGTTTTACTGCAAGGGCCATAATTGGAGAAGGGGTGGTTCATGCTCAAAAGACCTAAACTACACAATGGGTTTCAAGAAAGCATTTTCAAAGGCCAGGTGAGGAAGGAGAGTCACAGGATGTGTGATCAGCTTGTGCACAATTTTCTGTTTGGCTGCTGGTGAGGTAACAGGGTGGTGTCACAGGGGTTAACATCATTCTCAGGCTCCAGTAGCTCTGGGCGCTGCATGCTCACGGTCATCAAATACTTCCTTCCATTTGGTAGGGGTTTCAGTAACTCCAAAACAACTCAGGAAATGTGTGTCATGTAGTGCTGTCTAGGTTCTTCAGGGAGGAGGAGCTAAACATTCTGTGACTGCTGTATGGCTAATTTAGTGTTTAAATTCTTACCAATTTTCCTGGCCCACCTGCTACTTTTGCATTCACTCTTGATTCAGACTTTTATGACTCAGGGTAGGCCTGGAAGACCACAGCTTTTCCACAAACAAGGGGCAGGCAGAGGACATGCAGAGAAGGATCTGTCCTGGGCAGTCCCATAGGGTCCTGCACAGTTACAGGAGGAGGTGAAGAGTTCTGCCAGCAAACTTGGGAGCCCTAAGGCCTGGGAAGTGGAATGGAACAGAGTCTGATTTAGGGCTCACTTTTCTGCTTCTAGAGGCAAGCTCCAAACCAGTTGGCCTGCCAGCCCAGGGTGGTTCTCCCAGGTGCCCAGGTTTCCCCAGGTTCCCCTTCTTTCCCCATCTCTCCAAACCCAATCTTGAAGCTGTTGGTTGCTCGGGAGGGTCTGATCAAACTCAGAGGCCCTGCCAGAAGGCCCATCTGACTGGGGCAGAGGGGCCCTTGTCATCAGGCTAGAGGGCCTACTTGGCTCATTCTTTCATCCAAACAGCTCTTTACCAAGCACATAGTTTGTGCAGGAAACACAGGAGTGAGGGGCCTGGAATGAATTACAGTCATCAGGGAATCTGTCTCAGCTATCACATCCAGACCCAAATGACGTGCTTCAAGTCTCGAGGGGAGGAGGCTGAGGGGAAATGACCATCCTTTCTGGGCTGGGCCAGCGACCTCTGATCCTCTTCTCCAGAGCCTAGAAGTCTCTCTCGTGCCTTGCCTCCTCCCCGCCTCCTCCCCTACACACCCCTGCATTTGCTGGCTGCAACCCGAAAGCCATGCACCAATAAAAAGAAGGGCTTTGGGGTTAGGGAAAAAACAACCCAAAACAAAACGGACTGAAAAGTGGCCCTAACTGTGAACAGCCTGGAGCAGTACATTTCACCTCTTCCTGTGAGAAGGCATGTGACCCCTGGGTGAACTCATCCAGTGGAACCAGTTCTTGGGATTGTGTTCAAACACACTGATAGAGTGTTCTGCCCCCCTCCACTTCCCTCCGCCCCCAAGTCTGGCACCAGCGGCTCATCGCCTTTGCCTCCATACTTTATACTGAGGGGAAGGGGCTGGAGCAGTGGAGCCGTGGGAGCTGGGCTTGGTGGCTAGCTCTGGGTATGTGTTTGCCAAGTGGAAATGTTTGTGGGTGAAATAGTCATTTCCATGTGTAAGTGAGCAATAAAGGCCTTCAAAAGTCAAACATAAAAGCTGTTGGGTGAGACTCCCCGCCATGGCAGAGGAGGAACAGGGAAATTAGGGAGGGCTTTCTGGAGGAGATGGAGATTAAGCTGGATTCCAGAGGACCTACTAGCTCTCCCCGTTGTTCTGTTCTTCACCTGAACTTGCTCAGTAACCACTAAAATTTTGCTGATGTCTTGGGCAAAGTACCATAGCAGCATTAATGAAAACAGGCCCCAGGACTCATCAGACTTTGGGGAATCAGAATAAAATCACATTAGGTCATATGAAAGGTCAAACAGAAGGTGGTGCATTTGAGAATTTAAAAACAGTACTTACACCAACTAAAAGTCAACATGACAATTCCAAAAATGTCAGTGACATAATACCTCTCCCTCCCTGGCAGATGCTCCCACCCGCTTCTCCTCTTGTGTCACAGGCACTTGAGAAGGGCAGGCCCTCTTCCTTAACTGACTTTAGCGTGAGGCAAATTAGTTGCCTCAATAAATCTCAGTTTCCTAATCTGTAAAATGGAGAGGGCAACCTATACTGTATAAAAATGCACATTGTAACTCCCATTTGATTATTAGGGATAGCAAATGAGGTTGTCAATGTAAAGACCCTGGATTCAGTGCCTGCCACATAATAAGCATTCAATAAATGCCCGTTATGATTATTGTTGTTATCAGTATGGGCAAGTGTAAATTATAGGAAAGTAACTAGACTTTGATGATCAACTGGCTGATCACTCTGACCTGGCAGACATCTGCCGAGAGAATGAGAGTCACTGTGGATGAAGGATTTTGTCACCCCTCCCAAAGGCTACTAGAGAAAACATACCACCTTGTGTATAAGACCAGGCTCTTCCACTCTGGGGATTTTTTCAGCCACCAGACTCCATGAAAGACTTGACATAGTAGAAGGTACAGCTGCAGGAAGAGAGAGGCATAAAGAGGAGTCCACCAAGGGGAAAAAAGTCTCTGAGACTTTTTTGCATGGAGTCACTAAAATCTTTGAAGACTTGATAAAAAACATAACCAAACAAAAAGCCCTACCTTCCTTGAACTAGAGGAAACCTCAAAGCTTAAATTAGAAAAGCAGAAAGTACTGCTTTTCACCAAGAAATAAGGGAATCTATCATCCCAAAATATTTAAGATGAGAAAATATTTTTTTTTCTCCTCCATCTAAAAAAAAATTTCAATAAGCTCATGGATGATTCATCCATGATGGGTTTTTGTTGGGAACTATTAATAAGTTTCAAATTTCCTATCTTTCTAAAGTTGATCATGCCATTTTAGAATCCTTCCCCAGGGGCCTTTGTTAGTGCTACAGTCCCCAGCAGGAGAATTTCCCTACATGACTTAGATTTGCCCACTCTGAAGTACCATGTTCCTGTTAGTCACACAGGCTTGGGAAGCTTCCTGAGACCTTCCCTGTCAGAGGGTGGCATATCTCAGCCTCGTGTCCCTTGCATCTCTGAGTCCACACAGTGACCTGGTCCAGGCGCCGAGGTTTACCAGGCTGCATCTCAAACATGTACAAAGATGAGACCAGATAAGAGAGTGGCCTTGGGCCCAGTTCATCTTGACCCCATGAGTGCGTGCTGAGTAGCTTCAGTCCTGTCCGGCTCTTTGCAACCCCATAGACTGTAGCCTGCCAAGCTCCTCTGTCCCAGGGATTCCCCAGGCAAGAAAACTGGTGTGGGTTGCCATTTCCTCCTCCAGGGGATCTTCCCGACTCAGGGGTCGAACCTGGGTCTCCTACATCTTCTGCACCGCAGGCAAATTTTAAGAGAGTGGCCTTGGGCCCAGTTAATCTCCACTCCAAGAGGGTGGCATTCAGACCAGAGCCAGCAGTGTGGGCCAGTAAGTGCACTGCAAGATGGCCAGGCTGGCCTTTCATCTGCGCCCTGGCTCTAAGCCCTGTTGCCACAGCAGACCCCAGGGTGTGACTCACACCTGGAACCTGGGGAGGGTCTGCTGGTGCCTGAGCACAAGTCAGAAGCCAGTGCTCACAGGGAGGGCTCGTGTGCCTGGGGAATTACACTGTCTGCCTGTCAGAGACAAATCAGATTAAAATGCTCCAGTCCCAGCTCCAGCCTTGAAGTGGGAAGAGTGCAATGAATGGTCACCCTAAGAGTGGTATGCCTGCAATGAGTGATGGTTTAGGGCAGTGGCTGCCACCTAGGCAGCCCATCAGTATCCCCTGGGGAGTAAAAGTACACATGTCCAGGCCCCCCAGACCCTCTGAATCAGACTCTTGAGAGGCAGAATCTGGCCATCTCTTTGATTATGAAAATTTACCCAAGTGATTCTGATGTGAAAACCTCAGTTCAGAGTTGCCTATTGGACCTTGAGGAAAAATAGGTTTAATGAATAGCTGTTTCTGTGACTGGGGCTGATACTCTGCATGTGATTTGCAGCTCAACTTTGCAACATCTGGCTGCTTCCCTGAATTAATGCCCAGCCTCTAAATTGATGTCTTAACTCACACTTCCATATGCATAGAAGTCATCTGGAGATCTTGTCAAAACATAGATTGATTCAGTAGGTCTAGGGAAGGGCCTGGGTATCTGAATTTCTAACAAACTCCCAAGTGATGTTGCTGCTCCTCCAGGGACTACAGTTTGAAAAACAAGGCTCCAGGGAAGAACTGGTTCATGGGCACAGGTGTGATCTTCATCTTGCCTTTTTGCCCTCTAGGGCCCCATTCCAGGCAGTGCTTACTGTGGTGCTGGGTAGCAGGGAGGAAGCCGGGGGGAAAGCGAGCCTGGCTCAGCAGGTGCTTGTGATCCTGGCAAGGTCTAACCCTGATAATCCCTCCCTCCTTCCTAACATACTCTAGTCTGTCGGTCCCCCAAGATACACCCGTTCCTGGTTCTCCTCTGGCATTCCTGGGCTAACCCTTTCACATCTCCTTTGCAGCTTCATGCTTCTCGGCCTGCCATGAAATGTTAGAATTCCCTCCACTTAGACTCATCTACATCTGCATCTTTCGTTGACACCCATTCTGACTGGGCTTCCCTTGTGGCTCAGCTGGTAAAGAATCCGCCTGCACTGCGGGAGACCTGGGTTCAATCCTTAGGTTGCGAAAATCCCCTGGAGAAGAGAAAGGCTATCCACTTCAGTATTCTGGCCTGGAGAATTCCATGGACTGTGGAGTTGCAAAGAGTTGGACACAATGGAGAGACTTTCACTCACTCACTCACTCATTCTGATTGACCCACATTTGACCCCATTTTTGTCTTCAAACTCAATCTCTCTCTTGAGCCTTAGACCCATAAATCCAAAAGTATGCGTGACTTTTCAATTTAGATATCTCAGAATCAGTTCAAACTCCCAAGTTGTAAACCAAACTCATGATCTTTGTCTCCGCATCTGGGCCTTTTTCAGTGATCTCTACATTAGTAAATGACACCCAATCCCTCCAGGAATGAAAGCCAGAAAAATAGGAGTCATCTGTTACTGTTTTCTATTGCTATGTAATTATCTATTCCAAAACTTAGTAGTAACTTAAAATGGTAATAATAAGCATTTATTTTGCTCACAAATCTGCAACTTGGATGGGGCTTGGCAGGGACAGCTTGTCCCTGCTCCATGTGGTGTCAGCTGGGGTGACTTGATTGGGGTTGGAAGACCCAATTCCAAGACTCTGGCTCACTCGCTGGCAAGTAGTTGCTAACTCTGATTCCTCTTTTTGTGAACTTCTCCACAGGGGAGCTTGGGCTTCCTCACAGCATGGTGGCTAGATTATAAGTGTGAACATCTAAAGAGATATAAGGCGGAAGTTGCCAATATCTTAAAGTCTGGGCCCAGATATTGACCCCGCATCTTTTACCATACTTCCACCATATTCTATTGATCAAGCAATCACAGAACCTAGGTTCAAGGGAGGGGACATGAATCCTTTTGATGAGAGGAGTTCCAAAGTATTTTGGGACCATATTTTAAAACCACCATATCACCCTTGACAGCTTCTTCTCCTTCAGCTACAAATTTAAGTCATCCCTATGTCCTGATGATTTTAGCCCTCCAGTATCTCTTAAATCTGTTCATCTTTCTCTATTTCCTCTGACACCTCTCTGAAGTAAGCTCCCTCTCCTAAGCTACTTACATAGTCTCCAACTGGGCTTGTGAGCCTATTTTGCCCCTTCTATCTGCTGTCCACCCTGAAGCCAAAATGATCTGTTAAGATAAAATTATGACCATGATACTGCCCCTATTAGGAGCTATTCAGTGATTGCCCATTACTATTAGGATAAGTTTCCTCATATAAATATATCCTCATATTGTGAGGATAGTTTCTCCTAACTCTTATTTAGACTCTGTAAACCACTGGGACATTCTTCCAAATTCCAATATTTCAGCACCTAGAATGTCTCTACACTTTTGATATTACAAAAATGTTTGTCACATTACATCTTGCACTTCTTGGTCTGGAAAAATATTATCATCAGACCTCTTTGTAGTGTCAGTACCTTCCTTTTTTCTGACTAACCTTTAAGTATCACAAGTTCTTTCTCTCCATAAAGCCTTTCCAGGTAACTTTAAGCCACATTTTTTTTTTTCCTGATTTGACTTTGAGGTCTCAATCACTTTTTTTTTTCCCATCTGATTTACTGCCATTTAACCTTCCATCCATTTTGGCACCTGTTTGCCTAAGCAGCATGGGGACAAGAACTACTGCTTATATATATATATATATATATATATATATATATATATATATATATATAATACATTTTTTTTTTTTTCTGTATCATAGTTTCCAGAACAAGTGCTCACAATCTATTTGTGAACAATTTATTTTGGTTTTCTAGGATCAAGTTATAGTTTTTCTGGTCCTCTTTTTTTCTCCAAATCTTTTTATTGGGCTCTCTCCTCAAATATAAAACTCCCTTTAATCCAGCAGGGTATCCATCTTACCAAGCATTCTCAGATACTATTGTTGACCTTTAAATTATGAGATTCTACCATGTGTGCTAAACATAAACAGCTAGATTCTTGTTCTTGATGATTGATTTTGAGGCTGTTCTGCCTACTTATCTCCTTTATAATTTTTCTTTTTGTCCCTTCCAAATCTAACTTAACTTTCTATCTGGGCAACTTTGGCTAAGAAGCCAACCTAGGCTTCTTTCCAACCAGCACTGACCTCTAACCAGCCCCACTGCCTCCGCCAGTGCCCATTTCTAAGCCCTCTTTTCTTAGATGGCCCTCAGAAAGCCTAGGGTGGGCCATGCAAGCTCCACTCCTGCAAGGCTACTAGCATCCTGTGGGCCAGACATTGCTGCTGCTGTTGTTCAGTCGTCCAGTCAAGTCTGACTCTTTGTGATTCTATGGGCTGCAGCACGCCAGGCCTCCCTGTCCCTCACCGTCTCCCAGAGTTTGCCCAAGTTCACGTTCATTGCATCAGTGATGCCGTCCATCCTCTGAGGCCCTCTTCTCCTTCTGCCTTCGATCTTTCCCAGGGCCTTTTCTAATGAATCATCTGTTTGCATCAGATGACCAAAATGCTGGAACTTTAGCTTTAGCATCAGTCCTTCCAGTGAATATTCAGGGTTGATCTCCCTGAAGGTTGACTGGGGGCCAGAGGAGGACGGGTTAAAAGAAGATGGTCCCGAGGAGCTGGCACGGAGGAGTGAGAAAGGCCAGAGAAAGAAGTCCAAAGACAGTGGCGACCATGAGGCCCACGGCTGAGCCCCTAGCTCCACACTCTGACTAGAGCCAAGACTGCTGAGCATGGGAAGTGGGGGCCTTACCTTCAGCATCAGGACCTGGAAGTGAGCTTTGCTGTGACACAGATGTGGGGCGAGGGGCACTGAAGAACAAGTGTGTTTGGACCATGCACTTGGATTTGCCTCCTTCATTTCCAATTTGGAAGTATCTTACAAACTATGCTGATGTCCCAAACAAGCAGTGATTCACTGCTTGTCCCTTTATGCTCTCCACCAGGTTCCTTGGGTTGAAATCAATCATCATACTCAATTTGTGAGAACAAAAATCATATCGAGCAGGATACTGTCAACCAAACCAGGAAACTTTGATAAGAGACAGTGGCTGAGAGCATAGCAGTGCCCTCCTTGAAATGAAGACTGGGATAAAGATTTGTCGCAGCAGATCCTGTTTGTCTGGGGCACAGCCAGCTAATACAGTAACACAGCCCTGCAAGCAACTTAGGTACGAAATGTAAGCTTAATCTGGCTTCACACACCCATGTTCTCAAGTCTCTGCCCTATGTTCTGTCCTGGAAATGCACAGTAACAAATATCTATCTCATCAAACGCCAGACCCTAGAGGACTCTTGCTTCTTCCTGCTATCAGTAGGTTCTTCATTTTTCTCCTAATTTAATTATCTAAAGATAAACATCAGTGATTTTCAAACTGACAAGTGCTCACTCATTCAATGCAAGAAAGAACCCTCATACTCAAAAGAACTGTTTCAAATAGATGTAGATAGTGGAAAAAAAAAAAAAAAACACAAAAAACCCTCAATTGCTATCATGGCCTGTTAGACTTGGGCCCATCCCACATTTCTGACCACGCTGGGGGAGGTGTAACTTCGGAATTGCTTTCTAGGAGAGTCCCTAAGGGTGAAGTTTGGCAAATAGCAAGAATTGTCCTAAACTGCCCTGAGGGCACAAGTATGAAGTTTGTACTTGGCCTCTGTTTATCTGGAATCATCACAGGAGGCTAAAGGAATCACACTCTCTGCCCTGCCCCCTCCACCCCCCACCCATTGCTGCACATCGGCTTGAGTTTCTGGACCATGGCCCACCTTCTCCCGTGCCCTGACCTCTGTACAGGCTCTCCTCCTTTCACCTCGCCCCCTCTTCTATTGTGGCTCCCTCCTGCCCATCCTCCAATGTCAGCTCCTCAGGACAACCTCTCCTCATCCCCACATCCTCTGTTATATCCTGTCATTGACTGTGTACCACTGGTTACCATGATGGTTTTACATTTATCTCTGTGATTGTTCATTATTATCGTTTGACTCACACAGAGGATCGGACACCACGAAAGTGGGAACAGTGTCTGTCTCTGCTTGCCATCTTCCCCCAGAGCCCAGCAGAGCCCTTGGAACACAGGTGCCCAGCAGCCATTTGCTGAGTGGGGGTCAGTGAATGAGCACCCACCCCTTTGAACCTCAGCAGGCAGCAAGCTGGTTTGCTCTGTTTCCTGCCTTGTCTTTCTTCCTTTGCCTTTACACTATCCTTCTCTCCAAGCCTCAATTTCCTAATTGCATTTGTTTTTTTATCAACATTTATCCATCCTGTGTCCCCTTTCTAGGGATGGATGGGTGAGAGGGAATACATTAAGGAAATGTATTTGCCCGGCGGGTTAAAGGAAGAGAGTCACTCACTGTGTCTTCCCTCCCTCCCAGGCAGCACTTGCATTCCTGGGAAGATCCCCTGGAGGAGGTCAGGGCAACCTGCTCCAGTATTCTTGCCTGGATAATCCCATGGACAGAGGAGCCTGCGGGCTCCATGGAGTTGTAGAGTCGGACATGACCAAGTGACTAAGCGTGCACACACACACACACACACACACACACACACACACACACACACACAGTGCCTTCACTCAATGGTGGGAATTTTGGTGTTGAGACAGCCAGTGGAGAATCTATTTGACTTGGAGGTAAAGTTCAATTGCTCCTTAAACCACTCCACCTTGACAGCACTCAGGTTTTGTTCCCATATCCCTAACCCCTGACTGTAGAGCTTGTCTCTGTTCGCAGAGCTCCCTGTCCCCGGAGCACCCTCTCTGCCTAGGGCACCAACTGTCACTCTAGGAACCCGCCTCCTTCCTGGGGCTCCTTCCTCTCCTGCCACTCAATGACCTTTGGGCTGCTTCCTTGTTCTCTGCCCTGGTGAGTCAGGGACGCCGTAAACACCTGGCATCAGCAGAACATGGTGACAGACAGACGCTCCCATGCTGAGAGAGAGCACAGAGGAGGGCAGAGCCCCACTCGGAACTCACTTCTCCGCTCCTGCCCACCGGCTGATCTCTTTCTGCACACACGGGCACAGGTACCTCTTGCCATGGGCAAGGCTAGTCCTCCACCTATGCCCATACCCACCCAGGCAGGGGTAATGCTCCATCCAGCTTCTCCTCCTTTTTTTTTTTTTAAAGAGTCACTTCTTTTCTAGGAGCTCCATCCCTGTAACCTAGGAGCCTGCTCAAGTCTCTCCATCTTCCATTCCAGAGGGGTGAAAGAGACCTTCTCAAGATCTTTCTGGCTCAAGAAGCTTGAGCCTTCTGACGCCAGCTTTCCCATTTCTCTGTGTTAGGCAAGCTCCCTGACAAAACAGTCTGTCCCCGCTTCTCTACTTCCTTATTTCCTACTTGACTTGTAGAAATGTAACTCAGTTTAATGGTTACAAGAGTACCACATGTCTGCCGCAGAATGTTTGGAAAATAAAAATACACAAAGAAGAAATCCAGAATCCAGAGATAACTGCTATTAATTCTATACTTTGATATATTTTCTTCTAACATTTACTTTCTTTCTGTGACTCTGTGAAAGTGGGATACTGTTATATGCACAGTTATGCACCCTGCTTTACTCTCTTAGATACACAAGTTCAACAATGTGAACTGAGTCCCTTGGGGGCTATTTCAAGTCCCACCATCTCAGTAAGGCTTTCCATTAAAATCCTTCTTCTGGATCCAAACGCAGTCCCTCCTCTCTCTCCCTACCTCCATCCCTTCACACTTCACTCCTTAACACTTGCACTGAACACTTAATTAGGCTTTGTTAGGATGCTGGCTGACAGGGACTGCTTCCTGGGCAGAGAATGCAAACCACTGGACAAACAAGGTCTTATTAGCACCCAGCTCTGTGCAGACACCTTGGGGGTGGGAACTGGCAAGTGATGAGTAAAAGAGAGGTCTGAGACACAGACCCTGCTAGAAGGAGCTGCCATCTGATGAGGGGAGGCAGCCTGCAGACACAGACCCATGTTGACATGATAATAATGTGTGCATGGGACACAAGCTCCCTGGAGCAGTTCAACAAAGCCAGTAAGGGCTGAGATGGTCCTGGTGGATTCCCCAAGAAGGTGGGACATGAACATGCCTCTGATCATTTTCTCAGTGCCTTGCACTAAATTAGGGCCTTAGGAACAATTCATTAAATTGACCGGAATGTATAGATTCCTAAAGATCTTTGTTGAAAAAAGACTTCCACAAATGTCCATTGAGTTCTAACCCCTCCTCCCCACCTCTCCATCTGTCCTTCCCCAGCTGTCATTCTGAGAGCCTGCAGGGGTCCTTTCCACCTTGGGGGGCAGGACAAACCAACATGCACGTGCACATATGAGCTGCACCCCTTGCCCTAGAGACCAGCACTTTCTCACTGTAAGAGCTCTGTCTATCTAGTCCTAGGGCACAATGGGTCCCTTCTGGCCTCCAGCACCTCCTCCCTAACTAAGATTGTGGTTTTTCTGTGCAAATGGATTTTCCTAAGTGGAGGCATTACTGCCAGTTTCCCAAGGGTTCCCATAATGTGCTGTCTCTGCCTCAAGCAGCCAGTTCCATCAAGCATTTCATTAGCCTCCTTGGATGTATTGCTTTCTAGTTAGCTCTCAAGAGACAGTTTATTATCTTAACAAACCTTAATTATTTACAAGCAATTCTGGAGGCTTCAAGCTGGGTCTTCACACCCCAGTCACTTTGGGAGTTTCAACGACCTTTACCATTTCCACCTGGGGCCACCTGCAGACTTGGTGTCCCCTCTCTGAGGCTCCTTTGGTTATTTATTTGATTTTTTTTTTTTTTTTTGACATTTTCTAGCAACTAAGCTTCTCTGGTTGTAAATCCTACCCATCTTTTAAACTTAGGTTCTCTGAAACTCATTCATTTTGCTGGCAAAGGGTGCTTAATTGAGCATCTCCTATGTATTAATTAGGCACTTTATTGAGCCCTGAGGGTATGAAAATGAAAGAAGCACAGTGTAGCAGAAGAGAAGACAGGACAATACGGAATATGGACGCAGTTCTTGCTTATGTGCCAGAGTAAAAGTTGTGCATGCTAAGTACGTTGTCATCCAACCCTCACAAACTTGAGTTAGGTAGCATAATTAACCTCATTTTATAGTCAAGGAAGCTTAGGTACAGAGAAGTTAATTAAGTTGTGCAAGGCTGCACTGCTAGGAAAACTAAGGATGAGGGTGCCAGCCTGGGCAGCTTGGCTCTAGCAGCTGTGCTTTTGGCCACTCTGCCATGTTGTGTAATAAACTTTCTTGAGCGAGTACTAGGATGAAGGTACTCATGGGTGGTACTTGGGGCACAAAATTCTGAGATTTTGATTCCTTCTTTGCAGGTGAAAGCACTTACTCTCCCAATTTGTATACCCTTGGGAAGGTTAACACATCACCGAACTATTAGTTTTTAACACCTTATGGTGAATTAGCTTCGACAGATGATCTTCATCAATATCAGAAGAGCCCAGCCTTGGATAAAAAGAAAGGAGAGCAGGATGGAGGAGGAGAGAAAGAACACTTCTGGAGTAGGAGAGACACAGCTGTTAGCAGCAATAGGATGTGAGAGTGGCAACTACTGGGGAGAGGGTAGGTTCTGGGCAGCTGGAAAGAAGATACCCAATGTGGGCCTACACAAAAAGTAGAAAAGGAGGTTGTTGGGAGTCTCTAGAAACCAACTTCTCCACGTCCTAGTGTTCTGATTTTAGATTAGATACCCTCAGCGGGTGCTTTTCCCTCATCCACTGGGTAGGATGCAAAGATTCCATAGAATGTGGGTCACAGAGCTAATAAACAGTAAGCCTATGGGAAGAGGTGAAAGGAACTGAGCTTATTACAGTTCATTACAGAACTAGGAATGAGAAAGCTGGTGATTACAAACATGAGAATACTCTGAGTTTATGATGGGAAGTTATTAAGAAGTTAAGCCAGAGGTCTTTGTTGCCAGTAACGTCAGAACAAGAGGATACTGACTGAATCAGTGAGAAGGATTTAGATTAGCTATGGAGGATTCCCAGTGATGGCTGTTGGCATGAAGTTCTTAAACATAGGATAAATTCTCATCTAGGATTATGGAAAATGTAAGTGTGCCTTAGGGCACAGGATTGGCCTTTAAAAATCCTTCTCAGGTTTACAAATAGCATTTAAATAGCACTCTATATTTGTTCAAGATATTTTCCCTTTCTTTATGAGTTCTTCCTCATCCATTTATTTCAATCTCTTCTCTCACAAACTAACATAAAATGACTCTAACTCGGTGTTATTATGATCTTTAAAAGTGGTCTATTCTTTTTAAATTAATTAACTTGTTTATTTTTCGCTGCACTGAGTCTCTGTTGCTGCTCTTGGCCTCCTCTCTAGCTGCGGCACATGGGCTTCTCACTGTGGCGGCTTCTCTAATTGCAGAGCATGGGTTCCAGGGTACACAGGCTTAGTTGCCCCGCCATACGTGGAATCTTCTGGGACCAGGGATTGAACTCATATCCCCTGCGTTGACAGGCAGATTCTTAACCATTGGACCACCAGGGAAGTCCCTTGAGCTATTCTTTAGTTATAGTCATTAGTAATTATTATTTATTTATGATAGTTCACCCATGGTGATGGTGATGGTTTCTCTTGTGATTAAGTTCTAATTAAGGATGCACCTCAACAAAAAACTATGAGATGAGAAAGTAATGTTATTCAATATGTGTGTGTGTGTATATATATATATATATATACTGAACACACACATATATAATGTAACTGTCATATATTAAGCACTGATTATGGGTCAGGAATCTTTCTAAACAAAGTACACATTTCATGTTATTTAATTTTCAAACAACCCATTTTTTAAGCAAGGACTCTGGCACAGAGAGCTTAAGTAAGTCACCCAAGGCTATGTATACATTTAGTAGACAGAGGAACTGGAATTCCAAAGAGGCATTCTAGCTCTGAAGCCTGTGCGTTTAAACTCAGTGCCATGCTCCTTCCTGAACTGGCCACAGAGAGGCTGTCTATTAAATGCGGACTGGTTAGGAGGGGTCCAAGATGGCTACATAGAAAGACCCTGAGCTCACCTCCTCTTCCAGTCACACCGACTCTACACCTACATATAGGGCAATTCCTCCTAAGGAAGATCTGAGGGCTGATCAAACAGTTACTACATATAGAAGGACAACATAGAAATGAGTAGGAAACACAAAGATGTTGTATCCATGTGAACCCAATCCCTGACACAGAAACCAATAAGGAGGGTTATTGCTGATGGGCCCAAGTATGGACTTGCCTACCTGAGAAACAGCATAAAAATCAGCAGTTTGAAGGGCACCCAGACTATATGGGAAGGAAATCCACTTACTAGAGCTTCAGCCAAATGGGCATCACTCACACTGTAGTCACAGGCCCACTCAGATTCACGGGGAGGGGACGCAGACCCCAGGTCTTGATGGAGGAGAGTCAGTGTCACATGGTAAGAATGTATGTGATGAGAGATGCTGGTGTGACCACACTTTCTCTCACCATTTTTTTTTTCCTGATAAACTTATGCAGAATAAACGCCCCTGGCAGTACCCTCTCTCTCTTTACCTTGACTTAATCTTATTCAACAAATTTACCATATATAAGTGCTCCATAAATATGTATTAAATACTGACTGAATTATCATCACAACAAAAGAAGATGGGGGGAAATATTTATTGAGTATGTTCTGTGTGCCAGGCATTAAGAAATGCATTTACATGTTATCTCATTTAATTCTCCAAACAGTTCTGAAAAGTATCAGATGTATCCGTTTTCTGGATGAGAACTGAGGCTAAGAAAAGTTTACACAATGCCTAAGGGGAGGGGTGGGGCTGAGGCTCAAAGCCAGGCTTTTGCCCACCACACAGGCCACTTCACTTTATTGAGATGCTGCAGGATGGGGACAGGGTGAACCAAGGTGTACGTGTTTGTCTTCACCCAAGGCTTGGAGGAGAATAGCTGGTGTGCCATGGCCAAGACTGCAGTTATAGTGTGTTGAGCTGTGGTTGGAGGAGATCCAGTGGACAATGAATGGGCATGCCATGTCATTTACTTTCTGCTTTCTTTCCAGTCTGGATGACTGTCCATACCATCTCTGTGGAAACCCCAAAGGATGTTCTTCGGGCTGCTAGGGGGAAAAATGTTACCCTTCCATGCTCCTACCAAACTTCCTCCCCCGACCGAGAAGGGTTTATCCAGTGGGACAAGCTTCTAAGGAGTCATACGGTAAGGATTCTTAAAACGTTGGGAGTATGCGTATAGGATTGAGTGTGACCTGACCATAAAGCAACAGTTACCAACCTTTTTGGCACCAGGGACCTATTTTGTGAAAGACAGTTTTTCCAGGGACTGGGGGGTGGGAGATGGTTTGGGGATGATTCAAGCACATTAAATTTATTGTGCACCTTATTTCCATTATTATCAAATTGTGATATACAATGAAATAATTGTACAACTCATCATAATACAGAATCAGTGGAAGCCCTGAGCTTATTTTCCAGAAACTGATCTGACAAGAGGCAGAGCTCGGTGGTAATGCGAGTAATGGGGAGCAGCTGTAAATACAGATGAAGTTTCATTCATGTGCCCGCCACTCATCTCCTTCTGTGTGGCCTGGTTCCTCACAGCCAAGGACCAGTGCCGGTCCATGACCTGGAGGCTGGGGACTCCTGTCTTAGAGGACAAGCACTACAAAAACCTTTCAATACATGTTAGATAGACTAAACCTAGTTAACACCCAGGCTGGGCTGGGTGGGGAAGGAGCAGGGAATGTTGGACCCAGGGAGGGCTGTACTGTGCCATCTCTAGTTTGGAAGAGTTACCTTCCCTCAAACATCTTTCTGTTGTCCAGTCTCCAGTGACCTTTACTGTATCATTTGAGTCAGTCTTTACTTTTGATCAACACAGAGCTCTCCCTGAGACCAAATTTTGTTGTAGCTTTTTTTTTTTTCTTCCTGCTTGGGTTCTTTCAGGGAGTATGGGGAGATTTTATTTTCTATTTTGGAATAGATAGTAATCCTATGGTTCAAAAATTAAAACATAATGAAGAAGTACATTGAGAAGTCTCATTCCCATCCTTGCCAATCTTGTCCCATCCCTGCCCCAGTTTCCATACCCTAATCCCTTTATGTCCCCATTCTCCCAGACAAGGCTAATTTTCATCAGTACTGGTTCTTTGGGGGCATCATTTACTCTAATTTATAGGTATTTCTGCCACAATTATTCAGTACTGTGAATACCACGTTTGGCTAAGATATGGTTTCTTGTGTTACCTTCCAATGGTTCTTTATGCCAGTTCAGAAAATGTATATATTCATACACATGAAAATACATCTGCTTTCCACCCTAGAATCCCAGTCCCCTATTCCCCTCACTAGAGGTGTGTATGAGTGTGTGAGTGTGTGTGCTTAGCAGTGTCCAACTCTTTGCAAGCCTGGCAGGCTCCTCGTCCATGGAATTTTCCAGGCAAGAATGTTGAAGTGGGTTGCCATTTCCTATTCCAGTGGATCTTCCCAACCCAGGGATCAAACCTGGTCTCATATCTTCTGCATTATCAGGTGATTCTTTACACTGCACTACCGGGGAAGCCCACTAGAGGCAACCACTATTACCAGATTTTGGAGTGGCCTTCCATAGATGCATCACATGTAAACATAGGCATATATTTACATATATGAATATGTAAGTTTCTATAAACTTCATGCACACTGTCCTCCACTTGGCTTTTTTTCTCTTAATATACTTTGGAGCTGTTTCCATGTGTCAGTGCATTTATATTTATCTTATTTTTTTTTTAATTCACATTATGTATTTCATTTTATTAATGCTCTATATGTACCAATGATGGACATTTGTTTTACTCCCTATATTTTGCTACTACAAATAATATTGCAATAAATATCCATATATGCATGTCTGTAGGTATATATTTATAGCTACTATTGTAATTGTTTATAAATTACTTATAATTCATTGTTTATAAATATCTTACTCATATGTAAGATAAATTATTTTAAAATGGAACTTTGGGGTCAAAGGCTATGTGAATTTAAAATTTTGATAAATGTCAAGTTGCCTTCTTTGTATGTCTGACCGACTTTCAGGTTCACCAACAACAGTGCAGGCACTTATTTCTCTAATTCAGACTATTCTCAAACTATCTGATATTTGTGAATTTGATGAGTGGAAAAATATCTTATTATTGATCAAATTTATATTTCTTGACCTGTAAGCAGAGGAACATCTACTCATAGGTTTTTGGGTTTAATTTTTTTTGCTGCACCAGGTAGCATATGGGGTCTCAGTTCCCTAACCAGGGGTCAAACCCGCACCCCCTGCAGTGGAAACAGTCTTAACCACTGGCCACCAGGAAGGCCCTATTCATAGATTTTAAAGTTACTTCTACTTTTAAAATGCAAACATGCCTGGCATTAGATTCCCAGCTATTCAGAGAGAAAGCATTAAGCTTTTCCCTGACAGAGAAGAAGGGATGACCCAAGACACCCAAGTCCTAGAGCAGCAGGGCTGAGGAGAAAGGAGAGTAATTCTTGGCCTGAGGCACCTTACTGTCTGTTGCCCAAGGGACCCTGATGGGCCAGGGTACCTGTCCTATCTGTTTCAAGAATCCCAGGAACAAACCTACAGAAGTCAGCTGCTGCCGTTAGCTTGCAGAAACTGAAGACATATTCTCTCAGCAAACCAGATGTTAGGTCTCTGCCAGGCACCTAACAAAGATAAATTTATCTCTGTTGAGATAAATACTAAAGATCTTATGTTGACTGATTCCTTACTTCCTAAAGGATTTGGGGCAATCACATTGAGAGCAAGTAAGTTCAGTTCAGTTCAGTCGCTCCATCGTGTCCAACTCTTTGTGACCCCATGGACTGCAGCACATGAGGCCCCCCTGTCCATCACCAACTCCCGGAGCTTGCTCAAACTCATGTCCATCGAGTTGGTGATGCCATCCAACCATCTCATCCTCTGTCATCCCCTTCTCCTCCTGCCTTCAATCTTTCCCAGCATAGGGTCTTTTCTAATGATTCAGTTCTTCACATCAGGTGGCCAAAGTATTGGCGCTTCAGCATCAGTCCTTCCAATGAATATTCAGAACTGATTCCCTTTAGGATGGATTGGTTGGATCTCCTTGCAGTCCAAGGGACTCTCAAGAATATTCTCCAACACCACAGTTCAAAAGCATCAACTCTTTGGCACTCAGCTTTCTTTATGGTTCACCTCTCACATCCATACATGACCACTGGAAAAACCATAGCCTTGACTAGACAGACATTTGTAGGCAAAGTAATGCCTCTGCTTTTTAATATACTGTCTAGGTGTGAGACTACTCTTTCAGTTCTACCACAGCCCTATTTTTAATTTTAATTGGCTGTTACTTGAGAGCAAGTAAGGGTGCAGAGAAAAGGATTACATCTATGCCCTCAAGCAGATTATTGGACAGGTACTAGTAAGAGTGGGAGATGACATGGGGGAAAGTCAAGGAATGGGAAGCCTTAGGGTAGCTGTAACTAGTAGGTCAGAAAAAAAGTTGAACTGAGAAAGGCCAACATCCATACACTCATCCACAGCTCAAGACAGGTCCTCATCTCCTGCTTTCTTCTTCCTCCCTTCCTCAGCCAAGCTTCCTGAGAGTCATCTGTTCCTACCAGAGCTGTGGCATGTAACCAGGCGAATTATGCATCTGGGTACCCAGCCCAGGGGACCTGATCACCATTAGCTTGGCACATATGTGTCTGTTCAACAACTGGAGTATCTTTTCCTGACTTGCATAAAGAGTATGTGCAGACCTCAGACCTGACTCTATGTCTTCACACTCTTTTCCCTACCCAGCATGGTCTGCCTTCCTCCTCTAACACTCCACCGTAATTACCAGCAACTTCTCTTTTGTTAAATTTAATGTACTGATTCTGTCCTCATCTTATTTCATTTCTCCCTAGCTTTTCTTTATCAACCACTTCCCATCTCGGAATCTCCCTCTCTTGGCTTTCTGATAGTCTTATCTTGGCTTCCCCTCTTATCTCTCTGACCTCTCCCTGACTTTCTCAATTAAGTAGCTTAGGGGCTTGCCATTTCTCTACTTGTTTACCTGAGGTGGCTTCATTAAGCCCATGGCTCAATGCCATTTGCTTTTCATGTATTATCTACTTTAATCCTCACAAAAATCCTATGATACAAGTGTTATCATTATCTCCACTTTGTAGAAGGAGAAATAGACTCATAAAGAAGTCAAATTATTTTGCTCAATTCAGTTCAGTTCAGTTGCTCAGTTGTGTCTGACTCTTTGTGACTCCATGGGCTACAGCACGCCAGGCTTCCCTGTCCATCACCAACTCCTGGAGCTTGTTCAAACTCATGTCCATTGAGTCAGTGATGCCATCCAACCATCTCATCCTCTGTCATCCCCTTCATCTCCCACTTTCAATTTTTTCCAGCATCAGGGTCTTTTCAAATAAGTCAGCTCTTCGCATCAGGTAGCCAAAGTATTGGAATTTCAGCTTCAACATCAGTCCTTCCAATGAATATTCAGGACTTCAGAACACTTCCTTTAGGATTGACTGGTTGGCTCTCCCTGCAGTCCAAGGGACTCTCAAGAGTCTTCTCCAACACCACAGTTCAAAAGCATCAATTCTTTGGCAATCAACTTTCTTTATAGTCCAACTCTCACATTCATACATGACTACTAGAAAAACCATAGCTTTCACTAGACAGACCTTTGTCAGCAAAATAATGTCTCTGTTTTTTAACAAACTGTCTGGGTTGGTCATAGCTTTTCTTCCAAGGAGCAAGTGTCTTTTAATTTCATGGCTGCAGTCACCATCTGCAGTGATTTTGGAGCCCCCCAAAATAAAGTCTCTCACGGTTTCCATTGTTTCCCCATCTATTTGCCATGAAGTGATGGGATCGGGTTCCATGATCTTAGTTTTCTGAATGTTCAGTTTTAAGCTTTTTCACTCTCCTCTTACACTTTTGTCAAGAGGCTTTTTAGTTCCCCTTTACTTTTTGCCTTAAGGGTGGTGTCATCTGCATATCTGAGGTTATTGATATCTCTTCTGGCAATCTTGATTCCAGCTTGTGCTTCATCTAGTCCAATATCTCGCATGATGTATTCTGCATATAAGTTAAATAAGCAGGGTGACAATATACAGCCTTCATATACTCCTTTCCCGATTTGTGAGCCAGTCTGTTATTCCATGTCCAGTACTAACTGTTGCTTCTTGACCTGCATATAGATTTCTCAGGAGTCAGGTAAGGTGGTCTGGTATTCCCATCTCTTGAAAAATTTTCCACAATTTGTTGTGAGCCACACAGTCAAATGCTTTAGTGTAGTCGATAAAGCAGAAGTAGTTGTTTCTCTGGAACTCTCTTGCTTTTTCAATGATCCAGCAGATTTTGGCAATTTGATCTCTGGTTTCTCTGCCTTTTCTAAATCCATCTTGAACATCTGGAAGTTCACAGTTCACGTACTATTGAAACCTGACTTGGAGAATTTTGAGATTTACTTTGCTACGGTGTGAGATGAGTGCAATTGTGCGGTAGTTTGAACATTCTTTGGCATTGCCTTTCTTTGGGACTGAAATGAAAACTGACCTTTTGCAGTCCTGTGGCCATTGCCAAGTTTTCCAAATTTGCTGGCATATTGAGTGCAGCATTTTAACAGCAGCATCTTTTACGATTTGAAATTGCTCAACTGGAATTCTATCACCTTCACTAGATTTGTTTGTAGTGATGCTTCTTAAGGTCCATTTGGCTTTGCATTCCAGGATGTCTGCCTCTAGGTGAGTGATCACACCATCATGGTTACCTGGGTCATGAAGGTCTTTTTTGTATAGTTCTTCCGTGTATTCTTGCCACCTCTTCTTATTATCTTCTCCTTCTGTTAGGCCCATACCATTTCTGTCCTTTATTGTACCCATCTTTGCATGAAATGTTCCCTTGGTATCCCTAATTTTCTTGAAGAGATCACTAGTCTTTCCCATTCTGTTGTTTTCCTCTAATATTTTGCTCAAGATCATACAACTACTATGTGGCAGAGCTGGGATTTGAATTGAGGCAGTCTGGTGCAAAAGTAGTGATCTTAGCTAGTACCATGTTTTATTTGATAAATGATGAATATATTGATGAATAAACAAATTCCAAAGGTAAGAGTCAAATAAATAAAGGGGGTTGCAAGCCATGGATGACTGCCCAACACAATGCTTGAACATCTTATATACTCAATAAATACTGGTTGACTGAAGGTTTGAGAGCAGACAATGAACTAAAATGGAGTAAGTAAGAGGTGCCATAGGTTACAAGAAGTGAAAGCCTCTGATGTGAAGTGCCTACCTGCCCCAGGATTTAGTGCTATAGATCATAAGAAGAATCCATGAATGGGCCCCACATGTAGAGCTCTTTGTTCTGCAGGGTCGGCTTGTCAGTACATCTGGGCCTGGGGACAGTGGGTGAGGGTAGACAGGACAGTCTGCAGCATTGTGCCAGGGCCTTAAGCTGAAGACCAAGTGGTATTTCTTCTTCCTTCCAGGAAGGGGTGCTCATCTGGAAATTTTTGACCAAAGAGTATATCTATGGTGAACTTTATCAGAATCGTGTTAGAGTGTCAAACAATGCTGAGCAGTCAGATGCCTCCATCACCATTGACCAGTTGACCATGGATGACAATGGCACCTTTGAGTGCTCCGTCTCGCTGCTGTCAGATCTGGGTGGCGTCTCCAAGTCACGTGTCCATCTCTTGGTCCTTGGTGAGTGTCTCCTCCTTCCTGGGATGATAGGAAGAGGCTGGGGAGGGTGGGGTGTGAGGAGGAGGCACCCTGGTGGCAAGATAAAACTGGAAGCAATGCCTGATGAAGAGCTAAGACTTCTCCCCTCATCTGGTCTGTCCGGAGGCTTGGGGGTCTGCTTCTCCCCCTGGAACCAAATACGATTCTCTCTGGGCATACAGCTCCCCAGGACAGAGGTCAAGGCTGATTTGGAGTGGTTCCTGGGGGTCAGCCCTGGAGATTCTGTCCATGCACCATCCAGTGCTCTTTCCTTCACACTAGCTCCTCTCTTTTTCATGGAAAACTTACTAAAAAGAAGAAAAATGGAAATCCTAGATCCTACTGGAAAGATTCTCACTGCCTTGCTGTGAAGCTGAGGGCCAAATCATGACTCTTACATGTCAGGCATCTTTTCCAGCTCTAAATTCAGCTAATCAGTAGAAGTCCTTCACACCACCATCTCCCCAGCCCTTGGCTCTAACACACCATTCATCAGGTTTTATTGTTTCTGAAATATATCCCACAATAACATTCTTTTTACACAAATAGCTTGTTATTGAAGTTTATAATTTTGGAATGATTGGAACAATCACCTACTTTTAGAATCTTCATTGACCTGACTCAACGTCAAACAGTTGTTGGAAAAACTTTAGTGAGCTGGCCTGTGTCTACTCTAAGAAATGATCCCCACACTGGTGGGTAGCAATACTTTTTAGCCATACTTTAAACCAAAGAAATGGATCATGTTCCTCCATTTTACCTCCTTTACACTACATAGTGGGATTTTATTTTTAATTGCATAAGGTGGCTGCCTGGGTTTTTGAATCATGGTAGTGAGTTAAACAATAAAGCCCTGAATAAAGAATAACCATCTCCTCCTTGCACCCTCGTGCTAACAAGGTGGCCAAGGCCACCTTGAATGATTCCTCTCCAAGTCTTTTCAAGACACACACACACACACACACACATTTCATTTTTCTTTCTTTCCTTTTCTTAAAAAAAGAGATCATATTATAAAGGTTTTTTGTAACTTTCTTTTTCTTAATGTTTTATGTAAATTTCTCCAGATCATTACATACAAATATACCTATTAATATAATACATTCCTTTGCATGAATGTACTATGATTATTCCAGTGGCCCATACTGATGTACATTCTCAAGCTGTTTCCGTTCTTCTGTACAAACAATATATATGTATGTATAATATGTGTATATATATGTATGTATATATATACATATATATGTATATTCTTTTACTGTGTTATCTTTGTTTCTGTTGGATAGATTCTTAAAAGCAGGATTTCTATTTGCTCAACATCATTAGGCATCAAGGAAAAAAAATTTAAAAAGAAGGATTTCTAGGTCAAAGACTTTGCCTTCATTAAAAGTTACTCCATACTGGCAAGTTGCTTTCTCCCAAGCAACTTACTATTGCCATGAACATTATGTGATCATGCTTATTTTCCTATATTCTTACCAGAATTGAATGTTAACAATCTTCTTAATTTTTCTGTGAAAGTCGCTCAGTCATGTTCAACTCTTTGTGACCCCATGGAATTCCATGGAATTCTCCAGGCCAGAATACTGGAGTGGGTAGCCTTTCCCTTCTCCAGGGTTCTTCCCAACCCAGGGATTGAACTCAGGTCTCCCACATTGCAGGCAGATTCTTTACCAGTTGAGCCACAAGGGAAGCTTAATTTTTTTTTACAAATTTTGTTAATTGACTAGGTGAAAAAAAAAAATCTGTTCAGTTCAAGTTTCACATCCATGTTAAGTCACTTCAGTTGTGTCTGACTCTCTGCGACCCTGTGGACCATAGCCCACCAGGCTCCTCTGTTCACGGGACTCTCCAGGCAAGAATACTGGAGTGGGTTGCCACACCCTGCTCCAGGGATCCTCCCAGCCCAGGGACCCAACGCTCACCTGTTATGTCTTCTGCCTTGGCAGGCAGGTTCTTTACCACTAGCACCACCTAGGAAGCCTGGATAAGCTTCACATCTCTTCTTAACTTGGCGCTGACCCCCTAAGGTGAGGAGACCAGCGGTGGATTAAAGGCTGGGTCTGTTTCCTTATTCTCCTTGTTCCCTTCTTCCCACTCTCACCTCTGTGACTCTGAGGTCATGGCCAAGTGTTAAAGGGGAAAGCAAAGCCGTGACCACCTAGCCAGGCCCCTTACCGTCCTCTCTTGCCATCCCGTGATCCCAATCAGAGCAGACATCCCACTGCTGCCTCTTCTGTGGGGTGCGTGACAGGGTTCTCAGCACTGGCCCCACCAAGGGACCCACCTGACACAAGTATTTTGCACACCTGCAGGCCAGATTTTCACATCTTTCACCCTTTCCCACCTTCCCCTGATTATGGTAACTTGCTCTTACTCTTCACTGTCCACTCTGGGCTCCCCTCACCCAGCCAACAGCTCTCTGGGGCCAAATCCTTTCAGTGTGACAAGAACACACCTCCATCCTTATTCTGCTAAAGCCTGCACCTGGAAAGGCAGTTCCTTCTCACTGCTGCATGCTCTCCTCGCCTTGCCACTGCAGTCTGCTCCAGCCAGCTTCTCCGAACAAGTGCTAGGACCTGAATGTGCCCCCAGATGGTTTCTCAGATACCCAAGGACATCTATACAGCCCTTCCATCATCACGTTCCAGGAGTAGGCTGCAGAAACTTTTTGACTCTTTATAAGCCTCAGCGACAAGTGAGAAGTGCCAGTTCCCAACAGTAGAAAACCGCTATCTCCACATGGTATTCTCGTGGTTCCTCCCTGGCTGGGAACGAAATGCGGGGAAATGCCTCCTTACCTTCCACCAAGAGAAGGAGGAGAGATGCTCGTGGTCCCTATTTCTGACAATCTTCTTTAAAGAAATCTCTCTGATGAATCTCTAGTCTTCTCTTAAATGGGAAGCAGGAGGGTAACTGATAATGGGAAAATTCACTACTGGGAAGGTCACTCCTCTCCTTAGCACTGAGGATACTAACCATTCAGAGCCTCAACCCGAAGATTTTAGTGGACATTCTGAGACACAGGAGAAGTACCCCGCCCCCCTCCATATCCTATTGATGTCTTTTGCTCTGGATTTGGGGACTCTTGTCTTGTGCAAGATCTCCCACGCCACCTTTGGGGTTATAAAAATGAACTTAATGTTCTTTTCTTATGTCTGTAAGTCTTGTTTTTTTACCCTTAGATCTTTGTTTCATCAGGAATTTATTTTTGAACATAGGATACTAAGGGTCTTTGTTTTCTTCCAAATGGATAGCCAATTACATCAACATCATTTATTACACCAAAGAAACAATTATTTTCCCACTGGAATGCCAGGTTTGTCACAAGTTAAATTGTTACATATACACAGCTGTTTTTTTACTCCTTATTTCATTTATTTTCCTTTTGATTATTCCTATGCCAATATCACATTGTTGTGATCATAGTATGTCTGTAGTCCGTGTGGAGATACAAACACACATGCACGCATACATATTTAGTTATCAGTATTTGTGTGCATGGCTTTTAAAATCTGGCACTGTGTAATATCTTCTCTTATTAAACTTTTCCAAATCAGTTTTACACATTTATTCTTTCATGTTAATATTAAAATCACATTGCTATGTTTAAAAAAAGTTGGTTGGAATTATATTCAATTTACATATTAATTTGCAATGGAATGACATTTTAATGATATCAGGAAGATGATATATCAGATTTTCTGACCTATATTGGCAAATCTATAATGACTGGATTCCAGGCTTTCTGTGGCCAAATAAAGACTAATGTGTTTACTTAGTTGTGTAAGAGGAGGGCAAGAAACCGAACCCATTCCATGTAACCAAATACCCAATCTCTGTGTCCTCCTGCTCTGCAAACCAAGGGGATCCTCTTAAATGGAGGGAAAACTACCATCAAATTGCAATGATCTTTGCCTGTATCAGTCAGTTCAGTCGCTCAGTCATGTCCAACTCTTTGCGACCCCATGGACTGCAGCACACCAGGCTTCCCTGTCCGTCACCAACTCCCAGAGCTTACTCAAACTCATGTCCATCAACTCAGTGATGCCATCCAACCATCTCACCCTCTGTCATCCCCTTCTTCTCCTGCCTTCAATCTTTCCTAGCACCAGGGTCTTTTGAGATGAATCAGTTCTTCGCATCAGATGACCAAAGTACTGGAGTTTCAGCTTCAGCATCAGTCCTTGCAATGAACACCCAGGACTGATCTCCTTTAGGATGGACTGGTTGGATCTCCTTGCAGTCCAAGGGACTCTCAAGAGTCTTCTCCAGCACCACAGTTCAAAAGCATCAGTTCTTCAGCACTTAGCTTTCTTCACAGTCCAACTCTCACATCCATACATGACCACTGGAAAAACCATAGACTTGACTAGATGGACCTTTGTTGGCAAAGTAATGTCTCTGCTTTTTAATATGCTGTCTAGGTTGGTCATAGCTTTCCTTCCAAAGAGTAAGAATTTTTTAAATAGATAACACCAAGTTCACAGTCATAACAACTATCCTTTTTTGGGCATCTGTTGGCTATGTACCAGGCATCACAGTAAGTCCTCTATGGATATGATCTCATTTCCTCTTTGCAATACATCTGTGAAAGTGGGTATTAACATTCATATTTGATAGAAGGGAACACTGAGACCCAAGCGGTTAAATGACCACTAGAAAGTGTCCAAGCTTTGATGGAAACAGGGCTGCTCAATCCCTTCACTGTTCCCAACCATCAAGCCTTCCAATTCCGGGTGATTCCCAAACTCTTCATCGCTGACAACTTTTCAGCATACCCTCTCTTTCTCTCCATGGCAGATGTAAGCTTGCCAGTTATGTTTTATGGTGTCATTGCATTAACTTGTGTCTTGCCCTTCCTGCACCCATGCCAAGGAAAGAAGGTTGGAGAGGCAGAGCAGTGCGAGCCATGGATGTGCCCACTGTCCACAGGACATGCCCACCTTGGAAGCATCACTCACTGAAAACTGAGGTTCTGTAACTGCTCTTCCACATCGAAGGTCTTAACCTAGGTCTGGGACACTGAAGCCCCACAGCCCTCTGAGTACATGGATATTTACTTCATGGGGAGCTTTCATGGGGAGCTTTGATGGTCTTAGAGCTGTAGGAACACCTCCCCTCATCTCCTGGACAGGGCGACACCTCACATTTTGTTATCTTACGGCATTTTTACAGCGGTGTTTCAGTTGACCCAGACCAGGTGGAGTGCCTTGATGTGTCTTTCTACTGGCTCTGTGGAATCAAGAGTCTGCCCATTTGTGAAAGGCTCCTCATGTCAAACTCTCTAATGCACCAGACTGTTAGAAAGAAGCCTGCTTCTGCTCTGCTGTCCTGTTCTTGTTCTCCCGCCACAAGGACCTTAGTCCTAACACAAATAAACAAATAGCTGTGTTTGGTGACCCCTTGCCTCTTAAAAAAATACTAATTTAAAGAAAGGTGGAACAAAAAAAGACAAACATTCACCTACGTCATTGGGTTTTATTTCTCCATGTTTTCTTCCAGCTCCTATCCACATACTTATTTCCGTACATAACTGAATTTGTAACCTAACCACAGGAACTTCTCTCTTTTCATTTCATTACCTGCTGTCTTGGCACTTGCTGTTCTTTAAGCTTCATGCCACTTCAGCAAGGGAATGCTGAGTCCTCTGTCCTAGAACTGGACACTGTTTCCAATTTAAGCTATTATAATTAATGCTGCATTAAACCGTTGTGTGTTCACGGCGCTTAATTTTATCTGCATTAGCTCCCGAGAGAGATATTACCCAGCCAGGGAAACGAGCATTTTCCTCCAGTTCCTCTTCTGCACTGTCTGCCCTCCCTCCCCGCCGCCCCTTAGCCTGGTTCACCCCCAGCTGAGCCCCTCACTCTGCTCCCCCCACCCGGTTCTTCTCTGGCTGATTCTGGCTCCTCTGGCTCCCGTATTTACCGGCTTTGGTTTTCTTCTGGCAGCAAGCTGCCTCCTCTCTTAGGCACCAGCTGCACTTTAAGAGACGAATTAGTTAAACTCCAAGGGCAAAGACTACAAATTTAATCTGAGATTATGACACTCGGTGAAAAGACTGTTATGCTTTAAAAAGAAAGATAATTGGTGCTATATGTTAAGTAAACCCAGGAAAAAAGATTTTTACAAGTTTTATTTCCAAACGGCTTGCTGCTGGGCTGATTTTAGGCAGAAAAGCTTTTGAATTATATGGGGTTGTCCGTTCAGGCTGCGTGACCTCACAGTAAGCTGAGGCGAGCACGGAGCTTCCGGAAGGAGGGGAACCGTCTTGGTCACCAAGGGGCAGTCACCTGGCCCGGGGAGCCGGGGCCTGGCGCCGCCGGGCTGGACCGGCCGTCTTCCCGGCCTCTGGCGCCCCCTGACGTCTGCAGCGGGAGTCGCAGGCCTTGGAGAGGCCTGGACCCGCTCCCTCCCATCACTCCGCCCTCTATAAATATTCAGGTATAATCTACAATCTGTTTAGGAGCTGGGACGCGCCTTCTGAGAAACCAAGATCTACGAGAGTCCTACATCCCCCTTCAGCGGGTGGAAGGGCTGTTTGAACTAGATCTGTATGATTCTAGGTCCTAGTTGTTCTTGATGGGGAGGGCTGCGGAGGGCGGTTTTGGGGAGGGGCTGGACGGAGTGAGGGCTGGGGGTGCGTAGGATGAGCCGAGGTGGGAAAGCAGTTTGAGGGCTGCGGTTTAGGGCCTGGGGAAAGGACCCTAACACATTCCTTCATAACGTGGGTCTCCTAGGAAGTGGTTAGTCCCTTGTTTGCCGTTCTTTCTACTGCTGCCTCTAGAGTGGATTAGGGATTTGTTTTTAATAATTTTCCCTCAGCAAACCGTGGCATAAGAAAGCTAGTCACTGGATATGTTCAGCATATGCTGGCTGCTAGTCATGCCCCCTTAGCATGGCTCCGAGTCAATGAGAGACTTCGAAGATGGTATTGTGTTTGTGGCCAGTCTCTTTTGTGGAATAAAAGGTTAGGATCCTGTTAAGCAAGGGTGAGAGTTTTTACTGGTAGGGAGGGATGTTCCTGGACCTCTAGAGAGCTCAAGAGATAAAGCTTGGCTCAGGAACAGCTCTGACCAGAGCCAGTCTCCTCAGAAGTGATGCTCACTCTCTCTGTCCTGCAGATACCTGCAGGCTGGGCCAGCAGGGAGGGCGGAGGGCTGTTTGTGAGAGCAGCAGTGGGTAGCAGCCTTTTCTTCCCCAGGCTGCTTCAGTCTCTGGGGTCTGGGCATGGATACCTGAGTCCTGTTCTTGAACCTAGGGCCTTTTAGGTTTAGGGTGGCAATGGGAAATGCCTTTGATTTGCCCCTCGCTGCTCCACGCCTGACTGCCCCTCACCAAGACAACAGGAAATGAGGGGGCACACCCAGCAACCACCTGCCTTTGTCGGAGAGCAAATACCAGAGCAAATGTGAGGCCAGAGGGGAGAGGCGCATCCTGGATAGCTTCTCGCAGCAGCTCTGGGCCAAGCAGAGACGGGAATTCACCCTCCACGCCCTGTGACTATGCACCTGTGCAGTCTGAATTGTGGAAAGGGCAGGATTCTTTACTGGGGCGAGCAAACTGTCCAAGGGGGCATAGAAAGCAGCAAGCAGAATGGACAGGCGTGCCCCTGGGGAAGTCAGCAGTAGTACTTTCCGCTGGGTGTCCTCTTCTTCCCCCAAAGAAGGGCACTACCTGAAGTCTTGCCTCAGGGCCTTTGCACAGGCTGCTCCCTCCCCGCTGGAGCGCCACTCCCTGTCTTTCTCCAGCCCCTCCCACCACCTCCACTGCCGGCTTCATGATTGGGTCATGCCTTTGTCATGCCTTTCCTGTCCCAGCATTGTTGCGTCCTGCCTGGTCATTGCTTCCCCCCCCCCCCCCCCCCCACTGGATTCCTTAAACACAAAAACTCACACACTATGTCTCCATGCATGTCTCCATGCTTTTTTTTTTTTGCCCCCACTGGATTCCTTAAACACAAAAACTCACACACTCATCTCCATGCCCAGCAGAGTCAGGAATACAGTATTTTTGTAGAACAAACCACTGTACACAGTGGTATGGTAATTTACAGTGTTGAGTGAACGGCTTGAGGGCTTCAGGAGTTCTAAGAGGTCAGGTTAGGCTTGTGCGTTGAGGGTGGCCTGTTGGTTTCCGCCACCTTCTTTCTGCGGGCTTCTTTTTTGTGTGTGTCTGTTCCTTTCTGTCCCCTCCATCTCCACAGCCCTCTTTCTCTGCCCTGCACATAATCCCACTGCCGCCAGGGGTCTCTTCCATCACCCAGTCACTTGTGGTCATTCCATTTCATCAGCAAAGCACAGGAAGAGGGTACTGCTTAACTGAAGGGAACATTCCTAAGAAGTTAGCATTGAAGGGTTTCAGAGAGAGAGGTTTTCACTGAAACCAAGGGTAGGCAAACTACAGCCAAATCCAGCCTGCAGACTGTTTTCTCAGGCGAGTGAGCTAAGCAAGGTTTTTACATTTCTCTGCCTGTGAGCAAACAAGGCAGTGCATGTGTGTCTGGGGCGAGGGAGGAGCTGTCACCAAGCCCCAACCCATTCACGGCTTCCCTTCGGCTCTCCCCACACAGTGCCGCCCTCCAAGCCAGACTGCAGCATCCAGGGAGAGACCGTCATTGGGAACGACATCCAGCTGACCTGCTGGTCAAAGGAGGGCTCCCCAGCCCCTCAGTACAGCTGGAAGAGCTACAATGTCCTGCACCAAGAGCGTCAAGTCACACCAGGTAAAAAGGTCTGCAAGGAAGGCCAGCCCCCCACATCGAGGTGCCGCTGGTGTGGTTAGCATTGCCAGAGGAGACCCTGGGCTGACCAGTCAGATGCCCCTGAAGGTTGCCCTTCCCCCCTGCATTTTGCACTGGATTATCTCGGACCATCTCTCTAAGCAGCATTTTTCTCATGGTAGTGCCTACCTCATAGGTTATTGTGACAGATAATTACATCGTGCATGTTAACTTGTTTTCTTTATTCCCCATAACTGAATTCTCTCAAGCAAGCATGTATCAGTAACCAGTCGCTGCACAGGCACTGGTGGGATTTTAGTTTTGATTATGATTATGTCCTAAAGTATACATTTAAGTCCTCTGGTCTAACTCTGTGGCTCCACTTAAGGGCGGAGAAGTTTCTATTTCCATCCCTTATCTAGGCAGATACATCTCGGACTGCCCTGGTTCCCAACCCCAAACTCAACCCCATTGTATGGTCCGCACTACACAACTGGGTCTGCTATGAGGTTCCCACATTCTCAGGGAAGGAAATGGTAGATTCTGCTGTCGTTGCCAGGAGACTGGTTTTGTACCAGGCAGTTTAGTATTTGACCTTTCGATCAGGAAACAAACTGGAAAGAAAAAAGGAGTTGTATAAACATCCCGCTGCCATTACCTTGGAGTCGACTAATGTGGGAAAACCCCAGTGGAATCCCTGGGCCCTGTTTCCACCAGCTGCTTAGCCAGCTGCACCCACCACTCCTGAAGATCAAGAAAGACAAGGTCTGGGAAGTCCCATTGGATTAACTTCTGGGAAGACTTTCTGTCCAGTGTGGGCAGAAAGGAAGTGGGTGGTGGAGCAGTGGGTACAGACAACAGGTCTGAGGAGATGAGATGGGAGAGCAAGTCCCTCCAAGTGAGGGCACAGATAGGGGCTCCTGCCAAATGAGGGGAACTTGAGCACTCTACCATTAGTTTGGGGGTAAAACAAGAACTTCTGGAAAGTTAAAAAAAAAAAAAATTAGTAGAACCCAATCTATTGAACATAAAATAGAAGATGTATTATGGATTTCAACAAGCTTCTGGATTTGTTTACTTATTTCTGGCTGGCAAGTTTTTCTTGAGTGTGTCCAAACTGGTTGGCAGCTCTCCTCTGGCTGTATGACCTCCTGCCTCCGGGCTGTGAACAGCCCAGGGACTCCATAGATGGTCAGGGGCCAGCCACAGACACCGGTTGACCTGACCTTCCAGCAGAGTGTGTAGAACAGAGGGTTGCGTGAGTGCATGCTCAGTCACTCAATTAACTTTTTGTGACCCCATGGACTATAGCCCACCAGAGTCCTCTGTCCATGCAATTGTCCAGGCAAGAATACCGGAGTGGGTTGCCATTTCCTTCTCCAGGGGATCTTCCTGATCCAGGGACCGAACCTCTGTCTCTTACCTCTCCTGCATTGGCAGGCAGATTCTTTACCACTGACCCACCTGTCAGTGAAGCTAGCAGAGGGTAACAAGATGGGAAATGCTGCCATAGTTTGTATCTAGTGGTGCTAGAATCCAGAGGGGTCAAAGAAGGTTTCTTCAAGGAGGGGGCACTTGAACAGGCAGGAGAGCATGGTGGTTAGGAGCATGCATGGGCTTGAATCCTGGCTTGTCAGCTGTGTGACCTTGGCAAGTTAGTCTCTCTTTGCCTTCGTTTGTACATCTGTAAAATGGGCATAAAATAGTGTTTATTTCATAGGGATATTGTGAAGATTTTTTTTTTTTTGGCTTCTCTTTGCAGCCTGTGAGATCTTAGTTCCTCAACCAGGGATCAAACCCATGCCCCTTGCATTGGGAGTGTGGTTAGGGAAGTCCTATTGTGAAGTTTAAATAAAAGTACATATAAAATACTGAGACCAAGTGCCTGGTAGAATGATTAGCTGTTGTCTGAGCTGGTTCCTTAAGAATGAGTTGGCTAAGCGTGGAGAAAGCCTAGGAACTGTGCCTGCAGGAAGGATGGGAGATACCACTGAAGAGAAGCTGAGATGAGAGATGATGTAGGGCCTGCATATCAGACTAGGGAGGCTGGCCTCTGCCCTGTAGGATGTGGGGACTCACAGCTCTCCTGTGAAAGATTCCTCTGCTTGTTAGAAGCCAGAACTCAGTTTTTCAATGATCCAAAAACATGAGGGCACTAAAAGAGGTTAAATGGAGATTGCTTAGTTACCTTGGAAAAGATTTATTCTGGCTCTAATTAAGAATTACTCGGAGTCAGAATTGGGATTTGACAGTGACCGAAAAAAGCCTCTGGATGGTGGTGTGGGTTGGGCATTGTTCTTAAAGACTTCGGCTCTGTCTTGCCTCATGGAGCCCCAGAGAGTCTATCATGTCATCTTCTGTCGGTCAGTTGAAACCTGTTTCTGACTTTTAAAATATTTTGAAACAATCCACAGTGGGCAATCTGGGGAGCAGAGTTCCTCAACCTTCTTTATCTAAAGAGAGAATTCTCAGCATTAGAGATTGTTTCCTTTAATTTAGATCAGCGGGAGTAAACCAGCAGTAAAAAGACATGGAATCTGGAATCAACAAATGAGGGTTTGAGTTCTGGCTTCTTCTGTCACTCGTGGCCTCTCAGACTGTTAGTATCTTCATTTGCAAGATTGGGATGATCATTATACAGCCTTCCCCAAAGACTGTGGAGAGGGTAAGAGGCGATCACGTATGTGATACCTCTGAACATCCTTGTAAACCCTGTCAGTCAGCTGAGTTTCATGCACTGAAGGAGTAGGAGTCTGCATAGTAAGGAAGGCGGGAGAAGTGATTCTAGGGGCGGGAGCACTTTAGGGGAGGATGTTCTGAAGGGTGGGCTTCCCAGGTGGTTCAGTGATAAAAGAACCCACCTGCCGATGCAAGAGACACAGGAGACCCAGGTTTGACCCCTGGGTCAGGAAGATCCCCTGGAGGAGGAAATGGCAGCCCACTCCAGCATTCTTGCCTGGAGAATCCCACGGACAGAGGAGGCAGGTGGGTTGCAGCTCATGGGGTCACACAGAGTCGGACACGGCTGGCACACTGCGCACACGCACTCCCACATGCTTTCTGAAGGGTGGGCGTGGACGTAGCTCCCAGCAGCTGGGCTTGTTGAAGGCAGCTTGAGCTTGTTGACAAACCTTGGGATCAGGGAGATGGTGGGGTAGGGGGCAGAAAAGTCAAACCTTCCAATTTGACATCAGTGTCTCTTACTGACCTGGGCTCTGGAGGGAAACTGCTCCCTAGCTGCAGCAGAGGCAATGTGGAAACCCTACTGTCCAATGTGTTCCCCTTCTTGACCACGAGGTGTCATTGCAGAAGAAACATTCATTTTGGTCAGACTTCAAGAACTATTGGGTCTTTTCCAGAGGAAAAGGGACTCGAGAGCTCCAAACCAGAATCCAAACAGGTCTTGTGGCAATGTGTGTGCACTGGTTAATCCAAGAGTAGCTTCTAATGTCCATTGTTTGTTTTGAGAAACAGGAAGGAAAGTGCTGACTCTGGCCTAGGCTGCCACATGTTCCCTACCCTAAACAAGGCCAGGAGCTCCAAGCTGGGCTCTGAGAAGTGGGAAGAGCCTGGCAAGAGCCTGGAGCTTTCCACCTTGATCTGTCTGAAATGTGCTGGGTACATTCAACACACAGATTGAGTTTCATGTTCTAAAATAGTGGGACTCTGTTAAGAGACATACACCCCTGAAACATGTCCAGGTTCATAGAGTATTTCTCAGAATAGCTTTGCGTTCCTTCAAGATGCCTCTTAAAAATATAAAAACCCAATTGGCTTAGAAAATGGGGCCATTAATACCATAACCCCGTGTTAGAGGTGTCCGGTGCTGTTAGCACGTCAGAAACTCTAACTCATGCTGAACTTGCTTTGGTCATAAACCCTTTCTTAGTATCATATGTTACTATCACATGTAAACAGTGTTCCAGAAAAATTGCCAAGGTATGAAATTCTAGGATAGAAGGAATAGCATGTTATAGAGAATGAGTAACCAGAGACTATCATGCTGAGTTTCAGGGGATGAAGCTGGAGAAAGTATATATGAAAGGATTGGAAGAAAATAATCTCAAATCAAAGTGCTATTATTTCCAGCTGGTGAGATTATGAATGATTTTTATTTTGTTCTCTGCTCTTCATAGAGGCCTCCTCTGACCCTTCAGATGAGATTAAGATCTGATAGGGCTCCCATTATGAACTCTAATCACTATGTAATCACCATTGCTTTATGTCTGTTCTCCCTTATATACACCAAAGGATAGGGACCCTCTTCATCCTGCTTTGAACTGATGTGATGAGCATAGCAAGATTTTCTAGATTAGACTAAATGGAAGTAATAATTTTATGTCATACATTATTGTATGTTATGTACATATTATTGTAATGAGCATAATGTAATATATGTATAAGTTTTTATAATGAGCTTCCATTGCTTGTATAATATATCTTTTTCTTTCTTTTAAAAAAATTTTTATTTTATATTGGAGTATAGTTGATTTAAAATGTGTTAGTTTCAGAATGATTCAGTTATACATATACATATATCTATTCTTTTTCAGGTTCTTTTCCCATTTAAGTTACTGTGCTATACTGTAGGTTTTTGTTGACTATCTTATATATAGTAGTGTGTATATGCTAATCTCAGCCTCCTAATTTATCCCTTCCTGCATTTCCCCTTTGGCAACCATGTTTGTTTTCTAAATCTGTGAGTCTGTTTTGTTTTGTAAATAAGCTCCCCTCATATCATTTTATTAGATTCCACACATAAGTGGGCTTCCCTTGTGGCTCAGACAGTAAAGCGTCTGCCTAAAATGTGGGAGACCCGATTTCAATCCCTGGGTCGGGAAGATCCCCTGGAGAAGGAAGTGGCAACCCACTCCAGTACTCTTGTCTGGGAAATGCCATGGACGGAGGAGCATGGTAGGCTACAGTCCATCGGGTCGCAAAGAGTCAGACTTCACTTTCACTTTCTTTCACATATAAGTGATATCGCATGATATCTGTCTTTCTCTGATTTGTTTCACTTAGTAAGATAATCTCTAAATCCATCTGTGTGGCCACAAATGGCATTATTTCATTCTGTTTTATGGCTGAGTAATTGTATATATGGCATCTGGTCCCATCACCTCATGGGAAATAGATGGGGAAACAGTGGAAACAGTGTTAGACTTTAGTTTTTAGGGCTCCAAAATCACTGCAGATGGTGACTGCAGCCATGAAATTAAAAGACGCTTACTCCTTGGAAGGAAAGCTATGACTGACCTAGACAGCATATTAAAAAGCAGAGACATTACTTTGCCAACAAAGGTCTGTCTAGTCAAGGCTGTGGTTTTTCCAGAGGTCATGTATGGATGTGAGAGTTGGACTGTGAAGAAAGCTGAGCGCCGAAGAATTGATGCTTCTGAACTGTGGTGTTGAAGAAGACTCTTGAGAGTCCCTTGGACTGCAAGGAGATCCAACCAGTCCATCCTGAAGGAGATCAGTCCTGGGTGTTCATTGGAAGGACTGATGCTGAAGCTGAAACTCCAATACTTTGGCCACCTGATGCGAAGAGTTGACTCGTTGGAAAAGACCCTGATGCTGGGAGGGACTGGGGGCAGGAGGAGAAGGGGATGACAGAGGATGAGATGGCTGGATGGCATCACCGACTCGATGGACATGAGTTTGAGTAAACTCTGGGAGTTGGTGATGGACAGGGAGGCCTGGAGTGCTGCGATTCATGGGGTCGCCAAGAGTCGGACACGACTGAGCGACTGAACTGATTGTATACAGGTACCACTTCTTCTTCATCCATTCGTCTGTTGATGGACATTTAGGCTGTTTTCATGTCTCGGCTATTGCACATAGTGCGCATAAACACTGGGGTGCATGTATTTCTTTGAAGTATGGTGTTCTCTAGATGTATGCCCAGGAGTGGCATTGCTGGATCATATTGTAGCTCTGTTCTTGAACAGTATTCTGTACTGTTCTCCATCATGGTTGTACCAATTTACATTTCCACCAATACTGTAGGAGGGTTCCCTTTTTTCCACATCCTCTCAAGCATTTATTGTTTGTAGGATTATTGATGATGACCATTCTGGCCCGGTGAGGTGATACCTCTTTGTAGTTTTAATTTGCCTTCCTCTAATAGTTACTGATGTTGAGCATCTTTGAGTTAATGATGTGCTTTTTGGCCATCTGTACGTCTTCTTTAGAGAACTGTTTATTTAGATTTTCTGCACATTTTTTGATTGCATTTTTTGTTATTTTGATATTGAGCTACATGAGCTGTTTATATATTTTGGCGATTAATCCCTTGTTGGTCATGTTGTCTGCAAATATTTTCTCCCGTCCTGTGTGTTGTTTTTTCATTTTGTTTATGGTCTCCTTTGCTGTGCAAAGGTTTTTAAGTTTAATTAGGTCCCATTTTTTTTAATATTTTAATTTTTATTACTCTATGAGGTGGCTCCAAAAATTGTTACGATGTATGTCATCGAGCGTTCTGCCTATGTTTTTCTCTAAAAGTTGTATACTGCCTGGTCTTACATTGAGATCTTTCATCCACTTTAAGTTTGTTTTTGTGTGTGGTGGTAGTGCGTGAGTGCTAAGTCACTTCAGTCATGTCCAACTCTTTGCAACCCTGTGGACTGTAGCCCACCAGGCTCTTCTGTCCGTGGGATTCTCCAGGCAAGAATACTAGAGTGGGTTGCCATGCCCACCTCCAGGGGATCTTCCTGACCCAGGGATCGAACCTGCATCTCCTGCGGCTCCTACATTGCAGGCAGGTTCTTTACCACTGAGCCACCAGGGAAGCCAGGTGTGTGGTGTTGAGAATGTTCTAATTTCGCTCTTCACATGCAACTGTCCAGGTACCCCAGCACTGCTGATTGAAGAAATCATCTTTTATCCATTGTATTGATATTATTCTTGCCTCCTTTGTTGTAGATGAATTGGCCAAACATGTGTAGGTTTATTTCTGGGCTTTCTCTCCTGTTCCATTGACTTATATTTCTGTTTTTGTGCCAGAACCACACTGATTTGATTATTGTAATTTGTTGTATAGTCTGAAGTCAGGGAGCCTGACTCCTCCAGCTCTGCATTTTTTTTCCCCTCAAGATTTCTTTTGCTATTATAAGTCTTTTGTTTCCATACAAATTTAAAAACTTCTGAAGTCAGGGAGCCTGACTCCTCCAGCTCTGCATATTTTTTCCCCTCAAGATTTCTTTTGCTATTATAAGTCTTTTGTTTTCATACAAATTTAAAAACTTCTGAAGTCAGGGAGCCTGACTCCTCCAGCTCTGCATTTTTTTTCCCCTCAAGATTTCTTTTGCTATTATAAGTCTTTTGTTTACATACAAATTTAAAAACTTTTTGTTTTAATTCAGCAAAAAAATGCCATTGGCTTGGATAGTGTAGTCATTTTGATAGTATTGATTTCTCCAATCCAGGACCAGGGTGTATCTTTCCATCTGTGTCATCTTTCATATCTTTCATCAGTGTCTCATAGTTTTCAGAGTACAGGTTTTTTGTCTCCTTAGGTAGGTTTTTCCTAAGTATTTTATACTTTTTGATGTGATGGTAAATGGAATTGTTTCCTTAATTTCTCCTTCTGATCTTTCATTGTTAGTGCATAGAAGTGTATTTCTGTGTATTTTGCATCTGGCAACTTTACCAAATTCTTTGATGCTATCTAGTCATTTTCTGGTCTCACTTCTTTTCTAATTTGGATTCCTTTTTTTTTTTTCTTCTCTGATTGCTATGACTAGGACTTCCAAAACTATGTTGAACAAAGGACATCCTTGTCCTATTTCCGATCTTAGGGGAAATGCTTTCAGCTTTTTGATCACTGAGTATAATGTTAGCTGTGGGTTTGTCACACATGGCCTTTATCATGTTGAGGTAGTTTCCATCTATCCTACTTTCTGGAGTTCATTTTAATCATAAATAGGTGTTGAATTTTGTCAAAAGCTTTCTATTTTTTCTTTTCTGCATCTATTGAGATGATCATATGTTTTTTATTCTTCAAATTGCTAGCACACTATATCACACTAACTTGGTTAATTTGCAGGTATTGAAAAAGCCCTGCATCCATGGGATAAACCCCACTGGATCATGGTATATGATCCTTTTAATGTATTGTTGTATTTGTTTGAGTAGTATTTTGTTGAGGATTTTTGCATCTATATTCATCAGTGGTATTGGCCTGTAATTTTCTTTTTTGTAGTATCCTTGTCTTGTTTTGATATCAAGGTGGTGATGGCCTCAAAGAAGGAGTTTGAGAGTGTTCCTTCCTCTGTAATTTTTGCAAGAGTTTCAGAAGGATAGGTGTTAAGTCTTTTCTATATATAAGTACCAAGTACTAATGGATTGCATAACTGGAACTCTGGTTAACTGCTCTCTAAATGTTAGGTAGATTAGCCTATGAAGCCATCTGGTTCTGGATTTTTATTAGTTGGGAGGTTTTAAATTGCAGTTTCAATTTCAGTACTTGTGATTAGTTCATATTTTGTATTCTTCTCAGTTCAGTCTTGGGAGATTATACGTTTCTAAAAGTTGGCCATTTCTTCCAGATTGTCCATTTTATTGGTGTATGGTTGCTTGTACTAGTCCCTTATGATCCTTTCTATTTCTGTGGTGTCCATCGTAACTTTTTCTTTTTCATTTCCAAGTTTATTGATTTGAGTCCTCTCCCTTTTTTTCTTGATGAATCTGGCTAAACATTTATCAATTTTTTTATCTTCTCGAAGAACCAGCTTTCAGTTTCATTGATATTTTCTATTGTTTTCTTTGTCTCTATTTCATTTCTTTCTGCTCTGATTTTTATGATTTCTTTCCTTCTGATAACTTTGGGTTTTGTCCGTTCTTCTTTCTCTAGTTGTTTTAGGTGTAAGGTTAGATTGTTTATTGGAGATTTTTCTTGTTTTCTGAGGTAAGATTGTATTGCTATAAACTTCCCTCTTAGAGCTACTTTTGTTGCATCCCATAGGTTTTGAATCATTACTTTTATATTTTCATTTTCCTCTAGGTATTTAAAAATTTTTTATTTGATTTCTTCAGTGATTTATTTGTTGTTTAGTAGCATATTATTTAGCCTCCACGTGTTTGTTTTTCAGTTTTTTTTTCTTGTAGTTGATTTCTAATATTATAGCATTGTGGTCAGAAAAGATGCTTGATATATTTTCAATTTTCTTAAATTTACCAAGACTTGCTTTGTGGCCTAGCATGTGATGTATCCTGAAGAATGTGTACTTGAGAAGAATGTATATTCTGCTGCTTTTGGATGGAATACTCTATAAATATCAATTAAGTCTATCTGGTTTAATGTTTCATTTAATGTCTGTGTTTCTTTATTAATTTTCTTTTTTTTAAAAATCCTTTTGGCCACATCACACAGCATGTGGGATCTTAGTTTCCTGACCAGGGACCAAATCTGTGCCCCCTGCATTGGAAGTGTGGAGTCTTAACCACTGGACCACCAAGGAAGTCTGTCCTTATTGATTTCCTGTCTGTATGATCTGTCCAATGATGTAAGTGGGGTTGTTAAAGTTCCCACTATTATTGTGTTACTATTTCTCCTTTTATGTCAGTTATCATTTGTTTTATATATTGAGGTGTTCCTATGTTGGGTGCGTATATAGTTATAATTGTTATATCTTCTTCTTGGATCAATCCTTTGATCATTGCATAATGTCCTTCTTTGTCTCTTATAACAGCCTTTATTTTAAAGTCTATTTTGTCTGATATGAGTCCTGCTACTTCAGATTTTGATTTCCATTTTCATAGAATACCCTTTTTCATACCCTCACTTTCAATTTGTGTGAGTCCCTGGATCTGAAGTGGGTTTCTTCTAGACAGTGTATATACTGAGTCTTGTTTTTGTATCCATTCAGTCAGTCTATATCCCTTGGTTGGAACATTTAATCTATTTATATTTAAGGTAATTATTGATATGTATTTTCTTATTCCCATTTTGTTCATTGTTCTGGGTTTGTTTTTGTAGGGTTTTTTTTCTTCCTTTCTCTTCTGTTTTCTTGCAATTTGATGACAAACTTTAGTGTTATGTTTAGATTCCCTTTTCTTTTTTGTATGTGTATCTATTGTTTATTTTTGGTTTGCAGTTAGCATGAGGTTTTGAAATAACAGTCTATATATATGCAAGATTGTTTTGAGTTCTGGTCTTTTGATTTCAAATGTATATTCCAAATGCTGCATTTGTTCTCTCCTCTTCTCATGATTGCTGGTTACTATATCATATTTGTGTGTGGATAATTTCTTACCTTTACTGTTTATTTGCCTTTACTGATAAGCTTTCCCATTTGTAATTTTCTTGTACCTTTTTCTTTTCCACCTAGAGAAATTCCTTTAGGATTTGTTGTAAAGCTGGTTTGGTTGTACTGAATTGTCTTAGCTTTTGCTGGTCTGTAAAACTTTTGATTTCTCCATTGATTCTGAACAAGAGCTTTATTGGGTAGAGTATTCTTGGTTGTAAGTTTGCTTTCCCTCCCCTTTTTGTCTTTTAGCCACAACATGCAACATGCAGGATCTTAGTTCCCTGACCAGGGATCAAGCCCAGGCTCCTGTATTTGGAGCATGGAGTCTTAAATACTGGACTACAAAGCAAGTCCTGATTTTTCCCTTTTATCACTTTATATTGTGCCACTCTCTTCTGGCATGCTGAGTTTCTCTTGAAAAATAAGCTGATAACTTTATGGGAATTTCCTTGTGTGTTATTTTTTGCTTTTCCCTGTTGCTTTTAACACTTTTTCTTGATCTTTAATTTTTGTCAATTTGGTGAATATGTGTTCTTGACATGTTCTTCATTGAGTTTATCATACATAGGACTCTCTGTACTTCCTGGACTTGGGTCAGGTTTCCTTTCCCATGTTAGGGAGTTTTCAGCTTTTGTCTCTTCCAGTATTTTCTCAGGGCCCTTCCCTCTCTCTTTTCCTCCTGGAACCCCCACAATGTGAACACTGGTGTGTTTAACATTGCCCCATAAGTGCTCGTTTCTTCTCGCTCTTTTTCTTTATTGTGGTGTGCCACAGTGACTTTCAGCACTCTGCCTTCAAGCTCCCTCACCTGTTGTTCTACCTCATTCACACTATTAATTCCTTCCAGTTTACTTTTCATTTCAGTTACTATATTGTTCAGCTGTTTGTTCTTTATATCTTTTAGCTCTTTGTTTTACCATTTTTGTATCTTCCCCATCTGTGCTTTCATTCTTTTTCTGAGGCCTTGGGTCATCTTTACTATTATTATTCTGGATTCTTTTTTGGGTAGATTTCCTATCTCCACTGCGCTTAATCTTCTTAAGGGGTTTTATCTTGTTTCTTCATCTGGAACACATGCTTCTGGCCATCACATTTTGTCTAACTTTCTGATCTCCATTTCACAAGCTGCAGGTCTGTAGTTTCTCTTGCTTCTGGTGTCTGCTCCCTTGTTTGTGAGGTTCTCCTAGAGGCTTATGCAAGCTTCCAGGTGGGAGGGACTGGTGCCTGCCCATTGGTGGGTGGAGCTGGGTCTTACCCCTCTGGTGGGCAGAACCAAGTCAAGGGCTGTGTTTAGAGTTGGTTGTGGGGTCAGGAAGACCTTAGGCAGCCTCTCTGCTGATGGGTGGGGCTGTGTTCCTGCCTTGTCTGCTGTTTGGCCTGAGGCATCCCAGCACTGGAGCTGTTGGGTGGGGCCAGGTCAAAATGGCAGCCTCCAGGAGAGCTCACACCATAGAGTACACCCCCATACCTCTGCCTCCAGTGTTTTTGTCTCCACGGTGGCCACAGCCACCCCCTGCCTTCCCTGGAGACGCTATAAAACCAGCAAATACTTCTGTCTCAGGCTCCTATGAAGTCACTGCTTTTTCCCTGGGTCCCAGTGCACATAAAACCTTGTGTGCACCCTCCAACTCAACAGAGCTGAGTTTCTGTTTTGCACAGTTCTGTGGCGTTTCTGTGATCAAGCCCTACCGGCCTTCAAAACCAAGTGCTCTGAGGAGTCCCTCACTCAGTGCCAGACCCCCAGGCTGGGCAGCCTGATGTGAGGCTCAGAATTCTCACTTCTGTGAGAGAACCTCTGTGATATAATTATTTACCAGCTTGTGGGTTTCCCATCTGGTGGGTATAGGATTTGATTGGGCATATTGTGAATGTGCCCTTCCTACCGTCTTATTGTGGCTTCCTCTTTGTCTTTGGATGTAGAGTATCTTTCTTGGTGGGTTCTAGTCTTTTTTGTCAGTGGTTGTTTCACCAGTTAGATATGATTTTGGTATTTTTGTGGGAGGAGTTGAGCTCAAGTCCTTCTACTCTGCCATCCTGTCTCCAACCAGAAGCCAAAGTTCTTTAATAACCATAGATGTGGACATGTGGGTAATCCTTTGGGTGTGTCTTCTCAGACAAATTCACATAAAATATATGTCTGTACTTGGTATTTCCACAGGCACAGCAGCCTAAGATTGGTTTGTTGGTCACCCCATCAAATATGGAATCTTGTTCACAAAGTTTCTTGGTCAGAGAGGCCTCATTTTGAAAATAAATGATGTGTTTCTATATGATGCTAGCCTTTAAAACCACAGCCTGTTCCTGCAGCCATTCCTGCAAGTGGCAGTGTCCAGAACACCAAGATTCATGTTCTCTTCCATGGGGTGTTTTCTGAGACCACAATGGGGCAATTACTCATAAACTGTGCTTCTTCTTCATCTATGATATGGGAGGTCCTGGCATGGTCTTTCTACTTATCACCCTCTCTGTTCTCGTTTCTGTATTTTTTTTTTTTTTTTTAAAGAAAGTTGTCAACTGTTCTTGGGAATTCTAGACCTAAAAATGAATTTTTGTTACTGTTTTGTCATTTCTTTTTTTTGTGACCTTGGGGAAATCACTTAATTTCTCCAAGCCTCCAGTTACCTCTAGGGCACTGGAGATTGAAATAATTGTTCCATCCACAATACAAGATTGTTGGAAAAATCATATTTGAGGAAGTATAGTGAGTAGCACATTCAGGCAAGAATAATTCACACTGAGACACAATCTTGCAACAGAGTAGAGGTGGGCAGGGAAAGAACTGGCCACCAGGGGAACTAGTAAGAGGTAAAGCTGGATTACAGTGAATGGAGGTTTGTGACACTGTACAGGAGACAGAGATCAAGACCATCCTCAAGAAAAAGAAATGCAAAAAAGCAAAATGGCTGACTGAAGAGGTCTTACAAATAGCTGTGAAAAGAAGAGAAGCCAAAAGCAAAGAAGAAAAGGAAAGATATACCCATTGGAATGCAGAGTTCCAAAGAATAGCAAGGAGAGATAAGAAAGCCTTCCTCAGTGATCAGTGCAAAGAAATAGGGGAAATCAATAGAATGGGAAAGACTAGCAATCTCCTCAAGAAAATTAGAGATACCAAGGGAACAATTCATGCAAAAGATGGGCACAATAAAGGACAGAAATGGCATGGACCTAACAGAAGCAGAAGATATTAAGAAGAGGTGGCAAGAATACACAGAAGAACCGTGCAGAAAAGATCTTCACAACCCAGATAATCATGATGGTGTGATCACTCACCTAGAGCCAGACATCCTGGAATGTAAAGTCAAGTGGGCCTTAGGAAGCATCACTACGAACAAAGTTAGTGGAGGTGATGGAATTCCAATTGAGCTATTTCAAATCCTAAAAGATGATGCTCTGAAAGTACTACACTCAATATGTCAGAAAATTTGGAAAACTCAGCAGTGGCCACAGGACTGGAAAAGATCAGTTTTCATTCCAATCCCAAAAGAAAGGCACTGCCAAAGAATGCACAAACTACCACACAACTGCATTCATCCCATACGCTAGTAAAGTAATGTTCAAAATTCTCCAAGCCAGGCTTCAACAGTAGATGAACCGTGAACTTCCAGATGTTCAAACTGCCTTTTAGAAAAGGCAGAGGAACCAGAGATCAAATTGCCAACATGCGCTGGATCATCGAAAAAGCAAGAGAGTTCCAGAAAAATATCTGCTTTATTGATTATGCCAAAGCCTTTGACTGTGTGGATCACAATAAACTGTGGAAAATTCTGAAAGAGATGGGAATACCAGACCACCTGACCTGCCTCTTGAGAAATCTGTATGCAGGTCAGGAAGCAACAGTTAGAACTGGGTATGGAATAACAGACTGGTTCTAACTGTCTAACAGACAGTTCTATACTGTCAAGGCTGTATATTGTCACCTTGCTTATTTAACTTATATGCAGAGTACATCATGAGAAACACTGGGCTAGAGGAAGCACAAGCTGGAATCAAGATTGCCAGGAGAAATATCAATAACCTCAGATATGCAGATGACACCACCCTTTATGGCAGAAAGTGAAGATGAACTAAAGAGCCTCTTGATGAAAGTGAAAGAGGAGAGTGAAAAAGATGACTTAAAGCTCAACATTCAGAAAACTAAGATCATGGCATCCGGTCTCATCACTTCATGACAGATAGATGTGGAAACAGTGGCAGACTTTCTATTTTTGGGCTCCAAAATCACTGCAGATGGTGACTGCAGCCATGAAATTAAAAGACGCTTACTCCTTGGAAGTAAAGTTATGACCAACCTAGATGTCATATTAAATAGCCCAGACATTACTTTGCCAACAAAGGTCCATCTAGCCAAGGGTTTGGTTTTTCCAGTAGTTATGTATGGATGTGAGAGTTGGACTATAAAGAAAGCTGAGTGCTGAAGAATTGATGCTTTTGAACTGTGGTGTTGGAGAAGACTCTTGTGAGTCCCTTGGACTGCAAGCAGATCCAACCAGTCCATCCTAAAGGAAATCAGTCCTGGGTGTTCATTGGAAGGTCTGATGTTGAAGCTGAAACTCCAATACTTTGACCACCTGATGTGAAGAGTTGACTCATTTGGAAAGACCCTGATGTTCAGAAAGGTTGAAGGCAGGAGGAGGAGGGGATGACAGAGGATGAGATGGTTGGATGGAATCACCAACTCAATGGACATGAATATGAGTAAACTCCAGGAGTTGGTGATGGACAGGGAGGCCTGGTGTGCTACAGTCCATGGGGTCACAAAAAGTTGGACACGACTGAGCGACTGAACTGAATGGAACTGAAAGCTGTATTGTCAAGGCCAGATCTGTAACAACACATCCATATTAAGAAACTTGGACTTATTATTGAAGATGAGGGACTGTCTCTGAAATGTCACTCAGATCCTATTTGCAATTTAGAATATCTCCTTCGGAGGGAGTGACAGCAGGGGAGGCTGGCTCAGCAGCAAATTAGAGGACAAAGGTCACTAACTCTTCTCTCATGATTGTGGTTATGACAGAGCATCAGTGAGGATGTGTGTGTGTGTGTGTGCTGAATTGCTTCAGTTGTGTCCCACTGTTGGAGACCTCATGGACTGTAGCCTGCCAGGCTTCTCTGTCCATGGAATTCTCCAGGCAAGAATACTGGAGTGGGTTGCCAGAGTGGGTTGCTCTCCTCCAGGGGATCTTCCTGACCCAGGGATTGAATCTGCATCTCTTATGTCTGCTACAGTGGCAGGGGGTTTCTTCACCACTAGCACCACCAGGAAAGCCCATCATTGAGGATGGGATATATAAATTTGTCCAAACATTTATGTTTTATGCTTTAGCTTTCCCTTTCAAGGTGAAGACATTTGTAGGATCATAGATTTAGTAGAACGTCTTCTCATGAGGACATCTAGGCCATCGCCCTGAATTTGGGAGGATCAGATACTTTCCCTCCCAATTCCAGATGAAGTAACTACAGCTCACAGAAGTTAAATGGCTTACTTAAGTGGTGGAAAAGAAAGAGGAAGAGTCTAGACTGAGTGCCTGCCTCCTCCCTATCCCACCACACATATACATACATACACAACATACAAATACCATATACACTCACACACATACCACTCATGGTAGAGAAATATAGAAGCCAGAGTCCTTGAGGTTCTAAAGCCTGCTTTCACATGAGTCTAAGCTGAGGAATTCTGTTTCTGAAGATCATAAAAGTTGTTATAATCATATAATCTAATTATAAAACATTTCTATGTAATATATAATGCATATTATGTTTCCTAAGCATTTTCAGTTCAATTGCTCAGTCGTGTCCCACTCTTTGTGACCCCATGAACCACAACACACCAGGCCTCCCTGTCCATCACCAACTCCTGGAGTTTACCCAAACCCATGTCCATCAAGTTGATGGACATCCAGCCATCTCATCCTCCATCATCCCCTTCTCCTCCTGCCCCCAATCTTTCCCAGCATCAGGGTCTTTTCCAGTGAGTCAGCTCTTTGCACCAGGTAGCCAAAGTATTGGAGTTTCAGTTTCAACATCAGACCTTCCAATGAACACCCAGGACTGATTTCCTTTAGGATGGACTGGTTGGATCTGCTTGCAGTCCAAGGGACTCACAAGAGTCTTCTCCAACACCACAGTTCAAAAGCATCAATTCTTCAGCACTCAGCTTTCTTTATAGTCCAACTGTCACATCCATACATGACCACTGGAAAAACCATAGCCTTGATTAGGTGGACCTTTGCTGGCAAAGTAATGTCTGGAATTTTTAATATGCTGCCTAGGTTGGTCATAACTTTACTTCCAAGGAGTAAGCGTCTTTTAATTTCATGGCTGCAGTCACCATCTGCAGTGATTTTGGAGCCCAGAAAAATAAAGTCAGCCACTGTTTCCACTGTTTCCCCATCTATCTGCCATGAAGTGATGGGACCGGATGCCATGATCTTAGTTTTCTGAATCTTGAGTTTTAAGCCATCTTTTTCACTCTCCTCTTTCACTTTCATCAAGAGGCTCTTTAGTTCTTCTTCACTTTCTGCCATAAAGTGTGGTGTCATATGCATATCTGAAGTTATTGATATTTCTCCCAACAATCTTGATTCCAGCTGTGCTTCCTCTAGCCCAGTGTTTCTCATGATGTACTCTGCATATAAGTTAAATAAGCAGGGTGACAATATACAGCCTTGATGTACTCCTTTTCCTATTTTCCTAAGCATTTACATCAGGCATCTGGTTGTGGGCTTATATTCATTAGTAGTTTATTTCATGTTCACAATTACCCTATTGTGAAGGCACTATTATTATTTTATTTATAAATAAACAGATTTAATGAAGCTAAGTTCCTTGCCCAAAGTCACAAAATTAATGTGGCTTCAAACTCACGGTTCCTGCCTGAATTCTAAACACTTCAGAATGGTGCAGTCCACCTGGTTTAATCGTCCTGCAGCCCTAGAGGAGGATATTTTGTCCACATTACAGATGAGACTCAAACATGTTCAGTGGCAATGGTTTTATCTACATAAGAGTTCAGGAGCCCACACTCCTTCCTAGCTGTTTCTATTCTACTATGATGGACTGTCTCCTCAGCCTGACTCTTCTTGCTTCCCAGTCACAGGACAGACCTTCTCTCTGAAGAACATCTCCACAGAAATGTCGGGTTACTACATCTGCATCTCCAGCAATGAGGTGGGGACCGAGTCCTGCAACATCACTGTGGCTGTCAGACCTCGTAAGAGCAGTTTGGGATGGAGGGAGAGAGGGAGGGTGAAGGCCAGAAGGTGACTGGCTGGGGATCCAAAGAGTCAGCTGACTGGGAGGTGAGCCGGGCAGCCTCTTTGGGGTCTCCCATCGGCAGGGTGGCTGAGGTGACGACCAGATGCTCCTGTCCCAGATTCCCCTCATCTGGAGGCTAGCCCAGTTCCCTTTGTTGTTTGGAAATAGCACCTAAGATTGGCTTCTGGAGACCTTAGTCCTACCCTTAGGGTTGCTGTATGGGCATGGGGCAAATGCCCAGACCTGGCTTCCACAGAGTCATTCCCCATCATTCGGGGAGGGACACCCTGACCTGCTTGGAAATGAGCTAGAGTAGGAACTGGCACGACACCTGAAGGTTCTTTTGGAGCCTGAGTAGCTAGGATCTGTTGGTCATCTGGCCTTTTCTACACTTGCATCCTGAAAAGCATCCTCCAGCCTTGTCTGGTCATGCCCAGGAGGCCGTGCTGCTGGCGGCACTGCCCCTTGGGCTGGGAAGGCAGGCGCCACTCAGAGCCTGGGAAGGACCACCTCTCACATCGGGGACACTGGCTACTGTGGTTCCGCATCCCTGGCATGCGCACCCTGCATCTTGTGTTATGGGCTCGAGTTGGGAACTGCGGTTAGGGCTCACAGGACTTGCGGCTCTGTCTCTCCCAGCCTCCATGAACGTGGCTCTGTATGCGGGCATCGCTGGGGGCGTGGCTGCGGCTCTCGTCATCATTGGCATCATCCTCTACTGCTGCTGCTGCCGGGACACCGGCAAGGCTGAGGACACCGACGTCGCACGGCCGTGAGTGTCGGGGGCAGCCTGTTGGCAAGGGTCTAAGCACGTTAGGAAGATGTGCCCCAGCTCCTCACAGCCTCTTCCTCTCATAGCACCTCAAGGGGCAGCTGTTAACAATAAAAACAACTTTTATCCATCCCATTTTATAGTTGAGAAAAGAGTAAATGATTCACCCAAATCATAAAGTGGCATTGCTATCTGGGACATGACTCCAGGGCCCATGGTTCTCCAGTCTCTAATCCCAGGGTAGAGTTTCCTGTGGGTGTCCAGGGCCAGGTGTGGGGGCAAGCCTCTGTCACAGGCCGCTCTCTCCTCATAGCAAGCACTAGACCCGGCTCCCTCAGTCCTGAGTGGGTGAGTGTGAACCCTTCCCCTCTGTCCTCAATGCCTGCAGGAACCGGGCGGCCTACCGGGAGCCACCAGAGCAGCTGACAGAGATTTCCAGAAGACAGGAAGAGGAGGGAGAGGATGACTACAGGCATGAAGACCAGAGGGACTCCGGCCGAGAGACCCCTGACCAGGCTGGCCGATGATCCAGGCCTGCTGCAGGCTGGGGTCAGTGGGAGGATTAAGGGGTCATCCCCCTGCCTCAAGGCCTCTCCTCTCCTTTCCAAACCTGACTTTTCTGACCCTTTGCCCCAGTTATTGAGGGATGCTTCATTCCCCATGTTGGCTGCTGGAGGACTTGTCTTGGCCTAGCCAAGGGGACGTCACTTCTGACTGACCTGCCAAGTGCCCTCCCCTTTGAAGTGACCCTCCTATTACAGCTCAGGGCCCTTCACCCTGGACTAGGCAGCAGCCTCCACTTCCCCATGGCATTCCTGCTCCCCAGAGGTGATACTAGCCTCAGGAGGGCAGAAGTTGCCCTCCCCACTGTGTGCCCAGCATCCCGGGGAACAGCACCTGGCAGAGGTTTTGCATGCAATACATTTTTGTTGAATGAATGAAAGAATAAATGAGTACACAAAGACTTTATTTATCCAACTTTGGTGTGAACTCCTTGCTTTGGACCCATGTTGGCCTGACCTCAAGCTCCCTCTCCAGCTGCATCTCCCACAACTTTTCTGAACATTCCAGATGCTCCCTGCAAGGGCCACCTCAACTCCCACTGCGCACTCCCTCATGAGGCTTTGCTTTCTCCATTTGACTGGGAATGCCCATGAAACTCCCATCTCTGCCTGTCAAATCCTACCTGTCCCTCCAGGCCCATCTCAAATCCAAGTGAACTCTATAACCCCATCCTAATCTCACACACAGATGGGGACAATCTTGTTACTTTGTCCCACACCCATCACAGGCCACATGGCGCAGTTGTCTGAGTGTCTCCCTCTGTGTATAGTCCTGCCTCCTGGAGCGGGGCCTGGGCCTCAACCCCCTGCTTTTCCTGGAGCCCTCACAGTCTACAGCCATTCTAGCAGGCTCAGTCCAGCTAAATTTAGGAAACTGCTTTCGTAGATTGGGCTTTCCCCTCTCTGGTCCCCGAGACACAAAGATGACTCCCACCCAAACCCACTTGCTAATTTCATGAATGAAGGAAGAGATGATTTCAATGAACACATACTCATGTGAGTACATACACTGGAGTTAGTTTGCAGCTGGTCCTGTGGTCATAGTGATTCTTCTTAAGGCCAGAGTAATTGACATGCTCACTCTGCTTCCTGATACCTAATCCCTGCACTGCCCGGTCTGTTCCTATCTTGGCTGGGCTGCCAGATCTGCTTTGCTGGCTGGCTGTCTAGTTGCCCCTCCCATAGCCTCTCACCTGTTGGTTGATTACTTCTGTTCCCAAGAGCTCCGCAGTGTTCTGGCTGCTTGGGTCTTGTGATCTAGTGGCTAGTTTCACTCAAATGCAATCTACCAGTAAGTAGACATTATCATTTCTTTTTTCTCTGAATGATCAGAAAAGCAAATCTGTAAATCTGTTGTCCTTTAGCTTCACAACATTAGTCCTTCCAATGAATATTCAGGACTGATTTCCTTTAGGTTTGACTGGCTTGATCTCCTTGCAGCCCAAGGGAATTTAAAATATATTTTTTATGTATTTTTATATAAATATATTTTTATGTGTTTTGTTAAATTCTTTGGTTCATTCAAAATGCTGTCAGTAATAATAAAATTGTCAGTGGAAATTCTTATTTCTTTTTTAAAGTGGGTTTTATTCACATCTAAGTAGAGATTATGTCATTCATTGTGGTGTGTCAGCCTGCTGTGGGCCTCTCTTGGGCTTTCTGGGAGAGGTGAGGTGAGGTGAGGGAGTCAAGGAGAGAACTGGGTCAGAGCCTGTGGGTCCCATTGCTTGTAGCCATAGTAGGGTCAGGCAATGATTGCTGGGGACAGGACAGAGCCCTGCCTGATTATGGAAGAATATTCCAGGTGCCTGCAACATCAGAAAGAACACACGGACCTGGGATTTGGTGCATACACTCTAAGGAAGATGGTGGAGAGGCTCTGGCCAGATATACCCCAAAGAGCGCCCCTCCTGAGAGAGGGAAGAAGAAAGCAGACCCCCGTTCCAACTGTCAGAGATCTGGTGATTCTTCCTCCTCCCCAAGCATTCAGCTCTGTCACCCTCTCCCACTACACATTCAAAGTCCTCTTGACCTATGTACCCCTGTCTTGCACCTGTTCCACAGTACTGTCATTACCATGGTCTGTGTCTGCCTAGGCCGGTGAGGTTTGTGAGAATAGGAACAGATCTTACTTATGGCCTGGCACATATTCACACAAAACTTGATAGATTTTTGTTGAATGAATAATTTCTTTTGTCACCGTGTCCTGTTCAAGGCCATTTCCTTGTCCTCTAGATACTTTGGGTGTCTCCCAGCCCTCCTGGTGCAAAGTTTTACACACATGATCTTGAAAGTGGTGGAAAGGAGGTGGCCACCTCCCCCAGCCCTGACATGGCTGACCTCTCTGCCCCTGGAAGGGCTCTGAAAGTTCACTCGCCTTAGCTCCAGGCTTGGGTAAGAAAACGAGGGAGATTGGAACCCATCACATTCCTTCAGCAATAAATATTTTGTGAAGTCCTGCAATGTGTCACATTGAGAAACCTGTATGCAGGTCAAGAAGCAACAGTCAGAACCAGGCATGGCACAATGGACTGGTTCCAAATTGGGAAAGGTGTACTTCAAGGCTGTATTATTGTCACCCTATTTAATTTATATGCAGAGTACATCATGTGAAATGCCAGGCTGGATGAAGCACAAGCTGAAATCAAGATTGCCAGGAGAAATATCAATAACCTCAGATATGCAGATGACATCACCCTTATGGCAGAAAGCGAAGAACTAAAAAGGCTCTTGATGAAGGTGAAAGAGGAAAGTGAAAAAATTGAAACTCAACATTCAAAAAACTAAGATCATGGCATCTGGTGCCATCACTTCATGTCAAATAGATGGGGAAACAGCAGAAACAGTGACAGACTTTATTTTCTTGGGCTCCAAAATCACTGCAGATGGTGACAGCAGTGAAATTACATGAAATTCACATACAGCCATGAAATTAAAAGATGCTTGCTCCTTGGAAGAAAAGCTATGACCAACATAGACACCATATTAAAAAGCAGAGACACTACTTTGCCAACAAAGGTTTGTCTAGTCAAAGCTATGGTTTCTCCAGTAGTCATGTATGAATGTGAGAGTTGGACCATAAAGAATGCTGAGTGCTGAAGAATTGATGCTTTCAAATTGTCATGTTGGAGAAGACTCTTGAGAGTCCCTTGGACTGCAAGGAGATCAAACCAGTCAATCCTAAAGGAAATCAGTCCTGAATATTCATTGGAAGGACTAATGCTGTGAAGCTAAAGCTCCAATAGTTTGGCCACCTGATGCAAAGAACTGACTCACTAGAAAAGACCCTAATGCTGGGAAAGATTGAAGGCAGGAGGAGAAGGGAACCACAGAGGATGAGACAGTTGGATGGAATCACTGACTCAATGGACATGAATTTGAGCAAGCACCGGGAGATGGACAGGGAAACCAGGCATGCTGCAGTCCATGGGGTTGCAAAGAGCTGGACATGACTGAGTGACTGATTAGCAACAACAATGTGCCAAACACAGTACTGGATATAGAGCTCACTATGACATCATTACTGAGGAGGTGCTATGATCCTCCTGATAGAAGTGACAGGCGGGAGCATGGTCATGTGAGATGGAGAAGATGCCATGAGAATGCAGTACAGGGGCCTGAGTTACTCAGCCAGAGGGCTTTGGGAAAGCTTCAAAGAGGTGACCTGTAGGTTGCATCTTGAAGGAAAACAAGGAATTTTCAAAGTGAAAAAGGGGGTGGTGCTGAATCTTCTGTCCTCCATTTCAGGTCTCTTTTACTTTGGTCTTAAATTACATTATGAGTTGATAAGACTACTCTACTGCTGTATTTATTTCAAGCCATAAACTCAATGACAATCAGATAATCTTCGGTTCCCTTACAGTCACCATTAGCCCAGCAGTACAGCCTCCTTCCCAATTCAGGTTTCCAGCTGATGGTTCATAGCCTTACTGTGTTTGACAAAAGAGGCCAAGAAAAAGAAAGAAGAAAAGAGACCCATGTTTGAGGGAAGATTGTTTGCTAGACACTCATTAGGCACTTGAGACAGTTTTTCAAGTAATCCTCACTTGGACTTTCAAATATTAATGCATATTTTTTTCTCTTTATCTGCTTTTATTTATTTATTTTTAAAATTTATTTATTTTAATTGGAGGCTAATTACTTTACAATATTGTAGTGGTTTTTGCCATACATTGACATGAATCAGCCATGGGTGTACATGTGTTCTGTACATGTGCCTGTTTCACATATGATATATGTGTCAATGCTATTCTCTCAAATCATCCTACCCTTGCCTTCTCCCACAGAGTCCAAAAGACTGTTCTATACATCTGTGTCTCTTATGCTGTCTCATATATAGGGTCATCATTACCATCTTTCTAAATTCCATATATATGCGTTAGTATACTGTATTGGTGTTTTTCCTTCTGACTTACTTCACCCTATATAATAGGCTCCAGTTTTGTCCACCTCATTAGAATGGATTCAAATGTATTCTTTTTAATGGCTGAGTAATATTCCAGTGTATATATGTACCACAGCTTTCTTTCTTTTTTTTTTTAACGTAAATGTATTTATTTTAATTGGAGGCTAATTACTTTACAATATTGTAGTGGTTTTGCCATACATTGACATGGATCTGCCATGGGTGTACATGTGTTCCCCATCCTGAAGCCCCCTCTCACCTCCCTCCCCATCCCATCCCTCTGGGTTATCCCAATGCACCAGCCCTGAGCACCCTGTCTCATGCATCAAACCTGGACTGGCAATTCATTTCACATATGATAATATACATGTTTCAATGCAATTCTCCCAAACCATCCCACCCTCACCCTCTCTCACAGAGTCCAAAAGACTGTTCTATACATCTGTGTCTCTTTGGGTGTCTACCACAACTTTCTTATCCATTCATCTGCTGATGGACATCTAGGCTGCTTCCATGTCCTGACTATTATAAACAATGTTGTGATGAACACTGGAGTACACGTGTCTCTTTCAATTCTGGTTTCCTCAGTGTGTATGCCCAGCAGTGGGATTGCTGGGTCATGTGGCAGTTCTAATTCCAGTTTTTTAAGGAATCTCCACACTGTTCTCCATAGTGGCTGTACTAGTTTGCATTCCCACCAACAGTGTAAGAGGGTTCCCTTTTCTCCACACCCTCTCCAGCATATATTGTTTGTAGACTTTTGGATAGCAACCATTCTGATCAGCATGAAATGGTACCTCATTGTGGTTTTGATTTGTATTTCTCTGATAATGAATGATGTGGAGCATCTTTTCATGTGTTTGTTAGCCATCTGTATGTCTTCTTTGGAGAAATGTCTGTTTAGTTCTTTGGCCCATTTTTTTTGACTGGGTCATTTATTTTTCTGGAATTGAGCTGCAGGAGCTGCTTGTATATTTTTGAGATTAATTCTTTGTCAGTTGTTTCGTTTGCTATTATTTTTTTCCCATTCTGAAGGCTGTCTTTTCACCTTGCTTATAGTTTCCTTCGTTGTGCAAAAGCTTTTAAGTTTAATTAGGTCCCATTTGTTTATTTTTGCTTTTATTTCCATTACTCTGGGAGGTGGGTCATAGAGGATCCTGCTGTGATTTATGTTGGAGAGTGTTTTGCCTATGTTTTCTTCTAGGAGTTTTATAGTTTCTGGTCTTACATTTAGATCTTTAATCCATTTTGAGTTTATTTTTGTGTATGGTGTTAGAAAGTGTTCTAGTTTCATTCTTTTACAAGTGGTTGACCAGTTTTCCCAGTACCACTTGTTAAAGAGATTGTCTTCTGTCCTTTGTATGTTCTTGCCTCCTTTGTCAAAGATAAGGTGTCCATAGGTGCATGGATTTATCTCTGGGCTCTCTATTTTGTTCCATTGATCTATATTTCTGTCTTTGTGCCAGTACCATACTGTCTTGATGACTGTAGCTTTGTAGTATAGCCTGAAGTCAGGCAGGTTGATTCCTCCAAACTCATTCTTCTTTCTCAAGATTGCTTTGACTATTTGAAGTTTTTTGTATTTTCATACAAATTGTGAAATTATTTGTTCTAGTTCTATGAAAAATACTGAATCTATAGATTGCTTTGGGTAGTATACTCATTTTCACTATATTGATTCTTCCAACCCATGAACATGGTATATTTCTCCATCTGTTTATTTTGAAATAAAGGTTGTGAAAAGAGACAAAGAAGGACACTACATAATGATCAAAGGATCAATCCAAGAAGAACATATAACAATTATAAATATATATGCACCCAACATAGGAGCACTGCAATATGTAAGGCAAATGCTAACAAGTATGAAAGGGGAAATTAACAGTAACACAATAACAGTGGGAGACTTTAATACCCCACTCACACCTATGGATAGATCAACTAAACAGAAAATTAGCAAGGAAACACAAACTTTAAATGATACAGTGGACCAGTTGGGCCTAATTGATATCTATAGGACATTTCACCCCAAAACAATCAATTTCACCTTTTTCTCAAGTGCACATGGAACCTTCTCCAGGATAGAGCACATCCTAGGCCATAAATCTAGCCTTTGTAAATTCAAAAAATTTGAAATCATTCCAAGCATCTTTTCTGATCAAAATGCAGTAAGATTAGATGTCAATTACAGGAGAAAAACTATTAAAAATTCCAACATATGGAGGCTAAACAACGTGCTTCTGAATAACCAACAAATCACAGAAGAAATCAAAAAAGAAATCAAAATATGCATAGAAATGAATGAAAATGAAAACACAACAACCCAAAACCTATGGGACTGAGTAAAAGCAGTGCTAAGGGGAAGGTTCATAGCAATACAGGCTTACCTCAAAAAAACAAGAAAAAAGTCAAATAAATAACCTAACTCTACACCTAAAACAACTAGAAAAGGAAGAAATGAAGAGCCCCCGGGGTTAGTAGAAGGAAAGAAATCATAAAAATTAGGGCAGTAATAAATGCAAAAGAAACAAAAGAGACCACAGCAAAAATTAACAAAGCCGAAAGCTGGTTCTTTGAGAAGATAAATAAAATAGACAAACCATTAGCCAGACTCATCAAGAAACAAATGAAGAAGAATCAAATGAACAACATTAGAAATGAAAATGGAGACATCACAACAGACAACACAGAAATACAAAGGATCATAAGAGACTACTATCAGCAACTATTTGCCAATAAAATGGACAACTTGGAAGAAATGGATGAATTCTTAGAAAACTATACATTTCCAAAACTGAACCAGGAAGAAATAGAAAATCTTAACAGGCCCACCACAAGCACAGAAATTGAAACTGTAATAAAAAATCTTCCAGCAAACTAAAGCCCAGGACCAGACGGCTTCACAACTGAATTCTACCAAAAAAATTTAGAGAAGAGCTAACACCTATCCTACTCAAAATCTTCCAGAAAATTGCAGAGGAAGGTAAACTTCCAAACTCATTCTATGAGGCCACCATCACCCTAATACCAAAACCAGACAAAGATGCCACAAAAAAAGAGAAAACTACAGGCCACTATCACTGATGAACATATATGCAAAAATCTTTAACAAAATCCTAGGAAACAGAATCCAACAACATATCGAAAAGGTCATACATCATGACCAAGTGGGCTTTATCCCAGGGATGCAAGGATTCTTTAATATCCACAAGTCAATCAATATAATACACCACATTAACAAATTGAAACATAAAAACCATATGATTATCTCAATAGATGCAGAGAAAGCCTTTGACAAAATTCAACATCCGTTTATGATAAAAACCCTCCAGAAAACAGGAATAGAATGAACATATCTCAACATAATAAAAGTTATATATGACAAACCCACAGCAAACATTCTCCTCAGTGGTGAAAAATTGAAAGCATTTCCCCTAAAGTCAGGAACAAGACAAGGGTGCCCACTCTCACCACTACTATTCAACATAGTTTTGGAAGTTTTGACCACAGTAATCAGAGCAGAAAAAGAAATAAAAAGAATCCAGATAGGAAAAGAAGAAGTAAAACTCTCACTATTTGCAGATGACATGATCCTCTTCATAGAAAACCCTGAAGACTCCACCAGAAAATTACTAGAGCTAATCAACTAATATGGTGAAGTTGCAGGATATAAAATTAACACACAGAAACCCCTTGCATTCCTATAAACTAACAATTAGAAAACAGAAAGGCATATGTTAAGGTCAGGCATGCATATCATTACCCAAAGAAAGACTGGCTGCCTGGGGCCAGGTAATATGTACATTCTTAATGAATTAGCCACAGTTCAGGGCCTTGTTCTTAAGTTGCTTTTGTGCACACTGACAGGGCATTGTCTTTCAAAGGCCAATTATCACATTACCCAATATGATAGACCCTGATGTACAATATGAATAACAAAAACTTAGCACGTGCTCTGAGCCAGCCACTGTTTCAAGCATTTTCCATAAAGCATCTCATCATTCTCACCACAACTCTGAGATAAATCTTGTTATTATTTCCATTTTACAGATGAGGAAGCTAAGGTACAGTGAATTTAGCATTTGGAATAAACACAGCGTCAATCCGATATTTACAGCTGTCAGGTAGAATGGACTTCTGTCCACCTGACCTAGACATTCTCACCCTGTGGGCACCATGACCTCAGCTGCTGGTGTGGAATCAAAACAAAGGAAGTTAGCTGTCTTCAAGGAGCCCTCATCCTCTATAGCAACGTGTGCAACCAGGTGTTGTGCCATCTGTGGGGGTTCTGAAACCTTCACTGGCTTTGACTCTATCCCTAGATGTTCTGGTTTAGGGCCCTGAGCATTGGCAGAGATCATGCCTGGTCCCTATTGGAAAGTGTAGTTCCCTCAGGAAAGGCCTCTTAAGGGACACTTGGCTATTGGCTATTGAGTTTGCTCACTGAGACAAACTTTTCTGTGGCCAGTTTCCAGAAAGTCTTATCTACTGTCTCTACCTTGTGGATGAGGAAATGAAGCTCAGGGGGATAATGTCAATTGAGTTAACATAGCAAGTCAGTATCAGAATAAGAATTGCACTCAGTTCTGTCTGATTCTGAAGACCATATTCTTCCCATTGATCATATTTCCTCCTTACCCCATGTGTATGAACAGGATGACTGAATGGGAAAAATGTGGGAGTGGAGACAGAGTTAGGGAGTTTTGTTTTAAGTTTGGCAGTTACCTACTGTAACATAGACATTTCAGGTATAATGTTGTATGTGCATTTCTAAAAAACCTTGCTGTCTGCAAAATCACAAGCTAAAAATAATGGGATTTAAAAGAAAGTTAGGATTAGAAGCAGACCAATAAAGCTTTCTAAACTGATCACTTTTAAACATTAACAATCATAGTGAAAATACAAGTGGTGTTAAGTCAATGCTGTGAGTACCCAGGGGCATTCAATTCTGTAGAATTTCATCAGAAGTAAAAAATGATCCAAGCAGTTCATTTGACCATAGAATAGGGGTTGTCTATCTTTTAAAAATTTGATTTTTATCACTTGTTGGTTTTAGGCTATGTGCTTATTTTTGTACTTCAATTTTCTTGTTAGTACAGTTGACCCTTGAACAACAGGGTTTGAATTGCATAGGTCTACTAATATGTAAGGGTTTCCCTGGTGGCTCAGTCAGTAAAGAGTCTGCCTGCAACGCGGGAGAGTCAGGTTTGATCCCTCGGTCAGGAAGGTCCCCTGGAGAAGGAAATAGCAACCCACTCCAGTATTCTTGCCTGGAGAATTCCATGGACAGAGGAGCCTGGTGGTCTACAGTCCATGGCGTCACAAAGAATCAGACACAACTGAGTGACTAACACCTTATATGCAGATTTTTTTTTCAATAAGTATATGGGAAGATTTTTTTGAGATCTGCAACAATTTGAAAAACTCGCAAATTGTGTAGCCTAGAAATATCAAAAAAGTTTAAAATAATGATAAGTATATCATGAATATATAAAGTATATGTATGTACTAATCTATTTTACCACTTACTATCATAAAATATACACAAATATATTATAAAAAATAAAATTTATCAAAGCTTATGCTCACAAACAGACCATACATGGTGCCATACCCAGTAAAGGGAAATGTAAACAAGTGTAAAGATATAGTATTAAACCACAGTTGCATAAAATTAACTGTGGCACATACCGTACTAACATATATAATCCCATAGCAACCTCCTATTGCTATTGTGATAAGCTCAAGTGTCACGAGTGTCCACTGTGCTGTGGGATGCTAATCAGCTAATCAAAAATTGTGTGAGCAGATTCTCTCTCCAGGCAATTGCATGTGACACTAAAAAGAGATCTCATGATTCTTGTGTATTTTCCATTGTGTTTAGTGCAATACCGTAGACCTTGAATAACACCATGGGGCCCATACGAACTATCACTAATGATGCTGGAAGTGTTCCCAAGAAGCAGAGAAGAGTCATGACATTACAAAAAAAAGTTGAATGGCTTGATATGTACAGAAAATTGAGGTCTGCAGCTGCCCACCACTCCAAGATAATGAATCCAGCATAAGGACCATTGTAAAAAAAAAAAAAGAGAAAATTCATGAAACCATTGCTGCAACTACTCCAGCAGTCTAAAAAACCTTGCATGCATGGGTGCTAAGTCACTTCAGTTGTGTGCGACTCTGCAATCTATGGACTGTAGCCCATCAGGCTCCTCTGTCCATGGGATTCTCCAGGCAAGAATACTAGAGTGGGTTTCCATTCCCTTCTCCAGGAGATCTTCCTAACCCAGGGATTGAACCCATGTCTCTTACATCTTCTGCATTGGCAGTTGGATTCCTTACCATTAGAGCCACTGGGAAGCCCTCAAAAACCTTGCACTCTTTGCAAAACACCTTTTAATCTAGTATCAGCAGTACAGATTTTATGTGTTACAGAATTGCTCTAAGAAAGGCAGGCATGCTCTGGGAGACAGTGAAGGACAGGGGAAGCCATGTGCTGCAGTCCATGGGGTCTCAAAGAGTCAGACATGACTTAGAGACTGAACAATAACAACAAGGTATGCCTATAGACTTTAATGTGATTCAAGAAAAAACGAAGTCATTATATAACTTAAAGTGAAAGGAAGGTGAAGGATCTAAAGCTGGAGAATTTAAAACCAACAAAGTATGATTTGATAATTTTAGAAAGAGGCTTGGCTTAAAAAACATCCTGATAACAGGAGAAGCACCTTCTTCTGACCAAGAGGAAACAGACGAGTTACCAGATGCCATGAAGAAAATCATTGAGGAAGGAAATCTGCCTGAACATGTTTTTAATGCAGATAGAAGTACCCTATTCTGGAAAAAAAATTCTACCAAGGACATTTATTATTAAGTAAGAGAATTGAGCACCAGAATTCAAGGCAGGAAGGCATAGACTAAGTCTACTGTTGTGTTTAAATGCAGTTGGTTTGTGATCAGGACTGCCCTTATCTATAAAGCTGCTAACTCCCCAGCCTTGAAGGGAAAAGATAAACATGAGGTGCCAGTCTTTTAGTTGTACAAGAAGGCCTGGGCAGTGAGAACCCTTTTCCTATATTGGTTCCTTCAGTGCTTTGCCCCTAAAATCAGGAAATACCTTGCCAGAAAGGGACTGTCTTTTAAAATTCTTTTGATATTGGACAATGCCCCTGGCCACCCCAAATCCCATGATTTCAACCCAAGACATCTAAGTGCTCTATGGAAATGATTGTCAATGCTATAGAAGAGAACCCCAATAGAGAGAACATCATCAAAGTCTGGGAGGATTACACCATTGAAGATGCCATTGTTGTCACAGAAAAAGCCATGAAAGCCATCGGGCCTGAAACAATAAATCACTGTGAATATTGTGTCCAGATATTGTATGTGACTTCACAGGATTTACAACAGATCTTATCAAGGAAGTCATGAAAGAGATTGTGGATACACCGAAAGAAAAAAAGGAGGTGGGCAGTGAAGGTTTTCAAGATAGGATCTTGGAGAAATTTAAGAGCTAACAGACTCCACACCAGAGGAATGAACAGGACTGGCATACCATATATTGATTAAAAAAAATGCTTAGAGAAATGAAAAGGCAAAGAACTCAGAAATTACAATGTATTTCTATAAAGTTACACTGAACGTGCCTGTCTCTCCAGGTTCTACTTCCATCTCCTCCACCTCTCCTGCCTCCTCTACCTCACCCTCCTTCTCAGCCCACTCAGCGTGAAGAGGAAGAAAATAAAGACCTTTACGATGATCCGTTTCACCTTAATGAATAGTAAATAATCACTGTGCCCTAATATTAATAGGTTTATCTGTTGTATATGTGTGTGAGTATCTTTGGGTTAAAATCTAAAAACTGCACAGCAAGAATGGTATGAGAAGTTTTTGTGTCATCATCATCACTGCCTAAGTATTTATCATGTAATACATTTTGTGTAAGACTTGTACTGAAGTGGGTAGCCTATCCTTACATAGGCATAAGGTGAGTAATATTTACCACAATACAAAATTAACGTGTTAGTTTTCTAACTTTGTATTCAAAAAATTATATTACCATGTAGTATGCCTCTCTCTCTCATAATTGGAGAAACTGCCTACAAGCCTGTCATCACAGGTAAGTGGGTTTTAAAAAAATGTAACAATGTTTACAAAGCAGTACTATGAATTTGACTGTAATATTGGATGCCATAGACATTTTCTAGTGATTTATTCATTAATTTATAGGCTAGGCTACTATGAAGAAACTGTAAGCATTACACTGTTGTTCAGTCACTAAGTTGTGTCTGACTTTTTTCGATCCCATGGACTGTAGCACACCAGACTTCTCTGTTCTCCACCATCTCCCAGAGTTTCCTCAAATTCATGTCCATTGAGTCAGTGATGATATCTAACCATCTCATCCTCTGTCTCCCCCTTCTCCTCATGCCCTCAGTCTTCCCCAGCATCAGGGTCTTTTCTGGTGAGTCAGCTCTTTGGATCAGGTGGCCAAAGTATTGGAGCTTCAGCTTCAGGTTCAGCATCAGTCCTTCCAATGAATATTCAGGGTTGATTTTCTTTAGGATTGAGTGGTTTGATCTCCTTGCAGTCTAAGGGACTATCAGGAGTCTTCTCTAGCACAATTTTATTTTATTTTATTTATTTCTTTCCATTTATTTTTATTAGTTGGAGGCTAATTACTTTACAATATTGTAGTGGCTTTTGCCATACATTGACATGAATCAGCCATGGATTTACATGTGTTCCCCATCCCAATCCCCCCTCCCACCTCCCTCTCCACCCGATCCCTGTGGGTCTTCCCAGTGCACCAGCCTTGAGTGCTTGTCTCATGCATCCAGCCTGGGCTGGTGATCTGTTTCACCCTTGATAATATACATGTTTTGATGCTGTTCTCTCAAAACATCCCACCCTCACCTTCTCCCACAGAGTCCAAAAGTCTGTTCTGTACATCTGTGTCTCTTTTTCTGTTTTGCATATAGGATTGTCATTACCATCTTTCTAAATTCCATATATATGTGTTAGTATACTGTATTGGTCTTTATCTTTCTGGCTTATTTCACTCTGTATAATGGGCTCCAGTTTCATCCATCTCATTAGAACTGATTCAAATGAATTCTTTTTAATGGCTGAGTAATATTCCATGGTGTATATGTACCACAGCTTCCTTATCCATTCGTCTGCTGATGGGCATCTAGGTTGCTTCCATGTCCTGGCTTTTATAAACAGTGCTGCGATGAACATTGGGGTGCACGTGTCTCTTTCAGATCTGGTTTCCTCAGTGTAGCACCACAGTTTTAAAGCATCAATTCTTCAGCACTCAGCCTTCTTTATGGTCCAACTCTCACATCCGTATATGACTACTGGAAAAACCATAGCTTTGACTACATGACCTTTTCTGCAAAGTGACGTCTCTGATTTTTAATATACTGTCTTAAGTTTTGTCATAGCTTTCCTTCCAAGGAGCAAGAGTCTTTTAATTTCATGGCACTAGCTACAGTAAATAATCATATTGCAGCTTCTTCATTATCAATGCATGATTCTTTATACTTGTAAATAAATATGAATTTTTCTTTTTCACAGTATCTTTTCATTTTTGATGTCTGGTGTTAGTAACGTCTACAGTGTTTTGCACACATAAGATGATATTGATGCAGCTACTGACAGATGATTTATCTTATAAACAGACAATGTAAACTTATGGTATTAACAAGTACAGCACACTACTGTAAATGTATGTTTTCTTCCTTATGATTTCCTTAATATTTTCTTTACTCTGGCTTACTATATTTTAAGAATCCAGTACATAATATTTGTATGTGGGTTAATCAGTCAGCTGTGTCCAACTCTTTGTGACCCCATGGACTGTAGTCTGCCAGGCTCCTTTGTTCATGGAATTCTCCAGGCCAGAATACTGGAGTGGGTAGCCTTTCCCTTTTCCAGGGCATTTTCCCAACCCAGGGATCGAACCCAGGTCTCCCACACTGCAGGCAGATTCTTTACCAACTGAGCTATCTAAGTTCCCCCCAAAAGAGGAATTTCAGGAATATTCATATCGTATTCTGAAGGCCTAAAAAGAACAAGCACCTTTTGATATTTTTCTAGTTCCAGGAAATGGGGAACTGACTCCTCATATGGCTGGTCCTGCAATCACGTCATGGGTGGCTGGAAAGGCTGTAGGTTGGCACATATGTAGATGCCAAACATACACAGGAAGGTGTATGATTCTCCAGTATCCCTCCACTAGAGTTTTCCCCCTTACGATATTTTCCTTGAAATAATCTCAAAATTACAAAAAATATACAAGCAAATATAAAAGAAGATCCAACCAGTCCATCCTAAAGGAGATCAGTCCTGGATATTCACTGGAAGGACTGATGTTGGAAGCTGAAACTCCAATACTTTGGCCACCTCATGGGAAGAGTTGACTCATTGGAAAAGACCCTAATGCTGGGACGGATTGGGGGCAGGAGGAGAAGGGGATGACAGAGGATGAGATGGCTGGATGGCATCACCGACTCGAAGGACATGGGTTTGGGTAGACTCCAGGAGTTGGTGATGGACAGGGAGTCCTGGCGTGCTGCGATTCATGGGGTCGCAAAGAGTTGGACACGACTGAGCAACTGAACTGAACTGAACTGAAATATAAAAGACTTTTCTTGAATCATTTGAGGATAACTTACCCACACAATATCCCATCACCTTATATATGTATGTTTAATGTGCATTTTCTTCCTGTAAGGATATTCTCCTGCCTAACTACAATATAGCAATCAAAATCAGGAAATCAGTATCAGTATCCTCAGACCTAATTCAAGTTTCCCCAGTTTCTCCAGGAATTTCCATTTGAGCAGAAGACTCTAGTTCAGAATTACTCATTGCATTTAGTTATGTATATTTAGCCTCCTTCAATCTGGAACAATTCCTCAATCTTTCCTTGATTTTCATGACTTTGACACTTTTGATGAATACACACCAGTTGTTTTGTAGAATGTCTCTCAATTAGAGTTTGTCTGATGTTTCTTTATGATTAAACTCACACATATTTAGCAAAAATACGGCAGAAATGAAGCTGTGTTCTTCTCATTGCATCCTATTAGGTGGCACAGGAATTCAATTTTTCTGTTACTGATGGTGTTAACTTTGATCACTGGATGAGATGGTATCTGCAGTTTCTCGACTCTAAAGTTACTTGTTTTCCCATTGCAATTAAAAGCTGTTTTATTGAGAGGTTTTAAAAGACAATGGAAATGTTCCATTTCTCATTAAACTTTTAGCTTATTCATCAACTTATTAAGTTTCTGTGGGCTCTTGCATTTTTATTTTACCCACTGGGCTAGGACCTTTTCCTATCATTATTTGCTTTGACATTTAAATTGTCCCAGATTTGGCAGTGGGAGCCCCTCTCAGAAGTGAAAAGATCTAGTGAATGAAATATATTTCTTCCACACACATTATCCTCTACTTTACCTCTATATTTATTTATACATTCATCTCTCTATACTGACGACCATTAGTTTACACCAATGCCTTCAAAACACTACATGGTTCAAGTGAGTGTTCTCCCTTTCCATATTCCTCTTCCAGAAATGAAGATTCAGATTCAATTTTCTTTCAATCATTTGCTTATTTGATAAATTTCCCTCAATGACCAGTCTCCTTTTACTGCTTTACTTTGCCACTGCTCTTTCGTCCATGTGGACAACCTTCTAACCATGTATCCTCTCATGTCCTTGTTTAGGGAGACTAACTTGTTTATGAATGTTTTCCATATATTTCTTCCAGAAGCATTTTAGTTTCAGCTTACACATTTAGATATTTGATTCATCACACATTAATATTTGAGTGTGTTATGAGGTAGGAGGTGAAGTTTAAGTTTGTTGAAATGTTTATCCAATCTCTGTGACACCATCTATTGAAAAGACTTTTCTTTCCTCCATTGCCTTGGTACTTTTGCAAAAAATCAATTGACCAGATATATTTGGGCCTGTTTCTGAATTCTGCTCTTTCCCATTGATCTATTTGTCTATCATTATGCCAGTACTATTCTGTCTTGATTACTATGGATTTATAGTAAGCCTTAAAATCAGAGTCTTCTAACTTAGTTCTTCTTCAAGATTGTTCTGGCTATTCTGGATCCTTTGCCTTTCTATATAAACTTGAGAATCAGCTTTTACATTTATAAGATGATGGTGGTGGTTTAGTCACTAAGTTGTGTCCGACTCTTCTGACCCCATAGGCTGTAGCCCACCAGGCTCCTCTGCCCATTCATCCAGGCATGAATACTAGAATGGATTGCCATCTCCCTGGTTGTAGCTCTGATTAGGATTGCCCTGAATCAGTAAACTAAACTGGGGAGAACTGACATATTAACAATACTGAGGCTTCCAATTTATGAGCATAGTATGTATCTCTCTCAATATTTAGGAGGCATTAGACTGCTTTCCCTCAAGGAGGTCCTGAATCTCAAGGAGTCTCTTTCCACCTCAGCCTCAGGCACTGCCCCTCTTTAGGAGCCTTTTCTCCTGATTGCAGTCACTCAGCCTCAAGGGCATGAAGAGAGGAACATTCAGTTAGGGTCCCTCTTTGGTCATTTGCTCTGGCTAGGCACCTTGATACTTGCAGCTGATTCCTCTGGTGTTGGGTCTCCTCTCTTCTCCTTATCAGTGGTGATTTGCCAAGGGAAATTTGGTGAGAAGGAAAAAAAGCAAAAAAGATGAAAGTCTTCCCTAATATAAGGGTCCTTCTAGACTCTACTTTTGCTTCTAACTATCCTGTGCCAAGTCCTGAAGATTTTACTCTTTTAGCATTTCTCCAATGTGTCTTCACTGTCTCAGTTCTCATTGTTTTGTCTTTGTTCCATGGCATAGAGACCTAAGGCCTTGCCTGCTGATGTATCCCTGGTTCAAAGGGAACCTGGATTATTTTCTGTCCATTGCTAGCCCTTCAGGTCATCTCCGTGCAGAAACAAGTGGAGTGGCTTCCTTTAGGTTAGTATCTACATTTCAACATTCATTAAAGGTTGTCACTTTTACTCTTACCCTCATTGTCTAGCTTTTAAAGCAAATATGTCTGCACTTAACTACCAAGAAAGAACTGTTTTGCACTTCAGAAAAATCACTGCCAACCAATAAATTTCAAATTTTCCATTGAATAAAATAAAATTTGCAGAAAAATTTTGCAAAGTATATAATATTCCTCATCCTTGACTCAAGTCAAATCATCAGATCTGCATTCTTGGTTTGTACCATCTTGATTTCTTCTGGAATTATTTTATATAACTGTTATTCCACTCACTATTGTAGAAAATTGTTAGAAACAGTATTAGGTCTCTCATTTTTGTAATTACCTTTAGGATGTTATTGAGGATACTAATCATTACATTGCAAGTTTTTTGTTGACTAAAATCCACTAGAGAATTTGCTCTCAGTTCTGCTTACTAGGAAGATTTTTGCTACTCATGAACAACAAATTTGCTATAGACATATTGTTTTAATTTGACATGAACTAAAGAGCTTCTTGATGAAAGTGAAAGAGGAGAGTGAAAAAGTTGCCTTAAAACTCAACATTCAGAAAACTAAGATCATGGCATCTGGTCCCATCACTTCATGGCAAATAGATGGGAAAACAGTGGAAACAATGACAGACTTTATTTTGGGGGGCTCCAAAATCACTGCAGATAGTGACTGCAGCCATGATATTAAAAAATGTTTGTTCCTTGAAAGAAAAGTTATGACCAACCTAGACAGCATATTAAAAAGCAGAGACATTACTTTGCCAACAAAGGTCCATCTAGTCAAAGCTATGGTTTTTCCAGTAGTCATGTATGGATGTGAGAGCTGGACTATAAAGAAAGCTGAGTGCTGAAGAATTGATGCTTTTGAACTGTGGTATTGGAGGAGACTCTTAAGAGTCTCTTGGACTGCAAGGAGATCCAACCAGTCCATCCTAAAGGAAATCATTACTGAATATTCATTGGAAGGACTGATGCTGAAGCTGAAACTCCAATACTTTGGCCACCTGATTTGAAGAACTGATTCATCTGAAAAGACCCTGATGCTGGGAAAGATTGAAGGCAGGAGGAGAAGGGGACAGCAGAGGATGAGATGGCTGGATGGCATCACTGGCTCAGTGTACATGAGTTTGAGTATACTCTGGGAGTTGGTGATGGACAGGGAGTCCTGGCATGCTGTGGTCTATGGGGTTGCAAAGAGTCAGATGTGACTGACCCACTGAACTGAACTGAACTGATGAACTTGTGTTTCCCTTTTCGCGATGGCTAGTAGCAAGTTGAAAGCCAAACTTATGATACAGATCAAGCAACTGTGTACAACTTTTCTAAACAGATCTTGTGAAATAACTCTTCTATTATTTTTTAATTGCTTTCATTTTTACCTTCACATGGATTTTGCCTTTTCATATTGCTTTTATGTAGCTTTTTAAATGTATCTTTATAATCCACCTTAATAGCATAAGTTCTTTTGAAAACAAGGTGGGTTTGATTAGCAATAAATAAGAATAACGAAAAGAGCTGTGGGGTCTGAGGTCTAAGTACCCAGAGCTCTGGAAACAGTTCTGGCTGATTATGGACTTTAAGGGTCACAGACATCCAGGAAGGAGTAAGGTCATGGATACCAAGGAGATGCCCTGGACTGTGTGTGGTGAGAAAGGAGTCAGGGACAAGTCTTGAAGGCATCTTTAATGGCACATGGTAAAAGGAAACACACAAAGGAGATCAAAGTGAAAAGCCTGCAGCAAAGATGGAGGAAAGCGCTAGAAAGGATGGTCCATAGGTGGCACTAGTGGTAAAGAATTCACCTGTCATACAGGAGATGTAAGAGACGTGGGTTCAGTCCCTGGGCTGGGAAGATCCCCTGGAGAAGGGTATGGCAACCCACTCCCAGTATTCTTGCCTAGAGAATCCTATGGACAGAGGAGCCTGGCAGGCTATGCTCCATAGGGTCACAAAGAGTCAGATAGGAATGAAGCAACTTAGCATGCACACACACAGCAAGAGGCTATGGATTATATTTCTCTCTTCTTTTTTTCTATAGGAGAAGAGCATGGGAACCCACTCCAGTATTCTTGCCTGGGAAACCCCATAGACAGAGGAGCCTGGCAGGCTGCACTACACAGGATCACAAGAGTTGGACACAGCTGAGTGACCGAGCAGGCAGGCGTGTACTGCAAATCGCCCATTTACATGACAGTGCAGTTCTTTCATCTGTGGTACACTCACTGCAAGAATGTCCCCCGGAATGCACATCGCCATGCAGGACACGATGAATGCCATGCATCACCAACACCCTCTTAGCCCTAGACATCTTTTTTTTTAATTAATTATTTTTGGTTGTGTTGGGTTTTTGTTGCTGTGCGCAAGCTTTCTCTAGTGGTGGCGAGTGGGGGCTACTCTTCATTGAGGTGTGCAGGCTTCTGGTTGCGGTGGCTTCTTTAATTGCAGAGCACAGGCTTTAGGTGCATGAGCTTCAAGAGTTGTGGCACATTGGCTTAGTTGCTCCTTGGCACATGGAATTTTCCTAGACCAGGGATCACACCCATGTCCCCTGCATTGGTAGGTGGACTCCTAACCACTGGACCACTAGGGAATTTCAGATGTTGTCTTTTTAAAATTCATTACTTATTTTAATTTTTTCCACTAAATGTTGAAATGACCATTATCACTACACTTGGGTTTCCTTATACATTCAAATTTTATGTATGTCATTTGTGCATTTAATTGTCATGGAATTAATGTTTGGTTGTCAATTTCATTGTTCGATTATCAATTCAACTCAACCAAAGTGCACTCTGCGTGTGTGCTAAGTTGCTTCAGTTGTGTCCAACTCTTTGCAACTCTATGGACTGAAGCCTACCAGGCTCCTCTGTCCGTAGGATTCTTCAGGCAAGAATACTAGAATGGGTTGCCATGTCCTCCTCCAGATGATCTTCCCGACCCAGGGATCAAACTTGTGTCTCCTGCTTTGGAAAATAGATTCTTTACCATTGTGCCACCTGGGAATATCCAATGAGATTGAGAACCTGTCAAATGCTAGAGACTGGGGTTAAAAACACAACCAATGCCCAGGAAGTTAAGGGGTAAGACAGACACACAAACAGATAATTTGAATACGGCCAAATGTACCTATTCTGGTGGATTTTAGGTGTTAGTAAGGAAATATTAATGCCATATCTTGATTTTGAATAGGTAGAACCTATTTGTAGCAAATGATAAGAAAACAATGTTCAGTTCACCTCAGCCCTCTGGGTTGTAAGATTTGCTTCCTGTGTCTTGATATTTCAGGGCTTATTATTTGCCTCTTCCTGTTAATTAGTCCTAAGATGTTTCTCTTCCTCTCCTTTCCCTCAATTCTTTTTTAGGTGTCTTCCTTATCAATAGCCTAATCTAGTAGTCAATTTAATCTCTCTTTTAATGTTTCATCAGCATTTCTTCTATAGTTTCTCAGTGTTCTTCCACATGGGTTAGCCAAGTTTCTGCCTCCTAGACTTTAAATCACAAATTGTAGACTAAGCAAACAAATTCTGAAATAAATACAAATATTTAAATATATAAATGGTCAGAACTACACAGAAATTCTTGTAGGCAACTCCCAGCTACCTGTTATCTGTCAGCGTGAACATTTACACATCTACCAGCTTGGATTTTACATGGTCATTGGACACTTTCAGATGCATGCCCTGGAGTGGCCACTTGAACCCACGTCCACTGTACCTTGGGGAAATACACCAGATATTTCTCCTTCACTAGCTGCAGTGAGTGCTAGGCTAGATGGAACAGGGGCTCAGGCTTGAGGTCTCTGAGGTGTGCTGGGGGCTCAGGGAAGCTTCTCTGACATGTGATACTTTAGCAGTCTTGATAACAGGCAGGAAGAGATGATGGGTGATTAAGAATTCCAAGAAAGAAGAAAAATTCATAGCACAAACTTAAAACCCTGAAAAATACATTCTTTATGTAATTTTCTTTTGTCTACAAACTGGAAAAAGACAACTATATCTGACTCTTAACAGTGGTAAAACTCTACCCAACTCTTATTTTCAAATTAGCTTGTGAAAGGTTGTGTGTAGATTTACATGATCTCAAGTCCCAAATGACTGTGATATTTCAATTCACAAGTCCCTGGATGCATTTCCATACAGTAGGAGAAGTAAACTAGTTCTTCAAAGCTTTAAGAAGCCTTAAAACCAGTGTACTCAATTTTCTTCACCTCGTGTAAACGGATGACCATCTACCCGTGAATAGACAATGTTGCTGTACATGGAAAGTCTGTTGAGGCATTATTTCCCACAGTGTAGCTTTTAGTTTCTTTACTTTCCATTATACTTGTTCATCCTCTCTTATAACTTTTTCAGTGCTCTCACTGCTTTTGCATTTCTGGACATGCTAGGATTAATAATAATCCCCAAACAACCCCAGTATGGCAGAACTCAAACACGTGATCACCCACGACCTCGAACATCCAACTTTTTGAAGTCAGATAGTATTGATTGGCTTTTGTTCTCCTCTGTAGAAGACCACCATTGGAAAGACTGCTGTTCCAGCTTTGGAGACCATTGCAGTGGATCTGGGGAGCCCTCACATACAGAAGGTTGAGAAAACTCAGTGGGTGCTTTGGGAAGACAACTCTGGCAGCAGGTGGAGGAAGGGAAAGAGGAGAAGGTGAAAGGAGACTAGCTAGGAAGCTACGGACAGACTGAGAGGAGAGGTGGTGACCAGAGCTAAGACGGGGCCCTGGGGCTGAAAACACATTTAACAGCACGATGCCTGAGGTTAAGGGAAGAGGCATATGGTTAGATGTTGTTTACAAAAATAAATGACACCATGATACTTGGCTTTTCCAGTGTTTTATAATGCTTCTCTCTTTTTTAAAAACATGTAATTCTTACATCTACTCTTTCGATTAGGCTTTCTCTTCCACTGATTTATGGCTTTAGTATGCCTGTATGTATATGCACACCAGTATCACACTGTTTTACACTGTTTTACTAACTGTTGATCTGTAGCATGTTTTCAATCTGGTACACATGGTTTCTGTGAGCTTTTCTGTTTCAGCTATTCTTTCCTGTTTCTGTCTAAAAATGAATTTTGGCATCACTTTTCTAGTTCTTAGAAAAATTCATTTAGGATTTTGATTGATATGGAGCTCACTGTCTTATCCAAACAATATTTATTGAGTGCCTGCTAAGGGCTAGGTCCTGAGGAGACAGAAATGACTAAAACCCAGGAATTATGGTCTAGGAAATCTGTGAACTAGACCTGGGGAGAATTGATATCTTTACAGCGTGAGTGTGGCGCATCTCTTTATAGACCCAAAGCTTTCATGTGCTTCCTAAATATTTTGTTGCAGTTGTTCTTGTTGAGAATAGTGACTAATTAGTGTAATTAGCATGGGTCATATTGATGTTTGTATATACTTTACAACTTCTTTAGCTACAGTTGATAATTTTGTTACTTCCTTGACTTTTCCATGTATATAATATCATCTGTGTTATGTTTCTATTTCTTCTTTTGGTATTATTTTAATGATTTCTTTTTCTTTCCTTATTTAATTGGTTAGACTCTCCAAAATAATGTTTAGCCATATAATTGTTTATAGAAATATTGTATAAAGGGCATGTGATTGCACTCCTCTTGGGCATTCCAGAAACATGATAAGGAATGCTTAACTTCTGCTAAAATGCAGATATTCTAATCCAAATGGTTCCCAGTGGAAATCAGCAAGCTTTTCCCCCCACCTTCCTCTCTCCCTCTCTCTCTCTCTCTCTCTCTCTCTCTCTCTCTCTCTCGGCCACACCACTTGGCATGTGGGATCTTAGTTCCCCAACCAGGAATTGAACTCTTACCCCCTGCATTGGAAGTGTGGAGTCAACCACTGGACTGCCAGGGAAGTCCTTCCACTCTTTTCTTTTAGCCTTACACCTTTTAATATGTCTGATGAGCCTTTATTCTGTGTCTTAGTCCTAAAATTGGCAGGTGATCTTATGGGCAGAATGCTGAACTTGTAGAAGTCCAGCTGTATGGAGAAAACAATCACAATGCACTTAGGGTGAGGAAGGACTTGGAAGAGAAAGTTGAGAAATAGTGAGAGAAGCTTTTTTTAAACTTATTTCTTTTAATTGGAAGATGATTGCTTTACAATGTTGTGCTGGTTTCTGCCATACATCAGCATGAATCAGCCATAGGTGTATATGTGTTTCCCTCCCCCTTGACCCTTCCTCCCATCCCCCATCCCATCCCACCCCGCTAGGTTTTCTCAGAGCACCAGCCTGAGCTCCCTGTGTTAAACAGCAACATCCCACTAGGTATCTCTTTTACATATGGCAATGTATATATTTCAATGATACTTTCTCAATTGTCCCATCCTCTCCTGCCCCCACTGTGTCCATAAGTCTGTTCTCTATGTCTGTGTCTCTATTCCTGTCCTGCAAATAGGTTCATCAGTACAACTTTTCTAGATTCCACATATGTGCATCAATATTTTGTATTTTTTCTCTTTCTGACTTATTTCACTCTGAATAATAGCCTCTAGGCTCATCCACCTCACTAGAATTGATTCAAATTCTTTCTTTTCTTTGGCTGAGTAATATTCCATTGCATATATGTACCACAACCACTTTATCCATTCATCTGTTGACAGACAACTCGGTTGTTTCCATGTCCTGGCTCTTGTAAATAGTGCTGCAGTGAAGATTGGGGTACATGTGTTCTTTTCAATGTTGGTTTTCTCGGTATATGCCCACTAGTGGGATGGCTGGGTCATATGGTAGTTTTTTATTCCTAGTTTTTAAAGAAGTCATCATTCTGTTCTCCATACTGGCTGTATCAGTTTACATTCCCACCACAGTGCAAAAGGGTTCCACTGGTGGGAGGAGTTTAAATGGAGCATATGTGACATTATGCTCCTGGAACTTGTCAAGTGGTCAGTAGATCACAGGTCCATGGACTTAACTGTAGTCTTTGAATCTTAGAATAGTCTTTAGGAATAGAAATCTTGCTAACCCATAGATTTTGATGAAGGTTTTAACAATCCTCTCCCCAGAAAAAAATCTTCACAAATACCCACTTGCATATAATTTCATGGACTTCATAGACATCTTCAAGCCTATGGACAACAACCCCAGGATTAAAGAAAACCCATCTATATGGTCTACAGCTCAGTTATCTCTTCTGGTTATCAGAGAGATGCTGGGCTGCTTTCTAGGCTGTGAACTGGTCTTAATGTACAGATGTGTCCCTCACACATCTGTCTGTGTGTGTTGTTCTGGTGGTCTCCAAAATATACACTCGAGGTCTCTCTGAGAGCCCTGCCCAAGCAAAAGCAGAAATTTGGTTCTCTAATTGATGAGATTTGATGAGCATATCAAATTACTTCCCTTTAATATAAATCAGCTTGTTGGGAAGTTTGTTAATTTAGTTATGTTTTTAGATGATGGCTTAAGAAAGCTGACGTTACTTTAGGGCAGTTGGGGTATGGTAAGAGGTGAAGCTGAGACCTTGGCTGTGCTATTTATTAGCTCGCTCTGTCTGACCTTGGCCGAGTCGGCCTCCCTGCTGTGTTTCTGTGCTTGTCTGCTGGAGATCAAGCCCTGGTATGTTTAAGAAATTGGCAGGTGATAAGGAGACATTATAAGACAGAAAGGAACCAGTCTGAGATGGCAAGTTAGTATTCAGAAAAGAGTCAGGTGAGATTTCACCTCGTCACTACATGTCAATATAAATTCCAAATAGATGTTGAGTTTTGTGTAAAAAATAAAACCATAAAATAAATAGAAGGAAATATGGGAAGTACTTCATGTTCTGGCTTACAAATGCAGAGAATGAACAGTAAAAGATAGCCTTTAGATTTAGCCACATAACTAAAATTCTGTCTATCATAGATCATAATTAAAATTATGGTGAATGATTAATTGTATAAAATTAAGAGCAGACACAGCAGAGGGTTAATATCCTTAAAATTTAAAGCTTTCCTATCAGTCATTTTAGAAACTCTACTGGGTCTTCCCTGGTGACTCAGGCGGTAAAGAATCCGCCTGCAATGCAGGAGACCCTGGTTCAATCCTTAGGTTAGGAAGGTCCCCTGGAGAAGGAAATGGCAACCCACTCCATGGTGTTCTTGCCTGGAGAATCCCATGGACAGAGGAGCCACAGCCCATGGGGTCTCAAAGAGTGGGACGCGATTGAGGGACATAGACTTTCACTTTCATTGTTGATTTATGATGTTTTATTAGTTTCAGATATTCAGCAAAGTGATTCAGTTACACATATATCTATTCTTTTTCAGAGTTTTTTCATAGGTTATTACAGAGTATTGCCCTCCCTGTGCTATACAGTAAGTCTCTGTTGATTATCTATTTTATATATAGTAGTATGTATATATTAATCCCAGTCCTTCCTGTTTGGTAAACATAAGCTTTGTTTTCTAAGTCTGTGGGTCTTTTTCTGTTTTGTAAATAAGCTCATATTTTTAGATTACACATATAAGTGACATGACATGATGTTTGTCTTTCTCTGTCTGATCTACTTCACCTAGTGTAGTACTCTCTCGGTCCATCCATGTTGCTGCTAATGGGATTATTTCATTCTTTCTTATGGCTAGGTAATATTCCATTGTATGCATGCACCACATCTTCTTTGTAAATTCCTCTGTCAATGGACATTTATGTTGCTTCCATGTCTTGGCTTTTGGAAATAGTGCTGCTGAACACTGGAGTGCCTGTATCTTTTCTAACTAATGCTTTTCACTGGATATATACCCAAGAGCAGGGATGTAGGATCATATGGTAATTCTATTTTCAGTTTTTAAGGAACTTCTATACTATTTTCCGTAATGACTGTACCAATTTACATTCCCATCAACAGTGTAGAAGGGTTCCCTTTTTTCCATACTGTCTCCAACATTTATTGTTTGTACATTTTTTGATGATATATTCTGACCTGTGTGATGTGATACTCATTGTATTAATAGTTTGATTTGCATTTCTCTAACAATTTTGTGTGTCTCTTCATGTGCCTTTTGGTTGTCTGTATGTCTTTACTGGAGAAATGTCTTCTTAAATATTCTGCTCATTTTTTTCATTGGGTTGGTTGTTTTTTTGAGGTTGAGTTTTATGAGCTATGTGTATATTTTGGAGATTAATCCCTTGTCAGTTGCTTTGTTTGCAAATGTTTTCTTCCATTCTGGTGGTTGTCTTTTTGTTTATGGTTTCCTTTGCTGTACAAAAGCTTTTAAGTTTAATTAGGTCCCATTTTTGTTGTTGTTGTTTTTATTTTCATTACTCTAGGAGGTGGATCCAAAAAGATATTGTTGCAATTTATGTCAGAGAGTTCTGCTATGTTTTCCTGAGAATTTTATAGTATCTGGTCTTCCATAGAGGTCTTCAATCCATTTTGAGTTTATTTATGCATATGGTGTTAGAGAGTGTTATAGTTCATTCTTTTGCCTGTAGCTGTCCAGTTTTCCCAGCACCACTTATTGAAGAGGCTGTCATTTCTCCTTTGTATGGTCTTGCCTCCTTTGTCATAGATTTACTGTTTGTGCATGGGTTTATTTCTGGGCATTCTATACTGTTCCAGTTATCTGTATTTCTGTTTTTGTGTCAGTTTATCATAGTATTTTGGTTATTGCAACTTTATAGCATAGTCTGAGGTCAGGGAGTCTAATTCTTCCAGCTTCGTTTTTCTTTCTCAAGATTGCTTTGGCTATTTGGGGTCTCTTGTGTTACCATACAAACTTTAAGATTTTTTGTTATTAGTGTATAGAAATGCAACAGACTTCTGGGTATTAGTTTTGCATTCTGCAATTATACCAAATTCATTGGTGAGCTCTAGTAGTTTTCTCGTGGCATCTTTGGGATTTTCTATCTGTAGTATCATGTCATCTGAAAACAGTGACAGTTGTTCTTTTCCAGTTTGGATCTCTTCTATTTCTTTTCCTCCTCTGACTGTCATGGTTAAGGCTTCTGAAACTGTTGAATAAAAGTGGTGAGAGTGGATATCCTTGTCTTATTCTTAATCTTAGAGGAAATGCTTTTAACATTTCACCATTGAGAATGATGTTAGCTGTGGGTTTGTCATATATGGCCTTTGTTATGTTGAAGTAAGTTCCCTCTATTCCCACTTTTTACGGAGCTTTTGTCATAAAGAAGTGTCTGGATTTTGTCAAAAGAACTTTTTCTATATCTATTGAGGTGATCATGTGGGTTTTATTCTTCAGTTTGTTGATGTGGTGTATCACACTGATTGATTTACAGATATTACAAAATCCTTGCATCCCTGGGATAAATCCCACATGATTATTATGTATGACCCTTTTAATGTGTTGTTGAATTTGGATTGCTACTATTTTGTTGAGGACAATTGCATCTATATTCATCAGTGATATTGGCCTGTAATTTTCTTTTCTGTGGTATCTGTCAGGTTTTAATATCAGGGTGATGGTGGCCTCCAACTATGGTGTTGGGGAAGACACGTGAGAGTCCCTTGGACTGCAAGGAGATCCAACCAGTCCATCCTAAAGGAGATCAGTCCTGAATATTCATTGGAAGGACTGATACTGAAGCTGAAACTCCAATACTTTGGCCACTTGATGCAAAAAACTGACTCATTGGAAAATACCCTGTTGCTGGGAAAGATTGAAGGCAGGAGGAGAAGGGGATAACAGAGGATGAGATCACTGAGTTGATGGACATGAGTTTGAGCTCCAAGAGCTCCAAGAGCTGGTAATGGACAGGGAAGCCTGGCATGCTGCAGTCCACAGGTTGGCAAAGAGTTGGACATGACTGAGTGACGTACTGAACTGATGGTGGCCTCATAGAATGAGTTTGAGAGTGTTCCTTCTTCTGTCATTTTTTTTGGGTGGAGGGAATAATTTCAGAAGGATAGGTGTTAACTCTTCTCACCTTGATAGAATTTGCCCTTGAAACCACCTGGTCTTAGACTTTTGTTTGTTGGAAGACTTTTTAAAATTTTTATTTATTTACTTATTTTATTTTTGGCTGTACTGGGTCTTCATTGATTTGTGTGGGCTTTCTCTAGTTGCAGCAGAGGGGGCTACTCTTCATTGCAATTTTCAGGCTTCTCACTGTGATGGCTTCTCTTATTGAAGAGTATAGGCACTAGGGTGCACAGGCTTTCAGTAGATGCAGCACATAGGTTGAGTAGTTGTGACTCACAGGCTCTAGAGCGTGGGCTCAGTAGTTGGGGCAAACAGGTTTAGTTGCTTTGCAGCATGTGGCATCTTCCCAGGATCAAATCCATGGCAACTGCATTGACAGGCAAATTCTATCCACTGTGCCACCAGGGAAGCCCCTGTTGGAAGTTTTTAAAGTGTAGTTTCAATTGCAGTATTTGTGATTGTTCTGTTCATATTTTCTATTTATTCCTGTTTCAGTCTTAGGAGATTGTACCTTTTTAAGAATTTGTCCATTTCTTCTAGGGTGTCCATTTTAGTGGCATATAGCTGTTTTTAGTAGTCTCTTATGATTCTTTGTATTTCTGTGGTGTCTGTTGTAATTTCTCTCTCTCTTTTTTTTTCATTTCCAATTTTATGGATTTGAGCCCCCTTTCCTTTTTTTCTTGATGAGTCTGGCTAAAGGTTTTTCAATTTTGCTTATTTTTTCAAAGAACCAGCTTTCACTCTCATTGATCTTTTCCACTGTTTTCTTTGTCTCTCTTTCATCTGTTTTTTTCTCCTTTCTTTGATTTCTTTCTTTCTACTAACTTTGGGTTTTGTTTGTTCTTTCTGTAGTCGCTTTAGGTGTAAAGTTAGGTTGTTTATTTGAGATTTTCCTTGTTTTCTAAGGTAAGATTTTATTGCTATAAACTTCCCTCTTAGAACTATGTTTACTGCATCCCATAGGTTTTGGATCATCATATTTTCATTTTCATTTGTCTCTAGGTATTTTTTGACTCCCTCTATGATTTCTTCAGTGATCCATTGGTTGTTGTAGAGCATATTTTTTAGCCTCCCCCCTTTTGACAGTTTTTTTCCTTGTAGTTGATTTCTAACTTACAGTTGGAAAAGATGCTTGATGTGATTTCAACTTTCTTATATTTACCCAGGCTTGCTTTGTGGCCCAGCATGTGCTCTCTCCTGAAGAATGTTTCATGTGCACTTGAAAAGAATGTGTATAAAAGCTAACAACAAAAATAAATAAATAAATAAATAAAAGAAAAGAATGTGTATTCTGCTGCCTTTGGATGGAATGCTTTATAAATATCAATTAAGTCCATCTGGTGTAATGTGTCATTTAATCTTGTGTTTCCTCACTGACTTTCTATCTGGATGATCTGTCCATTTGTGTATGTGAGGTGTTCAAGTCCCCCACTGTTATTATGTTACTGTCTATTTCTCCTTTTATGGCTGTTAACATTTGCCTTATATATTGAGGTGCTCACATGTTGGGTGCATGTATATTTACAACTACTATATCTTCTTTCTAGGTAGATCCCTGATCATTATGTAGTTCTTCTTTGTTTCTTGTAATAGTCTTTATTTTAACATCTATTTTGTTTGATAGGAATATTGCTACTCCTACTTTGATTTCTACCTGCATGTAGTAGCTTTTCCATCCCCTAATTTTCAATCTCTGTGTACCCCTAGATACACAGTGGTGTATCTAGTGAAGTGGTTCTCTTGTAGATAGCATATATACAGGTTTGTTTTTTTTAATCCAGTCAGTCAGTCTCTGTCTTTTGGTTCAAGTATTTGATCCATTTATATTCAAGGTAATTATTGATGTGTATGTTTTGCCATTGTGTTTTGGATTTCGTTTTTTAGTTTTTTTCCTTCCTCTTTTGTTCTTTTTTCTTGTGATTTGGTGGCTATCTTTAGTGTTTGGATTCTTCTTTCTTTTGGATGTGTATATATCTGGTATGGATTTTTAGTTTGCCATTCCTGTGAGGTTTTGATGCAGCAGTCTATATATAGATATACAAGATTGTTTTATGTTGCTGTCTTTCGATTTCAAATGCATTTTCAATATCCTGCTTTTGTACTGTCCTCTTCTTACAATTGTTAGTTTTGATTTCATATTTGTGTGTGGAATGACTTTCTACCTTTACTGTATGTTTATCTTTACCAGTGAGCTTTTCCATTCATAATTTTCTTGTTTCTAGTTGTGAGATTTTCTTTTCCACCTTTTAGCATTTGTTGTAAACCTGGTTGGTTGGCGGTGAATTCTCATACCTTTTGCTTGTCTGTAACTCTTTTGATTTCTCTGTGGAATCTGAATAAGAGCCTTGTTGGTTAGAGTATTCTTGAGTTGTAGGATTTTCCCTTTCATCACTTTAAATTTGTCATGCCAGTCCCTTCAGGCTTGCAGAGTTTCTGCTGAAAAACCCCAATAACCTTATGGGGGTTCCCTTCTGTTTTTATTTATTTATTTGTTTATTTATTTCTTTTCCCTTATTTCTTTTAATATTTGTCATTGTCTTTAACTTTTGTCAACTTGATTATACATGTCTTGGCATTTTCCTACTTGGTTTTCTCCCATGTGAGACTCTCTGCACTTCCTGAACTTGCATGAACTCTTTCTTTCCCACGTTAGAGAAGTTTTCAACTATTATCTCTTCAAAAAAATTTTCAGGCTCTTTCTCTCTTTCTTCTCCTTCTGGGACCCCTATAATGTGAATGTTGGTGCAGAAGACTTTTAAACTGCTCTCATTTCTTTTCTTTCTTTTTCCTATACCCTGTTCTACTGCAATGAAATCCACCATTTTATCTTCCAGCTCACTTATCTGTTGTTCTGACTCATATGATCTGCTATTGATTCTTTACAGTACTTTTTCATTTCAGTTATTGTGTTGTTTAACTCTGTTAGTTCTTTATATCTTCTAACTCTTTGTTAAGCATCTCTTATATCTTCTCTATCTGTGCCTCTATTCTTTTTCTGAGATCTTGAGTCATCTTTACTATCTTTACTCTGGATTCTTTTTCAGGTAGATTGCCTATCTCCACCTCACTTAGTTGCTCTTCTGGAGGTTTTTATCTTATTCCTTCATCTGGAACATCTGTCATCTCATTTTGTCTAGCTTTCTCTGTGTTTGTAGTCTCCGTTCCCCTCTTGCTTCTGGTGTCTGCCTTGTGGTAGGTGAGGCTGATCTTAGAGGCTTGTTCAGGCTTCCTTGTTGGAGGAACTGGTGTCTGCTCACTTTGGAGTGAAGGTAGGTCTTGTCCCTCTGGTGGCAGGGTCATGTCAAGGGGTATGGTAGAGCTGGTTATGGGCTCAGGAAGTCTTTAGCAGACTTTAGGCAGCTTATCTGCTGATGAGTGGGGTGATGTTCCCACCCTGTTAATTGTTTGGCCTGAGGCATCCCAGCAATGAAGCCTACATGGTTGTTGGGTTGGGGTCAGGTCATTGTGTCAAAATGGCAGCCTTCAAGAGAGCTCACACCAATGAGTACTCCTCAGTATCTTCACCACCAGTATCCTTGACCTCACAGTGAGCTACAGTCACCCACCACATTCCCAGGAGACATCCCCACCCCACCCCTCCAGCAGGTATGTCTGACTCAGGCTCCTATAAAGTCACTGCTTTTCCCCTCAGTCCTAGCGTGCATAAGACTTTGTCTGTATCCTCCAAGAGTGGGATTTCTGTTTCCCTCCATCGTGTGGAGTTCTTACAATCAAGCCTTGCTGGCCTCAACACCAAATGCTCTGGTGCCAAATCCTCCTCCTAGTGCCAAATCCCCATACTGGGGTCCTGATGTAAAACTCAGAACTCTTAAGTCCTGTGGGATAACTTCTACAATACAATTATTTTCTAGTTTGTGGATCATCCACCAGGCGGGTATGGGATTTGATTAAATCACTAATGAGAGTCCCTTGGACTGCAAGAAGATCCAACCAGTCCATCCTAAAGGAGATCAGTCCTGGGTGTTCATTGGAAATACTGATGCTAAAGCTGAAACTCCAGGACTTTGGCCACCTCATGCAAAGAGTTGACTCATTGGAAAAGACCCTGATGCTGGGAGGGATTGGGGACAGGAGGAGAAGGGGATGACAGAGGATGAGATGGCTGGATGGCATCACCGACTCGATGGGCATGAGTTTGAGTAAACTCTGGGAGTTGGAGATAGACAGGGAGACCTGGCATGCTGTGATTCATGGGGTCACAAAGAGTCGGACATGACTGAGTGACTGAACTGAACTGAATGTATCCCTCCTACCATCTTGTGGTTTTCTCTTAGTCTTTGGATATAGAATGTCTTTTTGATAGGTTCTAGTCTTTTTGTCATGGTTGTTCAGCAGTTAGTTGTGTTTTTGATGATTTTGGGAGAGGAGGTAAGCTTGAGTTCTTCTACTCTGGCATCTTGTCTTCAACCCCCTATAGATTCTTCTTTCAAGTTTTTATTTTTTTTTTTTCCAGGACTATTCTTTTTTTCTTTTTCTTTTTTTAAATTCAGAACTGATTTCCTTTATTTTATTTTTTTTTCCAGTGGGTTTTTCTTTCAAGTTTTTAAAACAAACCTATTATATTTCTATATCACTTTTCCTGCATAAAATCAACATAAGGTACTCCATAGTTTAAAGTCTTAACTGAGAATTGCTTAATTAGCTTGACAGTCTTCTATAACTGTTTTTTTCCTGAATCAAAACAAGGCTACCCATGGAAATACAAGCCATTCTATTCCACCTAAAATTCACTTCTCAGATCCCTAGGTGCATTGACGTAAGCATAAGCATATCAGCCTGGTCTACTGCCATTTTAAGTAACCTTTCAAACTTTCAGGCTGGGAGCTCACCCTGACTTTACATAGTTCTCTCAGGGAGCCAGAGTGTTTGAGGCTGAGGAAGCATGCACAGCAAAACATGAGATAAGCATCTCTGAAATGCAGAAGTGGATTTGTGTGTAGAGACACCTGGACTGATGATTTAGGCTACTTTCCTTCCCTCCCCTACTTGGCAGTCAAAACCAGAGATGTTTTTGAGCTTCCTTTTGTGCTGCCTAGAGAGAAGATGAACTAACTGTGCCCGTGGGCAATTAATTTCATATCACTCTGAGGAGAGCACATGCTGCTGCTGCCTTCAAGCAAGAGCTTTCTGAGGTGGATTAAAAGTGCCTCATCCCACCCAGGATCCAGACACAGGCTTCAAAGCTGTGCTAAAACATTAATTGAGCCACTTTATAGAAAAATCAACCTCAGTGAATCACAACTACTCAATCTTCCTATCTAAATATTTTGCATTATATATACACGTGCTTGATGGCATGGGGGAAGGGAGCTGATTTTTCAGAAGTTCACTGATAGCCAGTTCAGGAATGGAAGAAGCACTGAACTTTGCAAAGCATATTCAATGACCCATTTTCATCCTCACATCCACACTCTCAGTCAGACAACCACACTCTCTGTATGCGGACTAGGAATCTGAGGTTCAGAAGGCTGATGTATCTTGAGCAGGATTCAGGCAGCTGGTTAGTGACAGAGCTGGGGCCTAAACAGTTTGACCCTTTAAGTCCTGGGCTTAATTGCAGAACTTTCTGCTTCAGAGAGAGATCCAGAACCCCTAAATAAATGTTGGTTGCTTAGTCCTAAGCAACTAAATGTTATGAGCCTTTGTCCTTACTTTTGGGAAAGATCTATATGGTTTATCGACTCAGAGCAGCCTTCCCTCAGCGTGTTACTTTTATCTTCCTCCTCCCACTTTTCTCTGGCTTTTATGGTCTTCCTCGTGAAGTTAAAAACATCCTGAAGAACTTTTGAACCAGCTCCATGACTCAAGAGAGCTCTGTGGCTTGGCACATAAAGGTGAGACCTGCTAGGGAACAGCATGGCAGAAGCAATGCCACCACCAAATATTGCCCAGGGCCCCATTAATAGGAGTTATTCTCTAGATAAGGACCAAATGGTGGGGTTGCATTTGTGTTGTTTTTGCTCCTTTAAGTTCTCTATAAGGTTGATGCTGTGAAAATAACCCAGTAAGACCTAAAACCCAGGGGTACTGGCCTGTATGACTTCAAGAAGTGTTAAGATCTCTGGATCATTTTTCCTTCTTCAATAGAAGAAACAAATGAGACTAGACTGAAGTTCCTCTTCCAGCACTGAAAGTTATCTCTGTAGAAACTGGGATCAGAAGCAGTGGTTGAAACCCACCAACGGGCTGATACCCAATTTCTGCATACCACAAATAGAAACATGGGGAAAATCAAGCAAAAGAAGAATATATTCTCTAGGGTGATCTTTTGGCCTGGATCAGGAGAATAATAGCATTCCTTTTTCCATTAGTTCCCTGAGGTGAGAGAATCAATTCATCATTGATTACAGTGGCTGGAAGTGTTTGGACATAGCATGTGCTTAAGATATATTAGTTGAACTGAGAAAATAAAACCTAAGAAGTATTGGATTTGTTTTCTCATAACATACAACCTAAACCAATATCTGAAAATATCCATCAGTTCATTTCAGTTCACTCACTCAGTCATGTCCGACTCTTTGCGATCCCATGGACTGCAGCATGCCAGGCCTCCCTGTCCATTACCAATGCCAAGAATTTACTCAAACTCATGTCCATTGAGTTGGTGATTCCATCCAACCATCTCACCCTCTGTCATCCCCTTCTCCTCCTTCCTTCAACCTTTCCCAGCAACAGGGTCTTCTCAAATGAATCAACTCTTCGCATCAGGTGGCCAAATACTGGTGCTTCAGCTTCAACATCAGTCCTTCCAATGAACACCCAGGACTGATCTCCTTTAGGATGGACTGGTTGGATCTCCTTGCAGTCCAAGGGACTCTCAAGAGTCTTCTCCAACACCACAGTTCAAAAGCACAGATTCTTTGATATTCAGCTTTCTTTATAGTCCAACTCTCACATCCATACATTACTACAGAAAAAAAAAAAAAAAACATAGCCTAGACTAGATGGACCTTTGTTGGCAAAGTAATGCCTCTGCTATTTAATATGCTGTCTGGGTTGGTCATAACTTTCCTTCAAAGGAGTAAGCGTCTTCTAATTCCATGGCTGCAGTTACCATCTGCAGTGATTTTGGAGCCCAAGAATAGAAAATTTGCCATTGTTTTCACAATTTCCCCATCTATTTGCCATGAAGTGATGGGACCAGATGCCATGATCTTAGTTTTCTGAATGTTGAGCTTTAAGCCAACCTTTTCACTCTCCTCTTTCACTTTTGTCAAGAGGCTCTTTAGTTCTTCTTCACCTTCTGCCATAAGGGTGGTGTCATCTGCATATCTGAGGTTATTGATATTTCTCCTGGCAATCTTGATTACAGCCTGTGTTTCATCCAGCCCAGCATTTCTCATGATGTACTCTGCATATAAGTTAAATAAGCAGGGTGACAATATATAGCCTTGATGTACTCCTTTTCCTATTTGGAACCAGTCTGTTGTTCCATGTCCAGTTCTAACGGTTGCTTTTTGAGCTGCATACAAATTTCTCAAGAGGCAGATCAGGTGGTCTGGTAGTTCCATCTCTTTCAGAATTTTCCAGTTTATTGTGATCCACACAGTCAAAGGCTTTGGCATAGTCAATAAGCAGAAATAGGTGTTTTTCTGGAATTCTCTTGCTTTTTTGATGATCCAGTGGATGTTGGCAATCTGATCTCTGGTTCCTCTGCCTTTTCTAAAACCAGCTTGAACATCTGGAAGTTCACGGTTCATATATTGCTGAAATCTGGCTTGAAGAATTTTGAGTATTAGTTGACTAGAGTGTGAGATGAGTGCAATTGTGTGGTGGTCTGAGCATTCTTTGGCATTGTCTTTCTTTGGGATTGGAATGAAAACTGATCTTTTTCCAGTCCTTTTCCAGGCCACTACTGAGTTTTCCAAATTTGCTGACATATTGAGTGAAGCACTTTCACAGTATCATCTTTCAGGATTTGAAATAGCTCAACTGGTATTCCATCACCTCCACTAGCTTTGTTCTCAATGATGCTTCCTAAGACCCACTTGACTTTGTATTCTAGGATGTCTGACTCTAGGTGAGTGATCACACCATCGTGGTTATCTGGGTCATGAAGATCTTTTTTGTGTAGTTCTTCTGTGTATTCTTGCCACCTCTTCTATTCTGCTTCTTTTAGGTCCATACCATTTCTGTCCTTTATTGTGTTCATTTTTGCATGAAATGCTCCCTTGGTATCTCTAATTTTCTTGAAGAGATCTCTAGTCTTTCCCATTCTACTGTCTTCCTCTATTTCTTTGCACTGACCACTGAGAAAGGCTTTCCTATCTCTCCTTGCTATTCTTTGGAACTCTGCATTCAAATGGGTGTATCTTCCCTTTTGTCCTTTGCTTTTCACTTCTCTTCTTTTCTCAGGTATTTGTAAGTCCTCCTCAGACAGCCATTTTGCTTTTTTGCATTTCTTTTTCTTCAATCCCTGTACAGGATTCTTGTCTCCTGTACAATGTCACAAACCTCTGTCCATAGTTCATCAGGCACTCTGTCTATCAGATCTAGTCCCTTAAATCTATTTCTCACTTCCACTGTCTAGTCATAAGGGATTTGATTTAGGTCATACCTGAATGATCTGGTGGTTTTCTCCACTTTGTTCAATTTCAGTCTGAATTTGGCAATAAAGGAGTTCATGATCTGAGCCACAGTCAGCTCCCAGTCTTCTTTTATCTGATTGTATAGAGTTTCTCCATCTTTGGCTGCAAAGAATATAATCAATCTGATTTCAGTGTTGACCATCTGGTGATGTCCATGTGTGGAGTCTTCTCTTGTTTTGTTGGAAGAGAGCGTTCACTATGACCAGTGCATTCTCTTGGCAAAACTCTATTAGCCTTTGCCCTGCTTCATTCTATACTCCAAGGCCAAATTTGCCTGTTACTCCAGGTGTTTCTTTACTTCCTATTTTTGCATTCCAGTCCCCTATAATGAAAAGGAAATCTTTTTTTGGGTGTTAGTTCTAGAAAGTCTTGTAGGTCTACATAGAACCGTTCAACTTCAGATTCTTCAGCATTACTGGTTGGGGCATAGACTTGGGTTACTATGATACTGAGTGGTTTGCCTTGGAAACGAACAGAGATCATTCTATCGTTTTTGAGATTGCATCCAAGTACTGTATTTCAGACTCTTGTTGACTATGATGGCTACTCCATTTCTTCTAGGGGATTCTTGCCCACAGTAGTAGATATAATGGTTATCTGAGTAAAATTCACCGGTTCCAGTCCATTTTAGTTCATTGATTCCTAAAATGTCAATGTTCACTCTTGCCATCTCCTGTTTGACCACTTCTAATTTGCCTTGATTCATGGACCTAACATTCCAGGTTCCTATGCAATATTGCTCTTTACAGCATCGGACCTTGCTTCCATCACCAGTCTCATTGACAACTCTCTCTTCATTCTTTCTTGAGTTACTTCTCCATTGATCTCCAGTAGCATATTGGACACCTACTGACCTGGGGAGTTCATCTTTCAGTGTCCTATCTTTTTGCCTTTTCATACTGTTCATGGGGTTCTCAATGCAATAAACTGAAGTGGTTTGCCATTCCCTTCTTCAGTAGAGCACATTTTGTCAGAACTCTCCACCATGACCTGTCCGTCTTGGGTGGCCCTACATGGCATGGCTTATAGTTTCATTGAGTTAGATAAGGCTGTGGTCCATGTGATTAGATTGGTTAGTTTTCTGTCATTGTGGTTTCCAGTCTGTCTGGCCTCTGATGGAGAAGGATAAGAGGCTTATGGAAGCTTCCTGATGGGAGAGACTGACTGAGGGGGATACTGCGTCTTGTTCTGATGGTCAGTAAATCTTTAATCCAACTTTCTGTTGATGGGTGGAGCTGTGTTCCCTCCTTGCTATTTCCCTGTTAGTTAGCAGGGAATTAGAACCCCAAAATTTGAGTAAAACAGAATAAAAATCTAATAGGCTATTAAATAAACATGTTTAAAATGATCAAAGATGAAAGGTGACTTACACTAGCATACAGTTATGAGCACAGACACTAGAACCAGGTAGCTTGACTGGAATTCTAGCTCTTTCACTTAATAGCTATGTGAACCTGGGCAATGTATTAATATTTAACCTTTGTATCACTGTTTCTTTATCTGGAAAATAGAACCAAAAATAACATTTATTTCATTGGATTACTGTGAGGATTGAATGAGTTGATGGACTGGGTTGGCCAAAAATTCTTTCAGGTTTTTCCATAACATCGGCTGGAAAAATCTGAACATACTTTTTGTCCATATGCTTACAGGTCACCTGTGATTCTCCATGGTCTCTATACAGTAAGTCCCCTACAAACAAATGAGTTCCATTCTGAGAATACATTCCTAAGTCCAATTTGTTTGTAAGTTCAACAAGTTCTCGGCACCCAACTAACACAATTGACTATACAGTACTGTTGTAATAGGTTTATAATATTTTTCACACAAATGATACATAAAAAACAAAGCAACCCTCCCAAAATAAAGAAAATATATTTAATCTTACAGTACAGTACCTTAAAAAGTAAGGTAATAGAGTACAACAGCTGGCATACAGGGACTGGCATCAAGTGAACAGGCAAGAAGAGTTACTGACTGGAGGAGGAAGAGAGTGTGGGAGATGGAAGAGCTGAAGCTTTGTCAATAATTGGAGATGGAGGGCAAGTTGCAATTTCACTCACACCTGATCAAATTTATGGCATAGATTCTGGTTCCTTGCTGGACTCAATTCTACCTACCTTCTTGCTTGCAGACTTGAAATAAAGATACTGTGCTACTGTACTCTGTATAGTGTGTGCATGCTCAGTAACTTCAGTCTGTCCAACTCTGTGCAATCCTGTGGGCTCTAGCCCACCGGCTTCTCTGTCCATGGGATTCTCCATCCATGGGATCCTCCAGACAAGAATACTGCAGTAGACTGTCAGGCCTTCCTCCAGGGGATCATCCTGACCCAGGGTTGGAACCCATGTCTCCTCTGTCTCTTGCATTGCAGACAGATTCTTTGCCCATTGAGCCACCGCCTGGGAAGCCCACTCTGTACAGTACTGTATAGTAAAGTACACAAAAGCTCGACCACTTGTAGATGTACACACATGACAGTGTGTACCAGATACATGAGCTAACTTACCTGCTTGGACATGCAAATACATGCTCACATCTTTGAGAGTTGGCAACTTGAAGGTTTCTATGTAGGGAACTTACTGTACCACTCTTCAACTGAAATTACACCAGGAACTGAGAGTTCTTTGATGTATATTGTTCTTGAGAGTTTGAGGCTGTTAGCAGAAAGATAAGGTAATAATTTGAAATATAAGGCAAAGTCTGCTAAGAACATTATCTGAGATACAAGCATACAGTGTATTGAAGAGCATGAAAACGACTCTTAAGCATGTGAAAAGATGCTGAATATCACTCAAAATATACATGTAAGTTAGAACTATACTGAGATACCACTTCCCATCTGTAAGTTCAACAAAAATCCAATATTTGGACCACATACTCTTTTTGCCAAGCTATGGTAAAACAAGCCCTTGAATGCATAACTGGTAGGAATGCACAATGGTAAAATAACCCTGATGGAGGAGAAATTGGGAATATTTTGCAAAATTATATATGCATATGCATTTATCATTTGGCCCAGCAATCATGCTAGAAATATATATTTCAAGAATCTAGATTTTTAGAACACTATCCTGAAAACATACTAACAAAAATATGATGAGATGTGCAAACAAGGTACTATTATACAGCATTATTTGTGATAACAAAAGATTGGCAACAACCTGAATCAACAGGAAAACAGTTAAATAAAGTTTTTAGCTACACAATGGAATATAAACAGTATAAAAGGAAAAGTTACAATGTGGTGATCTCTAGGGTATATTATTTTTTGTTTTGCATTGTTTTCTGTTGAACATGCATTTTTTATTGGCATATATTTGATTTACAATGTTGTGCTAGTTTCTGCTATATAGCAAAGAGATTCAGTTGTACATATGTGTACATTTTTTTAAAATATTCTTTTTCATTATGATATCATTTGTGTTCAGTTGCTAAGTCATGTCTGACTCTACGACCCCACAGATTGCAGCCCACCAGGCTCAAACTGTCCATGGGACTCCCTAGGCAAGAATACTGGAGAGGTTGCTATTTCCTTCTCCAGGAGTCTTCCTGACCCAAGGATCAAGCTTGCATACCCTGCATTGGCAGGCATACTCAAACCCTTATGGTTTATCATAGGGGATTGAGTATATTTCCCTGTGCTATACACCAGGCTTTGTTGTTTATCCATTCTATGTGTAATAACTTGCATCTGCTAACCCAAACTTCCTATGCATCCCTCCCCCATCCCATTCCCCTTGGCAACCATGAGTCTATTCTTTCTATGTTTGTGAGTCTTTTTTTTTTTTTTTAGTGGTTCATTTGTATCATGTTTTAGATTCCACATATAAATTATATCATATGGCATTTGCCTTTTTCTGTCTGACTTCACTTATTATAATCTCTTGGACTATAAAGAAAGCTGAGCACTGAAGAATTGATGCTCTTGAACTGTGGTGTTGGAGAAGACTCTTGAGAGTCCCTTGGACTGCAAGGAGATCCAATCAGTCCATCCTAAAGGAGATCAGTCTTGGGTGTTCATTGGAAGGACTGATGTTGAAGCTGAATCTCCAATACTTTGGCCATCTGATGCGAAGATCTGACTCATTTGAAAAGATCCTGATGCTGGGAAAGATTGAAGGCAGGAGGAGAAGGGGACGACAGAGGATGAGATGGTTGGATGGCATCACTGACACAATGGACATGGGTTTGAGTGGACTCCGGGAGGTGGTGATGGGCAGGGAGGCCTGGAGTGTTGCGGTTCATGGGCTCACCAAGAGTTGGACACGACTGAGTGACTGAACTGAATTGAACTGAAGTCCATCCATGTTGCTGCAAATGCTATTATTTCATTCTTTTTTGTTGCTGTGTAGTATTCCATTGTATACGTGTGTGACACTTTTTAAAATCTATTCATCTGCGGATGGACATTTAGGCTGTTTCCCTGTCTTGGCTATTGTGAATAGCGCTGCTATGAATATAAGGTGCTTGTGTCTTTTTGAATTATAGTTTTGTCTGGATACATGCTCAGGAGTGGGACTGCTGGATCATATATGGCACTTACATTTTTTTTTTTTTTTAATTTGGCTATGTCAGGTGCTAGTTGTGGCAGTGGGATCTTTGTGGCCTCATGGGGGATCTTTACGTGTGGCGCACAGACTCTCTAGTTGTGGTGTGAGGATTCCAGAACAGGGGCCTCGGTCATTGCAGCACGGGGGCTCAGTTGCTCCATAGCATGCGGGATCACAGTTCCCCAACCAGGGATCAAACCCACATCCCCTGCACTGCAAGGCAGTTCTCAACCACCGGATCACCAGGGAAGTCCCCACAGACCTCTATTTTAGTTTTTTGAGGAACCTCCACATTGTTTTCCATGGTGGTTACACTAACTGGCATTTCCATCAACAGTGTTGGAGGATTCTTTAGGGAATATTAAGTGGGAAAAGCAAAGCGAAGAAAGATACTTAGAGTATGCTACCAATTATATAAGAAAGGGGAGATGTGAATATAATTATATATCTACAGATAGATATACAGGTAATATATGCACATATATGTATTTGCTCATGTTATAAAAGCCAATAAAAGAATAATAAAAATTTAATTGTTAAATATAAAGGGGAAAAGAGGAGAGCTTTTCTGAATATTTCAAAGATTTGTCTTTAGAAACAAGCATTTTTAAAAATTAAATAAAAATATAATCCCTAAAAAAGCAAAAATAAGTGAGTATATCTGTATATCCAGTTAATAACATAATTCTCAGAAAATAAATATTTAAAATGACTTTAAAAACAGTAATCATATATTTTCCCTGGGATTAACCCAAAGGACAAAAACAACAGAAAATAAAGTCATAAATTGTTCCCAGTTTGGTGGTAGATTTGGTATTGCTATCCTCAGACTGAGTATTACAAGATTAAAGAAATGTGCTTATTTGGTAATACTAAGAACCACATTTTTTTGTGTGTGGTTGAAAGAAGATACAAATGCAAGATTAATGAGTTTAAATAAGAGCCATAGGCCTGTATTTCATCAGTATGAAAAAATGATGTATATTAGATCTTAAAAATACGTATTTTTCTAGTTATATATGCTGAAGAGGTCCACACACAGTTTCTGACTCTAATCAGTGGTCCTCAAAACCAACCTCAGGCTCAGTGATTCTCTGAAAGAACCCACAAAGCTCAACAAAATTGTTATACTCAGGATTACAGTTTATTGCAATGAAAGGATACAGACTAAAATCAATGATGGAAGAAGGCATAGAGGGCAGACCAGGGACAAGCTTCCAGTTGCCCACTCCCAGGTAAGTCATACAGACAAAATTTCATTTTCCCAGCAATAGTGTGTAGCAACTTGCACTTCCCAAGCACAGAAGCTTACTCAAGCATTGATGTCAGGATTTTTATTTTAGAGGTCAATTATGTAGGTATGTCCTCCAGTGGTCAACTGACAGATATTGTGTGGCCCAAGGCCCACACCATAACTCACACTGCTAGCACAGACTGGTGTGGCCCAAGTTCCTTCATCCAATCAGTCCATCCGAAAGGAGATCAGTCCTGGGTGTTCACTGGAAGGACTGATGTTGAAGCTGAAACTCCAATACTTTGGCCACCTGATGGGAAGAGCTGACTCATTGGAAAAGACCCCGATGCTGGGAAAGACTGAGGGCAGGAGGAGAAGGGGACGACAGGGCATGAGATGGTTGGATGGCATCACTGACTCAATGGACATGAGTTTGGGTAAACTCCGGGAGTTGGTGATGGACTGGGAGGCCTGGGGTGCTGCATTTCATGGGGTCGCAAAGACTCAGACATGACTGAGGAACTGAACTGAACTGAACTAGTTAGAGGTTCTCTCCTAGGAGCTAGTCAAGAGTCAAACCTTTCTTTGGAATAAGCAGTGTTTGGATAACCTAGGTCTTCTTAGGCACAGTGTCCTAGTACCAGTGAGGTACCACTAGAGCTCAGGTTGTCATCTTTAAACACTATTGGCCAGAAAAGAAAATAGGGCTCTTTGGGAAAAGGGCTGAATCCAGTTCTAGGGCAAGAAATTTACAAAGTTAAGTTAGGATATTTTGTTATACCAGAGTAAGAGAGTTATCACAGACCATTTGAATTGTGTTAGTAGAATTCCGAAGTCAATCTAAATGAGTTCCCACTGGGCAAAGATAGGACAACTTGAGCAACAATAAAGATAATTACTATCATAGATTAAAACATATAAAAATACGTTTATCTATTGTTCTTAATGATGATAAAATAACCACCTCTGGAAGATGCTGCTGCTAAGTTGCTTCAGACATGTCCCCATAGATGGCAGTCCACCAGGCTCCCCCGTCCCTGGGATTCTCCAGGCAAGAACACTGGAGTGGGTTGCCAGTTCCTTCTCCAACACATGAAAGTGAAAAGTGAAAGTGAGGTCGCTCAGTCGTGTCTGACTTTTAGTGACCCCATGGACTGCAGCCAAGCAGGCTCCTCCGTCCATGGGATTTTCCAGGCAAGAGTACTGGAGTGGGGTGCCATTGCCTTCTCCACTGGAATATGTTAGAGGTGGAAATTTGAAAACAGGTAAATGAAGCATTTGCCCTCTTTTTTGTGAATGGTCAGGGAAACTAGATAGCTGATGTGTGGTGAATATGGAGGGGCTTCTTTTTGTAGAAATATTTCAGCTAAAAAATGGGAGGGAAATGATAGAATATCAATATTTTCCCCTGGTGACTCAGACAGTTAAGAATCTGCCTGCAATGCAGGAGACCCAGGTTTGATCCCTGGGTCAAGAAAATCTCCTGGAGAAGGGAATGGCTACCCACTCCAATATTCTTGCCTGGAGAATCCCATGGACAGAAAAGCTGGCAGGCTACAGTCCACAGAGTTAGACATGAATGAGTAACTAACAAAGAAGTAGATTTCTTTTGAAATTTGGGCAATAATCATAACCCCTTAAAAAGAGACAAAGCAAGAAACATTCATCCTATTTGAAGTACAAACACCATCCACATCCAAGGGTAAAGGATAAGCCACAATGAGATGGTAGGAGGGGTGCAATCACAATAAATTAAAATCCCATATGCCCTGGTTGCCACCCACAAACTGGAGAACATAATACCAAAGTTCTTGCACTGTTGTGAATGTTCTAGGCCCCACATCAGGCTCCCCAGCCTGGGGGTCCAACAAAGGGACTAGAAATCACCAAGGAATCTGACTTTGGAGGCCAGCAGGATTTGATTACAGGACTTCCACAGGACTGGGGGAAACAGAGACTCTACTTTTGGAAGGCACAAACAAAACCTTGTGCACACCAGGAGTAGGGGAAAGGACTCATCGCTCCACAGGAGACTAAGGCAGACCTACCCTGTGAGGGTTTGAGGGTTCTCCTGCAGAGGGTGGGTCAGCAGTGACCTGCCACAGGGACAGAGGCACTAGCAGCAGCAGTCCTGAGAGTTGTGTCTTGATGCAAGTCTTCATGGTGATTACTATTAGCCCTATCATAAAGCCTGTATACTCCAGGACTGGGTTCAGTTCAGTTCAGGTCAGTCACTCAGTCGTGTCCAACTCTGCAATGCCATAAACCACAGCACCCCAGGCCTCCTTGTCTGTCACCAACTCCCAGAGTTCACCCAAACCCATGTCCATTGAGTTTGTGATGCCATCCAACCATCTCATCCTCTATTGTCCCCTTCTCTTCCTGCCCTCGTGATGGGCAGGATGCCATGATCTTAGTTTTCTGAATGTTGAGCTTTAAGCCAACTTTTTCACTCTCCTCTTTCACTTTCATCAAGAGGCTCTTTAGTTCTTCTTCACTTTCTGCCATAAGGGTTGTATCATCTGCATACCTGAGGTTATTGATATTTTTCCCAGCAATCTTGATTCCAGCTTGTGCTTCTTCCAGCCCAATGTTTCTCATGATGTACTCTGATTATAAATTAAATATGCAGGGTGACAATATACAGCCTTGAAGTACTCCTCTTCCTATTTGGAACCAGTCTGTTGTTCCATGTCCAATTCTAACTGTTGCTTCCTGACCTGCATACAGATTTCTCAAGAGGCAGGTCAGGTGGTCTGGTATACCCATCTCTTTCAGAATTTTCCACAGTTTATTGTGATCCACACAGTCAAAGGCTTTGGCATAGTCAATAAAGCAGAAATAGATGTTTTTCTGGAACTCTCTTGCTTTTTGGATGATCCAGTGGATGTTGGCAATGTGATCTCTGGTTCCTCTGCCTTTTCTAAAACCAGCTTGAACATCTGGAAGTTCATGGTTCACATTTTGCTGAAGACTGGCTTGGAGAATTTTAAGCATTACTTTACTAGAGTGTGAGATGAGTGCAATTGTGTGGTAGTTGAGCATTCTTTGGCATTGCCTTTCTTTGGGATTGGAATGAAAATTGACCCTTTCCAGTACTGTGGCCACTGCTGAGTTTTCCAAATTTGCTGGTATACTGAGTGTAGCACTTTCACAGCATCATCTTTCATGATTTGAAATAGCTCAACTGGGATTCCATCACCTCCACTAGTTTTGTAGTGATTCTTCCTAAGGCCCACTTGACCTCACATTCCAGGATGTCTGGCTGTAGGAGAGTGATCACACCATTGTGATTATCTGGGTCATAAAGATCTTTTTGTACAGTTCTTCTGTGTATTCTTGCAACCTCTGAGGCATCCAGGCCTGGGTTCAGGCCACAAAACTAACAGGGAGGGTGCCCAGCCCAACAGCAGACAATTGCATCAAAGTTTTACTGAGGATGGCCCTGCCCACCCAGAGCAAGACTTAGTTTTCCCCACAGCCAGTCCCTCCCATCAGGAAGCTTGCACAAGCCTCTTATCCTCATTCACGAGAGGGCAGACAGAAGAAGCAAGAAAAACTACAATCCTACAGCCTCCAGAACTAATACCACAATCACAGAAAGCTAACCAAAATTAAAAGAAATAGAATTATGTCCCAGATGAAGGAACAAGACAAATCTCCAAAAAAAAAAAAAAAAAAAAAAAAAAAAAAAAAAACAAACTAAATGAAGTGGAGATAGGCAATATTCCAGAAAGAATTCAGAATAATGATAGTGAAGATGATCCAGGATCTTGGAAAAAGAATGGGAAAGATGCAAGAAATGTTTACCAAAGTCTTAGAAGAACTAACGAACAAATAAACAGATGAAAAATACACTAGAAGGAATCAGTAGCAGAATAACTGAGATAGAAGAATGGATAAGTGACCTGGAAGACAGAATGGTGGAAATCACTGTTGCAAAACAGAATATAGAAAAAATAATGAAAAGAAATGAAGACAGTCTGAGAGACTGGGACAACATTAAGTACACCAACATTCACATTATAGAAAGAGAAAAGAGAGAGAAAGGACCTGAGAAAATATTTTAAGAGATAATAGCTGAAAACTTCCCTAATGTGGGAAAGGAAATAGTCAGCCACCAAGCCCAGGAAGCACAGAGAGTCCCAGGCAGGATAAATTCAAGGCAGAACACACCAAGACACATAGTAATCAAACTGACAAAAATTAAAGACAAAGGTAAACTACTAAAGGCAACAAGGGAAAAATGACAAATAACACACAAGGGAACTCCCATCAGGGTATCAGCTGATTTTTCAACAGAAACTCTACAAGCCAGAAGGGAATAGCAGGACATATTTAAAGTGATGAAAGGGAAGAATCTACAAGCAAGAATACTCTACTGATAAGACTCACAGTAAGATTTGATGGAGTAATCAAAAGCTTTCCAAACAAAGCAAAAGTTAAGAGAATGTATAACCAGCAAACCAGTTTTACAACAAATGCTAAAGGAACTTCTTTAGGCATGAACCACAAGAGAAGGAAAAGGTCTACAAAAAGTTAACCCCAAACAATTAACAAAATGGTAATAGGATCATACATGTCAATAATTACCTTAAATGTAAATGGATTAAATGCACCAGCCAAAAGATATACGCTGGTTGAGTGGATACAAAAACCCATGTATATGTTGTCTACAAAAGGCCCACCTCAGACCTATGGACATTTACAGATTGAAAGTAAGGGAATGGGAGAAGGCATTTCACTCAGATGGAAATCATAAGAAAGCTTGAGTAGCAATACTCATATCAGAAAATATAGACTTTAAAACAAACAGTGCTATAAGAGACAAAGAAGTACATTACATAATAATCAAGGGTTCAATCCAAGAAGATATAACAATTATAAATATGTATGTACCCAACATAGGAGCACCTCAATATGTAAGGCAAATGATAACAAACAGCAAGGTAGAAATCGACAGTAATACAATAATATTGGGGGGCTTTAATACCCCACTTTCATCAATGAACAGATCATCTAGACAGAAAATCAATAAGGAAATACAGGCCTTAAATGACACTTTAGATGAATTGAACTTAATCCAAAATCAGCAGACTACACAGTCATCTCAAGTGCACATGGAACATCTCCAGGATTGACCACATGCTGAGCCACAAGATGAGCCTTGGTAAGTTTAAGAAAATTGAAATCATATCAAGCATCTTTTCTGATCACATTGCTATGAGATTAGAAATAAACTACAGGAAAAAAAAAAACTCTAAGAAACACAAACACATGGTGACTAAACAATAAGCTACTAAACAACCATTGGATCACTGGAGAAATCAAAGAAGAAATTAAAACTTACCTAGAGACAAATGAAAACAAAAGCACAACAGTTCAAAACTTAATGGGTACAGTAAAAGCAGTTCTAAGAGGGAAATTTATAGCAATACAATCTTACCTCAAGAAACAAGAAAAATCTCAAATAAACAATCTAACCTTACACCTAAAACAACCAGAGAAAGAAGAACAAGCATAACCTAAAGTTAGTAGAAGGAAGGAAATCATAAAGATCAGAGCAGAAATAAAACAGAGACAAAATAATCACAAATATCAATGAAACTAAAAGCTGGTTCTTTGAAAAGATAAACAAAATTGATAGACCTTTAGCCAGACTCATCAAGAAAAACCAGACAGGACTCAAATCAGTAAAATTATCAGTGAAAAAGTAGAAATTACAACTGACTACACAGAAATACCAATGATCATAAGAGACTATTAACAACCATTTGCCAATAAAAATGGACAACCTGGAAGAAATGTGCAGTCTCCCTAGACTGAACTAGGAAAAAAAAATAAACAGACCAATCACAAGTGCTGAAATTGAAGCCATACTTAAAAACCTCCCAACAAATACAAGTCCAGGACCTGATGGCTTCACAGCCAAATTTTATATCAAACATTTAGAGAAAAGGTAATATCTATCCTTCTGAAACTGTTCCAAAAAGTTTCAGAGAAAGGAAAACTTCCAAACTCCTTTTATGACATCACTATCACCCTGATACCAAAACTGGACAAAATATCACACACCCACAAAAAAAAAAAAAAAAAAAGAGAGAGAGAGAGAAAATTTCAGGCCAATATCACTGATGAACATAGATGCAAAACTCCTCAGCAAAATGCTAGCAGTTCATACCCAAACATATATTAAAAAGATCATAGACCATGATCAAGTGGGATTCATCCCAGGGATGCAAGGACTTTTCAACTTCTGCAAATCCATCAATGTGATATACCACCATCAACAGACTGAAGAATAAAAGCCATATGATCATCTCAATAGTTGCAGAATAAGCTTTTGACAAAATTCAGCACAAGTTTATGATAAAATGCTTCAGAAAGTGGGCATAGAGGGTACATACCTCAACATAATAAAGGCCATCTATGACAAACCTGCTTCCCTGGTGGCTCAGAGCATAAAGAATCTGCCTGCAATTCAGGAGACTAAGTTCAATCCCTGGGTTGGGAAGATACCCTGAAAGAGGAAATGGCAGCCCACTCCAGTATTCTTGCCTGGAGAATCCCATGGACAGAGGAGCATGGTGGGCTACAGTCCACAGGGTGGCAAAGAGTTAGACACGACTGAGCAACTAACATACACACACACATGACAAACCTACAGCTGGCATCATACTCAACAGTGAAAAGCTGAAAGCATCCCTTTTAAGATCAGGAACAAGACAAGGATGTCCACTCTCACTATTATTCAACATAGTTTTGGGAGTCCTAGCTACAGCAATCAGAGAAGAAAAAGAAGTAAAGGGAATCCAAATTGGAAAGGAAGAAGTTAAAGTGTCACTGTTTGCAGATGACATGATAGAAGATCCTAAAGATGATACCAGAAAGCTACTAGAACTCAACAGTGAATTTGGTAAAGTTGTAGGTTACAAAATTAATACACAGAAATCTGTTGCATTTCTACACACTAACATCAAAAGATCAGAAAGATAAATTCAAGAAGTAATTCTATTTACCATTGCATCTAAAAGAATAAACTACCTAGGAATAAACACACCTAGAAGACAAAAGGCCTGGACTCCAAAATCTATAAGATGCTGATGAAAGAAATTGAAGAAGACATAAACAGATGGAAATATATACCATGTTCATGGATTGAAAAAATCAATATTGTCAAAATGACTATACTACCCAAAGCAATCTATAGATTCAATGCAATCCCTATCAAATTATCAATGGCATTTTTCACAGAACTAGAACAAAAAAAAAATCTCAAAATTTCTATGGAGACACAAAAAAAAACCTGAATAGACAAAACAATCTTTGGAAAAAAACAAAACAAAACTGGAGCTGGAGGAATCAGGCTCCCTGACTTCAGACTATACTAAATGCTACAGTCATCAAAACAATATGGTACTGGCACAAAAATAGAAATATAGATCAATGGAACAGGCTAGAACACCCAGAAATAAGTCCATGCACCTATGGTCAATTAATCTATGACAAAGGAGGCAAGACTACACAATATTGTAAAGACAGTTTCTTCAACAAATGGTGCTGGAAAAACTGGACATCCACATGCAAAAGAATGAAATTAGATTATTCCTTAACCCCATACACAAAAATAAGCTCAAAGTTGATTAAAGACCTAAATGTGAGACCAGATACTCCTTTGGTCTAAAGCTCCTAGAGGAAAACATAGGTAGAACACTCTCTGACATAAACCAGCATCTTTTTCAATCCATCTCCCAGAATAATGGAAATAAAAGTACCCTACTTAAAAGCTTTTGCACAGCAAAGGAAACAACAAACAAAACAAAAAGACAACCCACAGATTGGGAGAAAATATTTGCAAATAATGTGACCAGTAAGGGATTAGTCTCCAAAATTTGCAAACAGCTTATGATGCTTAATGTCATCAAAAGAAACAACCCACTCAAAAAATGGGCAGAAAACATGAATAGACATTTCTCCAAACAGGCACATAAAAATATGTTCAACATTGCAAGTTAGTATAGAAATGCAAATCAAAGTTACAATGAGATATCACTTCATACTGGTCAGAATGGCTATCATCAAAAAATCTGCAAACAAATGCTGGAGAGGGTTAGAGAGAAGGGAATCCTTCTACACCATTTGTGGGAATGTAAATTGATAGAGCCACTATGGAGAACAGTATAGAGGTTCATTAAGAAAAAAAAAAATGGAGCTATCATATGACCCTACAATCACACTCCTGGGCATATATCCAGAGAAATACATGATCCAAGAGGATACATGCACCCCAATGTTCATTACAGCACTGTTTACAATAGCTGAGACATAGAAGCAACCTCAATGTCCATTGACAGAGGAGTGGGTAAAGAAGATGTGGTACATATATACAAAATGCAGTATTAGTCAGCCATTAAAAAGAATGAAATAATACCATTTGCAGCAACATGGATGGACCTAGAGAGAGTCATACTGAATGAAGTAAGTCAGACAGAGAAGGAGAAATATCATATGACATCCCTTATATGTGGAATCTAAAAAGAAATGATACAAATGAATATACAAAACAGAAAGAGGTTCACAAACTTAGAAAACGAACTTATGGTTGCTAAGGGGAAGGGATAGTTAAGGACTTTGGGAAGGTCATGTATATACTGCTATATTTAAAATGGATAACCAACAAAGACCTATTGGATAGCACCTGGAACTCTTCTCAATGTTATGTGCCAACCTGGGTGGGAGTGGGATTTGAGGGAGAATGGATACATGTATATGTATGGCTGAGTCCCTTCACTGTTCAACTGAAACTACCACAACATTGTTAATCAGCTACTCACTCATTTTTTTAAATTAAATATTTTTAATTTTAATTTTTTTCTAGTTGATTTTGTTTTTTCCAAAATATTAAATTTTTATTTTGTAATCAGCTACATCCCAATACAAAATAAAAACTTAATATTTGGGGAAAAAACAAAATCAACTAGAAAAAAAATGAGTGAGTGAAGCAAGGTATGAAAAATCCACTTTTTTTGGCCTCGTTGTCCAGCTTGTGCATCAAGGATCAAATCTCTTGGCAGTGAAAGTGCTGCTGAGTCCTAACCACTAGGCAACTAGGGAATTCCCAAAGTATCCTAGATACTTCTAAATGCAATAGTGAATAGTAAATCTGGTTAGGGTGCTAGGGAATGTGGGGGAACAGTTGTT